>NC_080021.1:206671654-207296654 GCF_030020395.1 Manis pentadactyla | reverse complement strand
TTCCAGGAAGACCTCTAGGTTCCTGGCTTGAATGCTGGTGGGGAAAATGGAACTTTCTGTCCAGGATTCCCAGCTGGCCTTAATAGTGCCCACTGTGTATATAATAAGAGCATGTTTGCACATTTATGGGATGTTTACTGGCAGCAGAGCCTCTGGTTAGTCACGGGATTGCTGGTCCAGGGTAGGGGTGGAGAGGAGGAACCCATTCCCTCCCCGATCTCCACTCCTGGTACATACGGGTCAGGCCCGTCCCTGGGAACCCGCGCACAGAGCTGTGCCCAGAGCAGGGAGAGAGAGCGAGCAGCCAGGGTTTGGGGCAGGGAGTGTGTGGCCAAGGGAGAGAGAGCTTGGGAGAGTGCTCAAGGGGGTCCTGAGTGGTGCCGGAGAGAGTAACCGGTGCGAGTGGGGAGAGACGGAGCCGTGAGAATCAACTGCTTCGTTCCTGTTGACAGGCCTGTACGTAGGGCACTTGCTCTGGGATGGGACCCCTCCTGCTGGGGCTTCAGCGCTGTTTGCTGAAATCAGGAGAGGGGTCTGTGTGGTGAAGACAGTTTTGAACAGGTGATTCTGAGACGCTCATGGGAAATTCAAAATAGATCTAAGGTTTGGAGGGGAGGCCGGGTTACTCTTCTCTTCCTCTCTGATTTCATCGTGAAATTATTTTATGAACTTGACTTACCAATCATGTAATGGGTAGAACAATCACTGCCATCATTAGGACTTAGATCTGAATTTGAATCCTATTCAATTACTCATTCAGGGACTCCAGGCCAGTCCCATCCTCCTAGAGTCTTGGTCATCTGATTTCTGTAATGGAGAAAGTAGTCTCTGTGTCCTGTTGTGTCTGGGAGGCTTACGTAAGGTAATGAAGGTGGTAGGTGTACCTATTTCTACCAGAATGCGTAGTTCTCGCCAAACGTGCTTTGTATTTATACTCTAACGAGCTCTGCTCCTCTTCTTATTTTCCAGTGAAGCAGAGCAAAATTCTTAAAAGTTGGGACCTGAATTTCTTTTAGGGAATACGTTGTCTTTATAAAAACACCTCTGGGGGACATAGGGTCCACGGGAGGTAAAACATTGGCAAGAGATGCCCAAAGGGCTCCGTCTTACGTAGGAAAGAAAGGTAAGAGGGAAGGGAGGGTGGGGTGAGAAGGGAAGGATAGGGAGGGAGGAAGGGGAGAAAGAGAGCTTGAGGAGATGAGTGGATGAGAGACTGGGAGGAGTGTGGGGAAAGTTCCTTGATGGTGGTGGTACAAGAGGGCATATTAAAAACCACGGTGCCTAATGTTTGCTCTGAAATTGTTTGTGTGTATTCATATGATGTAAATTCCTTCTCTATCTCCCTACCCCAAATGGTAGCACATGAGCAGAGGAAAGAGGTTCCATTAGTAGAGTGCATTCTGCAGAAGCAAGAGGTCAGAGCTGGGATGACTCCAGAAGGCTCCGTGCTTCCACTGGTGTGGAATGGAAGATCAACCTGATTATCATCTTCCTCCCTCCCTCCCTCCCTCCCTCCCTCCCTCCCTCCCTCCCTTCCTTCCTTCCTTCCTTCCTTCCTTCCTTCCTTCCTTCCTTCCTTCCTTCCTTCCTTCCTTCCTTCCTTCCTTCCTTCCTTCCTCCCTTCCTCCCTTCCTTCCTTCCTTCCACAAATATTCATTAACTGCATACTATGTGTCAGTCACTATTCTAGGCACTGAGAATATAGCTGTAAATATAACAAAGTTCTCACCTTTACAGAGCTTGCATTCTTATAGAAGAGTCCTCCTAAAAATTCATGGAAAAATATGTGATGACTCATCAAGTCGTGGTAGGAGTTATTAACAAAAATAACACAGAGTAAGGGAGAGACACAAGGAGAGCAATCCAGAAAGGATGGTTCTGGAAGTTCTCCTTGAAGAGATAGTATTTGAGCAGAGACAGTTAAGTGAAGGGGAAAGACATGGGGAGATTCCAGGTGGAGTTGCTAGGGAGAATGAGTTATAGCTTTCTTCTCACCTTGCTTGTGACCATGGGCAAGGACGGCCTCTCAGCCCTCAGGGTTCTCACCTGAGATTAAGGCTGATATCAACCACTAATGGTGGGGGAAAGTCTTCTAGGATATCATGGAGTCTCATGGTAAAGGGTGGAAATAGACTATGCAGCAAAAATACAAGGGATGGTGGAAGACCTAGCCAACGATAGGGGTTACTTTTGCAATTTTGCTGTGGGGTTGGGTTTGGACCACACCCTGATGAGTTGTGTGAAGTCTCTGGGGGGATTTTCCAGGTATAGGGATTCAGCTCATAGATGGACTGTGTATTAGAATGTAAATGGCCGAATTCTGCTGAAATGACCTGGAAGAAGTGCCTTAATACAGACTATTTCCAGAGGCTCATGAATTCTGTATTATAGCAAGTCGTCCCATGATTTTGCAATTGTCTTGCTGATAATACAGTCCCTGATGTATTTATTATCACAGCTCAGGCAGAAAGACCAGATAAATCTTGGCTGCAAAAGGACTTGGCTACTTTGATCTTGTTTCTTGCTTAACCCTTCACCCACTGGCCAATCCCTTTTGAAGAATTGTATAGGAGCAATTGGCACCGTCTTCACCTTTCCCTGGCCTTGTGGTTATTTGTCATTCCTCTTGCCTGCTGTGGCAGATGTGGTTGGTTGCCTCTCCAGTAGCCCGTATTCTTTTCTCTTTACTGAGGGTGAAAATACTAGATATTGTTTTCCCAGTGTCCCTTGCAGCATGGATGTGTACATCATTTATCTATTGTCATAAAAGTGCTTTGTAACAAATCTTTCCAAAATTCAGTGACTTAATACAATGAGCATTTATTTGGCTCATGAATCTGGGATTGTCAGTTTAGTTGCAGCTCAGCTGTGTGTTTCTGCTGGTCTTTGCCGGGCACACTTACATGTCTGATGGCTGTCTGGCTGTCACCAGGGTTCTATGTCTTTTATCCTCCATCAAGGTAGCCCAGGTATGTCATTATGACAATTGCAGAGGATCAAGAAGTAAGTGCAGGTACACATGGACCCTTGAGGCTCAGGCTTAGAACTAGCATTCAGTTGGCCAAAGTAAATTGTAAGTCTAGCCTAGAATCAAGAGGTGGGGAAGTAGACTCTGTCTCTTAGTAAGAAAAAATATGAAGTCTCATGGTAAAGGGTGTATGTATATAAATGGAGAAGATAGGAACTAGAGCAATCATATAATCAACCAACCATAGCACATGACCTCATCCTAGGCGATGTGATGTCTTGCAAGTGGAAGCCATCTTGCAATCATGAAGGAACAAGCCTAACGGCTAAGCCAATGTATAAGAATAACAAAGCACAAAGTTGGGAAGAGCTCAAGCCCTTGATGACATAGTTGACCCTCTGGACAATTTCTAGAGTCACTTACCTATGGATATCTTGTTACGTGAGACAATACATTTTTCTCATTGTCTAAGTCACTTTAGAACATTGGATATTCTATAACTTGCTGCTGAAAGCCTTCCCAAGTGCTGTAGCAATCCATGGATTTTGGCCTCGCATTTCTCTGTTTTGGGAGTTCTTTACCTTATGAGCAGTGATGAAAAGCTACAAAGATGCTGAACTTTCTGGATGGTTGTTTTCCCAGTCCCCCTTGTAGTGAGCTCATGGACCCTTGACCAAATGCTCACACTCGCCCCAGATTTTGCATTAGAAGGTAGCAATATAAAGAAGCAGGATTGACCATCTGTGCAGTGGTGGCCTTGATAGCAGCTCTCTCTGATTTCCTGTTGCATCATTGCCACCTTAAAATAAACATGATGGCTGGAAACACAGTGACGCACTAAATGAGACCTGAGAGAGGGAGATGAATTTGAGCCAGAATAGAAGGTTTTATCAGAACCCAGAGGGCTTCCTTGATGCTGAACCAACCCCTACCTGCATACCTGGCAGCACTTACATACCTATCCTAGTTGAACCTAATTTTTTGTTCCTACTATTGGGCAGATGTGCCTTCCAGGAACTCACTCCAAGAATCCCACTCCCATCATCCTACTCTGCCTGTCCCCATGGACTGGTTTGATCCTTGGACTCTAGTCTCTAGCTTTGGACTCAGACTGTCTTTGGTGTGCAACTCTTGATACTTCAAAGCAAACTAGCTTACTAACCATTCCTGACCTGTGAACGCCTGGCTGTAGTTTCCTGTCCATAGATTGCAATATCTGCCAAGTTACTTTGACCCACCCTGCCTACGCTGCTGCCTATGGCCCCACATTGATGAGTAAAGACACCGTCTGCCCCACTTTTGTGGTTGCATGCACACCGTCTTCACCTCCTGATAGGCTCTCTGATCTTTCAGGTGGGAACACGTTGTATCCTCAGTGCCTAGAGCAGCCTTTGGTATGTGGCAGATGTTCCACCCGAACAAGAGTCCCAATTAAGCTATAATAACATCAGACTAGAAAAGAAAGCAGTGATCATTCAGAGCCAAGGCAGGTTCATTAAAAATAAACTATTTTCCTTTTTCTTTTGAGAGAGAAACTAGCCCATTTGGGGGATGTTTCTCGATTCTTAATCTGGGTATGAAGCAAAAGAATACAGGTGGGCGCTGTCGGAACTGTTTCCCTGACTCTTAGCCCCGCATTTCCTCTGCTAAGATGCCCATTGTTCTTGGTGGGGACCTTCCTCAGTATTTTTTTGAGGGTGTGTTCTCCAAGGGCAAGAAGAGGTCCGTCTTGTTACTCTGTCCTCAGACCCCAGGACAGTGAATGGCACACAAGAAACACTCAGTAAAGAATGAAAGAATTGACCTCATCCTTTTGGTGGTAGTCAGAGAAATGGTTCCCCAGAGAAATCCATGTACTCATCCCTGGAACCTGTATATACTGAATATGTTAAATTAGATGACAAAGGGAATTACGGTAGCAGGTGGAACTAAGGAATGCTGATCAGATGACCTTAAAATAGGGGGAGTATGCCGGGTTATCTGGGTGGGCCTAATGTAATGGCAAGGATCTTAAAAGTGGAAGGGGGGGGAGCTGAGGAGGTCAGAGCAATGCAGGGTGAGGGGGTCTCCACTGGCCATTGCTGGCTTTGAATGTGGTGGGGAAGGGCTGTGAGTCAAGGAATACAGGTGGCCTTCAGGAGTGTGGAAGGAACATCTGCTTTGCTATTTCTAGGCGCTAAGGATACACTGGTGGGAGCTGGTGGCCTCTCGAAGCAAAGGCATGAGTTCCCTCTCACCTCCCCCAGAGCCTCCAGAAAGGAATGCAGCCCTGCAGACACCTGGATGTCAGCCCAGTGAGACCCACTGTTGGATTTCTAATCTACAGAACTGTAGGGCAAATACATTTGTGTTGTTTAAGCCATGAAGTTTGTGGCCATCTGTTACATCAGCCATAGAAAACAAATATACCTCCTGCTATGGTCTGTTTGCATCCTCCCAAAGTTCATATGTAGAAATCCTAACATCCAATGTGTTGGTTTTAGGTTTTAGGAAGTGTGGCCCTTGGGGGTGATTAGGTCATGAGGGTGGGGCCTCTGTGAATGGGATTAGTTCCCTTATAAACTAGGCGGCAGAGGGCTCCTAGCCCCTTCCTCCACGTGGTGAGGATACAGTGAGAAGTCTGCAGCCTGGAAGAGGGCCCTTCCTTGACCATGCTGGTAACCTGATCTTGGACTTCCAGCTTCTAGAACTATGCGAAATAAATTTCTGTTATTTATAAGCCATTCAGGCTCTGGTATCTTCTTATAGCAGGCCAAATGAGCTAAGCCATCTCCTCTCACCCCATGCCCCAGGGGATGCTCTGCTCACCTTTAAGGGGTCAGACATGCTCACCTATAGGAAAGCCCCCAGCAGATCTGCCTTTGGGCTTGTCTTACCTCTTTTTGTATCAATGACTTGATGAGGTCATTGTTGGTTATTAAGCTACCAGGACACCTGAAGGGAGAACAAGCTTCTGGGTCATGGCCAGACTGGAATTATGAGTTGGCTTTTAAAAAATGAAACATACTGAGGCAATGGTGAAGTCTCATGCCTGTGGAATGAAATGGGTAGGGAGACCGTGAGCTGGAGAGAAGTCAGTGGCGGAACAAGGATGGTTTTGTCAGTGGATGGCCATCTGGTGGTGTGGAGGAGCAGTGCCAGAGGCATCAGCTGGGGCAGCGTGACCCAGCCCGGGGAGTTGCAAATCTATCCTCCAGGAGGTTTTCACTTTTTATAAAGAAATCTGGACCAAGACTGAAACCGAGAAATTTGTTAATGACCCCCAAGTTTTCTACTAATCAGCTAATGTGTGTCTAATGGAATGCCTTTGGGCCTTAGTTTCTCCATCTGTGAAATAAGAACCCTTTCAGCTGTGAAGGCCCTGGATCTATCCGGAACAGGCTCCCCACCCCAACCTTGTCAGCCTGACAGGAGCATCTCCTCCAAGCCTGGCTCAAATGTCACTGTCAGCTAGTGGCTTTCAGGCATGCTCCCATCTCTCCCGTCAGAGCTGCTTGTGTTCAGGGTTTCATTCATTCATCTTTCTATCTGTCAGACTATCTATCCATCTAATCTCTCTGTCCATCCATCTGTCATCGATCTATGTATCTACTATCAGACCCATTAATTTTGACTATCTTGTAGTTGATTATTTTCAAGATTATGCTTTAAATATCTAGAATTATCTCTGCAGTCCAATGCCTGGGAAATAGTAGGTGTTCAATAAACCTTTGTTGTCTAGAATGGAATTTTATTTGAAACCTGTTATTTAGAATGATTTAATATTAAACATTGCAGCTAGGCTCCAGCAACTACTTAGTCCCATCCGGTCATTTCACCAGCAGGGAAACTGAGACACCGAGGGTGGGAAGGGTCTTTCCTAGGGCCCCATATAGCACATTCGAGGCAGAGATTAGAATCCAGGTGTCCTGATTTATGGCCCAGATTTCTTTTTATTCTACAAGGTGGCTTTTCATCTAGCTGTCTTCATTAGAGTGACACTAGCTGCTTAGTGACAAGTCCTGAAACCTTGATGCCTCCACACAATTGTTGTCTACCTTGTGGCCACATAAAGTCCACTGCGGTTTTGACATCATCATGTGACCTCCAAGGCTACCTTGAGAATCAATGTCCAGCTGGCAGTTGGAGAAAGAGAACAGAGGAACACGTGGGGCTTTTCTTGGGCCAGGCCCGGCAGTGACGTACCCTGCTCGCGGTTGGCTGGCAGAACCTGGGAGATGGAGCCCAGCTGTGAGCTGGGGGGGATAACAGAGGCTGGTTAATAGACGGCTGCCAGTCTCTGCCACACCATTTTAGTTCATTATGTTTTAATATTTTATGCAGCTACTTAGCCTCCCAGAGGCCCCAAGTGAGCTAGAAGTATATCAAGAAGTGTCGATACTATTATTATTGTTGTTATTTATACTGATAATGGGGGGAAGTGGCAGACAGGGATCAACTTGAGCTACTCTGCAGTGTTTAACCCAAAACACGTTTTGCCCAGCAATTTCCCCTTAATCTTTAAACCTATGTGTATTTCAAGGGAAATTTAATCCTTGTGTTTCTGATTCATTTGCACTTAACTCATCAGAATGTTGCTTTGTAAGGCGTGTTTGATGTACAAGAAGGCTCATAAGCCCTATCATAAGCCTTTCAAATGCCTTTTCTCTTTGAAGCAGGAGTTTGCGTTCTTCCAGCGCTAAACAGCTAAAACCTAGAAAATCCTCAGTTGCTGGCCTGCCCCCGAGGCCACAAATTAGGGTGGTTTGTACAGGTCAGCAGCAGAGGCTGCTCCCACTTCCCTGTGGTTAAACGCCCGTGGGGAGAGGAGACCCTGTTCCGCCCTGCACCCCCGAGGCCTCGGCTCCTGTGGCCCACGGCCTGCAAAGGCTGAGCTCTTCCCGCACTGCTTACATACGGAATAGGCCTGCTCCTCCTCCAGTGCTCAACTTTCTCTGAAGACCTCTGGGAAAGAACTGAGCCCTCCCGTCTTTGTGCATTTGCTTCTCGATCTTTGGAAGACGTCTTCCTGTCACGTGCTAAGAGAATGGGGCTTGTTTCTCCCAAGAGGTCCTCTCTGCCATTGCAAACATATATGTGGCTGTGGCGTGGCATGCAGAACTTTTACTGAAGGACTGAGGGCCGCAGGGAGAGCAAGTTGCGCTGCATTACCCTGTACCCTGCAAACCACCTAAGCAAATGACCAGGAAGCACCCCCCCAACTCGCGTCTTCTTAGTCTGTGCTTCCAGCTGCCCTGCCACAAAACTTTCTCGTGGGCCACATCAGAGTGCTCAGTCACCCAGCACCTCTCCGGCTTTCTCCTCTCCAGGCTCGCACTCAGCCTCCTCTCCTAATTCTCCTCATCTCAATAAATTTCCTCATGGACCACATTGCTTGGGCCCCAAACCCTTAGAATTAACCCTATTTCTCTCTTGCTCTCCTCTTGGCTCTATCTTAAACCAGAACTTAAGTCTGCTCATATTTTATCCTGTCACCCCTGCCACCCTGGTCAAAGCCATGTGTTACCTGGAATATTGCAAAGCTGGTTTCCTCACTTCCACCCTTCCTCCCCTGTAGGATATTCTTCATTCTGTAGCTAGAGTGATCTTTTAAAAAAGGAGAAATCAGGCCCTGGCCTTCCACACCCTTCAATCCTGCCCATAGCTTCCCATCACATTGGTCCTAGTGATGGTCTCCCAGACCCTTCATGACCTGGCCTCTTGCCTGCCCTCTGGTCTCATCTCCTGCTGCTCCAGATGCAAAGAAAGGCTTTGCTGGTCCTTCCCATGACCTTTGCACTTGCTATTCTTTCTGCCTAAGTACTTAGATACCTTCATGGTTCTCGCCAGGGTCCCTACATACTGTGTGTCCCAAGTCCAGTCTGAGCCCACGGACCATTAACCCTGAAGCCATCCCTTGCCTAAGAGGAGGTGACATTATGGGTGAGGTTGAATTCATAACAGGCAGGATAATAAGCTATTATCCACTGGACTTTTCTGATGGAACTTTTTAAATGGAAAGTTACAATTCCTTGTAGTAGCTATACTTTAAAACTAGATGAGAAGCAGCTAATGAACTCTCTCCAAACAGTCATGTTGAGGTGGGAGCCCGGGTTGGTAGGATGATGATCACAGTTCCCCCCCCCCATTTCCTCCATTAAATCCCAAGGCTTTACTTAATTACTTTCTGCAAGGGAGAACTTCTTACCTTCTGGTCAACTACTGTTAAAAGACTCAATGCGTTTGAAAATTCTTGGAGTGAAGCTCAAATTGGACTCCTTGCCACCTCACAGTCCACACCTCAGTTCTGCCTGTGCCCTCTCTGGCCACACACAACAGTTTTTCTGTCTTTGTCCTGTGATAACTTTAAGTGATTTGTGCATCAAGTAAGTCTCCCTGCGTCTCATCTTCTCTTGTTTAAATAATTCCAATTCTTTCATTCATTTCTCAGAAACATGGTTTTTAGTCTGGTTTAACACTCCCTTTTCTTTTGTCCCTCAAGGCACCATGTAATAGATGCTCAATAGACGTGAGCACCTTGAACTTATGGTAGTGAAGATGCTGGTGATGAAAACTGATGCAAACTGAGCATGTGCAAAGTGCAGGCACTGTTTGCTTTAAGCACTTTGCATGCATTCATCCCCGTCTTACAGTGAGGAAACTGAGGAGCAGGGAGGTTAAGTAACTTCTTCAAAGTCACTCATTAGTAATGCTTGGAGGCAGGATTCAAACCTAGGGCTGTTTGTGACATGTATTAAGTAAGTGCTTATTATTTGCCCGGTGCGTTTATATAACTTCTTGAATCATCAAGTCAACCCTGAGAGTTATGCATCATTATCTCCATTTTATGGACAAGGAGAAGGATGTTCCCAGAGTTAAGACATCTGCTCAAGGTCACCTAGTTTGTAAACGGCAAAGCCTAGAGTTTGAACTAGATGAAGGCTCTGTGTGCACATCAGGGTTGCATATCGCCCAGATTGAGAAGGAGATCGTTAAGCACATACCCTCTCCAAGCATCATACTTGCTGGGAAATAGCTCTCCGTGCATTATGCGTGGCGCGTGAAGTTTATACATAAGGAACCGTGACACCAATGCCATTATATTAAAAGTGCGAAGATTCCAATAAGTCTCCGAGCACACGTTACAGTAGAGTCTTCTTGCTCCCCAAGCAAGTGTACAGCTTTCTGTTGATTTCCTTCGCCTCACATGGTTATTACAGTGAGATTTCCTCCAGTGTCCCAGCCTCCCTTCAGCTCTCATTTACATTTCCCTTCTAGATGCTGCCATTTAAATGCATATCGGCAGCAATTGGGCCCACCAGATTTCTTTCCCCATTAGCTGGGAAGATGGTCCTGTTATCTATCTGTGAGCTGAGAGAAAAATCTGGCAGGCTGGGCAAAATTGCTCTGTGACAAGACCTGGTTTTGCCTGTGTTGGTAGAGGGATGACTTGCGTGAGATCCCTGGAGATGTGGGAAGAGGACTTTTGAGAATAGGGGAGGGGCTTGTTGAGGAGGCCTGGGAATGGAGGCAGGGAAGGAAATTGTAGTGGGATTGCGCATTTGGGTGCATGGGGTATGGGTGGGCATATGATCTACAGCATGGAGCTAACGTGTAGGATAGATTGCACACTGGAGTGGGTTTTAGATGAGATTGGAAATATGTGCAGGTAGGTGATGGATGGATGGATGAGTATGTTGTTGGGGTCTCTGAGGCAGCTCATGGCTTAGTATGAGGGCCAGTAGACTCTACCGGCCATCCCTTAGGAAGCCTCAGCCAGCCAGTGGAGGAGGGCTGGGTGAGCACATACATCCCGACATGGCAGCCCTCCCAGGCAGGAGTTAGGGAGTTGCAGAGAGAACTGTGTGCTCAGAGCGCAAGCTTGTCCCAGCAAAGAGGACTGAGCTGAGCTGGGCTAAGCATGCTCAGTTTCTCTTCCCCACTTGACAAATCAGATACCAGAAGTCTCCCCATATCCCCTGGCAGAAAGTAGAGAAGGACAGAGCAGGAGTTAAACTAAATGTGCTCTTAACTCCTGGGAGGAAATGTCAGGGGCTGGGAAGAAGGTTCCTGATTATCACGGGCTGTGGGCTCCTCCATGACCATCGGGCCAGCACCAGCACGCCACCAGCCCCTGGTAAGCACTCCGCTGAGGGTGGGAGTGGCTCAGAGAGAGTGGTGGCCAAAGGGCAGCTCCGGGTGCTCCCAGAGCGGGGAGGCAGTTTAGGGGATGGCTGGATGGTGGGTGATGGAGTGACACATCAGTGGGATGGCATCAGGGTCACAGTGGTGTGTAGGAGCCCCTGTCTGCATGGAGAAGGGCTGTGTGGGTACAGGTGTGTGTGTGAGAGAGAGAGGGAGAAAGAGACAGAGACAGAGAGAAGAAGAAAGGGAGACAGAGACAAAGAGAGAGAGAGAGAGAGAGGGAGGGAGGGAAAAAAGAAGGGAAAGATGGAGACAGAGACAGAAAGAGACAGAGAGAAAGCGACAGAAACAGTGTGGTTATAGATGGTTTTTCCTTTCTTTTTTCTGTCTGTCACTCTCTCAATTTTCCCTTTCCCTTTCTGGTCCCCCTTTGTCCCAAAGCAACCCGAGGATAGATGTACCTGAGCACACATCCCATCAGCCACACCCATGCTCACACACGACCCTCAAACCTGTGCCTGCCCTGCACGCACACATGCATGCAAATGGTGCAGACAGGCGTGCGCTAGTCTGGAGCCCCGTGGGGTGTTCCCGCCCAGGCAGCATGGGCATGCTGCCACGGAGAGCAGCTGGCATTTATTGAGGGCCTCCTGCGTGCCAGGCTCTCTGCGCCATCTCATTGGCCCTGGTGAGACAGGTATTCTGCATCCTGAGTCTGAGAAGAAAGAGAGGCCCAGAGGGGTTAAGTGAATCGACTTGCTGGGCTTGGTCTCATGCATCTCAGACGTTAGCATCATTGCCGGTCCCCTTCCTTCTTCCTCCCCAGGGAGCAGGGGCTCCTTCCCCTTTCCCTGTCTGTCTCTTTGACCTCAGCTCTGCCCTGACTGCCCCCTTTCAGGCCTCATAACAGGTGCCTGGGACGTCCTGGGCAGACCGAGGCCCTGCCTTGGAATTGGGCCCCAGCCTGGGATGCTGAAGGTTGACTGGTGGTCCATCTGGCCGTGGGTGGTGTGGGGAAGGCTCAGGATGTACAGCCAGGTGGACTTGGTTTGGGTCCTGGTTTTGTGACCTAGTGATGGGATTCTCAGCAGGACACACCTTTTCTCTGGTCTTTACTTGCCTCATCCGTGGTATGGAGATACTCAAACCTGCTTCCTAGGGTTGCTGAGGGGGTTGAACAGGATGCTGTTACAGAAGCTTGGCTTGGAGTAAATGCCTAAAGGAAGCGGGTTCCTTGCCTGGACCCGGCCCCCTCCTGCTGGGACCACCCCTCCGCCTCCGCGCCAACTGTAACCTTTTGGGGTGCAGTTAGATGCTGGAGTCTCCGCTGTCAGAAAGGGCAGCTAAGGACATCATTCATCAGTTCACCTCTTTTTCCTGTCTTAGTTTCTTCAGAGCTATGATTTATTGATTTATTTTTTTATTCTAATTGCCAGCTCCCTTTCTGACATCTATACCAAGACACTAGACAGACTCAGGATGTCTGAAATCAAACTCAAGTCCTTGTGCCCAAGCTTGCTTTTTCCTCTCTTACCTTATTTGTGTTTTGTAATGACCTTATATGGTAGGTACCATTATTTATTCCCATACTGCAGAGGAGCAAGCCAAGTCTCAGAGAAGGCAAGCAACTTGCCTAAGGTCACACAGCTAGTTAAGTGTTAGAGCTGGAACTGAAGCTCTGGTCTCTCTGAATCTAAGCTCAGGTCCTTTCCCTGTAACCAGACTGCTTACCTATGTGACACTGCCAATTGTGAAGGGGCACAGGTTGGAGAAGGTCTCAGAGGACCCCCCGTCCCAAACCCAGGACCCCCAAGGGCTCACTCTTTCTCTGGACTAAGGCAAAAGCCTCTCGTAGAGGCTTTGAGGTTAACCCAAGGTGCTTCCTCACTCCCTTCTTGGTCATGGGCAGCCCATTAGCAGCTCACTGAAGTGCAGAGAAATCTTTCCTGACAAGCTGTCAGAGGCTGGCCCTGAGGTGGGCGAGGGGGCCGGAGTGTGGCAGGCGGAGGGAGTGGTCTGCAAGCCTCATCAATCCATAATTTAATACCAATCTGCTGTCTTCAACCAACTCCATCCCTGCTAAATATTCAGTGCTGTTTTTCCTCTCCTCCCTGCTTTTTAATAACTCAGTGTTACCAGGAGAGGCGGCTGGGAGTCACAGCAGGACCTGGGAGCTGGGTCTCAGCCAGACCACCTCTGCCTCCCCCTGGGTCACACAGGAGTTGAGTTCTGGGGCTTTGAGCAGGCCCTTAACCTTCCTGAGCTTCAAAGTCCCTATCTGCAAGGCCTGGGTTGCAGTCCTTACTATTCTGGGCCTGCTGTGGAGACAACGTGTTTGTACCTAGAAGCAGAGGAACACAGAGACTGAGATGCAGCTTTTTTGCAAAGCTTGGCTCTGCCTATTATGGGCTAAGTGACCCAGGGAGGGTCCCTGGTTCCCATGGGGCCTCAGTATCCCTAGCATGTAAAGCAAGGACAAAGGCATCAAATGAGGTGATGCATTCAGGCCTTTAGCACCCCCTTGCCCCCAAAGAGAAACCCAGACCAACCTATGGCCTTCAGTCCTTCTGAGAAGCCGGTGCAGCGGGAACCATTCTCTCCATTGTACGGAGGACGGGACCAAGCCTCTGAGAGTTCCATGAACTTGCTCGTGGTCATACAGCTCAGGGTTGCAGCACTGAGATCAGCCCAGGGGGTCACACTCCAAGATGCCTTCTTTCTCTTTGTCCTACACCCCAGAGGCAGAGCTAGAGGGAACTGGGATTTTCCCAAACAGGTCTCAGACATGCAATTAGTCCCCGTGAGATGAGGAGCCCCTGATTATCCTGCTTGGACTGGGGGCTGTGGGGAGGGGCAGTCCCGAGCCAGGAGGTAGAGGGCCCGTTCTCAGACGAATTCAAACAGAATCCATCCCAGAGCTTTCAGGGTCCTTCAGAGGGAGTCAGGAAATCGAACAATGCAAAAGTCACCATTACTGGTCAGTTAATATGCACCAGCAACAGTTCTGGGAGCCTGAGGCATGGGGAGAGTCAGGCATGGAGAGGCAACCCTTGAGACCTCATTATGCAACTGCTGCACGTCAACCTGCTCTTGTATTGAGCGCCGGTTTCCACCTACACATGTCCCTAGACAGGCTCCAACGGCAAGAGCCCCGGGTGTGACTTGGGCATCCCGCCCACCGTGGCTGTCCCATCTGATCGCAGAGTGTGTGAGCCTGGTGCATCCATGTGGAAGCAGACACTGGTGAGGCTCAGGGTCAGAGCCAGGGCTGGGAAGACACCCTCAGCTCCAGGATACTCATGGGAAAAGCCCCTGGCAATTTCCTCAAATACCCTCTTAAGGGGCGTCAGCAGCTGCCAAGCACACAGTCACTCTGAGATGCTTAGGAAACCTGAGGCACATTTCTGATCCTTCTTGCCAGCTTTCTCCATGGACAGCCATCCCTGTGGGATAAGGGAAGGCAGAAGAGAGACCCTGAGCTGCCTGGCGGGGGGTGGAGGGGGGTGCATTCAGTTTACAAGACACCTGCCCTGCCCATGCCTTCTCTCTGGTCCCCTCCATCCGGGGCCTGGGTCTCTCCTCTCTCGGTTCTTCGGGCTTTAATTCCCAGCAAGTTAGATCAAGACTGAGGCTTGGAGGTTGTCTTGTCCATCACCCCACTTGCTGTGGGGGAACTGAGACTAGAGACGTGGGAGGCTCTGTCTAAGTTCACAGAGAGAGTCTGTGGTACAGCCAGAACCCCAGCTGGACCTTTATTGTTCACTGATGTGGGTAAGGGCAGAGGGTCCCAGATAACCACGACTGACCCTCCCTTCCCCATCCCACCCCACCCCCTTTTTCCTTATCATCCAGGGGACACTTCAACATCAATGGACAAAGCCCCCTTTCTGCGGGCACTTCCTGAGTGTCAGGCATTGCATGAAACCCTTTCTATTATTCATTTTAACCCTCATAATGACCCTGCAAGACAGATTTCACTTTTCCCATTTCAGAGACTTAGCAAAGTTAAGAAACATGTCCCAAGGTCACACAGTGAGCAGACCCAGGTCCCTTCAGGCTAGACTTTTAACCCCCATGTTATGCTGCAAGGACTCTCATGGGGGGAATATTTGAGAAGTTCTGTCACCTACCTATGGTGTGACTTAGGGTAAAGCATTTCATCTCACCAAGCCTCAGTTTTTCCATCCACAAATTAGGCTCTTAATGATACTGTCCACAGTGTATCTCAGAGAATTCGTGGGAGAATGGAGGCGAAGAGGCTTTGGACAGTGGAAAGTGCAGTGGGTCTGAGGAGAATGGACACACAAGCCAGGCTTCTTTTGGCCGTTTTCCTCTGGGCGCCAACTGCCTAGCCCAGCACGTGGCATATATATAGCAGGTGAATAATATACTTAAAGAATAAGTGAATAATTAGCAATTGCTTATCACCCCTCCCGTCCCTGGTAATCCTATCCCCTGAAAACACGGGTTTGTGGTTTATGGAAGAGGATGATGCTTTGTCAAACTGGAGGGAGACTTAAGACAGTCTTGTGCCTAAGACCTTTGCACGTCTCTGCTCCATGACCTGTGGAAGACTGAAGGTCTGGAAAGGGGTGTGGCTCTGACCTCGCAGCCGCTGGGGCTCAGCACCCTGGAGGTGATCCGTTTGGGCTCAGAATAAAGGCCTGGGACCTCAGGCAAGGGAGGCAGGCAGGCAGGCTGCCCCTTGAAAGCTTTTCCTTCTTTCTTGTGTTTTAATTTCATTTTTTTCTTTATCCAAAGGCTGCAGAGCTGAAATAATTTATTTTGGATTTGAATAGGATGCGATAAGCCGAAGAAGGGGCGGCTGGGGTGGACATGGTGGAAGCATTAGGTTTTAAATTAATCATTTGATGCTGGTTCGGGGACCAGGGCAAGGCCTCTGGCTGACAAAGAGGCGCCTGAGTCCCCTTGGCTGACCGCGGCCATGGCTGGATGGAAGGGGACAGGGTGGTGCCGAGGCCCTGCTGCCGTGGCTTTGGGGTCAAGCTTCCTGGGGCCACCGTCCTGGTTTTCCCTCATGGTTGTCACAGGCCTCCTTGTCGACCTCCTTGCTTCCACTTGTAAGTATGTGGCCTTGGGCAAGTCACCTGATCTCCCAGGGGCTCACTTCTTACCCCTCAAATGGGGATAATGGTAGTGCCCTCTCACACAGGTATTGGCAAACTTTTTCTATAAACGGCATGATAGTAAACATTTAGGATTTGGGGCCAGACAGCCCTTGTTGCAACTCCTGAGCTCTGCTCTGACGGTATGAGAGCAATCACAGAGTACACATAAACTGCACGGTGACTGTATTGACAAAACGTTATTTACCAAAACAGGCAGCAGGGAGCATTTGACCCACGGGCCTTAGTTTGTACGCTTGGGAAAGCTCAAGGGGGTGCACATGTGCAACGCCCCCAGTCTGCTTACCTGACCTGTAACAGGCCCCCCACATGAGTTTTGTCCTATGTGCTTCCTCCACTCAGTCTGTGGATTGAGCTTTCAAAATCCCAGCTGTGCTCATGTTACTTTATCTGCTTAAATGCCCCCAGTGGCTCCCGGCTATGTACACAGTGAAGCCCAGAGAGCTTTTCCTGACACTCGAGGCCCTTCAAAAATCATCCACCATTTCCACAACCCTAGCCATTTCATCCTCTGGACTGGCAGCTGCCTGACCCACCCAAGGGAGAAGCTGGAAGCGCTTGTGTTTCTGGTCCTTCCCATTTGCTGCTTAGAGGCTCCCCTGTGCCTCTCTGGCCCTCTGTGAACGCCCCCCTCCTTTGAAGCCCACTCAAGTGGTCCCTTACCCACCAAGCCTTCCCCGAGCCCCAGGCAGGACTGGCTCCCACTTCCACATAGAAGGGATCCCTGGTGAGGGTTGTATTTTATTCCTCTCAGACTGAGGACGAGAGGCAGCCACGTGTCCTGAGATGGGGCACTGAGTGGCCTCACCGGGGAAGAGGCGAATCAAGGAGGGACCACAGACATTGGCATCCGCACCCTCCAGAGGCCCCTTCCAGGAGCTCCTTTCGCCTTTGCCTTGGGGAGGATTAGGTTTGTTGCAGGCAAGACCACTTCTGTCATGCTCTCCTGGTCCCCAGAGCGGGGAGGTGGGAGGCTGTGTGTCGGACAGGCAGGGGACTGGACCAGCAGAGCAGCTTTAAACCTTACGGCCTGTGATCTGGTACAAATTGCTTTCCCCTACAGATCTATTTTCTTAACTCTAAATGAGGTGAGTACCTGTCTACAGAATTGTGTGGATAATAGAAATAATCATAATAACAGGGACAAATGTTTACTGAGTACTTTTCAGGAACTGTTCAAAATGATTTACAAGTACTGACTCATTTATCCTCCTAATGACCTTTGAGTTGGATGCTGTTTAGCCTCTGCTTCAGGTGAGAAAACCGAGACGCGGCAGGATCCCTAAGCAAGTCGCCTGCAGACTCCACACTCTGCCAGTGTGCTCATGAATGAAAGAGAGGTGTAGGTGCTGTGCTCAGCACACAGTAGGTACTCAAGAAATGTCACGTCCTAGCTGCCCTTGGCAAAGAAGTCTAGGGCCAGAGCTGAGGGCTGGATTTGACTCATTTGGGGCTGAGGCTGTTCTGTGAGGCTTCTCATTTCATTCCTATCTTCTTGCTGGGAAAAGGGAACATCTGGGTGTGCTGTGAATTCGGCTGAGGGGCGGTGCAGGGTGAGGGTACGCCGTGCGTTGCTCAGTCTCACCTGCACCCATTAACCAGATGGAACTTGGAAATGAGTCTGGGAGTGCAGTGCGGACAACTTGGGAAGGAAATAAACACCTGGCAAGAAAGATCTCTATTTTCTCTTTAGAGCCCATTAAGTTTACAGAAACTCAGGAACTTAGTGCAAGCCTAATTAAGCTCAAATAGGGATGCCTAAGTGAAGGCAGAGAGTAAAGGAGGTGTCTGGTGGTGGTGGGAAAAGTAAGTTCTGGAATAAAGGGAGGCTTGATAGACAGGGGGCTATGCCTCTACCAAAGGTGAGGTCAAATGTAAGCTTCTGGTTCTTGATCTTCTGAGTCCAAACTTTAATTTTCTCATCGATTCCTGATGGGAGTGAAGGCGAAGTGGTAGAAGGGACATGCGGTTTTGCGTCTGATGGATCAGGGTTTGAATCCTGGCTCTTCTAGTCTTTAAGCCTTGATTTCTCATCTGTGAAACGGGAATGTCTGCCTTGAAATGTGATGAGGGTGCCGCCAGTCTGACACCGTGCCAGGTCCACTATGGCTGCTCCGGAAGTGGTCCTGGCAGGGGCGATGGAGGCGTCCTCTGGCCAAGCCGGGAGGACGGGCTCCCTCAGCCCCACCTTAAGGCCCGTGCTGCCCTCCCCTGGCCCTCCTCTTCACTCTCCCTGTGCAGACTGATGGCATTAAAGCCTCTGCTCTTCTCCTTTCCCTGTGCTCGGTAACTTTGCAGGGCCTTTCCTTTTGACACTGGTCTCAGCCATGTGGCTTCTGATGGCCACCGGGTACCAGTGAATGTGACACAGCATCTTGAGAAATGCTAGCACGTCGTGGTTTCTCCCACTTCTGTTCCTCTGTAGTCACCTGGAGTCCATCTCAGACCCTCCTGAGGGAGGATGAGAAGCTCCTGGGGAAGGACCAAGTTACCCCCGGTGTCCTCATGAAGGCCTTCCGAGACCATCTCACCGCTGCCGACACTAAGCTATGTGCAAGCGCTGGCCATCCGGGCAGGCACAGGCTCATGACAGGTTGAGTTTGGGGTGGCTTGTGACACAGTGTTTACTGTGGCATAAAAAAGGATGCACCGCCCACCAAGTGCTAGCTGTCTTTCAAAGCTCATGTCAAGTGCTCCCCCTGCCAGGAAGCATTCCCCAGAGCAGCTGCCAGGAGTCATCCCATCAGGTGTGCTAACTGCTCCTCCATGTATTGTGTTACGTGACGTTTACACTACTCCATGAGGCAATGACACCACAGTAAGTACTCATAAAACTGGCACCATATGCCAGGCTAGAGGCTTCACGGGGGTATCTCCAGGAGTCACCATGACCCCCTATGAGGTCCATCAAGCCCCATTTCACAGATGAGGAAACAGAGTCTCAGACAGTAGAATAATTTGCCGACGGAGACATGAGCCAGTTGCAGCCTCGGTTTGGACTGCAGTTTGCTGGACAACAGAGCCCGTGGTGGGGGTACAGTCCTTGACTCACTGTCGTGTAGGGCAACAGAGCACAGAACTGGGGAAGTGGGTGTATTTGAAGGGAAGCAGATTTTGGCTCAACAAGGGAAAGCAGTCAGACTGATTGGTTGGAGCAATCGCACAGGTGGAACCACGGGCTCCCTCCGTGGTGGTGCTGGCACACGACAGAAACTCGCCCATCTCTTTCACAACTGGTTCAAAATAGGAAGGAAGAAGGGAGTGATTATTTGTCACCCTCGAGTCCTAAAGGAAGAACTTTGGAGGAGGGAGGTAGTGAGCTTACCGCCACTAGAGATGTGCAAGTAGAGGCTGAATCACTATGGAGTGGCTGTTTCTGAGGATGGGTTAAATGGTTTTGGAATCCCCTAAAATGATACAATTCTAGGATTTTGCTTTGAGACCACCATTAGAAAACTGTTAGATAGTACACAGAATCAGACCTGGCACGATTACAGTAGCAGTTTTGGTCAAAGAATGATTTTCATGATTGTATATACACTGCAGCCCACGCATCATAATAAATATCATATCAACACTTTTTTTTTTCCCATTCTGGTTCTGGCAGGACCATTGTCAAGAGAAGAAAGGCTCTAATGACAATTCCCTGCATCTGTACGAAGGCCTTCATGTCTGGCCTCAAAGCAGCCAGAGACGACACGGGTCTGGCAGTGGGTCTTCCCATGGCCTCCCATCATGTGCCGCCCGCAGTCACTGCTCTGTTTGGTCTAAGACTGGAAACTTGCCTTTGCTTCATGAGCACTGGCTGGGGGTATGGTGCAAGGGGTCAGATTTCATGGAGATAAAAGGCAAACAGGGGAGAGATGTGTGTGAAATCACAAGAGTGTGGAAACCCTGAGTGTTAGTGAGACAGGCACCCCAGTCCCTGACGCTCCTTGTGGGCAGATAAGGAAGGTACAGCACTACTTCCAGAAGGAAGTGAAGTAACACTTACTGGGCATCTACCTTCTGGGTGCTCTGCCCTTTAAGTACAGAGTCATATTTATCTTCACAGCAATGCTGGGCAGTAGGATATGACCCCATTTTACATATGGACTAATGGAGATTCAGAAAAAGAGGGAGTAACACGCTAGAGGCCATACAACAAAGAAATGTTTGAGCTGGTGTTTGAACACCAAGCCCACAAGGTGTTCAAACCCATCCTCTTCACTGAATCAGGCCTGATGATGAATCTGAAGGGAATGTGCCTTCTCTGTTGTGGTAGGCTGGATAATGGGCAGCCCAAAGGTGTGCATGTCCTAATCCCCGCAGCCAGTGAATCTTACCTTACGCAGTAAAAGGCACTTTGTAGATGCAATCATCACTTCAGGATTTTGAGTTGGGATGTTTCTTGGTGGGCCCTAACTACAGTCAAAAGGATCCTTCTAAGAGGGAGGCAAGGTCAGAGGCTGGGGAAAGTGGTGTGGTGACGAAAGCAGAATTGGAGTGGTGTGGCTGGAAGCCAAGGAATCCTGCAGCTTCTAGAAGCTGGAAAGAAGCAAGAAGGAATTCTTCCCTGGAGCCTCCAGGAGAAACCAGCTCTGCCGGCACCTTGATTGTAGTCCGCAAGACTCACTTTGGACATCTGACCTCCAGAACTATAAGAAAATAAATTTGTTTGAAGCTACCAAGTTTGGGTTCATTTGTCACAGCAGCCACAGGGAGCTCACACAGACCATCTTTGATGGAGATGTAATTTGACTCTCATGTTCTTCCTGACTTGCCCCTGCTCGTAAGTCTATTTCAACCTCTCCCAGTCTGAGAGATTAATTAATGCACCGTGGCTTAGCAAAATGCCATGCTCTTCAGAAGAAGGGATGAGACTAAGTAACTTTGAAATGATCGCTTGACCTTTGATGGTCAAGGACAGTGTTATACGGTCTGCGGTGTCACGTGATCCGCTGATGGGTGTTGCTCTGTGCACTGTCAGGAAGAAAGGTTCCACCCTTCCCTTCCTCACCCCCCTGGCTCCACATTTGGGAGGAGGAGCAATAAGTTCAGAAAATGGATGGAAATAAGTGTTTAAAACCGTTTGCAGTAACTTGGCATTGCTGAGACATCTTAGCATGTGATTAGAGGGGCATGTTTAGAAGTGGGTGGCGAGCTGCAGGTGGAATAAACCACATCGTGGTCACACACAGCAGTGCACACAATGGCCCATGATGGACTGGGGCGTCAGCTACCACACACCGCCCCCCAGCAGCCCTGGCCACCCCAAGGACTCAGCTCACATCCCTGGGGAGGCATCTGCCGCTGTCCTTTCCTGAAGTCCGGTGTTCCGTTTGGCTACTAGAAAGAGCCTGCCATATGGAGGAATTATTTACACAGAGTAGGACAGAATACATTTAAGACGAGAAATTTAAAAATTAGAAAAGAGTAGTAGAATTGATAAATAAATCTAAGATTTAATTTTTTTAAAAAAGATGAATACAGAACAATCTTAACAATTCCGAGATAAAAGAATTCAACATTGGGTAGAAGAAATTTAACACTGACAGAAGGAATCTAAACTCTGATAAAGTGGAAATTAAAGTATATGGAAAACTTATTGTTAATGAATTTGAAAATCTGAATAAACTGATTTTACTAAAGACAAAATGACTTAAATGACATAACAATAAATCTGAGATAGCTGGGGTGGGAAAATCTCCAAGAACTGTCTCCAAAAATGGTGAAATCTTAGGTTAAACAACTCCTATTCTGTGTACAATTTTTCAGAAGATAAGCAAATATGAGAAGCAAACTAAATATTCAAAGATGATGCAGCAATTTGTACAGAATGTGGAGAGAAAAGTTTGTGATTTAAGATTTTATATCCACTCAAATACAGTCAAGAGAAAGACCTCGGCTGTGCAAGGGTTCATAAACTACCACCCACGAGAGAGGTGACACATCACATGTGTAAAAAAAAAGATGGATCAGCCAATAATGGTGTCAGGATGATTGACTATTCATAAAATACATGGATTTAGATCACTACCTCATACAGATTACTCAATTTCAGGTAGATTAAAAATAAGAAAAATTAAGAAAAAATCCCCCATATTTGGGCTGACTACAGTGAAACATTTACCTGATTGCAAAATGGGGAAAACTTTTCTAAATATTAAAAACATATAATAAAGGAAAGTATTGGTAGATTTAATTAGATAAAATAGAAATTGTTGTGCTTCAAAAACTCCATAAAGTAGTTAAAAAGCTAAATATAAGCCAAAGACATATTGCGTTATATAGCAGACAAATAGTTAAAGTTTAAGTATGCACACACACCAACGAAGCTCCAATAAGAAACAGGGCACAGGACATGAGTATGTAATTCAAGAAAAAATGAAATATAAAGGTCCAATATTTGATAAATGAAAGAAAAGAATCAATCTCACTGGTAACCAAAGAAATAAAAATTAAAATAGCACTGATATGCCTTTTTCACTCATTGAATTGGCAGAGATGAAAGAAAATTACTATCCCCAGTTCTCAGTGGACATGTGGAGGAAATGGACATTTTCATGCATGACTGGTGGTGTATAAAATATGTACAATATCTGTGGAAGGCAATTTGGCCAAATGTGATGAAAGCCTTATATATGAATATATTTCTTTGACCCAGTAGTTCTATTTCTGGAAATGGGTCCTGAAGCAATAACCATGTGTGTATATGCAAATGGTTTATGTAAAAGAACATGTATTGCAAAATTACTTAGAATAGTGAATTCCAAATCAGGGGACTGGTTAAATTATGTGCCCCTGTAGTATGGAACACTATGCAGCCATTAAAAATACAATAGAAGAAATTCAATGCCATGTGAACTGTTCATGTTACATGAGCGAGTAGTAAAAGTGGAGTGCAGACAATTTGCCAGTCTGATGTTTGTGACCTCACATATGCAAGTGTGTGCATGCAAATGGGTGGATGGAAGACAGAAGTGACACACACCATGATATTAACAGTGTTTTTTCTTCCTTATGCTTTTCTGCGTGCTTTTTCTTCAGACTTTTCATGGTGCACATGTATGGCTTTGTAATCAGAAAAAAAAGTATCAAAAAAGTTAGCCACAGTGTTTCTATCATGATATATCATCATTTTCATCTTTTTCTTTACATCTTTGTTCACATATAAAAGCCCCCTGATTCTCTGACCTGAAGTGTGCAGAGTGTTAAACTCTCAGGGCTTCTGAGAGTTTCTGTGCCCACTGCTCCCTGACTTTGCCCCACGATTCCGTGTCTGTACACGCTAGTTTTACTTTTCTTTGCATCTGAGCACAAAGTCCAGCCACTTCCCTCGATGCCCAGCAAGACTCCTGCCACTTGGACATGGATTAATAACATGGTTCTCTGCCATTTTTTCCCACTCCATCTCTGTTCCCTTTCCTTTCCAGTTTGTCCTCCAAGGCTATCAGTCTCTGGCATCACAAGAAAAGTTTCTCCTTTCTTTCATTCAGATTAGCTTCCACATTCAGCCTATTTCTTCCCAGATGACTTACCCATACAAATGCCATTCCCTTACCAAAAGGGATTCCAGAAGGAGTTGGGGCAGAGGAGGTGAAAACTTCTTCATCTTGTTAGATGGCCATATTGTTAAAAGTCTCATGCAAATGCAGTATTATTCACTGCTTTTTTCCCCCCTTTAAAATTTCTTTTCAGTATCTTTTTTACTTACAACTTTTTCTTTCATATTGCCACCCAACTTCCAAAGTTGTTATTTTTTTTATTGGAAGAATGGGTGATCTACATAGGAAGACTAGTTTTCTCTAAAAATATCTACACTTCTCTAATTCATTTTAGAGAATGCTGCTGCATTCTCTCTGCATCAAATTAGACTGAACTGCTGAGGCTCCCTTTAGGAAGGAAGGCTGAAGGAACCTTGATGGAAGACCTATTACATGCTAAGCAGTGTGCTAAGTGGTGTATCTATATTATCTCATAGGTGCCACAAATCCATTCTGGAATGAGGCAGTTGTGTAAATACATTCTAAAAAAACATGATCTCATTCAACTCAACAGACACCTGGGTAGCAACCTAGGTAAGGCAGCTGAGGCCAATAGGAGTGGGTATTGCTGGCGATTTCACACCAGGTCACTGCAGGTTTAGGATTCAGTCTCGAGCCAGCCAGCTAGCCCATCCTGGTGAGTGCACATTCCAGGCACCGGGGAGCCATTCTGCACTTCTCCAAAACCGCTCTCCATGCATGCTCATGGTCCTTGTCTATCCATGTGCAGCCATCCTGGGACTCCTTAGAGGAGCTGAGTTAAACCCTGGAGCTGTCATTAATCCACTGACCTGAACTACATTGAGACTCACATGAGCTGGTAAAAAGAAAGCATCTTTGACATTCTCAAGAAACCACTCGACTTCCTTCCGTTGATCAATGGGCAGAGGCAAGGGTCAAAATCAGTATGCCTTGACTAGGTTTTATAAATGCCCTATGAGACCACCGTCCTCTTTCCAACTCAAAAGCATGGGTGTGCTCTCTGGTAGGCTCCCTAATGGGAGATAGAACAGTCTGGAAGCTGAGCTAAACTTGTGTAGCATCCCCTAGCAGAGCCAGCACTCAGCCCTGCCCT
Source organism: Manis pentadactyla (assembly GCF_030020395.1). Lineage (NCBI taxonomy): Eukaryota > Metazoa > Chordata > Mammalia > Pholidota > Manidae > Manis > Manis pentadactyla. Next base: position 207,271,814 of record NC_080021.1, on the reverse strand, counting down.
GTGGAAGGCCTGCCCCATGCCTTGGGCAGCAGCTCTGAGAAACCAGATCCTGTCACCTCATTCTCTTTGGGTCACTGGCTGTGTCCCCTGGGGGCACGTGGAGACACACACTTGTTTTCCTGAGGCTTCAGTTTGGAGGCAAGAGATTCAGCTTCTAGACCCTCAGACAAGCTACACTGGCTTTTATCTCGGCCTGTTGCTCAGCCAGATGTGGCAGTGTAGGTTCTCTTTCCCACTGCCCAGGTGTTCCCTGAGCCTGCACTTCTTGTAGTGAAGTTAACAGAAAATAACCTGTGGTGAGGTCACTCAAGGTCGGGCTGGAGAAAAAGTCTATTTTAGCATTATTAGGTACTGGAGAGATTCTAGCAAGAGCTTAATTTCTGTAGTGCAAAGGGTCTGATTCTCTTTTAATGCACTTCTCCAAAGGCTGTTGTCCCTTCACCTGTCCCTTCTCCCATGGAGGGTGCTGGGCTCTGATCAGTGAGAAAAAAGGTATCACAAAAGCTGATGCTTTTCCTTTCTCTGGAGAGTTTTGCTATGAGTTCCAAGGTTGGCGCGGACTTCTTGTGTGCCCTGCTGGCCCTGATTCCTCATGGGGAACTCCAGGCCTGGTTGGTTGGCGAATCTAGGGCCTGTGCCATATGTAGGGGGCCCGATCAGCATTGCCGTGCATTATCTTCTGGGAGAAAGTCACCGTGACAGAATTCACAGCTATGAAAGCCACGAGCCCCTCTCCCAGACTCTTTGCACCATCTCTCCCCTCTCAGGCGGGCCATCTTGACAGGACCCCCTCTGCTGGGATAGTGCCTTACAAAGAACAGGACGTTGCTCTTATTGCTTAGCATGTGGCGACTGGCCTCACCTCCTCAGGGCACTCAAGTACCCAGAGATGTTGGAAGCAGAGACTGGTTCTGCCTCCATGCGCTTCCCAGCCCTTGCAAGTCATCGTCCAGGCTGTGTCCAGAGTCACTTTTCCCAAACCCGTTCTGATCACGGTGCATCCCTGCCCCCAAACTCCCCGCAAGCCCCAATTCCCTGGGGAACTGAGTCCATGCTCCTCCACCGGCCTTTCCCCCACTGCGGTCTGTGGGGTCATCACCATCACCGCCACTTACTCGCTCCTGCTCCAGCCACCTTGACCTCTGGGCATTTCCTCTGAGCACCAACCGCATCTCCATGCAGAGCACAGCTCTTTTCTGTCCAGAACGGTCTCTCCTCTCTCCTTGACCAGCAGCGCCCTTGGCACCCTAGGAGAGTTGGTTCACCTTTTCCCATGTCTCTTCAGCTTCCCTTGTCCCTTCCTCCTGTTGGATCCTGTGTCCACCTCTGCGCCGCTCCGAGTCCTGGTGTGCCTGTTGCTTGTGGGGACTGTGCTCCTCAGGGGTGGCAAGTTCCCAGACGACAGAGAGAATGCGTGCTGCTTTCTGTCGCCTCACAGTTAGCCTGCCTCTAGGTGCATAAGTATTTCTCAATGCATGTGGTATGAATGAAGCAATCATGTCATCTCAGAATTAGAGAAGTAGAAAAGATCAGCTGAGTCAATCCTCTTATTATTTACTAATAATGAAGAGTCTCAACTGGTTGGGATATAAACATGAAGTCCTTAAAATATCCCCCCCTCATAACTGCCACCAGCTGTGCCTGCCGCATCCACTCTTGGGCTGAGTGGAAGGCTCTTGTCACGGCAGCTCAGACTAATTCCAGGACAGTCAGTCACTTTGGGTATTGAAACAGTCTTATTTGGATGACTAAGATTCAGGTCTGTTTCTTTTTAAAACGCGTATCTCATGTTAGTTTCCGAGCTCCCTTCACCACCTCAGCAAGTTGAGAGCTGAGACTCAGTGGTTGGGGTGGGGTCTGCGAGGAGAGCGCCCCGTTGCCCCACAGACTTCCTCCCTGTGCGGTGCATGGTCCCCTCCGGCAGCGATGTGGGAGGACAGAAGGGAAAGGGGAAGAGCATGTTTCCTTCCGCGACGGCACGTGGAAAATGAGTTTCCCTCTTTCAGTTGGGTATGAGCGATCCAGCTTGTGGGGTATAAATTCAGAATGAATCCCAACAGATCCCCCTAGGGAGGCACTTGCACCTCCAAGAGGGTTTTGGAAGCACGTGGAGTGGCATGGCTGAATCCGTCAGCTGACCCCCTCCAGGTAGCCCTGTGCTGGAACCCTTGGGTGGGGGCTCCTTTTAGCACCTCACCGTGGTCCTGGAGGAGGCTGCAGCCCCAGGATTTCTCTGCTCCAGGACCCCAGCACTGAGGTCTGAAGTACACTCGTGGCCATCTAGCTAGTAAGTTTTGGCCCGGGACTAAATCCCACATTTTTGTGTCCTGATCTCAAGTTGTTTTCTTTAAATCACATTCTCTCTGAAGAGAATAAGTCAAAATCAAGAAGTGACCACAGTTCATAAATACATAGAAATATGTTAGAAGGAAAAGCAATGAAAATAACAACAGAAATGAAATTCCATTTTTCACTAAAGATTAAAGTGATTTCTAATAGCTAGTCCTGGTGAGAATGTGGGAATGGGAATGCTCACACTGCATGGATTGGCACCACTTTTTGGCAGGCAATTTGGAAATACCTATTAATATAAAAAATACAAATGCTACATTTGTTTCTGTAAATCCAATTTTAGGAATTTATCTTACAGATATAGCTGCCCAGCACTGGGTGGACTGAAATGGTCACTGTATATTGTTTGTAATCATAAAATACTGGAAATGACCCCAATGTCCATCAACAGGGAGATGGTAAAATAAACTGTGATATAATCTATGAAATAATATTATATACTGTTGGTTTCAAAATAGCACCTACTGTATGTATGGTATGTTCCTCTCACCCTACCTCCCAGATTATGAACTCAAAGGGAACAAGAACCATGTGAAATTATGGGTTTGCTTAAGAATCTGGGATCTGGAATAAAACCGCCTGGGTTTTCAAAGCCTGGATCTGAGCAGAAACTCACAGAGTGACTTTGTGTGAGTTCATTTTCTTACACCTCTATTTCCTATCCTGAAAATGGGGATGTTAACAGGACATTTTTCATATGTCACAGCTTGTGCTAGTAATAAGGGAAGGTCAACGTGAAGGGCTTAGTACATGCCAGCTGCTCAGATGAAGGTGATGATGATGGTGAAGTCCTAGTCTGTCACTAGTGTATACTGGGCACCTTACATAGTAGCTGGCACCGTGCAGTGTTCTATGAATAGTTGATGGATGAATGAATGAAGTATCTGTACTGGTACAAAAGGATGTCTAAAATATATTGTTAGAGGAAAAAAAGCAAGCCGTGGAATGGTCTGTCTAACCTAATCCCATTTGTATAAACTATATTAAAATTGCTGGGGGGTGGGGTCAAGACATAAATTATAGATAGTGGTTACCTCTGAGAAATGGGTATGGGAGCCAGCTGAGAAAGGGCAGTGTTCACGTTTCTCTTCATTCCCTTCTGTACCGCTTGATGCTGTAACAGTGCATGATGTTCAAAATGAAAATAGAAAAATATCTATTAGGTGCCAAGAGCCACAGGGTTTGCTCTTTCCCAGGGATAATTCTTCTGATCATTTTAGAATTTTTAGCTTTGGCTTCTGTTTTCAATGAGATTAAAAACAGACACGAGCATCAGAAAAGAGATGGCAAGTAAGTGCATGGGGTGCGGGGCTAAGAGGACGTCGTCTTCTATCTGATCTTGAGCATCTGTTGCACCAATGTGCTGTGGCCTTGGAGGGTGGCTGAGAATGAATGAGTGCTTATTTTTTTGTGGCAGAGCTATGTGCGAGATCAAGAGAGACAACACAATGGCCCATCTAGTAGGAATTACCGGGATGTCAGAGAAAGGGCCATGTGCTTTGGAGCCATCAAACCTGGGCTCAAATGAATGCCTTCTCTCTTGACCTCAGCCCCAGCTTTCTCATCTGTGAAATGGGAATGTTAAACCTAACTATCTCATAGGGTTGTTGAGAGGATTCAATGTGATGATACATATAGTTCAAGATACACGTTGCTCAAGAGTCAGCCCTCCACCTAAGATGAACTTTAATAATAACAGTGACAGCTGCATGACCTTAGGAAAGCAAGCAAGGCCCCACCTCTGAGCTGCAATTTCCTCATCTACGAATGAGGATAATCTTACCTATTTGACAGATAGGTACGTAAACATGCAAAGGCTATACCTTAAGGCACATTTACATAGCTGTAAATATGTGAGCAATTTAATACAATGTCCAAAGATCTTTATACTTGGCATCCCCTTTGGAAGGCTCTTACTGAGTGTTTGTGTTGTTACCACCTTCCCCAAAAGGGCAGCCTCTACCTCTAACTGTTCCAGGTAAGCATGGGAATGTGGCAGGACGGGAAAGCAGAGGCATTAAGTGCAGATCCCTGTTCAGGGCTAACTGGCCGACGGCCTTCTGACAGGCAAGAAGCTCCAGGGAAATGATGGCTGGTCCCCATCTTTGCTCAGCTTCCGCTAAGGCTCTTCTGGTAATCGGTTCCATCCGTAACCGAGGGCTGGCAGAACTGATGTATGAATCAGATCCCACACAGGAAAGAGAGACCACCCCGATGACTTCTGGATGGTCCGGCTGAAGAGGGCTTACTGGCGGGGCCACTTACAAAGGTGTGAGCAGGCACCAGGGAGGACATGCAGGAAGCCGGAGCACCCGGAGGGCAGCACCCGTGGGGAGCTGTTAGCATCTCTGCAGATGAAGGGACCCAGGGAGGACAGAGGGTTCCTGGGCACCCAGAGGGGGCTGGAATTGTTGGAAGGAGGTGCTGAAGCAGGGCAGGTCAGGGAATTGTCCTGCTACTCTCTGCTCACCTCCTGGGGGGCTGCCCATTGGCTGAATGCAGGGAGGAGGACTTGGTGATGACGTCTCAGGTCTGAGCTTCCTGGGCTTTGGGGTGCGGTGAGGGGGCTGAGACTGAAGCTGGAGAAGGGCAGGTGCGACAAGTGCAGAATCACCTGGACATTAGGCTTCCTGTCTGTGCCTCCTTCCTTCCCTCTCCCTCCTCCTCATCCTCTTTGTGGTCTGCCTGCCAGGCTTCTCCCTCCCTCCCTCCACACGCACCCCAGCATCTTCCTGGCCTTTTCTTCCCACTTTGCTTATTGTTCACTAAATACTACTGCAGCCCCAGCCCTGTCACTGCGCCTGTGGTGCCTCAGTGAGCACATCTGTGACATGGGCACACATCTCCCCCCCTGCGGAGTTACAGGGATCAGCTGAGATAATGGATGAGAGTGCTTCGTAGACTCCCTTGTGCTGTGCAAATGTAACAAATTATTATTAATATTTTATCCTAGCCATATTAATGGGACTGGGGCAGATAATTGGAACAATTTTGCATATGCTGCTTGCTTTGGAATTGCCACCCGAGAGTCAGCAGAGTAGAAGGGACTGTGCTCTGTGCCAACGGAGAACCGATGCGAAGGTGATGATAAAGTTCTTTCTCCACCCTGGGCCTATTTATTTATTTATTTATTTATTTGCTGCTGAAAGGTGAAGAAATATATATTTTTTTCTTTCTCTTGCTCGGAAGCCACAATAATATTTCATTGCCACTGCTTACCCTAAAAAATAGATTTCCTTTTCATCCTCTACTGGTGATTTGGTTTGCATTAATGCCTTTCATAACTCATACATTTTGCTATTAAAAATTAATGCTTGGCACTGGCATAAACAAATGAAATTTGTATTATTAATGTTTTACATAGGTAAGGCTCTGTAATAACAAATTCATCTCAGCCAACTGTTTTAATTAAAAGATTCACAGGTTCCTTGAACACATCTGAGAGACTAGTTTTGGGAGAACCAGCGATGTGAAAAGTGACAGGTGAGGAGAGGGCATCTCTGATTACTGGAAAAGCAAGCCATTTGAGGCTTCAGGTATGGCAAAGGCATTGTATATAGATGTTGTCAGGTGAAAGCTTCCTGCAAGGTGTGGCATATAGTGAGCGTTCAACTAATGGAGGAACTTATTTTGAAGGAGAAGAAGAACAGGAAAGAAGATTTATTCCTTGAATAATACTGCCCATTCATTGTTTCATTCAACAATTGTTTCGTGAGCACCTAATACGTGTCAGGAACTCTTCCAGGTATTGGAGATCCGGCACTGAAACAGACAGCTGCTCTCAGGAAACCAACATCTTAGTGGGAAGGGATAGCCGATATATAGTATGTCAGATGGTGAGATGGCTTACAGAACAAACTACAGCACAGTCAGGGATGAGGGAGGTCTTGGAAGGCTGTGGGTGGGTGGGAAAGGAGGTCTGCAATTTTAAACAGAGTGATGGGGTAAGGCCCTAAGGGAAGGTGGTGTTTGAGCAAAGGCTTGGAGGAGGTGAGGGAGTGAGCAATTGATGTCTGGAGGAAGGTTGCCCAGGAGAGAGGAGGGCAAGTGTGAAGGCCCTGGGGCAGGGACATGTGCAAAATGGAGCTGGTGAGAGGAAGCCTAGGAGGAGACAGGGTCTGAGAGGTGGGGGCAGTGGGGTGGGTCTCAGCAGGCCAACGTGTGGACCTTGGCTTTGATGCTTACAAGTGCTCCGTGAGGTTGGAGGTACTCTCTCCCTCTCACAAAGGGGGAGCTTGAGCACAAGGTGCTCACCCACTAGGAAGGAACCAAGGCTGGGCCTCTCCCCAGCCTGCCTCTCCCCTAGCCAGTGAGCCACGCTGCACTGCCTTCAAGCAGAGCTCAAGGGGGTCAGATGAGTCCCCTCTGTCCAACGACGGGCTACTCACACCTCAGTCCAGGATGTTTGCATGGAGAACAGCCTTGGGTATCACCGAGTTCAATGCCCCAGATTCACAGATGGGGAACCTGAGGCCCAAATTTGATCTGCCCAAGTTAGTGGCCAAAATGGAACCGACATCACAGAACATCAGGGCCACCTGTCCCTTTGGGGCTAATCTCATTGCATCTCATCTTGATCAGGATGCAGGGTAGTCTGGTAGTTAAGATCCTGGATTTGAATACCTGTTCTGCCTCTTATGTGCTGGGTTATCTCAGGCATGGTTCTTAACCTCTCTGAGTCTCCTTTTCTTGCCCGAATAAAGAGGATGATAATATTCTGATTTGAAAACAATTGTTGGGAAGATGTGATACAGCCTGGCACTTAGCACTGTGTGTGACACATTACTCACCCTCCATTCCTGGTCACTACGATTAACATTATTGACATGAATCAGATGGGACTGGCATCACCATCTGTGGCTCACAGATGGGGCAAACCAAGCCCCAAAGTGAGGGTGGACACCGAAGGGCACTCAGCAAACTGGGACTGTTGCTCGGGCTCCCAGGCTCTTAGGACTGCTTTCCTATCTGATAACCCGAGCTTTAGAGAACGCTTTGGCAGTCTTCTTTGACAATTGAAACCCCTTAGTGGAAATGAGTTTTCACCGCACTGCCTGCTGCAGGCGCCCCAGACCCCGGAGTGGGTTTTGAGCATCACTGATGATCACATTGGTATTAGTGAACACAGCATGTTGAGAAAGCAATTTATCAGCTCAGCTCCCAATATGCAGGGAATGGCACTAATGGACGTTTCTCATTTGTATGAAATTGTCAGTGACACAGCACACGTACCTCGATACTGCTTTTGAAGCCCTCATTTTTCTGAGGGCAGAATGGCATGGTGTGTGTGGTGGGGACACTTTGCCTTGAAGTGTTCATTAACTGCTGTAAATACTAGCCCCCGTTTATTAAGTACCTACTATGTGTCAGGCACTAAGCTTGGTGCTTTACATGTCTTATCTCTAATTCTCCCAGCAGCCCTGCAGAGTAGACAGAGTATCTGCCACTTATCAGAGGGGAAATCAGAAACTGTGTTTCTCGATATCACCCAGCTAATGAGAACTCTTTACCTGGTCGTTTATTTATTCATTCATTCGTTTGTTTCATACATTCTCACTTAACACCTCTGTGGGTTTAGCGCTCTGCCAGGTACTGAGAATATATTGGTGAACAAAATCAGTGTGACCATGAAGCTCATGGTCTAACGTGGAAGCCAGAAAATGAACAAATAATCACAGCCATAAACCTGTACTTCTGATCTGGGGGCTATGAAGGATCCTTGAGTGGGAAGCAGAGGAGAGCTAGTTAAGCGACGGGCCAGAGATCCCCCAGTTAGGAAGTGTCGGCCTTGGAAACAGGGGCCCCCATTAGAAAGACTCAGAACTGGGGAAGCCTCAGCTTTTCTCATTTTCCACCACGGAAAGGACAGGCTTCCTGGGAGACTTGGTTTGAACCCCAGCGCTACAACTTCCTAGTGGGCTAGTCAGTTCATTTCTTCAAGCCTCTATTCTTTCCTTGAGAAATGGGAAGATTACTCCCTGTACCGGGCTGGTGAGTGAATCAGGAGAGAAAATGCATGAGAAAGGTTGGAAAAGTCCAAAATGCTTTGCACATCAGAGCTGTGATGACATGACCCAAGGGCTTGTGCTGCTCTGGCCAAATGGCAGCATTAGGCTGGGATTTCAGTACAGAGACAGCTGGGCTAGAGAAACAGCTCTGGGCACAGCCAACCTCTTGCTTTGCTTCAGGTATCATAAAAGGGGTCGAAGTCTGAGATCTCATCTCCTGAGTGCCAACAGCCCTGCCTAGAGGAATGTGTGTGGGGTGAAATATCAAGACATTTGTGTGTATGTATCTCGAGTTTTGCCCCAACAAATATGAGGTGAGTTTCATGATAGTGGCACTTAGAAGAGAAGGAAGGGGTTCTGAGCTTCTCTCCTCTGCTCTCTTCTGCCTGCCATCAGGATGTCTGGAATACTCAAAGAGGGAAAATAAAAGCGACTGCTGGATCCCCACCCTTACATTTCCTCCAAGAAAGTTCGGCTATATTACCTCTGTGTGGTTGCAAGTCCTCTGTGGGTAAGATGGGTGATGCTGTGGGTTAGGAAGACAGAAGGGACTGCAGTCATTGAGGACACTACCTCATAAATGCACATTGTTCACTGACTTCGAGCTTTGCAGTGTAATTATATTAGTAAATGTACTGTGCTCGGTAAAGGTAATGAAATTTTAATTGCATGTGACGTCTCCGGCCCTGCCTGGGGTCCAGGCTCTGCAGGGAGCTGTGGCCAGTCAGTGGCATTTCTGGAGAGAAGGACCAGGTGGGAATGGAAATGACTTGCTGACAGTCCCACTGTGTGCCAGCCAACTGTAGCTCCTGTTGTATAGTCCCCATGCCAGTCCCATTTTGTAAATGGGGACTCTTGGGGTCAGAAAGGGGGCTATCTCATCTGAGTCCTCAAAAATAAGATTGAACCAAGCTGGTGGCCTCCTGGTCAAGAGTTCTTACTTTTACATGAGGCCAGGGAACTAAGGAACAGAAGCTGGATCTGGTTTCGGTCAAATGTCCCATTTAAACAAGGAAAAGGAATGGATCCTTGGAGTATTACCCATTTGAGATCATTGCTGAGTGCAATAGAAGGATAAGGAATAGTTGTTTCTCCTCATCAAGGAACTGATGAATCATGTGACAGTGGAGACTTCATAAGAGTGAATTCAGGATGCTGGAGTAATATGGGAAGGCTTTCTGAAGGAGGTGATGTTGTGGGGGGGGGTGATATTATGAAGGATGAGTGACTAGCTCTATGAGAATCTGCCACTCTGAGCTGCATCCTTGTCTGTTTCCCAGGAGACTCTGGGTAGGGGCTGTCTTATGTAACTCAGTAGGTGCCTATTGCATAGCTTGGCACCTAGTAAGGGCTTAATAAATGTTAAATCAAATTCAAATCTCACATGAGCTATGGTAGCTCCATTACTGTAGAAGCCTGGAGAAGCGAGGACAATACTGAAAGGAAACCCAGACTTTGGTGAGGATTTCTGCTGGAAGCACTGCCTTTGACAGGAGCAAGATATACACCAAATTAATGAGTTACTAATGCTACTAATACTACGATTAGTGATTTTGATATATAGATAATGACGACAATACAACCAGTGTCTATAGCTATTATTTATTGAATACTTACTTTTTGCCAGATTCTATGCTAGGTATTGATTTTCTCACTGAATCTTCACAAAAGCTGATGAAGCAAGTACTCTTATTATTTCCATTTTCTAGATGAGAAACTGAGGCCCAGATACATTAGGGGATTTTCCCTGCATCCATAACTAGGAAGGGACAGAACAAAGGCTTGAATCCCATCCTGGTTGATGCTAAACTTCACCCCGTTTCACTGCTCTGTCCTGCCTGTTCAGCCAGGAGGGCACGAGAAATAGTCAGACCAATTTGTGTGGCCTTCAGTGTCAGTGAGGGTAAAGGCAGGATGTTCTAAGAGAAAAGTGAATGGAAGTTATCACCAGAGGGCATTGCTGAGTAGGTGAGAATGTGCTCTTTGATTGACCCAGTGCTATGATTTTGCCTAATTCAGAGGAACCAAAGGGTGCTACAGGAACTGGAGTGATTTGATTCTAGAACCTCCACTGCCTAAGCATAAATCCCAGAATAGCCCCCTACATTTATTTAAAGCTGATATGCAAAACGATGCCTGGCTCCATGTGGACCCTTGTTCAGTATTCACAGGCAGCATCTTGTCATGTCCCCCAAGAGGCTACAAGAGGGTGGGAGGACACCTCTGGGACTGACATTGGGAGCCCATGTCGCACTGGTGGCCTTACTCCTCCACTCTCTCCCACGAGCCCTGCCTGCCTGCCGTGGGTGCTGGTGGTTACGGTGATGGGAAGAGAAGAAAGTCAGGCAGGGAGAGAAGTGAGCCATGGAAGGCTCGGGGGAGAATGCCACAATGAGGCTCACACCTAGGCTCCAAGGGGACAGCTTTCTCTTGCAGCTGTACAGATGTGAGAATGAAGGAACAGAAGTTGGAAACCAGTTTTTTTCAAAGTCCCTTTTATCACAAATGTAGAGGAAGTTGATTCAGGGAGAATGGACTCTCTTGGGATCAGCAGAGTTGGAGAGACCAGGAATGTTAGAGTTTATCAGTTACGGTTTGCACTGGACCGCGTCAGCATCTGGGCTAATCAGGAAAGGCTTCCTGCAGGAGGTGGTATCTGTTATACACATTCCATTGAGCTGTACTGGGCATAACTTCAGGCTGCTGCTGCAGAGATACTGGCTATCTCAATATTTAGATCCTGTCAGTCAGAGCACCCTCTTTTTTTGTATGCAGAAACCTGAAGGAAAAAGAAGACAATAAGTAGTAGGAATGGGGAGTGCATGGCCTCGGAGCCAGAGGCCTGCGATGTCAGCCTGGCTCTGCTCCATCTCATGTGTCACTGGGGGCTGTTGGCTCTCCTGTGTGGCTCTCAGGCCCTGCCTGTGTGAATCAAAGGCAGCAGACCAGATTCCCTCTTAGGTTCCTTTTGGTTCTGGAAGTTCCCCACTTTGTGATATGCCCTCATAAAAAGACATGTATCAACGCCGAAGAAAGTGTTGTAACCAGGAAATGGTGCAGCCAGTTGGGACTGAAGAAGCCTGGTGAAGGGAGCAGTCGGCCGGGTGAGCTGGTTAAAGCAGGCTCAGGACCTTCCCGGGACAGGGGTTTTGAACAGGGCTCTGAACAGTAAGGGGGGTTTTGTCAGATGGCAGACGGTCTAACAGAGGAAATGACCCCAGCATAAGTGCAAGGAAGGAGAGAGCCACAGGTGTTCCAGAAGCAGTGAAGAGTCAGCCACCGGGCATCCTGGGCCTCTGCTTCTCATGGTATCCATCACTCTGCCTTTGCCTCTGCCTGCTGGACCCCGAGCTCCCCCTGGGGCCAGCGGCCGCATGCTCACTTCTGCTTCCCTACAGAAGGGCCTGACATGGCGCAGCATATAACGAACCCTTGCTTAATGAAGGAAGGAATTTCTCTGTATCTCAGTACCTAGCCTCATTTCACCAGATGCCTTGTTTGAATGAGTAAATGAGAAAATGCTGAACTCTGCTAGCATTTCAAAACATCTACCCTGAGAGCCTCAAAGAGCCTATCCTTTGGAAGTTTGGGGCCCCCTGGATATCCTACACGATTTGGGAACAAGTCCCTAGATGTCAATCTTTAAGCCATTCTTAGGTCCTGAGGGTTTTAAAGCTGAGGCTGGGCATGATACACACACACACACACACACACACATATATTATTATATATTTCTTCTCCTGCTTTAATTGTTGCTGAGCTCATGTTTTATTTTAATTAATGTTTTAATTTAGTACATGCACCATGAGACACTTTCTCCGAGGGTATAATTAAGTTAGAAAAAAATTGGCTACTCTAGCATTCCAGCCTGGGAAACCAAGGCTCAGAAAGTGTGGGTTTGTGGCCCAAAGTCATCTGGAAAATTAGATATGGATTTGGGAGGTGAAAAGTCTTTAGGGAGCCCCATAGAACCTCATCAACCCCTCTCCATTTGTGCAAACTCCAAGAGTAGGGGTGTCATATTCATGGAGCATCTAGCACGGGACCGGCGCTGTGCTCCATGTCCTCTGCAATGTTACAGAGTATTGTTTTATCCTGTCAACAAGACCGCAGAGCAGGTTTTCTTATCCTCATTTCATAGATGAACAAAGTAAGGCTCAGAGATCTTGTCATCAGCCTCCAGCAAATAGGAAAGGGTAGAGTCAGAATTTGAACCCATGTCAATCTGCTCTCTAGCCTTGGATTCATTTTTCTAGGCTATGCTTTCTTTATTTGGGAGCACACAGAAAATATGAGGCAGTTACACCGGAACTATGCCCAGGAATCCTCTAACCATTTAACCAAGAAGGAAGAGGCTCTCTGAAGCCTTCAGTAGGATTGCTTATCTGGTGATGTTCAAAGTGAACTTCAGTTATGCACATTTTTGAGAGTTGCTTTAAAATTCACAACACTTCTACGCCTGACCCCGACCACCTGCACCATCTCAGTGACTACTGGAAGCGACAGTAGCAACTTTGCCTGAACTATTCTAAGCATATTAGATAAAAACTCTGGGAGGCAGGTTCTATTATTGTCTCTGTTTGCAGATGAGATTAATGACAGCACCTGTGTTTTCAGAGATGGCATCTTTTCCTATCCTAGTCCCTATCTTCTCAGGCCTCTGTCTTTGAGGATAGCCTGGGTGGGAAGGCTCTGGGTTCAGATGTGGTTGGAACACATCTTCCTGACTATGTGGCCTTCACTGATTGAGTTCCTGCTTCTTGGCTTGTGTTATGGCTGTTTCAGAGGCCAGGAACACAGAGATGGCCCCAGATCTCATCCTGCTTACGTTCCACCAGGTAGAAACAGGCAGTGAACAAATGAAGGAATATATCCAAAAGGAAACACCGGATAATGATGAGTGCTCTGTGGAAGACAAAACTGGCTGACGTCAGAGAGAGTGCCTAAGGGACGTTCAGGGAAGGCTGTTCTTAGAGCATGATGTCCAAGCTGAGGTCTAGGAGACAAAAAGGAGCCAGCCTTGCAGGCAGGAGAAATGACAGGCAAAAGCCCCAGGGTGGGAAGGCTGCTCACAGCCCAACCATCTTCTCAACTTCCCTACATTTTCTTGCATTTCTCTTTTGAGGCACACTTATCACAGTGGATGATTTCATGTTCACTTGTAAGACTATTTCATTAGTATTCTTCACTCCACTAACCATGATGTTCAAAGGGGCAGGGGTCATGTCTGTCTTGCTATTGCAACTATTGTAACCACAGGGTCCAAAGATAACATCTGCTCATAAATTCTTGCAGAATGAATGGTTGAATGAATACTCAGTAAATGCTATTCCCGGCCCCTGTTCCCTTTTGCAAACTGTAAAGTGCAATCCATTGACACTTGATAAAGCAGGAGGCTGAGAAATAGAGCATAATACTTACCGACTATATTACATAGTTCCTTTCACTTGACCAAGAACTCCCACCATATTTCATTCACTTTAAGACATGTGTTGAATGCCCACCATGTACCTGACCTTTCACATTTGAATCTTGTGAAATGCCCAATGTGTAGACAGCACATGTTGTATTGTGTCCATTTCTCGGGTGGGGAAAATGCCTCACACAATTATATGGCCAAGATCATTGATCCTCTAATCTGCACCAATACTTTACCGTCTCTGTTAAGCTACTCCAGGTTTCCTCCTGTCATTCTGGTGTGACTGGGCATGCACTCCCCAGAACTCACAGGCTTGGGGGTCAGGGCAGAGGTACATAGAGGGAGTGTGACTATCTTGCTTCCTGAAATATTCCCAGCACTTTCATGGTGGCTGTGGCAGGAGGTGTGCTTGATAAATGCACTCCCTGCTCAACCCTCTCTCTTCTGCCAGGGCTCCCCATCCGCTTAGGACAATGTCTGAACACTTGTACCCCTTTGCCCTCCAGGCCTGTCCCTGTACTCCTAATGGGGCTCTCCTGTGAAAACAAGCATGTGAGCATGTCATCTATTTGCTACGTTCCCAGGAGATTCTGGGTCCCTTAATGACAAGGCCACGTCTTTTCACCTCTGTATTTCCAGTGCCCACGTTGGGTCTGGCACACAATAGCTCTTCAGTAAGCAGCTGTCAAGGGGATGACTGAGGAAGCACATTGGTGTCAGGAGGCTGTGCAGGCTGGAGCATGTTCCAGCTGTGCATCTGCCTGCCGGTGGTGGTAACTGTTCCTTGCTGCACCTTCCAAAGTGTGTTGTGTCACAGGTCGGCAGCTGTGTGTCTGGCATGAGCTTGCATCCATCGCTGCAATTTGTGAGTGCTGAAGCCATTTAATTAAATGGGATGGAATTGAATCTGGGAGGTTGTTATCGCTGATATTGTTTTCTGTGCACAGCCCGGGCTGCGAGGGAATCCACAGGAGGCCTGGGAGCGAGTGCCCCCCTCATTCCCGGCCTGCTCACCCACCCCCAGCCCAGATGGCGCCGGAAAGCGGCTGAGATCTGGGCCCGGATCTGAAGTCAGAGGTTCAGAGCCCCTCCATGTGCGTGTCCCCACCGGTGGGTCTGAGCTGCTGACAGGCGGGTGCTCTCCCCAGGAGGCAGCCAGAGCTGCGTAAGCTCATTTTGCTGAAGGGAACCTTGCCAAGGCGGAGCGAGCTTCCATTTGCCTAAATTTACAACAATAATTAATCCAACCTGGTTTTACATAAGACTTGACATAAAATTATTAGCGCTGAGAGTTTTCCTTGAGCTGGCCCCAGAAGAAGGCTCTCATGAGCCCGAGAATTGACAAGCGCTGAGAGATCAGATGGGCTGCTCAGAAAATCATTTGCTGCTTCCCCATTTCAGTCTCCCCCATGACTGCGTATCAGCCACGACCTTCTGAAGGGTCCTCCCCCTGCTCAGAAACCTGCAATGGCTTCCCGCCATGCTCCTAGTTCAGCGCTGAGTCCCACGGGCATTTCCCGTACCCCCTGCTTTCTTGATCACCACTCTTCATTCCTCTTGCATTCCTGCCCACGGCCTTCACCCACTGTGCCTTGTCGCCCTGGCTGTGCTCCTCACCCACATTTCTGTGGGTTGAACTCCTATTTATCCTTCAAAGCTGAAGTCCAGTGCTGCCTCCTCTTGGAAGCCTCTTCTAATGTCTTCAACAAGGATCATCTTTCTGTGGCCTCCTGGACATCTCTATTTGGAAAGGTACTCCGGTCTGTCTTGTTCTGCATTATGTAGGTATGTATCTTCATCCCCAGGAGAGTGTGTGTTTCCAGAGGGCAGGTAACAATAACTCATAATGGCACCCCCTTCAGTGGAGGGCACCGGTGGCTCTAGCCAAGGGAAGGCAGCAAACTGACTCACTGTTTCTTCTCCTGAATTGGAGTCTCAGTCTTATCTCCAAATCTGGTTAATGGCCCCAGTAGCTTCTCAGTTATGGGAGCTTGAAATGACTTCTTTCTGACCATGTTTTTTTTTCTCTTCTTTTTCTGTCCAAATGGTCAGTAAATCTTGTCATTTATCCTTACAGAAAAATTCCCGAATCCAGCCTTGCTTTTCAGTCCCTTGGTTATGGCGGCAGCGCACCAACTCTCTTCCCAAGTGAGGTGCCTTCCCCATTCCCCCACAGAGCCCTGTTCTGCTCACAACCACCCCCAACCTCCTCCTGCCGAGGGCCAAAGCTGCAGCGCCCCAAGCCAGCGCTCCCAGCCTCATCCCCCTCCTGCCCAAACCACATCGAGCCCCACTGGGCTTCCCGCACTGCGCAAACACCCCCTGCTCTTCAAGGCCTCTCTGCAGTTTCTTGTGTCTGCAACGTCCTCCCAGCTCCCTTACCCACCCCACGACCCTCTACCCATCTTTCAAGGCCCAACTCAAAAGTCACCTCCTCTGTGAAGTCTGTCCCATTTCTCCCGCTGAAGAATTTAGGAGGGATCTCCTCTTTTTCCCATCAGCACCTGGCTCATGCCTTCATGACATCAGTGGCTACGTTATCTTTACTCGGGCACCTGCCCCTGCAGTCTGTCTCAGCACCTGATCCCTTTGAGGGAAGGCAGTGACGTCTTTGTTTATACATCCCCTTCCCCAAAGGTCTAGCCCAATATTTGACCCATAGCAGGGCCTCAATAAATAGTTGTTGAATTATTAAACACATATTGGAGAAGTTGGAAATTAGAGAAGACCAGTCTTACGACCTGTTGGGCAAAAGGTATCTGCTATTGTTACAGTCATTGTTGTGGTCACTACTGTTTCTTAGTCGACAAATATGCCTTGTTCACCTGTCCCAGGTGTTCAGACACGCTCCTATTTCAAGCTCCTCTTTTTGTCCAGCAAAGAACATTCAGACTTCTCAGATCAGATGTCTTAATGTTTTGTTTTCTAACAGAGTTCCTTCAAAAATATATTAAATGCCTCCTATCTTCTCAGGTCTGGGCTAGATGCTGGGAGGGGTATGTAAAACAGCACGGTTCCTGCGCAGGGCGAGGTCCGCTGTCTGCCTCTGGGACAGGCAGACACAGACTAGTCCGAAGCAGAACGTGCTCCTTAATGACATTTCTGATCATAAACCTGGTCACCACAAGGCAGCCTCCATGGTAATAGAGCTATGACTGTACTCCCCTTTTTAGCAGTCAGCGGCAGCAAGGATCCTGTAACGCGGAAGAATTAAATCATTTTGTTTAGAAAGGCATCGTGGAGGGGTACTTTGTTGAGCAAAAGGGATCAAAAGTATCTGTGTTTTCTCTGCTGGTTGGTCAGCACACTTTTTCACCAGAACCATTTTATCTTTTTCACTCCCATTCCTCATACAGTCCCAACTGCCTTCTCTTTTCTTTCCAATAAATCTCCCTTTGTTTCTCCTGAGACTTTCCTGCCAGCCTGTCAGGAACTCGGCACAAAATAGTGTATTTCTGTCAAGAGTTCTGTGTGTAGTGTTAACTGTCTTTTGAACACCAGAGGCAGTCGAGTTGATGCACAGGGACAACTGTGTCTGCGAGCCCGTTTGCTCCCTTTCTGGCAGGCTCCGAGCCGACTCAAGCCTGATGACTCAGCTGCAGATGCAGAGAGGGGTCCACGGTCCAGTGCGACTTCCGAATGCTCCCCCGGAAAGAACCGTGGAGATTAGAGGGTGCCTGAAGCCCTGCTCATCTGGGACCCCAAACGGTGTTCCCACTCATAGCCACTGGACAGCACCGTGCAAACAGGTCAAGGTGAAGGGCTTAGGCTGAACCTGCTCTGTGTCCTTAGGCTAGGTGCTGCGTCTCTGTCTTTAGTTCCCCCATCTGCACAAAAAGTAGGAGTACATAATCCCTAGGGTGACTTTCAGGGCTGTCATTCCATCATTTCATGAATCTATAGCAGCTGAAACTTGTTGAAAACATGATTCTCTCTAGGGGATGCAAAGTCAATAGAAAAAGAAATGATCTAGGTAATTCAAAGACCCAGAAGGGACATTCTTTTAGGGAAGTAAAATAACAGTAATAATACCATTTAGGATCAAAGCATTCTTTCATCTCTTATTTCATTCTCCCAACAGAGGTGGGGAGAGAGCCAGATACACAGGACTTTTCACGGGACTGTAAGAGCTACTGTGTATAGATGTTCAGGTTGTGCACTGCACAAGGGCAGCATCTCTGAGGAACACCATTCATATTAGGAATATAGACTGACTTACTAGTCTGTGTAAGGGTGTGCATGGTCATGATGAATCCAGGCCTCCCAGTTGGCACTTAGGATTGTGCACACACCCAGGGGATTCCCCAGGCAACACGCTCAGCGGGGAGTGTGCACATTCACGGCTCCCCCTGTCCTGACTGCAGTTTGGATGGCCCCTGAGAGCTCCCACCTGTTCTCTCAGAGACATGATCCCCACCTTCCCTCTCTGACCCCACCTCCATCTCCTGATCTGAGGTGATGGTGCGGGGATCTCAGAGAGTGTGCTCTGCAAATGGGGTGTGAGAGGCTGGGGTGTGTGTTTGCTCACTGACCTCTGAGGCACCCCCTGGGGCAGAGTCAGGCCAGGCCAGGCCAAGGGCCACATCCACACAGCAGCAGCATTTCTTAATGGGTCTGGTACACCCCGGCCATCACTTTAAAAAGCAGCTGGAGATACGGAGTGTCCACTGGTGCACCTTGGCTGATGGGGCAGATTAAAGTCAGGGCCAGAGCTTTCCCCACCCTGGCCCCGTCCCCTCTCTCCTCCTCCTCCTCCCCTTCTGTACATGAGGGTCACGTCAGGAGCACCAGAGACAGCCAAAGGCCATCTGCCCACATCCCTGTTGTGCCAAAGCCAGACTGCTTATGGGTGTTCAGGTTAATGTACCAAATTTAAAAACTGTTGTTGGAGGTAGGGGGCCTTTCTTCAATTTGCAAAAGACACTGTGTGGCCAGCAGTGGGCGTGCAGACTGTGGTGTACTCATGGGGTCTCCTCTGTCCGTCTTTTGCTGCAGATACCAAAGGTACCTTCCCAGGATACAGGTTGGACCTTGCCACTTCCTCCCTGAAATACCTGTGGCTCCCCATTGTCTATGAGAGGGCTTTTGCAGAGGTGGAGGAGAGGGCATATTCCAGAAGAGCATAGTGCGTGTCATCAAAATGCATGTTTCCAGGTGTGCAGTGATGGGGGTGCTGGGGAGTGGGGCAAGAAGTGGAGAAGATATATTTTATTTTGTATTTACTGTATTTTAAAAAGGTCTCCCCAGGGAACTGAGGCAGCATCAAAAGAAACACCTTCATTAAGGATACTATTTACCTGGCCATGGTATTCACGGCTTGCTAAGACTAGGGCTAGCCTCATTTTCCAGCTTCTTTCCCTGCCATTCAGATCACTCTGCCTTTTCCCTATTATTTGAATACCATAGTTTAAATGCCACCACCTCTGTGAAGCCCTCCTTGGTCCTCCAGTTCAAATGGCCCCCTTGGTCCTCTGTGCTTCCACATCCCAGCTAGACCAGACTTGAGGTGGGGGAGCATCTGGGGTATAGATGATACTACTGCATTGCCCCACTTGGTATCTCCATGGCTTCATAGCTTTTTGGAGGAAGGAAGAGGAAAGAGATTTGTGTGTCTGTGTCTGTGTGTGTGCGTGCATGTGGGTCAGCATGTAGGTGTCTGCATGCGAGGGAAGAGCCAGGGGAGAGAGGATGGCAGGATTCTGTGGCCTCTGTCCCCTGCTGACAGCAGAGGTGGCTGGTTTTGAGTGCTGATGGAGGGTGACGGCTGGAGCTGGAGGAATAGATCTGTGTCCTGAGACCTGGGGCAGGAGCAGCCCCACTTTGGGTCCAGGGTACAGAGCCACCTAGAGGTGGGTAAAGGATTTCTCCTGTCCCCACACACTCAGCCCCATGCTCTGGTGCACCCTGGCCCCCTAAGTGGAGTTGGGCACTGTTAGCCACTTTGGGGGTGGGTGGTTGGTGTTCTCCTGGTATAAAGGTGAGAAATTGAGCAGAAGATTGAGTCTGTAAACTGCTTTCTGGACCCCCAATGTGCCTGAGGATAGGGGCTTTCCTTCCATATATGTCATACTGTCCGTGGGGAGGATGTTAGGCGGTGGCTCTGGATCTCACAGACAACTCGAGGTACTTCTTAACCTTGAAAACCTGCTGTTGCCTTGATTTATCCAGCCGTTGTGCATTCCTTACACACCGTGGTTACTCCTACTCATAAACATAGTAATAACTGCTGACATTTATTAAACACCTACCACACACCTCTGCTTTATAGATATCATTCTGTTTGTTTAATGCTTATGATCATCTTGCAAATGGTTATTATTCATCCCATTTTATGGAGGAGGAAAAGAAGGATCAGAAGCTCAATAACTCCTGTGGGGATCATACACTTAGAAAGTGCTGGGAATGACGTCCAGACCCAAGGTGTTGAACTCCAAGATATGCAATGTCTCTTCCAGGCTAAACAGGTGTCTGATCTCTGCTGCTGGGGTCACTTCTGAGTTCTTACCCTTTACCTACTTTGTTCTAGGCAGAGCTCAGATCCAGGTGCAGATTTATTAGGCTCCATGCATTTGCACCACGGTGGTTAAAAACTCAGGTCTTGCAGCCAGACACATCTAAGATGCATCACCTATTTATTACCTGATGACCTTGGACAAGTAGATCAACTTTCCCGAGCCTATTTTCTCAGCTGTGATAGGATTAAATTAAAAGGATCTATTTAAGACTTTAGCAGAGTACCTGGCACATATGAAGTGTTCAATCAATGAGGGCCATTAAAGTTATTTTCTATCTGTTCAATAAGCATTAATGGAGGACACACTATGTGTGAGGTGCAGAATCCATTCCTTGGGTGGATACTGTACTGCAATGTGTGTATCCTAGTGAATTAAACTCCGCCCTTCTTCCCAGTCTGTGTGGAGTCTGCACTGCATGTGGCCTGGAGAACTGCCCCCCTCCCCAGACCTGTGGGGAGCTGCTGCTTTTATTTATCATTTAGGAAGCATCTGCTCTTCGGTGAAATATCATGCTCGTGAAGAAACACAGTGTGGGCATTTGACCTTTCTCTACGAGTGTTGGCTTCTTTACTCTCTGCCAGGAATGAAGCAGATTCAAGGAGGAGGTGTGTCAAAGGACCTTTCAAAGGGGGTCACCAGCTGGGTGCCTGGGTGATGACCCTGGGGCTGAGAGCAGCAGTTGAGGTAGCTTGGAGGCTACAAATTAATAAACCTAATGTCGTTATTCCAATGGGCCAAGACATCTCCTCAACATCAGCAGGTGCAAAATCTGGAAATGGAGTCAGCCTGGCACCTGCCAAGAATGCAAGGCAGCCTTTGGCTGCCGTGGTGCCCGCCACCTCACCTTGTCTCCCTCTGGGGCCCTCTGCCCTAGCAGCTGGCACCTGTCAGGCAGAATCCAGAAGACACTGCAGGCCGGGCCCTCTAAGGTGGGTCTGCAGGTGGCATCAGCGAGCTTCCTGGGCTTTGCAGTGGCCTCTCTGAGAAGCCTCGAAGTGGCCTGTACTGGGAGTGCCCTGGGATGGGAAAGATCAAAATAAGTAGTTCTGTAAAATAAAAACCTCCAGACATTGGAGAAAGCAAAGCTGTGGTCCTAACATCACTGCTGAGGGGTAGTCTTTCCTCGTGAGGTCTTTAGAGTGCTCTACTGAGAGTGGATCATTTGTGCAAAATGTAAGGAATGTAGGGTTTATTATTATTAATTGTCATCTTTTGTTCACAAGCATTTACTGAGACCTCCTGTTTTTTTTTGCTGGGGACAGGGACACAGAAATGACCTAAACAAAGTCATTGTCTTTGTGGGGTCAGGGTCAAGGTCAGGGGTAGAGTGGGGAGAGGAGAGATGTGAAGGGGGTGAGACAGGACCAAGTCACCAGGCCTGGTTCTCAGTGCCGTCCGTGAGGATGGCCGTGTGGTAGGCTCAGGACCAGCAGGACGGGCTGCTGGGGGAATCAGGAATATGGCGCGTGAAACAGGCGCAAGCGGGACTCGATGCACATGTAAGGCAGACGGGCGAGGCCCGTGTTCCTGGGCAGCAGGGTAAATGAGGCGGAGGATCTCAGATTTGAAATGCAGCTTGCAGCTGACCCATGGGCACCTTGGGGAATTTCTTCTGAAGGCAGTAAGGGGCCACTGAAGATTTTCAGGTTGTACTTGAGGGCATTTCATATTTTAACATCTTATAGGCTGTGCTGGGAGGGGCTTTAAGCCTGAGGCAGGGACATTAGTTAAGCAGCTATTGTCCTTGGGCTGGAGGGCTGGAAATGAATATCTCAGAATCCACCAATTCCTGTGCTCACCTTCAAGACCCGTCTCCAACCGGGGGTCTGCAAATGGATGAGCTGGAGCTGCGGCGGGGCCATTACCGAGGAGGAAGTCAGGAGGCAGCAAATGAGAGAGCAGAGCAGAGGCAGCGGGACGTGTTTTCAGTCCAGGGGGCTGCTTAAAGGCGTCCTTCTGATTCTGCTGACCCCTCTTTTCATCTGCCTGATTTGCAGCCGGGATCTCAGATCCTGCAAATGCATTAAGAACAAACAAACACACAAAAATCAATGCAAACTAGACAAGAGACCTCTCTAGGCTGGAGAGTGGAGGTGGCAGGAGGCGTCCATTAATCCCCTCTCCCAGGGGGCAGGTGGACTGGGTGGAAGGCAGGACACAGTGGCTGTGATGGGCCTACTCCACTGCCTGCCACTGGATCACTGAGTAGACTTGAACAACTTCCTTAACACCTCTGAGCCTTAGTTTCCTTGTCTGAAAAGTGGGGTGGCTGCTACCTTCTGATGTGAGAGTTCGGACATTCTTCAGAAAATATATACATATAAACTGCCTCGTCCATGTTAGCTTCTTTTCCTTGTCACTTAAAGGAAACTAATGACCAGCATTTGTAGCTCAAACTCTGCTATTCGAGGATCCTTTCTCTAGTTCAGCTTTAATTTATTTGTTCAAGAGTATGTCCTGTGCTTTACAGGCCTCTGGACTATATTGCCACCGTTTCTGGTCAGGCCTTTTCAGAGCCTTTAGTGTGCTGATGGGGAGACAGAGCCAGGAACCTTCCCCAAGCTTATTGGTCCTCAGCATCATTTTGCTTTGAGCCTGGCTTCTCTGCAGCTGTGTTCTGGAGGGGGAAGTGGTCTGGCCTCCCTCTCTGTCCGTCATTCAGGGTGAGTGTTGGGGGTGGGGTAGGAAGGCGTTCCGCGGTCATTTCCCGGGGACAAAGGAGTTGGCTCCAGGCCTTATTATCCCAGGTTAGTGTTGTAGGAGGAGGCAGGGACTCCATGGACATTGGTGGAGCTCCTACTTTGTGCCTGTGTCCCTGCCTGTGTAAATATGACCTTTACTCTGTGTCACCCCACAGGGCAGAGTGTCTTACCTCTGGTTCACAGAAGAATGAGACCCAGGGAGGCCAAAGGACTTGCTCAAGGTCACACGGGCAGGAAGCCCCTGGCTTGGGGTTTGGACCTGGCCCGTCTAGCCCCAGTGTCCGTGCTTTCCCTGTGGTCTGTTTCCATGCTGCAACTCAAATTTTCTTCTGACAGATGCTTCCAAGATCTAGGAAGAAGCCCCGTGCTGAGCACCGTGTGGCCTCAGACTCTCAATTCTTTGCCTTCCTAAGGGCGGGAGCCCAGCGTCTAAGGTTTTTCCTTACTTTAGCTTTCAGGGAACACCCTCCCCCCATAGTGGGCTAAGAATGACTCTGCAGGACAACGGGCTTTGTACCCCAAAGCCCATGCCCCACACCACACTTGACCTCCTCTGTTCCTCCGTGCCCCCTCACTCTCACTGCCAGGAAGGAGATGTGTCCCGTTAAGGGAGGGCCTGTCTCGCCCAGCCTCACCTTACATGCCCAGGGTGGAGTGATTTTATTCAAGAGGAAGAAGGGCAGACGTGCTAACTTGTCAGGTGGATTAAAGCTCTGTTTAGCTGGAAACAGAGTTGTTTTTGCAAAAGCCCTTCCGTGATTTCTGCACTGTCACAAGCTGTTTTTAAATTTTATGTTTTCCGGTCTTTTAGCATTCTGCCTGGTTTGCCCTCACACTTTACTGGGCAATTTTCAAGCATTACACCTCAGTCCTGCCCAGCTTTGAGGGCGGGGGAGGTCAAGCCTTCCAGGTTTTGATGACTGTAGAGTTGAGGGAACGGGCTGGAGCTGGAGAGCTCAGGAGCCGCATCCCCATCCCGTGGGAAGTCCGGTTGCACCAGGCGGTGGGTTCCAGTTCCTGCTCTGAACATCCCTGTCAGGGGGGGCAGTCCAGCTCTGTGGTCTGGGGCACGACTTCTCAGCTTCACTGCAGGCCACTTAAGGGAGAGCCCTCAGACTAGGCACGTAACCTCTCTGGTTTTGTCTCCCCTTCCTCTAATGAGGGAACTAAATATCCTCCCCTCATACAGTTGCTGCGAGGGGTGAGTCATTACATGTAAAGCCCTTGGAACATGCCCTGTAGCAGGGATGTCAGCTGCCATCGTCCTAACAGCTTCCACATGCTGAGCACTTGCTGTGTATTCTGTATGTATCGAGTCCCATAAACAATACCAAGTCTAGGCATTGGCTCCATTTGGCAAATGAAGAAAATGTGCCCCAGAGAGACTGAGAAACTCTCCCAACATCACACAGCTGGTTGGAGGGGAACAGTAATTGAACCCAGATCTGTTGAACTCCAGTGTCCAAGCACCTGGTACGTCCTATCTTGTGTTGAAGGTATTTGAGTAAATGCTCTCTGTCTTCTATGAAAATCTGGGTCTCTGAAGAACAGAGACCTATTCCAGTTCATCTTTATAATCCCTGTAGCCCCTGGCATGGAACATTGCTCTCTTGATATTTGTGGAATAAGTGAATGGCCTTGGGGAGAAGGGAAACTCATGCGTTGAGTTCCTACTGTGTGTAAGACAGGCTGGCAGGCATCTCTTGGAAGCCCCATGGACTGGTATTATCTTTGTTTTACAGTCGAGAAAGCACCAGAGGACTCTCTTAACTCCAAAGTTAAGAAAGGAGATTAGATGCTAGATGACCTTTCAATGGCCTTTGCAAAGACACTTAGAAGAAGATGGAATTTTAATACTGAAAGGAATTGCAGAGAGGCAAACAGAATGCATTTAGCCAACACCCTCAAGTGGCAAGCAGTGTAGCGGCAGGAACAGAACCTTGAGACTCAAACAAAACTTTTCCTGACCTTGGCTCTATCACCGCACAGCTGTGTGACACTGGACTAGCTCCTTAACAACTCTGAGCCTCACATTTCTGTAAAATGAAAACGGTAATGCCCTACCTCTGAGATGATCAGCTTACAAACATTCATGGAATGTCTGCCATTGTGCCAACCCTAGATCTAGGAACTGCAGGCAGAGTAGTGAGCTACTGGGCACAGTCCTACCATCATTGGGCCTGACACTGTTGCAACCAATACTCACATTTGTAAAGTTGATTCAAGTATTAATTAGTGCTTGGAACCAATTGATTAGAGTGATGTTGTCTAAGGTAGACAGGGAGGTTCCTTTTACAGAGATGACACTGGACTTGATCCCTAGATAATGAGAAGGAGACAGCCATGCAAAGGCCTGGGATGAGAGAGCTCCGAGCAGAAGGCATAGCACACGGAAGACCCGTGGATGGAAGAGCCTGGTGTTAGAAGGACAGGCGGGTCAGGGTGGCTGCAGTGGGATGAGGACACAGCAGGTGGCGGGGAAGTGGAAAGGGTGAGGTCGAAGAGGAGGTGCTGGCCGGGTGGCCAAGGACTTAGACCTCAGGGGAGCTTGTGGATTTCATTTCCGATATGTGGGAAGGCCATTCAAGAGTTGCTGGGCAAATCAGGAGGCTGTGGCAATTTTCCAGATAAGGGCTGCTTGTGGCTTGGGAAAGAGTTAAAAATGACGGCAAGTGGGTGGACTCACCTCCTATCATAATGGTGGGCACAGAGCCAAGAATATTGACCACTGGATGAGACACGGGGTGTAAGGAAGAGAGAGCGATTTAAGACTCCTCCTAGGCTTGGACAATAGGTGGTGGGGTGGGGGTGTGTGTGTGCTGCTCCTTACGAGGTTAGGGAAGACTTGGGGTGGAGGCGGGGTGAGGAATCACTAGTTCTGATTTGAGGATGTTAAATTTTGGATACATTCACCTGGAGATGCTGGAAAGGCAGCAGATTGGGAAAGATGTACTGGGATGTATATTGGATATATATTTGTATGTATATATGGCCTCCCCCCCACACGCACACACATGTGTATATATATATATGGCAGTTTAAGCCATGGGAGTGGTCGAGACCCTCTAGGGAGTGAGACAAAGAGGGAGCGCTAGACAGGATCCTAGAGCATGACAGGATTTGGAAGCCTGGGACAATGGAGATGCCAGCAAAGGAGACGGGGCAGGAGTGGCCAGGGAGGCAAAATGGAACAAATCAAAGATCTTTCTGGTAACTTTGCTGAGAGATATGGTAACTGCCTGATGGGGCTCTGGAGTCGAGAGCTTTTATAAAGCTAGGCGGCACTGTGACCCGAGTATGCCACTGTGAGGAAGAAATGGATTCATATTTTAGCAAAACAATTAGCACGCAGTGCCTGAAACATGGAGCTTGATAGATAGAAGCCATTATTATTATCATTCAACACATACTGACTGAGCATCTGTTGTGCTCCCGGGGCTGCTGTTGTGTAATCATTAGTGCTATTCACCAGTATTTGGAAGTCTGTGCTCCTTGGCATCCTTGTGTAGTCATGGGACTATGGGACTAGTTCTGGCCAAAGAGTTGTGAGTGGGAGTGATGGTGACATGGTCGGGTTAGAACAGTTAACTGCCAGAGTGAGACACATCTTACCTTGGTGTGTGATCATGGAAGCACACATTGGGAGGCAGTGTTCAGCAGCCTGGACTACACTGGAGCCCCATGCACTGTAAATGAGAAGTAGCCCATTTTTCTCCTAAACCACTCCATGTTTGGGGGTTCTCGTTTCTGCAGCAGATCCTTGCCTCTCCTGACTGAATCAGCAGTGATTACCAGTGAGTCAGGCAGAGATACTCCTGTAGGAATGGTGCTCACTGTCCGACAATCCATCTAGCAGACTCCACAAAAGTGAGGTTTATGAGTGTTACCAGGAGGCAAAGGGTGCCATGGGGTGGACGGCAGGGAACTGACCTATGCTGGGGACTCAGGAAAGCTTTTCCCAGGAACGGATGTGTGCTGAGACTTGTGGGGTGAGCGGCCGTTAGCCAAGTAAGGGAGAAGCTGGGGTGAGAGCATTCTGGATGGGGGGAGTTAATGAAGGTCAAGAGGCAAAAGAAAGTGTGACCCAGTTCAGAGATGAGAAGAATAATATGTCTGAAATGTGTAGGGAGTCAGTGTCTAGACGTAAGTGGGGTTTAGATGGGCCAGGGCTTTGTCATGTTATGTACTTTTGCACTTTATCTTAGTTTCAGAACTGGGTTCAGCATCAAATTTTCCGAACTCCTAGTGCCTCCTCCTTCCTAAGTTGAGTCAAGAAGGTATCTGGCGCTGAAATGTTTATCAGGAACCACTTTCAAAAAGCCAGCCCACCAAAGGCCTCCAGGTCTCTGGAATGGGTAGAGGAAGGAGCTTTGGGTCTCAGTGGGAACGAGGGAATGCTGATATTTCACCTTCATGGAGCTCTTTGGAGCTTACTCTCATGTTCTTCATGGATTGCCTTTAAAACCCTGGTGGCAGGAAGTCAGACATTGTCATGCCTAATCTAAGTCTGGCAGCCTGAAACATCTTGAGGATTTTGAGATTCACCCTCTTCTCTGGGACTCCAAGAGAACTTTGCACAAAGATCAACAGACAAATGGAAAGTCGAGTTTGACTTCTAACAAAGTAAAGTGATTCCGCACACCCAGTGCCAAGTGCTGGTCAAAGCTGAGCTGAAGAATGTGGGAAGGAGCCCTCAAACAGGAGGCTTGAGCGAGGCTTCCACCCAAGTTTCCCCGAAATTACCCTGAATCTGTCTAGATCATCGCCAACTTGCACCCCAGAAAATTGATGGCTGGATAATACCCCCATGGGATGAAAGGCCAGTCAGAAGTGTAAGGAGAATGAGAGTGTTTACCTTTAAAGTGTTGATGAGCTGGGCTGGTCCAGCTGCCTAGCCCTTGGCTGGGACAGTAATCTGCTCAGGCCACCACGTGGAAGAAATGACCACAATAAGGAGATGGATGAGGATTCATTCCTGAGCCTTGGCACTCTATGCATTGTACGTGGCATGAAGCGAGATAAAATAGGAAACAGGTTTCCTGCACGTGAATGTGAGTGAGATATTGGACACGAGGGCAGGCCTTTAGCATGCTGGGAGCCACCCCGCCCTTTTGTGAAACACGGCTTAGAACTTCAGGTTCCTGCCAATCCTGTTGTTCCTGACCAACCCCGCCTCCTGGGGGTGGAACTAGTAAAGGGTGGCCGAGGGCCGTTCGTGCTCCTTCAACACTGTGCCTACAAGCCTAGGCTGATGTCCTGTCCTCAGCATAATTGTTCTGCCAAAGCCACCTAGAGGATATGACATTTCCCTTTCTGAACTGGCGCAAACATACTCCAGACCGTGATCTCTCTCTTCTACTGACCCCTCTTTTCTGTCTCTTTCCATTGCCATTAACTTCCATGCCCAAGTCCAAAAAGATGGCGGGAAATAGGCCCTGGGTTGGGGGGCAGGCTGGGGCTGGTTAAATAACTGCTCCACTTACAGTTTTGCTCCCACCTCAAGGCCTGGATGAGAGAGGTGTGAAATAGAGCAGTGCATTTCAAGCCCACATGATTCAAAATGTGTTTCTTATTTTTAAATTGGGCTTATTTATATATTCAACAGTTACTTTTTATAAATGCAAATGGAATAGCAATGAAAATCCTCTTTTCTTTTTGTATCTTGCATGGACTCCTCTGAGTTTCATACTCCTCGGGTTCTCCCGTCTCCATTGTATCATCTGACCTCACTGGCCCCTGTCTGAAAAAGGGCTAATATGCCTGTCTTTATGTAGGCCTGTGGCGTGGCTGCCTGCTACATTTTCAGAACTTGGAGATTATGTTTACTCTGAGAAGGTTCTTTTGTGAAATACCTGGCTGAGTTTTTGCTCTTTGAACTTGAGAAGGTGGGGAATGTGGACCTGGATCAGACCGGTGTTCTGCTCACTCAAGGGTCATGCAATGTCCCGCTCAAAGTCGGCCTCACTGTCAGAGTCTCTCAGGGAGCTTCCTGGATTCATTCATTCCTTCATTCAACACCTACAGAGGGTGCTCAGGGACTAGGAATCTAATGTTACCCAAGGCAGGTGGGATCCCGGAGCCCATGGGTCTTAGATTCTAGTGTGTCATAGACCCACCCAGTAATGCAGTCTCAGCCACTCAATTTCAATCCAAGTCAAAACCATATTATCTTGATGCTGGAGAACATACTTGAGGGAACACAAAGAGAGCATTTGATTTGGTTCCTGTTGTGGATTTATTCAATAGGCCTGAACTCCTGCAGGAGAGAGCAGTAGAGTGCAGTGATGGCGGTGAGGCTTGGAATCAGTCAGACCCTATTTCTATTTTTTTTTTTTTCTTAGATAATTATTTTTTATTGAAGGGTAGTTGATGCACAGTATTACATTACATTAGTTTCAAGTGTACAACATAGTGATAAAACATTTATATACATAATTCTAGGTTCCAGCTATCACCCTACCAAGCTGTTACAGTATCTTGACTATATTCCTTATGCTATACATTACATCCCGGTTACTTATTTATTTTACCATTGGAAGTCTGTCCTTTTTTTTTTTTTTTTTTCTTTTGTGAGGGCATCTCTCATATTTATTGATCAAATGGTTGTCAACAACAATAAAATTCTGTATAGGGGAGTCAATGCTCAATGCACAATCATTAATCCACCCCAAGCCTAATTTTCGTCAGTCTCCAATCTTCTGAGGCATAACAAACAAGTTCTTACATGGAGAACAAATTCTTACCTAATGAATAAGTTACATAGTGAACAGTACAAGGGCAGTCATCACAGAAACTTTCAGTTTTGCTCATGCATTATGAACTATAAACAGTCAGTTCAAATATGAATACTCATTTGGTTTTTATACTTGATTTATATGTGGATACCACATTTCTCCCTTTATTATTATTATTTTTAATAAAATGCTGAAGTGGTAGGTAGATACAAGATAAAGGTAGAAAACATAGTTTAGTGTTGTAATAGAGCAAATGTAGATGATCAGGTGTGTGCCTGTAGACTATGTGTTAATCCAAGCTAGACCAGGGCAATAAAACATCCACATATGCAGAAGATTTCTCTCAGAACGGGGGGGTGAGGTTCTAAGCCTCACCTCTGTTGATCCCCAATTTCTCACCTGATGACCCCCCTGCGACTGTGCCTGTCTTAGGTTGTTCCTCCCTTGAGGAATCTTACCCGTCTCTGGGTAACCAGTCATCTTCCGGGGCCATACAGGGAAATGTTAAGTTGGTAAGTGAGAGAGAAGCCTTATTGTTTGAAATGGTTAGCTTTTTATTTCTTTGCATATTTATGCCCTGTAGCTTCTATGCCCAGCATTTGTCTTGAGGTATCTTTACCACTTGGAAGAATTATGATACTCGGTAAATTTGATATGAGGCACGAATTCTATTTAAAGGTTGTAATTAGGAAGGAAGAAGAAAAGCTATAGAAGTAGCCGGCGGAAGAAAACATGGGAAGATTGATTATTTCTTTGACATATCTTCTTGTAGAGTAACTTCAGCATGTATAGGTTTTAAGCTACTACTTAAATTGCGCACACACATTAACATAATAGGAGTATAGTTACATAACCAAAGCATATCTGTAATTACCAGCCATCTCCAGTGAAACCAGGAGAACCAGTTAGGCACCTTAGGCATTTGTGAAAACTTATCTATGATATGGTGGATATTGTCCAACTGAACTTGAACAGTCTGAGAGAAATCAGACAAATTAAAACAACCCATTCCTGGGGAATGTTCACATGCCATATGTTCTTTTAACAGTAAATAGTCTGTAGTTGTAAGAGTTTGGAGCGCTACAATTTGCACTTCTCCAAATTCTTGGTTGAGTTCCAACAGTATAGATCCAGTCAAATTTGTTGTTTTACTGTATGCACAGGCCAGCTTAGATATCTCCTTCATTGCCATGGCAAGTCCAGGAACCAGTGGGATGAGTGCATCTACAGCTGTAGCAGTGCGTGGATCTTTGTTGGGGTTTTTTGATGATCATCTTCTGGCATGAGTCTTCCAGAGAGTGCTGATGTTGGAAGTTCTCTTTCATATCGTATCTTAGTTCATTTTCGGGGTAGCCCAATTAGGCTTTGATCTTCTGTATAAACACAAACAGACCCTTTGCCTACACTTTTATATGCCCTTTATACCCTTGTGTAGTACTCATTGGAGGTTACCACACGGGAACTGCCCTTTTTTGTTTTGTTTTGTTTTGTTTTTGGTATCACTAATCTACACTTACATGATGAATATTATGTTTACTAGGCTCTCCCCTATACCAGGTCCCCCCTATAAACCCCTTTACAGTCCCTGTCCATCAGCATAGCAAAATGTTGTAGAATCACTACTTGCCTTCTCTGTGTTGTACAGCCCTCCCTTTTCTCCTAACCCCCCATGCATGTTAATCTTAATACCCCCCTACTTCTCCCCCCCCTTATCCCTCCCTACCCACCCATCCTCCCCAGTCCCTTTCCCTTTGGTACCTGTTAGTCCATTCTTGAGTTCTGTGATTCTGGTGCTGTTTTGTTCCTTCAGTTTTTCCTTTGTTCTTATATTCCACAGATAAGTGAAATCATTTGGTATTTCTCTTTCTCCGCTTGGCTTGTTTCACTGAGCATAATACCCTCCAGCTCCATCCATGTTGCTGCAAATGATTGGATTTGCCCTTTTCTTATGGCTGAGTAGTATTCCATTGTGTATATGTACCACATCTTCTTTATCCATTCATCTATCGATGGACATTTAGGTTGCTTCCAATTCTTGGCTATTGTAAATAGTGCTGCGATAAACATAGGGGTGCACTGATCTTTCTCATACTTGATTGCTGCATTCTTAGGGTAAATTCCTAGGAGTGCAATTCCTGGGTCAAATGGTAGGTCTATTTTGAGCATTTTGATGTACCTCCATACTGCTTTCCACAATGGTTGAACTAACTTACATTCCCACCAGCAGTGTAGGAGGGTTCCCCTTTCTCCACAGCCTCGCCAACATTTGTTGTTATTTGTCTTTTGGATGGCAGCCATCCTTACTGGTGTGAGGTGATACCTCATTGTAGTTTTAATTTGCATTTCTCTGATAATTAGCGATGTGGAGCATCTTTTCATGTGTCTGTTGGCCATCTGTATTTCTTTTTTGGAGAACTGTCT
Source organism: Manis pentadactyla (assembly GCF_030020395.1). NCBI lineage: Eukaryota > Metazoa > Chordata > Mammalia > Pholidota > Manidae > Manis > Manis pentadactyla. Next base: position 207,239,663 of record NC_080021.1, on the reverse strand, counting down.
GTTCAGTTCCTCTGCCCATTTTTTAATTGGGTTATTTGTTTTTTGTTTGTTGAGGCGTGTGAGCTCTTTATATATTCTGGACGTCAAGCCTTTATCAGATGTGTCATTTTCAAATATATTCTCCCATACTGTAGGGATCCTTTTTGTTCTATTGATGGTGTCTTTTGCTGTACAGAAGCTTTTCAGCTTAATATAGTCCCACTTACTCATTTTTGCTGTTGTTTTCCTTGCCCGGGGAGATATGTTCAAGAAGAGGTCACTCATGTTTATGTCTAAGAGGTTTTTGCCTATGTTTTCTTCCAAGAGTTTAATGGTTTCATGACTTACATTCAGGTCTTTGATCCATTTTGAGTTTACTTTTGTATATGGGGTTAGACAATGGTCCAGTTTCATTCTCCTACATGTAGCTGTCCAGTTTTGCCAGCACCACCTGTTGAAGAGACTGTCATTTTGCCATTGTATGTCCATGGCTCCTTTATCAAATATTAATTGACCATATATGTCTGGGTTAATGTCTGGATTCTCTAGTCTGTTCTATTGGTCTGTGGCTCTGCTCTTGTGCCAGTACCAAATTGTCTTGATTAGTATGGCTTTATAGTAGAGCTTGAAGTTGGGGAGTGAGATCCCCCCTACTTTATTCTTCTTTCTCAGGATTGCTTTGGCTGTTCGGGGTTTTTGGTGTTTCCATATGAATTTTTGAATTATTTGTTCTAGTTCATTGAAGAATGTTGCTGGTAGTTTCATAGGGATTGCATCAAATCTGTATATTGCTTTGGGCAGGATGGCCATTTTGACGATATTAATTCTTCCTAGCCACGAGCATGGGATGCGTTTCCATCTGTTAGTGTCCCCTGTAATTTCTCTTAAGAGTGACTTGTAGTTTTCAGAGTATAAGTCTTTCACTTCTTTGGTTAGGTTTATTCCTAGGTATTTTATTTTTTTTGATGCAATTGTGAATGGAGTTGTTTTCCTGATTTCTCTTTCTGTTGGTTCATTGTTAGTATATAGGAAAGCCACAGATTTCTGTGTGTTGATTTTGTATCCTGCAACTTTGCTGTGTTCCGATATCAGTTCTAGTAGTTTTGGGGTGGAGTCTTTAGGGTTTTTTATGTACAGTATCATGTCATCTGCAAATAGTGACAGTTTAACTTCTTTACCAATCTGGATTCCTTGTATTTCTTTGTTTTGTCTGATTGCTGTGGCTAGGACCTCCAGTACTATGTTAAATAACAGTGGAGAGAGTGGGCATCCCTGTCTATTTCCTGATCTCAGTGTAAGTGCTTTCAGCTTCTCGCTGTTCAATATAATGTTGGCTGTGGGTTTATCATAGATGGCCTTTATTATGTTGAGGTACTTGCCCTCTATTCCCATTTTGCTGAGAGTTTTTATCATGAATGGATGTTGAACTTTGTCAAATGCTTTTTCAGCATCTATTGAGATGATCATGTGGTTTTTGTCTTTCCTTTTGTTGATGTGGTGGATGATGTTGATGGACTTTCGAATGTTTTACCATCCTTGCATCCCTGGGATGAATCCCACTTGGTCATGGTGTATGATCCTTTTGATGTATTTTTGAATTCGGTTTGCTAATATTTTGTTGAGTATTTTTGCATCTACGTTCATCAGGGATATTGGTCTGTAGTTTTCTTTTTTGGTGGGGTCTTTGCCTGGTTTTGGTATTAGAGTGATGTTAGCTTCATAGAATGAGTTTGGGAGTATCCCCTCCTCCTCTATTTTTTGGAAAACTTTAAGGAGAATGGGTATTATGTCTTCCCTGTATGTCTGATAAAATTCTGAGGTAAATCCATCTGGCCTGGGGGTTTTGTTCTTTGGTAGTTTTTTGATTACCGCTTCAATTTCGTTGCTGGTAATTGGTCTGTTTAGATTTTCTGTTTCTTCCTGGGTCAATCTTGGAAGGTTGTATTTTTCTAGGAAGTTGTCCATTTCTCCTAGGTTTCCCAGCTTGTTAGCATATAGGTTTTCATAGTATTCTCCAATAATTCTTTGCATTTCCGTGGGGTCCGTCGTGATTTTTCCTTTCTCGTTTCTGATACTGTTGATTTGTGTTGACTCTCTTTTCCTCTTAATAAGTCTGGCTAGGGGTTTATCTATTTTGTTTATTTTCTCGAAGAACCAGCTCTTGGTTTCATTGATTTTTGCTATTATTTTATTCTTCTCAATTTTATTTATTTCTTCTCTGATCTTTATTATGTCCCTCCTTCTGCTGACCTTAGGCCTCATCTGTTCTTCTTTTTCCAATTTCGATAATTGTGACATTAGACCATTCATTTGGGATTGCTCTTCCTTTTTAAAATATGCTTGGATTGCTATATACTTTCCTCTTAAGACTGCTTTTGCTGTGTCCCACAGAAGTTGGGGCTTACTGTTGTTGTTGTCATTTGTTTCCATATATTGCTGGATCTCCATTTTGATTTGGTCATTGATCCATTGATTGTTTAGGAACGTGTTGTTAAGCCTCCATGTGTTTGTGAGCCTCTTTGCTTTCTTTGTACAGTTTATTTCTAGTTTTATGCCTTTGTGGTCTGAAAAGCTGGTTGGTAGGATTTCAATCTTTTGGAATTTTCTGAGGCTCTTTTTGTGGCCTAGTATGTGGTCTATTCTGGAGAATGTTCCATGTGCACTTGAGAAGAATGTATATCCCGCTGCTTTTGGATGTAGAGTTCTATAGATGTCTATCAGGTCCATCTGCTCTACTGTGTTGTTCAGTGCTTCCGTGTCCTTACTTATTTTCTGCCCAGTGGATCTATCCTTTGGGGTGAGTGGTGTGTTGAAGTCTCCTAGAATGAATGCATTGCAGTCTATATCCCCCTTTAGTTCTGTTAGTATTTGTTTCACATATGCTGGTGCTCCTGTGTTGGGTGCATATATATTTAGAATGGTTATATCCTCTTGTTGGACTGAGCCCTTTATCATTATGTAGTGTCCTTCTTTATCTCTTGTTACTTTCTTTGTTTTGAAGTCTATTTTGTCTGATATTAGTACTGCAACCCCTGCTTTCTTCTCACTGTTGTTTGCTTGAAATATGTTTTTCCATCCCTTGACTTTTAGTCTGTATATGTCTTTAGGTTTGAGGTGAGTTTCTTGTAAGCAGCATATAGATGGGTCTTGCTTTTTTATCCATTCTGTTACTCTGTGTCTTTTGATTGGTGCATTCAACCCATTAACATTTAGGGTGACTATTGAAAGATATGTACTTATTGCCATTGCAGGCTTTAAATTCGTGGTTACCAAAGGTTCAAGGTTAGCATCTTTAGTATCTTACTGCCTAACTTAGCTCGCTTATTGAGCTGTTATATACACTGTCTGGAGATTCTTTTCTTCTCTCCCTTCTTGTTCCTCCTCCTCGATTCTTCATATGTTGGGTGTTGTGTGCTGTGTTCTTTCTAGGAGTGCTCCCATCTAGAGCAGTCCCTGTAAGATGTTCTGTAGAGGTGGTTTGTGGAAAGCAAATTCCCTCAGCTTTTGCTTGTCTGGGAATTGTTTAATCCCACCGTCATATTTGAATGATAGTCGTGCTGGATACAGTATCCTTGGTTCAAGGCCCTTCTGTTTCATTGTATTAAATATATCATGCCATTCTCTTCTGGCCTGTAGGGTTTCTGTTGAGAAATCTGACGTTAGCCTGATGGGTTTCCCTTTATAGGTGACCTTTTTCTCTCTAGCTGCCTTTAACACTCTTTCCTTGTCCTTGATCTTTGCCATTTTAATTATTATGTGTCTTGGTGTTGCCCTTCTTGGATCCTTTCTGTTGGGGGTTCTGTGTATTTCCGTGGTATGTTTGATTATTTCCTCTCCCAGTTTGGGGAAGTTTTCAGCAATTATTTCTTCTAAGATACTTTCCATCTCTTTTCCACTCTCTTCTTCTTCTGGGACCCCTATAGTACGGATATTGTTCCTTTTGGATTGGTCACACAGTTCTCTTAATATTGTTTCATTCCTGGAGATCCTTTTGTCTCTCTCTATGTCAGCTTCTATGCGTTCCTGTTCTCTGATTTCAATTCCATCAATGGCCTCTTGCATCCTATCCATTCTGCTTATAAAGCCTTCCAGAGTTTGTTTCATTTCTGCGATCTCCTTTCTGGCATCTGTGATCTCCCTCCGGACTTCATCCCATTTCTCTTGCGTATTTCTCTGCATCTCTGTCAGCATGTTTATGATTCTTATTTTGAATTCTTTTTCAGGAAGACTGGTTAGGTCTGTCTCCTTCTCTGGTGTTGTCTCTGTGATCTTTGTCTGCCTGTAGCTTTGCCTTTTCATGGTGATAGGAATAGTCTGCAGAGCTGGGACGAGTGACGGCTGGAAGGACTTCCTTTCTTGTTGGTTTGTGGCCCTCCTCTCCTGGGAGAACAGCGACCTCTAGTGGCTTGTGCTGCGCAGCTGCGCGCAGACAGGGTTTCTGCTTCCTGCCCAGCTGCTATGGAGTTAATCTCCGCTGTTGCTGTGGGCGTGGCCTGGCTCGGGCAGCTGCTCCAAAGTGGTGGAGTCGGGTTGGAGCAGGAGCTGCTGGGAGGCTATTTATCTCCGTAAGGGGCCTCCCTGCTCCCTGCAGCCCAGGGGTTAGGGTGCCCAGAGATCCCGGATTCCCTACCTCTGGATTAAGTGACCCGCCCTGCCCCTTTAAGACTTCCAAAAAGCACCCGCCAAAACAAAACAACGACCACCAAAAAAAAAGAAAAAAATTTTTAAATTTAAAAAAAAAAAAAAATTTTTTTTTAATTAAAAAAAAAAGGTGGTCGCTCGTCTTTCTTTATTCTCCGGTGCCAGCCTCAGGCCTCTGCTCACCGGTCTTGCTGCCCTGTTTTCCTAGTATTGGGGTCCCTATCCCTTTAAGACTTCCAAAAAGTGCTCGCCAAAACAAAACAGCAAAAAAGCAGAAAAAAAAAAAATGGTCGCGCGCTTTTCTTATGTCCTCCGACACCCGGCCTCTGGTGCCCACTCACTGTTCTTGCTGCCCTGTTTTCCCAGTATCGAGGGCCCTGCACTCTGGCCCGGATGGCTGGGGCTGGGTGTTCGGCAGTCCTGGGCTCCGTCTCCCTCCCGCTCTGCCTGCTCTTCTCCCGCCGGGAGCTGGGGGGAGGGGCGCTCGGCTCCCGCCGGGCCGGGGCTTGTATCTTACCCCCTTCGCGAGTTGCTGGGTTCTCTCAGGTGTGGATGTGGTCTGGATATTGTCCTGTGTCCTCTGGTCTTTATTCTAGGAAGGGTTGTCTTTGTTATGTTTTCATAGATATATGTGGTTTTGGGAGGAGATTTCCACTGCTCTACTCATGCCGCCATCTTCCGCCCCTCCTCGCAGACCCTATTTCGAATGCTGGACGCACTGTAAATGAGTTGGGTGAATGTCAGCAAGCTGGACTGCGAGTTTGCCCATCTCTGAAGGGGGTATTAAAATACTAGCTTTGTAGGATTATTGCTAAAATGAGATATGAGAGTGAGTGAGTGGCTTCATTCAATAAAAATTAGCCTCACTGGTCTTCCCACGCTTCCCTCAGCACCATGCAAGGAAAATGCTTAAGGGCAACGACCTTCGAGGAGCTCCCAGCCTGCACTGTAAACTTCAGGAGGATAGGTAAGAGGTCTCTGTTGTGTCCTTGGTGCTCAGTACCACACCTGGCCCGTGGTCTACACTCTGTACGTATTTGTGACTTACTCAGTGGACGTGGATGTAAAGAACATAAATCCAAGGCAGAAAGTGATCAGTCATTTTGGAGAGGTTCTCAGGGTGGACAGTGGCAGCTACTGCACTCATGCTGGAAGTTCCCCTGATGACCAGGATATAGCAAGAGGGAACAGCATTACAGGGAACAGCAGGCTGCATGATACTGATGGAGCAAGGTGGCAGAGGAGGGGTGATGGGACTTGACTCCGTGGCAGCCACTGAATGGGTTTGTTCAGGACTGTGACATGGTTGGACTTGCATTTGGAAAGATCTGGATGGATGGGAGGGCCACAAAAGTAGAGCAAGGGGAGCAGTTAGGGAACTGTCACAGTGGGAAGGGGAGAAGACAGTAACTGAAGGTCATGGCCATGAGAACGGGGAGGTGGACAAAATCCAGGAGAGGTCGAGGCTGCAGAGTCTACAGGCCTCAGTGTTCAAGCAGTGTCCTGTGCAAATCCTGGGACCCAGGATCTGCTTGGGGAGGGAGGGTAAAGCCGGCCCCAGCAAGTATGAAGCGACGTCTCTTGCATTTCTTGATGAGGGCTGAGAAAGTGCTGCTGGAAATTCCTTCTCAGAGCTCTCTGCCTTGCGGAGAGGAATCACTCGCCCTTTCTTTGTTCACCAGGGCTGTCAGTCTGGTAAACAAAGGTGTGGTCAAACCGCCTTATTGACAAGTAGTTTAAATTAACCTTGACAGGTGGATTAATAAGTAAAAAGGCCCGAATAGCTTATAAAGAAATCAATTATACCATAAATTTTAAAAAAGCACGTACTCAACTCTAACCTCGTGAAACTTGAGCAATTAATTCCAAATGTGCCCAAACTTGATTCCAGCCAATTTCATCATTTAGGGGATTGGACAGCATGCATTCAAGGCACAGGTTCATGTATGTTCTGGGATGGCTAAGGGACACTCAGTGGGTGAGGACAGCTTGTGCAAAACAAGATAATTTACACTCATTTTTACCTGTAATGTGTGGCAAGTGGTCTGGGCATGCCTCTCTTTGCATAATATCCCTACTTTGCAGGGGGTGGAAGGGACCCAGGGGTCATGTGACCTCATGGTTCTCAGCTCTTCCAGACTAGTATTTCATGATGTCCCTTTATTATCCTGACATGGAATTCATAAGTTATATAACCTACAGATCTCATTTAAAAAATCTGTATAATGCTTGCATGGCAAAATACATGAAAAAGCAAAAGCAAACTAATTTATAATAAAATAATATGCATGTTGATATGTGACTGAGAGGATATGGCTAGCCTGGATGATAACGGTAGTCAGAGGTTTGCTTGATGGAAGCCGGAATGAAAGTGCAGAACTGGCCACTCCAATACACGAGCACATGGCCTTCAGCATTGTGATTTTCTGAAACAGTGGGGATCTGAACAAAACAAACTACAATCCCTCTTTTATTTGCATGGTAGCTGCATTCCTGGAAAATGCAGTGTACATCAGTGTACATTAAAATCATGTGAAAATCCTTTGTGTCTGTATGTGAAATGGAAGTAGGGTCTGGGCCCAGATGATTACAGTAGGGATTTTTCACATATATGTCATGTGGGTGTGGGCCATTCCAATATCAAGTCAGGTGGGCTCCAGTTCTTTATTGGGCAGGGCCTTCCCGTATGCTGCAGGCTACCTAGCTTCCAAATGCCAGTGGTGTCCCTTCCATCTATTATTACAACCCAAAATGTCCCTGGAAATGTCCAAACCGTTCTTTGGAGGTGGAACTGCCCATATTGAGAGCCACAGTGCTTATCCAAGCTCCTCATGGTTTGGATGGAGACATGGAAATCTGGGGAGGGAAAAGGACTTGCATAAGGTCACATGGAGGGTTTCTGTTCAAGAGAGGCCGGAAGCTGGTCCTCCTGTCTGCCAGGCAAGCGCCTGCCCACTGGCCTGACTCATGTCTGCAAAGTGGGGTGTGGTGTGGGCCCTCCTCCAATGTCTTTGCAACCTGGCCTCTGGAAAGATGTTTTTGTCCATCCCTCAACTTGTCTGGTGTGAATTCTAGGCTTTTGGACTGTGTGCCCATTCTTAAAGGGAGATTCATCTGAATTCCAAGGTATTAATTATAATTATTTTTTCTTCCTTTTTTTCCCCCCTATTGTCTGATTCTAAGCAAAGGTGGGTAAAGGACTCTGGATAACAATGTGTATTTTGTGAACAAAGGGACATTGAAAGAAAGCACTCTGTGCAGCAGAATGTTTTCTGACCAGATGGCCAGGATGCCTAAAATTCCCTCCTTCCTTTCAGTGAAGGCATTTAAAATTCTCTTGTGAAAGGCAAACATTTTTATTTACTCATAGGAGTTGTTCAGTAACCTCTCAGGTCCTCGGTTCCTTTGCACAATGGAGATGACCACACCTCTTTCCTAGGATTGTTATGAGGATAAAACATGATTAATGCACATAATTAAAACACTTGCCATGTAGTGAGCTTTTGGACAAATCCTTGTCTTCTTGGTGTTATCGCTGGTATCCCCCAGGTGGTGCCTGGCCTCTGACCAATACTTTGCATGACACTGGCCCCTTGAGCCTGCATAGCTCCAGAAGGCTTTGGGGGCTAACTCTGTGCTTGGTAGCTCCAGCCGAAAATCAAGGCAAAAGTCCCCAAAGCATGGGAGAATGGCTCATCCCAGAGAAGAGCATTATGGGCTGATCCAAGTGTTCATAGGAAGCTTGGAGAGGACTTGAAAAGTGCTGCAACAGAGGAATGCTCTGAAGGAGGGACTGTCTCCACCCTCCCCTCCGGTTACCCACATTACCTCACCTCCCAGACCGGCCTCCTGAGTTTTGCACCTGCTCTCTCCTTCCCCTTCTCTGAACTAGGCAAGTATACTGTTCATTAAACACAGAATCATTCTCCTGGTATTCCTGTTTGCAAAATTAGAACTTAAGGTACTTGAGAGTAGATATTTAATCATGTAATGATGCATTTTTCCAGAGCAGCAAGTACAGAGCTAAGAACATGAAAGATGCTCAGTTAGAGGTCTGGGGATGGGTAATAATAGTAATAGTAATGGACTTTTATTGAATGCTTATGAGAGCTGGGGAAGAGACGTTAAGAAGCAAGGCGGCTAAGGATGGGCAATGGTTGAGCAAAGAAATGCCTGTTAGCTATAAATAGCTCCTATAGGGTCTGGGGATGGCCTTCAGAATAGCTGAGCACATCACCCACTCTCCCATTTAATCCTTAGAGTTGTGAGATGTAGATGCTGCTATTCCCACTTTAGAGGGGTGGCAACCGAGTCTGAGAGAGGCTAGTCACTTACCCAAGACCCCATGGTTTGAGCAGGGCAGAGCCAGGATTTAAAGTCAATTCTGTTGGGTTCAAAGCAGTTTTCTCAGCTATCAGTAGTTTAAGAATGGCATCTTGCACATAGTAGGCACTCAATGTTGTCTTGGACTTAGTGGGTACTCAGCTTATTAAGTGACATTGAATGTCACAACAGTTCACAGACAGGGCAGCTGGTGGGAGCATGTTTATCTGCATTCATAGTCAAGCCCCTGACACATACTGAGCTCTCCCTAAACCCAAGATACAGCAGAGGAAGTCCAGACTCTACAGCAGGGCTGCAGATGGTATAGCCGGGGCTTGGACTCAATGCCCACCTCTTTGCCCTGCACTGTGCTGCTGCTGATGACTCACAGACAGTCCACAGACTGGTACCTGGGGGAGCAAGGGGACAGGGAGGGACGAATGCCTTTCACCTCAGCATTTATATTTCCCCAGAGTGGATCCTACAGCATTTCAGGTCCAGCATAAAGCACTTAATTGAAATCTGTAATTCCAGCTCTCATTAATGATCAACCTTGGGAAGCACAGAACCCCCAATCATTAATGACGATCATGAGGCACATGTAGGTCTTTAGAGGGATACAGGGAGTCCCCAGCTCATTTTACAGTTGATTAGAGTGAGTTAAACTTTGCCCTGCTTGTACGTTGTATATTTAATAGGAGAAGTTGGCAATATGTGAAGTTATCAAAATACCACAGGTACACTGGCAGGCCTCCAGCCAGCACTGCTCATCCTAAACAGCATGGTGACCCCACAGAAATGGGTCTGGGATGTCATCACACAAGATGGATGATGTGATTGAACCTAATTAGTCCCAGGGAAATGAGAGACCATCAACTGACTGCAGATTCTTAAGGATCCTTTACCCCAGGTGTGCTGGCCACCGCACCCACGGCTGGCAGTCTACCAGGATCTGTGGATGTGATGGGATTTGGCATCCTAGCTTCTCCACTACTGATGTGCAGTGTGGTCTTGGACAAAGTTTCCTCTCTTGGGGGCTTCAGTATTCCCATTTATACAATGAGATCACTAGGCTAGAAGAGGTCCAACTTGCTAGGATTGTGTGTATTGTTCCTGGAATCCACATTCGTGGGAGTGCTATTCCTCAGGGCTTGTGGGAGATGATTTACAAGTGGACAGTTCTTTGCTTCCCCTCAGCCATGGCCTGTCTCTGGTCTCCTTTTTTCTTTAGCATCTCTCTCCCTAGCTATCATATTCTCAAACTACTTAGCACCCAATTATTTGCATTTTCCAAATATGTTTAGGTCCTACTCTTTCACTGATCTTTGAATGCCATTTTCATCCTTTGGACATTATCTCTACCTGGAAGGTTCCTATTTGTCCTTTAATACCCATCTCAAATATACTATCTGATTGCATTAGTTCACCTGGGACAGTGAAGAGTGTGGTGTGCAGAGTCAGTAGACCCAGATTTGAATCCTACTTCTAATATGTGTATGGCTTTGGGTCAGCTATCAAAACTTTTAGAACCTGAAATTCACTAACTAGAAAAAAATACATGCTCACCTCTCTAGAGGCTCAAAAACTCTCTCCTTTCTCAGCATCTAAGACAGAGTTAACTTCTTCTGCTGTAACAGGTTGGCAAAATGTTTCTGTAAAGGGCCACGTAAGAGATATTTCAGGCACTGCAAGCCATATGGTCTCTGTTGCAAGGATTCAACTCTACAGCTGTAGTGTGAAAGCAGCCATAAACAATATGTAAGAAGTGGGTGTGGCTGTGTTCCAATAAAACTTTATTAATACAAACAGGTAGTGGGCTGGACTTGGTATGTGGGTTGCCATTCCCAACCTCTGCTCTCTGACGTCTCAGGGACAGACAGTGTATTAACTAGTGCTGGTGGGGTATGTGTCAATCTCTCCTGCTAGGCTGTGCCTTCGATGAGAACAGGGCTTGCTTTATTCTTTTCTGCATCTCTAGGACTGGCCTATTGATCACCTCGCTGAATTCTCTCAGCACCTCTGTAAGGTAGGCACCATTATATATCTGTGTTCTAGATGGGAACGCAGAGGCACAGAGAGGTAAATAATTTAGCTGGTAAATGGTGGAATCAGGCTGGCTCCAGAGCTCCTATCTCTAGCACAGCGATGGGGACGCAAAGGCGTGATGGCCATTAGCTGACTGAACAGTGAAGCCAGTAATGCCATAATTTCCCTATCCTGTATTTATGTGTCTGGTTTTCAGAACCAGAAACAGGACTTAACATTCTCCCAAATCAGCATTTATTGAGCATCTGTCACTGTTAAATTCTACCCTGGCAGATTTGGCTCATCTCGCAGACCTTTGCAGATCTTTCTGGATCCCAATGCCTTCGTCTAACATGCTCGCTCCCTCTATCTGTGCTTTGGAACTGACCATCCTTTTTTTTTTTTGTTGTTGGAATTGCCCCAGCCAGAGATGGCTGTTAAATTAATTGTGCATCAGTGAGCAAAGGCCTGAACAGAGATTGAGTTACAGTTGTGCTGGGTGTTTGTGTGCTGTTTTGCCAAGCCCATTTCCTATGGATTAAGTCCTAAATTCTTATAGTTTAAAAACAGAAATCTGTTTCCTTGGCATGGAAGACTGAGGTTCTTGAAATTCTGGTCTGGCCCCTGAATACTCATGGTCCATGTCAACCAGAGCATGCTGGTTTGATTTTACACAGGTACAAAAATGTGGGCAACAGAAACAGATATGACTGCTGCACACCCCACTCTCCATGTACTTAGCACTTCATATGAACCAGGGTCTCTGCTAAATGCATTGTATACACAGTTTCCTTTAATGTTTACTGGAGTATATGGCCTCTGCTGGGGAAACTGAGGCTCAGCAACTTGCCCAAGGTAACAAAGGTATTAAGAGGCGAAGCCAAAACTCACACCTAAAACTCTCATTTCACCTGTAATGTGCTACTACTTGACCTGTTTAGCTTGATTTATCAGAGTGAAAGGGCAGAACTGTGCACCAATATAGTTATGGTTCAAGGGATGGGGAGGGGTCTTAGATTTAATACTTTGCTGTGCTCTGCCAGCCTGATTGCATGTAGGTTATCTAACATCTCAACAAGCCAAAAGTTGTCTTCCCGTTTTAGAGATTGGGAAATGGTTGTTCAGAGAGGGTGCACATTACTCTCAAGGTCACAGGACTTGTACTAGAGGATCAACAGCCAGTCCAGGGATACCTGACTCTAAACACCCACTCTGCTCCTTAGAGTAGGAATCTTGCTCCCTTTGGAAACAGGGGCTGTTTTCTTTTTAAGTGTCTGAGCCTGACCCCAACAAAGTTCTGAGTTAGTGGAGAGCCCGAGGTGGGTCCCACACACCCAGCCTTTTAAGAACTTCCCTGGGAGATTCTAATGTGCACGGGGGGGTATAAACCCATGGAGTTGCCTAGCGAATCTCCTAGGTCCTCTCCACTTCCCAGGAGTTTATCATGACAGGGAATTGAAGCAGTAATTATATTTGGGGTCAGGGGTAAGGATGAAGGAATATAAATGCTTAGATCAGAGATTTATAATCTCAGAGTTCTAATGAGACTTAAAGTCTGAAATCAAGGAGGAGTGAAGGGCCTGGAAGGGCTGCGTGAGAGAGGCAGCTGAGCGTGGCATTGAGAGCTCAGACTTAGACCCACGTGTGGGTTCAAGCCCTCACAAGCTGTGCCACCACAGTCAAAGCCTACAACCTCTCTGCTTTCAGTTGCTACATTTGCAGAGGGATGATGGAGATGGCCTCCATCCCGCAGGGCCGTAGGAAGATGGAGAGGGTGCAGAGAACTTGGTGCAATGCCCGTGGGCCGTCAGCTTGCGGTCCTTGCTAGTGGTGGTCTTACTGCTCTTCACCTAGAGGTGGTTTTCTCAGGGTACTAACACGTGGTATCCTACCTGAGGATACCCAACGGCAAGGCTTTGTCCCTCTTTGACACACACAAATCCCATTGCCTCTCCCATCCAAGTAGGATGGAGCATGAGTGGAGCCAGCAGAGATGACTGTGCTCCAACCACAGTCCCGTGCGGGATGCTGGGGGATGAGATGAGGGAACTGGTGTCTACCGGGCACCTGCGCCCGAGCGTCTGCCTGGCTCAGAGCAGGAGAAATGCGCAGGGAGGTGGCCCCCAAAGATAGTGGCTAATGCTGCCTGGCGCCACCTAGCAGGGGGGTGAGGCAGTGGCGTCTTGCGAGGAGGATGATAACCAGCAAATGTCTCGGGTCACTGCAGGTGCAGGAGTGACAGACACCGACGCCGTGCTGAGGTGTGTGTGCATTACTTCATTAAACCCTTTCCCCACACAGCGACCAGCTGTGTTTGAAGAAGTCACCTCCCCACTTTGAACTTTAGCTCTTTCCTCTGTACAGCAAGGCTTTAAGACCAGATGATCTCATTTAGGGGAGCAGGGGGCAAGACTATTTTTATAACCTGTTGTACTTTTCTGAACAACAACAAAAAAAAATGCAGAAGGAAACTTAGTTTGTCTGTGTAGCAGCTGATCCCTGAGGTTCCTTGTGGTCTAAGATGGGCAGTGAAAACTGTAGAGCACAAATTTATTTATTAATTCCTCAAGAATATTTGTTGAGCAAGAATTCTGCAATAGGTAGTGTGGTGAGTGTCGGCAAGCCAGTGGGAAGTAATGACAGCAGCCAATGTTATTGTGCATTTGCTGTGTGCCAGGCTTGGTTCTGAGGTCTTTGCATGTATTAATATTTAATCCATGTAAAAGGCCTATGTTATTATACCAAGTTTACAGATGAGGAAATGGACACAGAGGCTAAATGACTTCCTCATGAGCAGAGAGCTGGGAAGTGACCGCATGTGGGAGAGTGAGAGCGCCCTGGCCCCTGTGCTTAGGGAGCTTGCAGTCTAATGAGGGAGAAACCAGACCGATGGTTGGGACTGTAGGTTAATTGGGGCTGTAGATGTGAGAGGGAACTCAGAGAGGTGCCTCACCCAACCCAGGGCACCAGGAAGACTTTCTGAAGATAGCAGTGAATATGCAGAAAATAGTTACGTATTGCAAGTATAATTTTGAGGGCTGGGGGTGGGAGAGGTGGATTGGACGTATCTTCCAGTCATTGGTCATAGGATAGAAGCACTGGCTGTGAGAAAAATCGTGGAGCATTAAAGGAGTAACAACAAAACATTTCACTGTGACCTAAGATGTCAAGTAAGGGTGCAGTAGAAGGCAGGGGCTGGTGCTATAAATAGGACTAGGGCACAGTGAGGTTTTCAAGTCCTGGGACAAATTTTTACATAACCAGGGTTCAAAGGGTAGGCTGTGTCTCCCCTCCACCTGAGCGCTGTTGGGGCAGAGGTCAGACCTCAGGGTCTCCTGATTCTCTGTGGGCCCATCGGGTTCTCATTTAGTTTCAGAAGCTCCTCCAGTTACATTAATCCACTTCTGCATCAGTTCTGGGCCATTCATAAAACTTCAGACAAAAAAAGAAAAGAAAAACAAGAACCCAAGTCCAATAAAGAATCAAATTAGATGTGATTCAGAAAAGAGAATCAAAGACAACTGGTTTTTATTTCACAAAGAGAAAATAAATTGGCTTCTGTAGTGGAACCAGCCAGAACCATTACTGAGCCCAAGCCCCTTTGGTGGGAACGTTGAGCTATTGTGCTATAAACCTTGACTGCTGGGAAGGGGCCAGGGAGGAGACTTTCTGGATAGATGAATTGTCCACACAACCGAGGTATTAAGCACTTCACACTCAACAAAGCAGTCTGCTCAGTGGTCTAGTCTCTCCTGTACCATCTGTAAGCAATGACTATCATTCAGCATTAAAAAAAAGAAAAGACAGGCCCCATTCCCACAACAGAGACTGCGCTATGATGTATGTGGGTTTGGAATGAATCCCTACCTTCCTGGCTCCCATGAAAAACACCCTGCCTCTTCCTCCATCAAACACTAATTTTTGTCTGTCCTGTCTTAGAGTTGTGTATTTCATCTGTCTCCTTTCGGAGACCGTATGTGCCTCGAAAACAAGGACTGTGTCTTATTTTATTTTCCTTTATATCCTCTGTAGCCCAGAGCATCCTCCGAGACTACTTAGTCAAACTTTTCGACTTGCTGACGAGAACCTGAGTGCTATGAGTTAGCAGATGGACCAGAAGAAAACCCCAGACCTCATTCCTGCCCTATGACCCCTGCCCCTGACCAGTCTCCCTGAATGTCGCTGGCATCTGCCTTCTACTTCTGTTGGGAAGTGAGTGTAAATAAACCCCGTGCAAGAGTAGGTGGTGTTCCCTTGCAGTAAAATGCCTGAGCTGGTAATATCTCTGGGCTGTGCAGCTATGATTGTTGCCCTTGTTTTCCAGCTGACATGGTGATTCGGAACACGCACCCTGTGGCAGACAGACCAGCTCTACCACTAACTGGCTGTGTGTCCTTAAGCAAGTTACTCAGGCTCTCTGAGCTTCTGTTTTCTTCTCCACAAACTGGGTTGGTTGCGAGGATTAATGGAGATGAAGTATTTAAGTGCTTGGCTGGACCTGTGTCTTTAGAGGTCATGGCACCACATGGTCCAGATCAGATTCTGAGCAGGTGAGATTGTCAGTTTATGTAAACCCCAAATAGGTGCCGGGCCACCATATCAAATGGGAACATATGCGGTCTTGGGATATTATTTAATAAAGGCTGCTGTTCCTGTGCCAAGCTTTCTCCTCTGCCTTTTCCTCACAGGACTGAGCTGTGGCAGCAATTTCACAAAAGCAGGACCCAGGATGACAACTTTTATCATCTAAACATATAACCTGAGGCTTTGGGAGTGGGCCAGAGTCAGGGAATTTAAAAGTGAGAAAAGATTTTGGGAAATAAAAGTGATTGTTCCTTATGGCTTTTTACACAGATTCCAAGGCTTTAAACATCTCAGCTCACTCGGCGACCAGAGAGTAAAGCTGCTCTGTTGCTCAGAAGCCCCCCACCGACTCAGCCCCTCCCTCCCCTGGACCTATACCTGGACTTGGAGGCAGGATCGCTTGCTGGCTAAGGACATAGAGTTGAGTCCCAACTCTGCCTCTTGCTTGCTGTGTGACCTTGAGAATGTTACCGAATGTCTCTGAGACTCAACTTCTCTATCTGTAACAGGGTGCTGAGTGTCTATGGCATATAGTGTATGAAAGAGCCAAGATGAAACTTCTTTTTTCTCTTTTGATAGAAGATAGTTCAATTTACACTAGCTCAAAAAAAGAGATAAAAATGCCCTCCAAAGAAAAACAAAACTGCCAGTTTCCAGAAAATTATAGATTATTACATGTTTAGTAGACAGAACTCTCCTTCATTATCCAAGTGACAGTAAGTTAGCAAAAACCTATCTAGAGAGAAATTTTGCACTTTTATGCCTAAAAATAACAGTGGGGCTAAATGTTTATTTATGTTTCTTGGCCCCTTCTCCAAACAGCTTAAAGAACATTACAGACAAAATGAAATACTCTCTCATTACATGTAGGCAGGACCTGGACATCACTGTCTCCATTTTAGAACCATTAAGGTCCAGAGAGGTTAAATGACTTGCTCAAGGTCACACAGAGAGTCCAGTTTAAATCCCAGGTCTGCTGACTTAGTGATGACCCATTAAAGCACAGTATCCTGTCCGCCAAATAAAGAACCCCAAGTGAAACACTAATTCTTAAGAAAGGAAAATAACTATTGAGCTATGAATGTTGACATTTAGTCAGCCAGAAATCATTAATGTGGCCAGGTTTAAGGAGAGCTCTATTAAACTGTCCATCAAACACTTTACTCTTAAGTGGATTTATTGAGAAAGGGAAAAGACCAGGGTAGAGAGAACATATTAGAGGTGGCTTTTTCTTTGTCTGCTGGAAGTTCCTATGGCTGGCAGGAAAAGAGAGTGCCCCTGGAGGAGGAGACTTAAGGGTAAAAGGAGAAACTTCTTAGGCCTTTGGAGCCAGAGAAAACCACGTTGGACTGCTGGCAATTAAACCTATTAGCTGTGTGTCATGAGACACATTTCTTTACATCTCTGAGCATCAGAAAAATGTTGTGGGGTCCAATGTGATGATACGTGGAAAGCATGGAGCTTACCATGAGCACTCCGTAACATGTGGTTATCTGATATCATTGTTGTTCTTGTTAGAAAACAGAGGAAGGAAAGGTTGAGCCCCAGAAGCTAAAAAGGAGTGGACCCAGCACAGCCACCTAAGTCAAGCATGATAACCAGAGAGGGGGGAGAAAGGTGAGAGGGTGTCATCCAGGTTCAGAGTCATCACCAGAGAGGCCCAGAAATGGAGACACCATGTATCTCACCAGGAGGAAGCAGCCCAGAGATTCAGGGATAAGGTGCATCCATAGGTAGAAGCATTTAAATTTTCTTTTCAAATGGGTTACAAATTCTAACCCTCTTTCGTGTAGTGGCCAGAGGATTAAGCTGTACCCCCCAGCATGTATGCCAGCCTCTTATAATGTGTGCTGGCAACCCACAGAAACACGGCTCCAGGCCCGACTGCCATCATGGTTTTTGTTCTGAGCCCTTGGCCTTAGCCCACCTCTCAACATACACATCCATTCCGAATGCAGCCCTTCCTGCCCCTGGTCCTTCATTCATCGCACGTGGCCTGCACACTGACATGCCGACCACGGTGCTGGGTGTCAGCCTCCCAGGTGCACAGGTAAGGGAAGTGTTGTTGTGGCTGAGGCAGGGGCTCTGGGCACACAGGGGGCCCTGAACCAGGCTGCGGGCCAGGAGAAGGTGAGGACTGAGCTGCTCACAAACAATCAGTGGGAGCTACCAGCATAAAAGGAAGGAGGTGGTCATTCCAGGAAGAGAGAAGAGCATGAGCAAAGGCCCATGCGTGAGGAATCTCCAGCTCCTGTTGAGATCCAAGCCACCTGAGGTTATTGAGATGTTGGGGTGGGCTGGAGAGAGGCAGGAGAAGCTTTGGAGGGGACGTTCAGGCTCAGGTTATGGAGGGCCTTGGGTGTCCTGTTAAAAAGTTTGGAATTTTTTCCTGGGGACAATGGGGAGGCATGGAAAGGTTTTTTGGAGGGTGTGTAGGAGAGGGATGTGACCAGATGTTTATCTAAGCAAGACAACCCCAGGGCAGTGTGGGGGAGAAGTGGAGGGGCAGACAGAGTGGAGACCAGGGAGAAGGCTGCCGGTCCCCTTCTCTGTTCCTCTGACCTGGACTTTGGATCTGACCCTTGGCACTATGACCCTTGGCACTCTGAGCCCTGGCTAAGACCTAACTCTGCTGGTCAGAGGTTCTGGGTCTTCACTCTGAGTGTGTTTCCTTGGGTGGCTCAGCTGATCCTGTCTTCATGTTTGAATGCATCCTTGGTTCCTTGCCTGGCCGGGATGGGAAACCAAAGAACCCTGGGAAATAAGCAGTGAAAACATCCACGAGGGGTCAGCTGAGTTCCCGGAGGACTGAAAAGTCAACAACACACTCTTAAGAGCCTCAGGTTTGGGGCTTCATTCATTCATTCATTCATTCACTCACTCATTCACTACTGACTTGGTATAGAAGAATCAATAGTGCTTAGACTCTGCTTTCAAGAGGAACAGTAAAGGTAAGGATCAATGTTGTGACATTGAAGAGCAGGTGGGCAAAAAGGAGATGCAGCTAGTTAAATCTAGATCAGCAAGGGTTTTCTAGAGGATGTGCGGCCTGGGGTGTTGGTTCTATGGAGATAAGAAGGTTTCCATCAGCTGGAAAGCATGAGGGTATTTCTGGGGAAAGTACTGCTCAGAGTCTGAAGTAGCATGGCATGTTAGGGACAAACCAACTATAGGAAACGGTGGATTGTTGGAGACATCAAAACTACAGGGCCTCGGTGTACACCAGGACTAGACTCTCACTCCATTTCCACCACTTCCAAGCCATGTGGCCTTGTGCAAGTTGCTTAACCTCTCTAATAGTCATTTTCTTATCTGTGAAATGGGAGAACATAATGTTTCATTTACAATGTTGTGAAAGGAATAAATGAGATGATATTTGAATAAGCATCTAGCTTGTTCAATAAGTGATAGCTATTATTATACTTTTTAAAGTTCTCAGTGCCTAGAGTTTCAAAACAGAATCTAAATCTGGTCTACAGAGCTGTTTCACCTTGAGAACTATTTCTCATTGGTCAGTACTGGCTGCCAGGAGCCGATAATTGGGAGGTTGTATATGAGATCAGCAAGAAGAAGTGCTGTGATCAATTAGTAATGTCTGTGCAAGGCAGGGACTAGGAGTGATGGCATCTGGGCCAGGCGTTGTTGACCCTAAAATCAGTGTTGCTTAGGATCTGGGAGGCATGGGTATAGGCTAAAATGTTACAGGAGGATACCTGGAGGTGGAGGCTTGAATCAGCCACTTAAAGAAAGGTAGGTAGGGACAGGTAGAAGAGAGGGGAGAACAATCTAACCCAGTTGAATTTGGGTTTCATCTTGTTGGCAACATAACATTCTATTTTGGGGCCCCAGCATCACAAGGCAAAGTGTTAGAAGCTTTTTGCTTATCGACTGGCTACAAAACAAACACATGTCCGCTTCCTTGGCAATGCAGGGTCCACTCAAGCAGAATCTGAGTGAGGAGGGCAAGAGGCATGTGCTTCATTTACCAAAGCCCCGGGGTCTCTGGTAACTTTCCGGCATGCTAAGCTGTTTATTTTGGGACACTCTAAGCTTAGTCAGTTGGTATTTAGAGACAGCTAGGAATTTTGAATTTCACTCTCATTCCAATAGAAAAGAGAAAAACTTAAATGCCTTCCAAATACTGGTAAGTCAAATGAGGACAGCCTGGCTCCACGCTGGTCTCCTCCCCCACCGCCCAACCCCTCCCAGAAACACCGAAGGAAAAGGGAAAGCAACCTAATCAATGCACTAAGCCGCAAGAGAACTTCCCCCGGAGAACGCTAGACAAACAGACTCCCTCCACATTAGTTGATGTAAAAAAGCAGCCATCAGTATTTGTGAGAATTCAAGGAAGAGGAGGGAGCTGAGAGCCGCCAGAGTCAGCACCCAGCTTGAATCTCTGTAAGGGTGGCTCTTCTGCCCTTCACATGGGGCTTTGACACAAGCCTTTAAAAGGCTCCCATTAGCACCGTAATTGATCTTCTGATGAGAAGCCATAAGCAGTCCAGCCAAAACAAAATGTGATTACAATATACAGAAGTAGACATATTAAGTAGCAGGTTGGAAGTTTATAGTCACACCACCTATAAACCATGTGTAGATGTAACTTCCGCTATTTCTTTGTAACTGTCCTTGAGTGCCCATTTCTGCCAGGGGCAGGACACTTAATCTAGTATATTCCCCAGACTCACTGACTTCCAGATGTAAATGGGGTTGACTCGGGATTTCAGTGTTGGCACATCAAGATTCTCTCTACCTCCCTCCTCTTTTCCCCAACGTGGGAGGGATGAGCTGACTTCTAGTGGCCCTTACCTTTATCTCCCTGTTATTGGCAGGAGGCTTTTTGGTTCTTGTGGGCCTCCATGAGGTGTGGCTTGTGCCACGATGGTCACTGGCCTCTGTCCAGATGCATCTACTTTTGGTGGTCTCTCTCTCTCGCCCACGGCTGTCAGATCCTCATACTTCCTGCCCTGCATCCTGACTCTGAAACCCCTCCAGGTCCATTGCACTGCTACACCCGCTTCCTCAGCCCACCCTAGGTGGTATGGAGTTTATGAATCTATCCCTGGATCATCTGCCTGGACATCTTCTAGCCTCGGTGGCTGACCTGTGCAGGAGCCTTTGTTGCCAGGCAACCGTACCGCCTGCTGCATAATCCCCCGCAAACCTCTTGGGTTCCCATCAATCAACCTGAAGTAGATTGCATTCCTGGCCCCAAGATTTTTTTTGCCACTCTTGATATTCTTACTCTTTGCATGTGACTTTGGAATTCACTCCGTAACGGCGGGGCACATCCTTGTCTCCCAGCCCCATCTTCCACCCTTCTTGACTTTGAGTTCTGCCACATGACTTGCTCTGGCCAATAGAATGAGGCAAAACTAACGGCATGTCCTTTCCAAGCCTAGGCCTTTGTAGGCCTACTCTGTTTTCGTTTGTCTTCTTGTGCCCCTATCATCACCCAGAGAACATTCCTTACCTTCCCTCTGACCCCAGACATGTCCAGCCTGAGTAAATTGACCCCCAGCTCACCTGTAGATCTAAGAGCATAAAAGCTTATTGGGCTGTGTCATTAAGATTTTGTGCCAGTTATGTAGCATTTATGTTGCAAAAGTAACTGCTACATTCTCATCCCAGAACTTGGCTCAGGAGGCTGGGAACTGCAAGGCCCTAAGATCAAGTATTTCGCCTCTGGTGCTTCTCCCTTCACACTTTAATCTCCTTTCTCAGTGGAGGGAAAACTTCTCTTCAAGCATTACCCATTTTTCTTCTCCTATTTTTGTGGTTTTATGCTTTCCACTTGTTCTGCGTCCCTCAGGTTTTAGATCTTGATGAGCAGTCATGTTTACGGATACCAAAACGTCATTTCTTCTCTCTCAAAAATCCTGCTTTTCTAAGCTTCAGCTTTCCAGTCTGTTCTATCAGTTATGTGGCAAAAACCAAAGCCATTCAGAAAGGCACATGACTTCAGTGCTCCCAGCTGTCTGCTTTTCTTCTGAGGCTGTACATAGAGAGAAGTATCTGCTTTTCCCAATAGTCTAAAGTACGGAAGAGGCATGCGGTGAGTCATTTGAAGAGCATGCCTGACTATCGCTCGGGTTCCGGGAGGACATGGAACAGAGCAATGACCAAACCCAGCTGAGATCAGTCAACGCCATCCCTTCCCCAGCCCCCTTTCGCCACGATGAATGTTCATAGCCAAGATCAAATCTGCCTGGTCCAGGCCGCCTGCACCGTGCAGGTGAGTGAAAGGCAAGTGTTCGTTGTTGAAGTCGTTGAGGTTTTGTGGTATTGTGTGACATCAGCACATGGCAATCGCTAACTGATAGAAACCTCCATCCAACAACAGTAGAAATGGAGATTCTGCTGTTGAGGAAGGGAAAGGGTGCCTGGACCCTATCCTCTGGGGCTGAACTTGAGGGCCACGTGCCAGAATCAGGGTTTCATGGGACACAGTTGGCATCCAATGCTCTCTTCCACCCCATCTGCCCAGCTCCCCTTTCAGTTCCTTCATTCCTCCCCTGATTCAATGTTTGAATTCTCTCTAGACCATCTCTGTCCTGGTTTTTCAGCTTGAACTCCTCCTTGACAGGGAGCTCCTTCCCTTCTAAATAGCCCGTTCCCCTTTTGGACAGCTCTGGCCGTCAGACAATGATTCGTTATTCCCTGGGGAGCTCAAGGCTGTAATAGAAAAAAATGGTAAGATAATGTTAGTAAAGAGATGGTTTCTGATCAGCTCCCACCAAAGAAAGAGCTGCCACTGAGCCCTCAAATTCCTCTCTTCTGGGGTAAGCGGGTTATGGCACATGCACCTTGTCATAATTGGGACCAACTGTCCACTTTTTCTTAATAATAATAGCTTCTCTGTATTGAACACAGACTAGGGGTTGGAAACAGTGCTAAGCATGTCAGATACAAAATCTCTGATTCTTGGAAGTAGGCAGTATTGTTTGTCAAATTTTGCTAACGGGGAAGTAAAGCTTGGTGATGGTAAAAATCTTGTCCATAGTCTTGCCGCTGGTAGGTGATGGAGGTGAGGTGAGGTGTGAGCCCAGGTCCGTTTACTCCAAAAGTGGTGCTCTTAGTCACCACACAAAAACGACAATTATAATAATACCACCACTACAAATAGTAATAACTAATTTTGATCAGGTGTTTGCTGACCATGGGTTAAGCATCACTGTCAGAGTTTTTGAGAACTTAATTAAGCCTCAGGAAGACTCTGATGGGAAGTAATCCTCCCCCATTTTTAGACACTCATGAGTAACCTCTCTCCAAGCTCAGCATTTTTATCACATAAAGGTTATTTGTTCTTTTTTTGATGTAGTGAGTTCTCTGTCATAGAAGATGTTTTAACAGTAACTGGAAGAATGCTCCTTGGGAGTTTTGTGTACTGGGCTGTGGATTCTCCCTGGTGCCTCCTACAGTGTCTTCTTCACCCTGACATCCCTTTGTCTCTCCTCATTCCCACCTCTATTCCTCCCATGTTCGCGGACAGAAGGGATTCCCTTCCATTTACTGGGTTCCTCCTGAGCCAGACATGAAGCTCGATCTTGGATCATCATTGTCTTTGTGAAGCCCACCATGTCCCCCAGAGCACCACGTGCTTGTCCTTCATAGCACCTGCCACCATTTATTTGCCCACTTGACGATGGTCTTCCTACTAGATCACCCACTCAGGGGAGGCAGTGGCTCTGCTTACTCTGTTTCTCTCTATTGCCCATGCAGCTAGGCATCCCTTACTAAGTCAGTGGCTGATGAAAGGGACCCAGGCTTGCAGAGGCGTGACCGTCCTCAACTGCAGCCACACAGAGTGGATGAGGGCAGGGCTCTTTGAAGCCAGATTCTCTGAGTGCACATCCCAGCTCTTGCTGTGTGAACTGCAGCAAATGATCAGCCCCTCTGTGCCTCCAGCCTATCTTTATTTGAAAGGGTGATCACATTGTTACTGTACTGAGGAACCTCAACCTGGTGGTAAAAGTAGGGATTCTGGAGACACACTTCTCAAGTTCATACCCCAGCTCTGCCCCTAACTCTGAGGGCAACTGGGCAAAGCATTTATGCCTCAGCTTCTCCCCTGAAATGTAGGTAGGACCAACAGCAGCTCCTATCTTGTAGCTGTTGCAGGGGCTGACGGAGCCAGTCCTTGGGAAGCTCTCCAAACCAGCTCTGGAACTGAGGAAACTGGCAGACACAAGGGCATCCAGCGAGTTATCGCGCTAGTCACAATGTGAGCCCGAGCTCACCTCCAAGTTCATTGCTCTTTAGAGTATTCCTGAGTTCTGGGAACTGTGCTTTGCTCGGGTCTCTTTCTCCTGGCACCTCTGAGAGAGCAGACTCATCCCTCACACTCCTTCTCCGGCGACATCTTGACACACTCGAAACATTTTTTTTCAACGGTAGAGGCAAGTTTATTTTCCACCCAGGGAGGGAGTGGGGCCTGCTTCTAGAATGAAAAGAATCATCAAAAACCAGAGACCAGCCAAGGAAGATGCAAAAATAATTAAAATAGGAAATGTGCTGTCGTCTTCGCAGGATCTCAATTTTGCAGTTGCCTGAGGGGAGGGGTGGCAGACGTTCACTTTCTCACACTGATACACATTTTGATAAAGTGTGATAAAGACTTAGAAAAATCGACAGATTAAATTGGAATAAGAGCTTAGAACGTCTGCATCCTGTAAGTGGGGAAAAACAGCCAGAGGAGCTAGGGACTCTATGTGCTTTCCTGCTCTTGGAAACAGAGGTCCCAGGGTGCCCCCCTTCCTATTACCTTCTAATTCCCATGCATCCTTCAGATCTCTGTCCAGACCCGCTTCTTCAGGGAAGTCTGCACTGATCCTCCAGACTAGACTAGGCACCAACCCTCAATGCACTTTGCTTCACAGTACTTAGTACTGTGCAAGTTTACTTGAGGTTATTTGAGTTATATGTGGATCCTGTACATGACTGTTGGCATCAGAGAACAGAAGATGGGTTTGTTTAGTTCACTGCATATTGCCAGTCTCTAGTACAGTGCCTGTGCATAGTAGACACTCAATAAATACTTGCTGAAAGAAGAAATGAAGGAATGAATGACATAGACATGGGATTTGAACCAGCAGGACATACAGGACTTGATGTTGGGAGACTCCACCGTGGGTACTTAATCCATAGTGTTCTTTTCTGCACACTGACTGCATCTGAGCCCCAGAGTCCCACTGAAAAAAATCCCAGCCAATGGGATTTGGTTAAAAAAGGACCCTATGCCTGCATGTCCCATGAGCACCAGGGTAGACCTCCTTTGGGGAGGGTTGGGGGGTGATCTTGTCATGGGGTAAGAATGGGAGCTGTTGGCTGGCCTGAGGTTGTTGTCTTAGTCCCAAAGGATTGTATGGGAAAAGGGGTTTCTAGGCTCCCCCTGCAGCAGCAAGGCGGCTGGGGTGTGTAAGGTCTCAGAACAGGGCTTTTACAGCTCTGGAGCTCGGGCTGGGTTTAGAGATGAAGACATAGAGTCTAGGAGTAAGTGCTCTCTTGTGGTCATTGGGTAAGTTTCTGGTGTGGCAGAGCGAGGATTAGAACCCAGATCAGGTCTCCTGATCCCCAGTCCAGTGATCCTCTCAACCCCCATGCATGCACCCGTCCACCCATCCATTTATCTAATCACTACGTATCAGTGATCCTCTGCTGGGTACTAGGTAGGTGCTCAGGGCGAAGGAATCAGGACTGAGATCAACAAACACCAACAGCAGCTTGTCTTTATTTTGATTTTTGTACTTTTATTTTCCACTGTTCTACTGACGACTTTACTGCTTTCCAGCCCTTTCCAAATCCCCTGCCTCATGAGAGCGTCAGGACAGGCTGGCTGAGACTTCCGCCCCATGAACTCATCCACCAATGAGACCTAAATGAAGTCCTTTGTCCACAGCTCTGTGGCTTTTCTCCCCTTCCTGAGTGCCAGGATGAGCAAGACTGCTGGCATCCTCGGGGACCCCTGACTGCCTGGCTCAGGTATGGGGGGTACAGCATCCCCTGGAGTCAATTAGCTACCTGAATTGAATTAGGCATTTTCAAAGCCCTAGAGGGCTGAGGTCAGAGGAGAAGATGGATTTTGACATTTTTGGCTATTGCATCATTCCTTCCAATAATGTTTACTGAGCAACTACTGCATTGCCAGACCTGAACTAAGTGGCTAGAGGTACAATCTGTAGGTGCTCCCAGCCTATTGGAGGAGATGCTCTCAACAGACAATAACAACATGGAGCATCGGAAAACAGAGATGGTCTTATATCTCTTTACATCTCAGGAGTCAGTTCAAAGATTAAGAAGGTAGTACTTTTGGATGGGGCTGGTCTTAGGTCTAAAACCCAGTTTTGAAGACTTATGCTGCACTTACTCTATGTGAACCCCAGTTTCCTGTTCTATAAAATAATGTGATCATACCTAACTCACTGGGAGAAATCACAGAAGATTATGTTTGTGAAGTACTGGAACGTGGTAGGCCCTCATCAGTACTGGTTTCTTTTCCCTTACCTCCTGGGGCACATGCTCGTTTTAGGCCCGTGGAGAACCAGGCCCCTCTCCAAGAAGGTGGCCAGCTTCTCAAGGGCGGGATGGAATCTCACTGCTGGCTGTGTGCCCTTGCGCATCTCCTCTGCAAATGGAGGGTGGTAGTCAGGCCTCCTTCACGGTGCTCTCGTGAGCAGGCTGGGACTAGGGTGAGGGGAGTGAGGTGCCAAGGGTTCTGGACACGTACTGACTCCCGGAACCACCGCAGGAGTTCAGGGCTCCCTTCGTGGGTCTGTCAAGGCTCTGCAGCACATGCCCTCCCCTGCCTGCTCCTCCAGCCTCTAACCAGACCCCGCCCCTGATCAGACTACACTCCTGCACGTGGCTGCGAGGGCCCAGGCCTTTCCTGCCTCTGGGCCTTCCTGCACGTGTCCCTCTGCCTGGACACTCTTGTCTCTCTTGTCACCCCTGCTCATTTTTCAGAATCTGGTTTCATGGCCATTTCCCCTAAGAGAGCTTCGCTGGCCCCATACAATTTAAGGTATCTGTACCTCTCAGAGCTCTGTTCCCGCAGCTGTGTATTTGCGTGGATGACTGTTTGTTCCCTGTTTTTCATTTCCCATTAGGCTGTGATATCAACTCTGTGATGACAAGGACCGCACCTGTTTTCCTATTTATTCTCTACCCAGTGCCTGGCACAGTGCTGGGCACATGGGAAATCCCCCATATTTGTTGATTGAAAGAAGGAAATATAATTTCTTTACCCCCAAACCCTGCTCTTAACATGCATCAAGTTACACTCCATTTATCTGCTACATCTGGCTACCATTTCCCTTTCTCTGCTTCTTGAGTTTCTGAGACTCTTTTCTTTGTACCAAAACTTGCTTCTGGTCCCTCATGGCCTCTGATGCCCCATCCTCACCTTTCAGCTGCAGCTCCTAACACCAACTGGTAGTCCTTTTGTGTTTCTTAGTTCAAGTTGCCTAGAGAAAAAACGTGTCTGGTCCAGCTCACCTTGTCAGGAGAGATCATGGGACTGGTTTGCTGATGGACAGCCAATCCATGGACTGCTTACCTCGGAGCAGGTGCCTGGTTAACCCTGCACTGTTCACATAGTCACCAGCTACATGCGGCTACTGAGCACTTGAAACGTGGCTGGTGTTACATGCTGAAATGGTATTTTTACATATTGACTAAACCAAATATGTTATTAGAGTCAATTGTACTTGTTTTCTTCTTTCATGTGTCTACTAGAGTCGTCTGGCTTGCATTATATTTCCATTGGCAGTGCTGAGTTATTACTGTTACTGTTGGAACGGAGGTAGGGAGCCCGAATACAGGGTCCTTAACCTGCCTGGATGGCAGGAACTGTGTGTAGGGACCAGGTACTGAGTAACATCATGTTATATTTGGCTTTTATTATCACAGTCTATTGAACAATTATTCATTGCATATCTCTATAGTTGTGATATTTGAATATCCTATTGTATTAGTTATGTATTATTATTACCAATATTATGACAAGCTTGGTGGCTTAAAGCAACACGTTAGTTATTTTAGTTTCTATGGATCAGGAGACCAGGTGTGGCTTAAATGGGTCCTTCACTTTAGTGACTCATAAGGCTGAAATCAAGGTGTTAGATGGGCTGCCCTCTCCTCTCTAGGCTCCACATGGGAACTGTGGGTCGTTGGGGCTCATGTGGTTTTGGCAGAATTTAGTTCCTTGCAGCTATCATACCCAGAACATTACTTTCTTGCTGGCTATCGGCTGGAGACCACCATCCTCACTGGTTTCTAGCTACAGGGGCCTCCCCAACAGGGCCATTTGTTCTTCAAAGCCGACAAGGGAAAGAGTCTTCTAGAAAAACTATTACATCTCACATAATTTGTCATGGAAATAGCATCCCATCATCTTTGCCTCTTTGGTTCAAAACAGATTGCTGGCCATGCCCACACTCAAGAGAGGTTATGCGAAAGCATGGATACCAGCAGGTGGGGCCCAAGGGGGTCACCTTAGCATGAGTCCACCACAACTATACAATGATGTGGAGCACTGTGTGCCAGACAGTCTGAGAGTCATTGTCTCCAAATCCCCCATGGAGAAATGGAGGCTGCAAAAATGGCATAAGACCAGTGGTCAGGCGAGAATGTGGCCCTACTACCCCACTCCTCATCCTTCCTCCACACCACACCAGCTCCTTCAGCAAGGGGTGGAATTGAGTGGATGCAGTGGGCTTGGATGTTAACATGGGATAAGGCCGTAAGACTCTGTAGATCAGGAGAAAGGGTTGGTGGCTAACCGACCCTCCCTGGACTGCAGTGGCCTTGTATGGGCCTCTCTCCAAGGTCAAGCATCCTGCATGCTGACCACTGGAGGAAGGAGAGCAGAAAACACCCTGCTGCTTGTGACCATGGGTGGCCATGGGGCTTCCCAAGCAGGTGCACAGCCCTGCCTGCAGAGACCCTGCAGGACATTCAATTAGCCATACTTGGTTCTGCCCCCAGTTTCATGGCTGTCCAGTTGGAGACACGGAAACATGCTCCCAGAGCACTGTGGGGTGAATCTCAGGCACGGGCTGGATCTTGTCAGGAGGAGGATGTATACAATCCTAAGGGGTATTGACTAACATCCCAGACTCTAAGAGGGTGGAAAGGGCCTTTAGAGCTAATAGGAATATCTGTTTGTTTGTTTATTTATGCATAGCAATATAGTATTAAATGCCAGGCAACATCCAATTTATGCTTATTGAAAAGGCATGGGACTTCTAATAATTTGCTGTTCAATTATCCTTTTCCCTCTTAAATACAATATTTTCCTATGTAGAATTATCCTTGTATAATGAAAGTTCCTTTTTGAAGCAGCTGTATTGGGGTATAATTGGTAAACAACAAAGTGCACATATTTAAAACAGTGTGGTGAGTTTGGTTGTACGGATGCACCTGTGACGCCATCGCCACCGTCCGGGTCACAAGCAGATCCGTCGCCTCTGAAAGTGCCGTCAAACCCCCTCACCATTTTCTTCTGTTTTGTTTTCTGTGGTAAGAACCCTTAACATGAGACATACCCTCTCAACAAAAGTTGAAGTGCACGATACAATCTTGTAAACTGTGATGCTGTGTCATACAGCGGGTCTCCGGAATGCATCCATCTCGCATAACTGCATAGCCTTATACCTGTTGAAAATAACTCCCCATTTCTACGGAGGACAGGTGGCCACTGGTGTTGACCTCATGTTTATAGAGCACTTGGCACTCACACACCTCCTCTAATAGCCACAAGCCCCTTATTTGGGATGAAAAAACTGAGACTTCAAGATAAGCGAAGTGGCTTCCAGGGCTGGGTCTCCTCAAATCTCTATCATTAGGAGCCCCAAACCCTGTCATGTTTTGCAGGGCAATTCTGAACCAACCATCGAGTAATAATAATAGTAGCTTCCACATTGCAGGCATACTGTGGGCCACATGCTATTTTTATGCACTTCACATGGACTAACTTACTTAATCTTCACCTTGCTCCTAAGAGGGAGAAGCGACCATCATTGCCATTTCACAGAAAAGAGACTGAGGCTCAGAGAAATTAGGGAACTTGTCAGGGTCACACAGCATCTAGGTGGGAGTGGAGGGATTTGAACAGACTCCACAGGCTTTTAAGCGCTGTGCATACTGCTCAGTATAGCATGGTCCTAACAGCACCCCACCCTTTCCATTTCCCATAGTGGGACTAAGCCTGGAAGAAGTAAAGTGGCTCAGCTGGTGCTGGAACCGGGGTATCCTGTTTCCCAGACCAGTGCACACATGCCCCCACCCCCCACCCCCGGCTCCCACCCACCAACTAGCTTCAGCTTTAAGAGCGAATGGCTTTTAAACATCCCTGCGTGTCCTGACCCTCTACAGGAAAGATACAGGATAATTAAAACCCCTCTTTCCCACCCTACTTTCCCTTTTAACTCTTTGTAAACTATTTTTTCCCGGTTCTATCTTTTTAGCCTTTTGCAGCTGCTCATTTGGATAAGATCTGGTACCCAGGCGTTTCTCTGATGAGCGACATCACAGCCCTGTCCCCTTTCCACGGGAAGCCAGGGGAGGGGCCAGAGAGAACAGGGAACGTTTCCCATTAAATTGGCCTCCTGCAATCCGCGGAGTTTAATCTTAACTTGAAAGTGTATTTGATCAGCTTTCAGGCTGCTCCCTCCTTCCGGCCCACCCCTGTCTTTGGGCCCAGCACCCTTCTTTCCCCTGCATTCGGAGGCATTCAAATTGTGTGTGATGTGGGGGGAGGGGGGCTAGGAAACGAGTGGCCGCTCTTTTATCTTCATCTTCCAGCCGCCTTCCCAGCCAGACAGAAGCGCTAACTCCAGTTCCTTTTCTAGAAGCTGAGGACCAGCTGCTATATTGAGATCTGACCTGATGTCTGCGTGGCAGAGGCATCTTTGGCCCAGGGTCCCCAGCCAGTCTCCTCCTTCTCCCCCCCCCCCCCGTGCTCCGCCCTCCTCCCCTTCAGTCCCCTCTCACCCTTGACCTTACCTTCTTCTCTTGGCCTTTACACCTTTTTCCCGTGCCTGTTTCTGTACTGTCCTTTTATGGTTTGGAATGAATCACTAGCACGGCTCCCCTGCCAAGCAAAGCAAGGTCTGATCCCTTCTAAATGGTTCAGGATTTGCAGGGAAAATAATGTCCCAGGGGTCTGAAGGCCTCATTATGTATGCATCTGACGGAACACAGGTTTACAGAGAGAGGGAGACCGCTTGCTCACTCCGTAAATGAATCCCTGAGAGGCAATATCCATCGAGAGTGAAGGCACCTTCGCATCATCTTCTCCTCAGGGTTGTGGTGGGGTTTTATTTTCCCAAGTAAACCAAATGCATATTCATGGTTATGGGGTGGGAAAACTCTGGACTGGGAAAAGCTAGCCGTGTCTTTGGTGTTTACCAACCCTTGGTCTGAGATCTGGTCCTACCACCCCCTTGCTGTGTGACCTCGGGTTGTCTCCTAACCTCTCTGAACTTCAGCTCTCTCATTGGGATAATGGGGATAATGATAATACCTACTTCCCAGGCTTGTTCTGGGGATCACATGAGGTGATAATGCTTTAAAGTTTCTGTTGACCATGGAGGGTGCTCAAATACATACCAGTTCTGTCTTCCTTTCCTTGGGATCAATGGCAAGGAAGAATTTTTGAGTTTTGGAACTCAATGCCCTGCCCATTGTCCCCCATCTTGATAGATAACCGCACAATTTTAGGAAAAGCATTGTCTTGGGTGAGCTACTTTTTTTGAGGCTTTGTTTTCCCACCTACAAAATGAATATGATTCAACTCTGATTTGGGGAGGACTTGGCTGCAATATAATCAGTGCACTATAAGAACAAAATCATTTCAAACAGTCATGCAGTGTTACGGAAAACATGTCTGTTGTACTTACTAGTTTTTAAGGTATTTTCATGAGCTCCATATGATCTAAGCATCAGAGAAAGACCCATTTCCAAGGCTTCTGCTAAGAATAAACCCTTCTTGCATAGCCATATATCCTTGCATAGCCATGAAAGCTGGCCCTTAGACATTCTGTTCTCCCATGCTATGTAAGACCAATGCATGCTATTGCATATTTTGAAAAGTAATCCTCCACCTTGCTCTACATTGTTTTATTGTGCAAAAATTTCACTAGTTTGGGTGTTCCTTCACACGCATACAAACATCCTGAGATTTTTTTTTTCTAGAGAAACATTGAGCAAACCAAGCTTATTTTTCAAGTGAGCTCCTTCAGGCAGGAAAGATTGCGGAGGATGTCGATAGCAATGGGAAGTCTCAGTGACTCACGTGCCTGGAGAGGCATCTTCAGATTGATGTTTGAAATTCTGCCATCACAGATACATCACGGAGGCTACGTCTTGGATTCTCTGTATGAGTGCGGGCCATTTACACCATTAGTCATTCATACCTTACTTATGCATAGTTTACAAAAAGGACGGGGGAATTGAGGATTTCAGGAGTGATGACATAGGCTATTTGGGAGCAGAGGAGGAAATAGTGCCCCAAACAGGGAAATGACTTCAGAAGCTTCCCTGATGTTTGCTTGGATCATCCCTGTTTGCTTGGAGCATCACTGTTTTAGCCCGGGACACTGGTCCCCTTTATGGGGGTGGATAAAATGGCCTCTGTACTGCATTCTTTGCCTCCAGAATCATCTGAGCTGGCCTCAGCATGGTCTTTCTTGAGCAATATCTCAGGCCCCTTCCATCCCTGATAACCTGGGAGTCTGGACTGCTGGCATCCTGTCTGATGGGCACCATTCTCTGGGCTGTCTTCTCACCCTGCAGAAGGAGGGAGCAGAGATTTGAGCTGAGCCTCCTTGGGGTCCCAGCCACCTGCCGCTGCTGTACCGCCTCAATTTCCCCTGTTTCCGAGGACTCCCACCGGCCGTTCTCAGAGGCCGCCTGGTCTTCTAACCTCCATCAGAGCTGCTGACCAAAGTGCAGGTCCTGCACTGTGTTGAGCATGCATCTCTGTGAAACTGGCCTCTGTCATGTCCTGGGACGTGGAGTCCTTTGTGCGTGGGAGCGGTGAGGGCCTTTGTCCCTGCCTATTCACTAGCACATACTTGAGAGGGGAAAACAGGAACAGGCGGTTGATTAAGAAACATGTCACTAGCAGTCAACGGAACATGAGCAAAAACTTGATCATCTCTCAGGCCGTAGTAAATGACTATCGATTCGCAATCAAGATTCTCATCCTGGCTCCATCGCCGAACTTGGACAAGTCTCTGCCCCTCACTGGGCCTGTTTTCATTTCTTTAAAAGAGACGGTGGAGGATGGTTTGGTCTGCTGAACTTTAAATCCAAGCTCTGTGCTTTGCTTGATTCCCAATACACGTATTTCAAAGGTTGTTTTTCCTCACATTTTAACATTTCTGAAATTGATTTGCATTCTCCAATCAGTGACATGTCATAGTTTAACTGGCAACATGTTTTCTTTGTTGGTGATACATAAAATGATAGTGGACCACGCAATTGACGGCATCGGGAGTCTACTGAATTACAGGATGTATATTATTCCTTCCTTCTGATGATCATGTGAACCAAATAAAGGAGCCAGGTCCATGGTGGATAGTGTCTCCTGTATCACTTCTCAAACTAAGCTGTCTCATTGTAATGGTTGGGATGAGGGGTAGCTGCCTATAAAAGAAGCCCCCTGAATAATAGTGACTTTACAAAAATCATTTCTTTCTCATGTGTAAGAATCCCAAAGGGAGGCAAGCCAGGGCTGGCATGGCTGCCTCAGGATGCCCAAGCACCCAGTTTCCTATTATTATTTCAGCTTTTCCATCCTAATGCCCAGCTTTGTCCTCAAGGTCACCTTATAGCCCAAGATGTGGATGGAACTTCAGTTTTTTATATGACCAGGAACACAAAGGATCCACCCTCATTGTTTCCCACGAAAAGGTCTTGCAATTGTCCTACAGAAGTCTACTCACCATCTATCCAGAACTTGGTCACACGATCAACACTTGCTGAGAGGAAGGCTTGGAAATATCATCTTTGTGCTTGATCCATGGCTCCTATAAATAAAATTACAGTCTTCTACTCAGGAAAAAGGGAGCATGGCTCTGAGGCAGGCAACCAGCTCTCTCTGCCCCATCAGTGAGGTGTGAAGACTATGCATCAATGGAAATCAGGAGGAAATTTGTCTCATTTCATCTTTCCTTGCTTGGCCCCTGTTTTCTCCTATATGTAATGTGGTTCATAATGTTTCTACCTAATGGAAATAATTTTCAGGCACATATATGAGACATGGTGATGAAATAACTTCTTGAATAATGTATATTCCCGAAAATGAAGGGGTTGGGGTTCTTTCACTTATCAGGAAAACCTTCAAGAAGATAAAGACCATCATGAATAGGTAACGCTTGTCATTCTGCAGATTTTCATTTCCAAACTTTCCTCTTTCCCTCAAACGTGAAAAGACGTTTCCAGGTCTCTTCATCTGTGCCTTGGAGCTCAGCCTGGACTAAATTCAAACATTCCGGGTTTACGGGCATCTATGTCTTTAAAAATCAAGTAGTCCTTGTCTCTTCTGCTCTGGTACCTACATACCTTTAGAGCATTCTTTCTTCACTTCAGTTACAATCCCTGGTTCTGCATTCTGCAGCTTAATCCCCTTTCCTGCCTTCTGCTACTGACAGACACAGGATGCCCTATGGGCGCCGGTGGCTGGTAGAGGTGTCTCACATGAATGTGGAGATAATTTGGAGCTCAGGGGAGATGTTGTAAGAGTCAGGCCACCTGGATCAATTAAGTGACGTGAAGGAAGTCAACGCGACTTCGGAGAAATCACTGCCCCCCTCCCACCTGCAGTTTCCTTTGGGAACACAGGGACTGTTGGGAACACTGATATCTACTCTCCAGAAATGTGAGGGTAAAATAGACATGTGAAGAGACCCAACACCATCCTGGCCCACAGTAGGTGCTTCTGTCGACTCTGCAGTGGGAAGACCCAGCATGTTAGAGGCAAGAGGGGCTTTGGGAATCATTGGTTGTATCATGTATCCGGCAGGACATGCCTGTCTCACTGTAGCGGCATCCCTGGGGATTTCCTTGCTCACAGGCATTCCCCAGCCCAGGCCCCTTATCACACTTATCACACACGCCCTTATCACACTTGTATACACAGAAATGAAGATCAGAGAGTGGATGGTGATCTGCCTGTGGTCACAAAGCTGGTATGGGTATCAGAGCTCTAAATTAAATGCATGTCTTTTGACTTACAAATGTCGATCTTTACCTACAATCCAAGTATGGACCCTGTCAAGCATATAAATTTGTATCTTTAAATTTTGCATATAAAAATGAAGAGCTTATACTAGGAAAGATGAGGAGGTTCTTTTCATTACATGGGATGCATCTGACATGCGGGAAGTAGGTCTGGTTGGCTGGTTCCGTTTGTCTCCCTTAACAGCATTTGAAGCAACCTTCAGTGGTGACAGAACCATAGCACACCCATGACATCAGCCTGACCTCCTGGACCAACGGGGTCAGGGTAGAGCTGTCCCCTGACAAGATTCAGAACACTGCAGACCTTCCCTGGGCATGGCTGTCTGCAGGGTGCCGACAGCTGCCACTGTTGGAAAATGCTGGGCTGGCGGCTGATAACGGGGTGAGACTGTATGACAGCCGTGGCTCTCACTTGGGGCCTGGGCTGGGGAATGCCTGTGAGCAAGGAAATCCCCAGGGATGCTGCTACAGTGAGACAGGCATGTCCTGCTGGATATCTAACCCGTGCCCGCCCTTACTGATAGCAGTGGCTGATGAATGTCCAATGTTGGCTAACAGCCCTTGTTTCTCAGCTGATATTTTTCTCTTTCCCATCACTTAATTAATCCAACAGACATTTACTGACTCCTGTTAGGTGTGTGTCATAATCAGAGACATCAGAGGCAGAGATCAAAGATGTTCTTATATCGGGAGAACAAGTGTTGTCACAGATGGCAGGGTTTCCTTCTTTCTCATGGCTGAATAATATTCCATTGTATATGTAGACATGCACTGTATGTACATCTTCTTTACCCATTCATCTGTGTATGGACACTGAGGGTTTCCATATGTCAACTATTATGAATAATGCTGCAGTGAACAGAGGGTGTGACTATCTTTTCAAGATTGTGCTTTCATTTCCTTTGGGTAGAAGGAATCGCAGATCATATGATGGTTCCATTTTTAATTTTTTGAGGAGCCTCCATCCTTTTCTCCACAATGGCTGCACCAACTTGCATGCCCACCACAAATGTACAATAGTTTCCTTTTCTTCACATCTTCACCAACACTTATCTCTTGTCTTTTTGAAAATGGCCCTTCTAAAAGATGGGAGGTGTATCCTATTTTGGTTTTAATTTGAATGTCCCTGATTAGTGATGTTGAGCACATTTTCATGTGCCTGTTGGCCATTAGTATCTCTTCTTTGGCAAAATGTCTATTCAGTTCCTCTGCTGAGTTTTTAGTCAGATTTAAAATTATTTTTTTGCTTTAGTTCTATATAGTTTGGATACGAACTCCTTATCAGATATATGGTTTGCAAATGTTTTCTCCCATTCCATAGGATGCCTTTTCATTTTGTTCATTGTTTCTATTGCTGTGCAGATGCTTTTTAGTTTGATGTATAGTCTTACTCATTAATTTTTGCTATCAGAAGAGGTAAAGTAAAAATAGCGACCACACAAATTCTGGTAAAGATGCAGAGAAGCTGATTCACTCAAACATATGACCTTGAAAATGCAGTCATGAGCATTTATCCCAGAGAAATGAAAACGTATGTTCACGCGTAAACCTGTATGCAAATGTTCGTATCAGCTTTTTGCATAGTCACCAAAACCTGGAACAGCCTAGATATCCTTTAGCAGGTAAATGATTAGACAAGGGTCATACACTCATACCATGAATTTTACTGAGCAAGAAAAAGGAATAAACTACTGAAATATACAACGTGCATCTCTAGGGAATTATGCTGAGTGAACAACTCAAAATTATTACATGCTTTAGTAGTTCACTTAAATAATAGTTTTGAAATCAGAAATTTAATAAATTGAAAAGAGATTAATGGCTGTGAGGAGTTTGGGATGGCAGAGATGGGGTGTAGTGTGTGGTTATAAAAGTGCAACATGGGGATCCTTGAGATCTTGGAAATGTTCATTATCTTAACTGAGGTGGTGGATACATGAACCTAGACAGGTGATAAAATTAAAATTGTGGAGTATGTAACACACACTGACTTGAGGAAGATGGGAGAAAATCTGAATAAGATCAGTGGCCAGTAGATTGTATCAATGCCGGTATATAATATCATACTATAGTTTTATAAAATGGAATCACCTGGGGAATCTGGATGAGGTGTATCAGGACTTTCTCCATATTATTTCTTATGACTTGATGTGAATCTACAATTAGTAGACATTTCAATGAAAAAATACAGCATATCTGGGTTTTGTTTTCCTGACTGGAGCCAGACAATAAATAACCTTTGAACAAAGCCAACATCACAGAGTACAGGACAGAAAGATGGAAAAACAGATCAGGTCCATCATGATTTTGCTGAACTCCAGATCTGATGTGCATCCAATCCCTGGGCTTTCCAGGCACATAAACCAGTGAATTCCCTTACTGTTGAAGGAACTTGAATTATTAATGGGAGTTTCCTTTTCTAACACGGGAACAGTTCTCCTTCGTGCCTCTGAGATGGGAACCAAAGAGAGACGTTCTGAAATTCTCATTTGGGAAGGCAGCAGTGATGTCTCAGGAGTACGGTACTTAGAAGATAACTTGAGTTTGAAGCTCCTTAGTAATGGGGTGACCTTGATCAAGCTACTCTACCCTTCTGGAGAAGCTACTGATTCTTCTATAGATTTTTGGTACGTCTCCACTCATGAAAAAAATATTTACCAGATGTCTTTTCTAAGTTTTGGAGAAGCAAGTTAAATGGATAAAGTCCCTACCTCATGGAGGTTGCATTCTAGCATATGGAGACAAACATCAAACACACATAACCAAATAAATGTAAATACCTTAGAGGGTGATAAGTACTGAAGAGAAAAACAAAGCAAGTGCTAGAGGGTTGTTTAGCTAGAGCTAAAACAAAGTAGGGTGGTGGTCGATATTTCATTGTGTGGCAGGGAAGGTGTGAATTCTAACACCCCGTTTGAATGGAAATCTAAAGGCAGCAAGTAAGGGACCCATCAGCAGTCTGGACGAAGAGCACCCCAGACAAGAAGAGAAGATAGCTCGCCATTTTTGCCATCTGTTTGTAGAGCTATTAAAGAAGCACTGGATAATCTCTTAGGGACATTATCTCTGCTAGTTCAAAATTGTATATTGACTTGGTGTGGAATAAGAAAATAAAAGTTTGATTAAGATGGTTACTTTTCAGTTGCCTGAGTTGGTTTCCTATGGATAACCTATATGTGACCTCGTGGCTCAGGCAGGTGGAAAAAAAACGTGTGAAATTCTCTCTGAGCAATAATAGGTTTAGATGTTGGTCTCTCTTCTTTTTTTCATTATAGGAGAGTGGCAGACAGGAAAAAAATACGTGGGTGTTAGTGGATATGAACTTAGTGATATCTTTGCTCAGCGTCTTCATCTACCAGCAAGTCATAATTGCAAGGTTAACTCCACAGGATTGCAGATGTGTGAATCTGTGAGGAAATGGAGAACAGGCACTTGATAAACTTTATATTGATTGGTGTCTTTAATTTCAGGTTAATAAGATCATCCCCACAACTTGGTGGTCCAAAACCTATTTTTGGAGGAAAGGGCATAGGCATGAAGTCTGTGGACCCTAACATCCAGAAAAAAAATGTATGCACATCCAATTATCAGGGGAGGTCAGATATCCTCCAAAACCCATCTTATCAAGCTCAGGTTAAAAACCCCTTTTAAACCACGGGGGTGACATCTCTTTTTAAGAATCAAATAACACATGAATTATTATGAAAGTAAAGTGGAAAAATGAATATCAATGGAGTATATGTTGTCAAACGGTGTCTTACCATGGGTAACTATTAAAAGTTTATGAGGACACATGTATGAGTAGATGTGTGTGAATTAGCACATTAGTCTGATTTTACTTACCATGGTGGAGAAGGGGATGATGTATTGCTTGTTTGTGAAAACATATGCATAAGCACATCTGGGAGTTTTGGTGGGCATGTCTACTGGTTCAAGTGTGTGCGTGTGTGTGTGTGCGCCTCTGTGTCCACCTGTTTTTGTTAGATCTTGTTGGAAGTGAAGCCTTTTGGAGCAATGCACCAAAAGATGAATCTCACAGAGCAGGACCTGGCCCCAGGGGCTGACATCCTGCAGGGTTGTCTGAAAAACCCTTTGCAAGCAGAGGCTAATACTGCCTAAAATACACTGACCATGTCCAGAATTGTGTCCACTGATTTTCTGCAAGTTTCAAAGAGAAAAGGAAAACATAATCCTCTCTTTGGTCTTTGGTTGTTTTCACTTCTTTTGTTCCTCCCAGTGATGGAGAGGCAGAGAGGAGAAAAAAAAAATTCCATCAGGGAATAAATGCCCTCTGCATTCCTGTGATTTTCAGGGGGAAGCGTACGAGCACAGCAGCAAGAATTTGAATCTGGGAGTTAAAATACTGAGTTCTAATCCTGTGTCCACCATTACTAGTAGACACACATTGAACAAGTCATTGAAGCTTCCTGGGCTACAAACTGCTTATTACTAGGCTGGGGATAATGCCTATTTAACCATGTTTTGGCATTGGTGAGAATATTATATAACATATGCAATGGTTTGCATGGAATAAACATAGTTTATAGAAAACGAACATTTCATGCTGATTCAATACAACTTAAAATACTTGAAAGAATTAAATAGTGTTTTATTTTCTGTGGTGAGCTTTCTAGATTAAGTTAGAAAAAGAGCTAAAAAAATTCTCATCGTGTATTTATTTAAAACAGATGTTTGCTCACTGCCTACTTGATGGCAGGCACTGTGTTCGGGGTTGGAGATTCAGTGGAAAACAATCCTAATCATAATCTCTACATCAAGGAATTTATAATCTACTGAGGAAGACAGGCCTTAAGCAAGCAGACAAACAAATAAGTACATAATTAAAACTATGGCAAAAACAGTAAAATCAATAACAACAAATGTTATAAGGTGACTAGAGGAAAGATCTAACTTAGCTTAAGTCATCACAGAAGACTTCTCGGAGAAAGTGACTTTCAATTTGAGATACAAAGGGGATTGACTGAATTGGTATGGAGGTAAAGTCTTCTCCAAATTCTGCCTCTTAAGACCTGCTTTTTCCCTCTGTGATTCTGTGGAACAAACATGAAATTGCATTCCTATTCCATGCTCAAAAGTAAGTAAGGGAAGGGAGCAGAAGGATATATGTAAGGAGAATATTAAGAGATAAATCTTATTTTTATATTGTAGTCTCTTCCTTTCAAATGGTTCCTAATCCCCTGACTTTTGATTCATAAATAGATAGAATTTTCCCTCACATTACTGCCTTGCCCAAAGACAATGAGGGGTTTCACAACAAATGATTTATGTACTGAAATCTGGAGAGATTTTACTCATAAAAATACTCCAGCCGTTTATTTTGATGCTCTGATATATCAGAGCCTGGCTTGGATGCTTCTGAATTAACAGCAGATTAAATGATTCAAGGCAGTTGGAAAACTAACTATAAAGGCAGGGGGAGGGCACTGGGAAGACGCTGATCACCACTGTGATTGTAACCTTAATAGTTTAGAAGGCAGAGAGCTTCCGCTATGCACTGCAGGAAAGGCCCAGTCAATCGTGAGCACATTTAGTGAGGCCTTACTATGTGTTAAACAATGAGGATGCAGTGGAGAACACAGTAGCTATGGGTGCTGTTCTCAGGGAACTTACAGCCTAGTGGGAGGAGGAGATAATAAAACAGACAAGATATTTGCTACTGTATCTTGATCACAGATACGTACGCATTATGTAGTCGGAACCGAGCCTGGGTCAGACCGCGCGGCTGCCTTCCAGACACCACTGGCTTCATTCCCTCTGTCAACTAATCCTCACTCTCCTCCTGTTCTTTCAGTTATTCAATCGTCTGCCTTATATTCAACAAGTCTGTTTTCGGAGCTTCTATTCTGCGGTCTATT
The DNA here is from genome assembly GCF_030020395.1 of Manis pentadactyla. Taxonomy (NCBI): domain Eukaryota; kingdom Metazoa; phylum Chordata; class Mammalia; order Pholidota; family Manidae; genus Manis; species Manis pentadactyla. The sequence goes on along the minus strand of NC_080021.1, from coordinate 207,198,987 downwards.
CTGTGTAACCAGTGGGAGCCCCAGAAGATGTTTGAGCTGGTGCTCCCACCGTCAGAGGAGCTCACAATCTCATGGGAGTAAACAGACATTCTTGAGAATCATTACAGTGCAAGGCAGAATTGGGTCAGGGTGCCCAAAGAGTTTCATCTGAAAGGTTGTGAGTTTTCAGAGGACAGATGTCTTATTCAGCTGGTTAACTGACTTTATGGAAGGAGCCAAGAATGCAAACAATACATACTGAGTGCCTGCCTCTGATACCATCTCTGGTAGATTCTGGAGTTAAGAAAGGTGATCAGACAATGGTGCTGCCCAATGGTATGTTCCAGTGTAGAATATGGGGGAGACACTTAGATGGTAATTTTAGCACAACGGGGGTCATTTGTCCACTTAACAAATATCTCCCAAGGATCTACCCTGTGCCAGTCTTTGGGCTATTGTATGTGGATACAAGGTGAGCAGGGCAGACATTCCTTGTCCCTGTGGTGGTACGTACACTTAGGCTTCAGTCTGGTGGATGCATTTGTTATTTTACTGGGCACCAATAGTTTTAGTTATTGAAAGATGGGGTGGATGATAAGGGACCTGTGGTCAAAGAATTGGATATCCACTGAGCAAGGTTAGAGCTGGAGCTGATTCAACACATAGCCTCTCACAAAAATTCCAAAAGAAAAGGTGGGCTCAAGGGGCCAAGCAGAAGATGGGAGAAACTTTTAAGTCAGATAGTCAGTGAGCAAATGGAAGGTCTGTTGGAAGAGGGGAGAAAATGAACATTTACTGTCACATGCTAGAGGCAGCCATTATGCTATGTTGTTTTACACGTGTTATTTCTTTCATTCTTTATAATGGACAATTACAAGGACCTGGGGTCCAGACATATTATCAAAAACACACTGAGCTAAATTCCTAGGAACTCAGGGCATGCATGGCTAGAGGAAGAGAGAGGGTGGGCTCTAGAAGAAGGCGGTGGAGGAACGAGAAGTGTGTTAAGGTCTCAAAGCTGAAAATGAATGACGTGCTTGAAGATCAGCTGGAGAAGCTGAGAACCTTGTTGTCCAACCTTGTCGTCTGCAAGTGAGGGGTAGCCTCTGCAGGCAGAGGAAGGGGTTGGAGGTGGGAACCTCTAAGGCCCAGCATGGAGGAGCAGAGCCAGGCTGTGTCTAATACATTTCCCCCACCAGGAACACTGTTCCTGATTTCTCTCTGAACGTCCCCTACATCCAGATTAGATCAGGTAACAGACACAGAATCTCACAGCTCCTGGAGTTTTTATTCATAACAATTGCATTAGAAAGCAACCAATTGCAAATAACTAAAACTGACTTAGATAATAAAGGCAAAGTATTATTTTTAACAGCTTTATTGAAATATAATTCACATACCATACAATTCACTCATTTAAACTGTACACATAGCTCAATGGTTTTTAGTATACTCGCGAATATGTACCATCATCATCACAGTCAACATTAGATCATTTTCATCACCTCATAAAGGAATCCCATATCTTTCAGTTACTCCCCTCCCTCACCCTATGTCCCTTTTAGTCCTAAGCAACCACAAATCTACCTTCTTTTTCTAGAGATTGCCTCTTCTGGACACTTCATATGGATGGAATCATGTTATATGTGGTCTTTTGCGACTGGCTTCTTTGACTTAGCATAATTCTGTGAGGTTTATTCATGTTGTAGCATGGATCACTACTTCATTTCTTTTCTGGCTGAATAATATTCCGTTGCAGGGATAGGTCATGTTTTATTTATCCATTCATCGGTTGATGGATGACTGGGTTGTCTCCACCTCTTGGATGTTGTGAGTAAGGCTGCTGTGAACCTTTGTGTACAAGTTTTTGGGCAGACAGATGTTTTCATTTTGCATGGGCACATATCAAAGTGTAGAATTTCTTGGTCAAATGGCTATTCTATAGTTTGTCACTTGAGGAGCTGCCAGACTCTTTTCCCAAGTGGCTACCCTGCTTGAGAGTCCCACCGGCAGTCATCTGAGGGTTCTGATTTCTCTGTGTTTTCACCAACATTGGTCATCATGTGACTTTTTGATTCTAGCCATCCTGGTGGGTGAGAAGTAATATCTCATTGTGGTTTCCCTTTACATTTCCCTGATACCTAATGATGTTGAACGTCCTTTCATGTGCTGATTGGTTATTTGTATATCATCCCCAGAGAAACACCTATTCAGATCCTTTGCTCATTTTTTAATCGGTCATTTTTCTTCTTCTTATTGAAGACTTTTTTTGTCTGGGTATGCTCAAGGTATTATGGTTAGGTGAGACCAGATCCAGTGGTTCAACAATATTATCAGACTCATTTTCTTTATCTTATGTCTTCCTTCCCCAGTATTGGCTTTTCCCTAAGCTTAACTCCTTTAGTGGTTGAAAAATGCCTACTTATTGGTACTGGGTCCAGCACTTCCGGTGTCATATCCAGGGGCAGAGGAAGGGGATTCTCTTCCTCACTGTAAAGTCCTGGGCTTCCCTGTGGTTAGATGGATTTAGGTCACATGACCACCTCTGAATTAGTGGCGATGGAATGGGAATTACATGGACTGGGCCATTTAGGGTGCATTTGAGGATCTGAGCTTGGGCTCAGTTCTGCCTCTGTACCATCACAGCACATGGTGGTGGCACAGTTGGGGAGGGCTGGCAAACCAGCATAATCCCCTGCAGAACTTCTGCAATTTTAAGTTTATATAGCTGTTTGATTAATGCCTGTGCCCCCCATTAGAGTATCAAGGTACGGATCACACTTCTTTTGTTCCCTCATGCACATGGTGCCAGTGTACTGTGTTATGTGCTCTAAAATGCTATGCGGTCAGTATTATTACTGTTGTTATTGTTAGCATTTCTATTTTACACATGAAAAAATGGAGGCTCAGACAGGTGGAGAGACTTGCCTAACATCCCACATCCAGGCAGTGGCAGAACTGGTGTTTGAACTCAGGCAATGTGAGTTCTGGGTGTTCTTGAACTCCTGTCCCATGAATGATGAATACTTTTCATCTTTGTAGCTCTTAGCACAATGCATGGAACAAAATAGGCATAGGTACCCAATAAGTATCTGTTGAGTTGAAATTGAATTAAATTCTAATATTTTAAAATAAAAGCAGAAATTCCTCTCTCATGGAAAGAAAAGTAGTAGAGGTCAAAGACCAAACTGAAGAGTCAGGTGGCTGGATGAGTTTCCCAGCAGCCCTTTCCATCACAGTGATGCTCTTGCCCCAGCTTAGACACAGAGGTCAGGGCCAGAACGTCTGAGGTCCCATGTGTCAGTCAGACACGTCTTTCGACCTTCACTGAGCTCCCCTCCCAGAAGGTCAGACCAGCTTCCCGACGTGCATAAGTGAGTGCAGAAGTCCTGATATTAACTTTGAAACCAGGCCTTAAATGACTTCTGCCATAAATAATTAAAAAGTCCTGTAGGTTTTTCTCCATCTTTTGATTCAAAAGAGAAATAATGTGAGATCAAAATCCCTAGAAGAATACAAAAAAAAAAATTCAAAGATCTGGGTGCTTGGGATAGAAAATATCTTCTTTTCCTATGCATCAAAAGAAGCTTCCAGTTTATCAGACATTTTCACATGCACTGCAGCACATTAGGGTGAGAATAAAAGCAGAACAGTGAATTCTAGGTCATTAGTCTTGAAAGTCAGCTGAAATGAAGCTAAATCTTGTCTCTCCTTTGAAACGGACACGTTTGCAAAAGATTTATTCACCTTATGACTGTTTTTAAAATTTGTTTTCTCCTTATTTGGGATTGAGAGATACCTTATATGGCCTGAAAAATAAAACCTTTAGGTAAATGATATTCTATACTTTTTAAGATTTCACTTGCATCATCTCATGATCTTTATCACAAGGCTAGAGATCTCTGTTGATGTTGGAAAGGCTAGGATTATTTGTCCCATTTTACAGGGGATAAAATTGAGGCTCACAGTGGTGCATTGATGTGTCGATTGTTGTGTGGCAGGTGAGGGCAGAGCTGAAGTTCTATTAAGACTGTTGGCTTTCTATGGTTTCAAGAATAAAAAATACAGACATGGGCTCAAACTTCCTATCACTTTTCTAGCTGGGTGACTTTGACCAACTTACTTTACTTTCATTCTGCTCATCTGTAAAATTGAGGTGTACCTACATTACAAGACTGTGGTGAAGATTAAGAGAGATAATGTATGTGAAGTACCCAGTTTGGGAATTTGAGGTGACCTGGTAACTAGCAATCCTCTTCCTTGTTCAAGTTCTGAACTTACTGGGAAGTTACAAAATAGATTTACAAGACATATTATAAAATAGAATTACAAAAGTAGGCCTATGGGAACAACGTAGCCCTATGCCAGTAGAAAATGGGTTTCCTAATACTAGACTCTGGAAGTAGGAAGACTTTCCATTCATTAACACTAGTTCAGGGAAGACCTTTCCGTGTGGGGCGGGCTTTACCATTAAGTTTCTGTATGGCCAAGAGCATTTCTGAGCAAATTCTCTTTGCAGACAGGCTGGTTCCCCAGAGAAAGAGGAGGGGAAAGGGCAAGGGCAAGTCAAAACCACAAGGTCAACTCAAATCAATGAGATACCACTAGGTTGTCTATAATAAAAAGACAGTAACAAGTGTTGTAGGGGATGTAGAGAAATGGAACCCTCATTCCTTGCTGGTGGGAACGTAAAATGGTACAGCCACTTTGGAAACCAGTTTGCAGGTCCTTAAGTTGTTAAAGATAGAATTATCATGTGACATAGCAATTCCACTCCTAGTATGCATTCAAGAGAAATGAAAACACATTCAGACAAAGTATCTGTACGCAAATGTGGGTAACAGCATTCGTTCAGAATAGTCAAAAGGTGGTAACAACCCAAATGTCAATCAACTAATGAACAGGTAAGCATAGTTTAATATATCCATACAAAGGAACATTATTAAGTCATAAAAAGAAGTACCGATCCATGCTACAATGGGCGTGAAACTAGGCACAGTGAAAAAAGCCAGACACAGAAAGTCACATGTTATCTGATTCCATTTATAACAATGTCCAGAACAGGCCAATCTGTAGAGACAGGAAGTAGATGAGTGGTTGCCTAGGGCTGGGGAAGAGTGTTGGGAGAGAGCGACTGGTAATGGATGTAGGGTTTTTTTGTGTGTTGATGAAGATGTTCTACAATTATATTATGATGATGGTTGCACAATTCTGTAAACATAATAAAATTATACATTTCAAATGGATGGATTATGGTATGTGAATATTATCTTAATAAAGATATTATAAAAAAGACCTATACTAGTTATGCTGGAGAGAGTGATAATGATCCACAAACTAAGAACATCAAGGGGTAAGGCTAGAGACACGAGGCTTGCAGATGACAGGAACAAGGGGGTAGAGGTGGCATAGTTGGATGATATCAGTTCAGTTCCAATGAGTGTGTGTACGTGTGTGTATGTGAGCATGTGTGTAGGAGTTAAGAAGAATGATCTAGAAAAAATAATGATGAAAAAGGAGACCATTTATCTCAGCTGCTTCAGACACAGTGGAAGATTGAGGGAATACATTTCTTCATGGATCAGCTAGATATCAGGTAGACCAAGTGATTGAAGAGACAGGAGATCTTGCTGGCAGAAGACCCTGACTTGCAGAGGGCACTGTAGAAGGATTTGGGGATCTGGGGGAAGGGTGGATTTGGGGACATATAGAGCAGTGTGGGGATGAGAATCCAGGTATGAAAGATGACCTCAAAGTCTTGGCTTTTGTAGTGATTATATATGCAGGGATGTGGCACATGTCAGGATTCATCCTGAAGGTCTCCAAGGCAGACTGTGATCAGGAGCCTGTGCGTTGTACGGAAGAAATCCTGTCCCCTCTTCACTCTAGTTAACGATGGTGTCAAGACAGAGTGAAGGTTGGTCTTACCAGGAAATAAAGTTATTTACAATGTATATGTTAAACGTATTTTGAGAGAGAAAGAGAATGTGGGAGATGGTAAAGGTAGGACTGCTTTGCTGCAGCACTGTGGGGCACCGTTCACGCTGTAGTCTGGGTAAGTGGAACCTCCAGAACTTAGCATCACAGCGGTCCTGCGAGGAGCAAGGACTCCACTCTCTGCGTTGACCTTGGGAAAGTCATTCACTGTAAAATGAGCAGGGCTAGGTGGCTTCTAAGGAACGTGAGGCTCTCTCTACTACCTCTGTCTGGTACTTCTGTTCTTCTTGGTATACACAGGGCTGTCCTTTGGTGCCTTGACATCTTAATCTGGGAGCCTGCAGAGCAGTAAGATGGAAAAACCAAGCAGAGTAGCCATGCCTTCTTATTCTTTCAAGTCTGGCCTAACAGGGGCCTCTCTCCTGCGGGAGCTGCTTCCAGCCTTGGATCTATTTCACTCCTGTGTTCCTGTGTGTGGGATTTCTGTAGACGTAGTGGCCAGATGCAGGCCTTAATGATGCCGATTACTGACGTCCGAGGCAAGAGTGGAGACGGAAGACGATTTCTTGGAAGGTGGAGACAGACAGTGTCCAAATGCTCTCACACCCTCTGATCCTACAGGATACTTTCAGCTTTGGTGGGTTTGCTGATGGTGTGGGATGGAACTATTAGTCAGGACTGCATGGCCGAGCCACACCTCTCAAAGGCAGGCAAATGAACAAGACAAGCAGGAGGAGGACAGTCCACAGTTCTGACTCACAGACAGCAATGGTGTGTGTCTGGCACTACATTATGCACTTTGCAGGCTTTTTCTCTTTATAACAAATGACAAGGCAGGCACTATTATACCTATTACATATTCCAGGAGCTTCGAGTGATTGAAACACTTGCTGGTTTACTCTTATTAGCAGTGGAGGATTGGAGACTCAAATCTAAGTGATTTTACTTTAGTGTCCATGTACTCAACCACCCCACAACATATATATCCCATCATAAGTTGGGTTACCAATTCCGTTCAATTCTGCAGGTATTTGTTAAGCACATATTGTGCTAAAGAAAAGGATTGAAGAAACCCACAATTTGGAGCCCCTTCTGTAAGCAGGTGCTGTTGTAGGAATTTTGTTATTTTAATTAAAGAAGACATTTTCAGCTTTATTGAGGTCTGACTGACAAATAAAAATTGAATATATTTAAAGTATATTAAAACAACTTCGTGTTTTAATATACATAAACACTGTGCAATGATCACTACAATCAAGCTAATCAACATATCCATCACCTCCCACAATGGCTTTTTAATTAATTAATTTATTTATCTATCTATCTATCTATTTATTTATCTGTGGTGAGAACCCTTAGAATTTACTCTCTTAGCAAATTTCAAGTATACGATACAGTATTCACTACAGTCCCCGTGCTGTATATTAGATCTCCAGAATTTATTCATCCTGCGTAAGTATATAATTATACATATCACATTTTCTTTATTCATTCATCAGCAGGCATTCAGGTTGTTTCCATACCTTGGTCATCATGAATAATGCTGCTGCAAACATAGGAGTACAGATACCTCTTCAAGATACTGATGGCATTTCCTTTGGATATACACCCAGAAGCAAGCGGGATTTCTGGATCATATGGTAGCTCTATTTTTAATTTTTGAGTAAGCTTCATGCTGTTTTCCATAATGACTGTACCACTTACATTCCCACCCACAGTGCACAAGGGTTCCCTTTTCTCCACATCCTTGCCAACATTTATATTTTGCCGGCGTGGTGATAGCTGTTCTAATAGGTATGAGGTATTATCTCATTGTGATCTTGATTTGAATTCTCCTGATGATTAGTGATGTCAAGAGCACCTTTTCATTACCTTTTGTATGTCTTCTTTTGAGGAATGTGTAATGATTTCTTTTGTCCATTTTTTAGTCAGGTTATTATTATTATTACTTTGTTATTGAACTGTATGAGTTCCTTACATATTTTGGATACTAAGGCCTTATCAGATATATGGTTTGCAAATCTTTCTTCTACTCTGTAGGCTTCTTTCCAGTTAGTTGATTGTTTCCTTTGCTGTGTAGAAGCTTTTTAGTTTGATGTTGTCCCACTTGCCTGTTTTTGTTGCCTATGCTTTTGGTGTCATATTAAAAAAGTCATTGCCTAGACCAATGTGAAGGAGCTTTTCTCTTATGCTTTCTTCTAGTAGTTTTATGATTTTAGGTCTTAAAGTCTTTAATGTATTTTCAGTTCATTTTTGTGTATGTGTGTTATGAGATTATGGCTCTGTTTCACTCTTCTAATAGGAATAGCTAGTTTTCCCAGCACCACTTACTGACATGATTATCCTTTCCCCATTGTGTGTTCTTGGCACCCTTATTACAGATCAGTTGATCAAAAGTGTGTGAATTTATTTCTGGGGTCTCTATTTTGTTCCATTGGTTTGTATGTCTGTTTTCATGCTAGTGCTGTACTGTTTTGGTTACTGTAGCTTTGTAATATATTTTGAATTAAGGACATATGATGCCTCCAGCTTTTTTCTTCTTTCTCAAATTGTTTTGGCTATTTGGGTCTTTCATGGTTCCAGATGGATTTTAAGATTATGTTTTCTATTTCTGTAAAGAATGCCATTGGGATTTTGATAGGGATTGCATTGAATCTATAGATCACTTTGGGTAGCATAGACATTTTAACAATGCTAATTATTCCATTCCATCAACATGGATGTCTTTTCATTCATTTATGTATTCTTAAATTTTCAGTGTACAAGTTTTTCAGCTTTTTGGTTAAGTTTATTCCTAAGTATTTTCTTCTTTTTTCACTATTATAAATGAGATTGTCTTCTTAATTCCCTTTTCAGATAGTCTGCTGTTTGTAGAAATGCCACTGATTTTTGTATGTTGATGAAGAACATTATGTTTACTAGGCTCCCCCCTTCACCAAGTCCCCCCCACAAACCCCATTACAGTCACTGTCCATCAGCATAGTAAGATGCTGTAGAATCACTACTTGTCTTCTCTGTGTTGTACAGCCCTCCCCATGCCCCTCCCACATTATACATGCTAATCATAATGCCCCCTTTCTTTGTCCCCGCCCTTATCCCTCCCTTCCCACCCGTCCTCCCCAGTCCCTTCCCCTTTGGTAACTGTTAGTCCATTCTTGGGTTCTGTGATTCTGCTGCTGTTCTGTTCCTTCAGTTTTTCTTTGTTCTTATACTCCACAGATGAGTGAAATCATTTGGTATTTGTCTTTCTCCGCCTGGCTTATTTCACTGAGCATAATACCCTCTAGCTCCATCCATGTTGTTGCAAATGGTAGGATTTGTTTTCTTCTTATGGCTGAATAATATTCCATTGTGTGTATGTACCACATCTTCTTTATCCATTCATCTACTGATGGACACTTAGGTTGCTTCCATTTCTTGGCTATTGTAAATAGTGCTGCGATAAACATAGGGGTGCATCTGTCTTTTTCAAACTGGGCTGCTGCATTCCTAGGGTAAATTCCTAGAAGTAGAATTCCTGGGTCAAATGGTATTTCTATTTTGAGCTTTTTGAGGAACCTCCATACTGCTTTCCACAATGGTTGAACTAATTTATATTTCCACCAGCAGTGTAGGAGGGTTCCCCTTTTTTTACTTTTGAATCTGTAGGATTTTCTACATATAAATCATGTCATCTGCAAACATTTTAGATGCACCGTCTCATTGACTCATCCCATCTAATGTTGAGGGATGAGAATCATAATGTCTGTCATACGGAATAGGAAGCTTAATTCTAGAAGTGAAGACACTTGCTCAAAGTCTTATCTCCAATTCATGGCTGAACTAGGATGATTCAAACCTCCTGAACTTGAGACCTGTATTCTTCCTTTGATATCACTCACAACTTGTCTGCAAGTCTAAATATATATATGTGTTTTGTGTATTTAATAAATTTATAAATAAAAAATAAAAAATATATACACATCATAGTCATCTCTACCTCAGAGGGCAATTGGAAGAATCAAATTACATACAAATGATGAAAAGACTTTATAAATGGTAAAGGGCTGTATGCATGTTATTATTTATTGTTATTACTTTTGTGGTTATTATTACAGTTATAGATATGGTTGCTCATCTGTGTAGGATGCTTCCTGACCCAAAGCATGTGGGGTCTGTGGAGAGCCCTGAAAGACAGAATTTTGCATTTTCACCCCTTTTATGCTGACATCATAACACTTCTTCAGCACAAATAAAAAGAAAAGACTGATTAAGTGGTGTGATGTTGACTTCAGCTCCGTTAAAGTCACAGAGGGATAGTGTCAAGGGAAGGGAGATCTGCCTATTTGAAGCACACAAGGAACTGAGATTTGCAGGAGGCTGGCTTGTAGTACCTTCTACACGTGGTGACTCCTTCTCTTGTTTATACCCTCAGACCTTCTCCCAGGTATAGGAAACCTCCAAAACTGCTTGGGGATGTGACTGTATACAGATTTTGAATCTGAACAGGGACTTGTGGAGATAGTGATGGTGAAGAAGTTGGAGAGTGGAGGTGGATGGTGCTTTATGGGTGGGTACAAATGCTTCTGAGCCAGAGTAGTGTGTTTCACACATGGCTCTCTGAGTTCAAATCCTAGCTTGTCCAGTGAGAAGCCTATGAATTTAGGCAGGCTCATCACCACCTTTCACCACCATTTCCTATTTTTTTTAAAGGATTGTTTTAGAACCTACTTGTAAGGTTAATGAAAGCATATAAGGAAATACTATACATAAAGTTATTAACACTGAGCCTTACACATGATCAGTACTCAACAAAGGTTAGCTGCTGTTATGTTGTATGGCAGCCAGATGTGCTCCACCACCAGCAAGCAGACCTGTAGTGTCGGCTGCCTTAACCAGCTTTCAAATCAAGATGTGGGAGGAAAGAAAGGAAATGAGAAAGTGTAGGATGGATGGAAAAACAAAAGGAAGCAGGAGCTGACCCTTTCCTTGAGTGTATTGAAAAGACTGAAAGGCTTGGAATCAAACAAGCCTGGGTTTGAATCATGAAGCTAGTCATTCAACCTCTCAGGACATCATTTTCCTCAGAAATAAAATGGAAATAATAACTCCCTCCCACAGAATTTGAACAGATCAAAGGTCTGATCCCTCTTTCACTCCTGACATTGGAAGAGAGACTGCACCTGGATTGGGAAAAAAAGAAGCAGCATTTATTAAGTGTCTGCTGTGTACCAGCTGTGAGGTTTGACTTAGGTAATATATGTGAAGTGCCTGGCGTTTAGTAGGGGCTCAGGACAAGGTATTGGTGTGTTGGGGACAAAATTTCAGCAGGGACTCACAAGTGCCTCAAACCTGCTACACTATTCAGCCCTTTTTCTGCCAAGATTCCCAACTAAAGGAGTTATATTTAGGGAACAATAAGAAACAAGAGCTTGAGCAAACACTTTATTAATAACTCGACAAGAGCTTGCTCTCCCAAAAAAAAGGCTTTCTGATGAAAGTTAGATTTGAGGACATGACTTAGGCCGGAGGCCCACAAAGAGATCCCTATACCACCTGCATTGGACCTACCCTTTGGGACCAGCAAGATGAGGGGAGAGAGAGCATGGCCAGGACTTGAGGGCCGCCTGAGTCAGTTTATAGAGTTCTCTGGGCCGGGTGGAAGCTGGAACAGCCAGAGAGAATGGCCTTAGGGAAAGCCTTAGGACATGGGGCCTGCCTTGCAGCTCGGCTGCCTCCCTCCCTAGAAAAATGTGCCCCGCAAAGTGCCCTGGGCTCTGGCTTACCTGATAGCCCCTCCTCCCACCCAGGGGAGGCCGGCAAAGGGACTGACAGAGGGGGCTCTGACATGGAAAGGGGGTGTCCCCTGTTCCCATGCTCGATATGATTATTCCTTCCCCGTGGGGATCCTTTAGGTGGTTTCTTCAGGTATTTTTTCATTCCAAGTGGCCCTTGTGCCTGCATTTCATCTTCCTCTTAGAATTTGAACGAATCTAGGAATTGGATGAACTGCACCTGGAGCCTCTACATCAGTCTGGCTCTTTCTGCCTTGGGCTGATGCCGTGGTTTCCTAGTTCATCTCCCGATCTCCAGCTTCTCCAATCCTCTCCCCTTCGCTCTTACGGCCACTGGTGGCTCCTCTCAGCTGTACTGTCCAGCCCAGGAACTTCCCTGGCTGCAGACGAAAGGTCAGCTCTCTCAGCATGACGCCGCAGACCACTACATGCTGACTTCATTTATCCTTTCCGTTCATGGAGTTGTCGACACAAGCATGCACCTTACGTCCCAGGGCCCTTGTGTAACCGAGTGCATGCTTGTTTCTCTCAGCAGACAGTGAGCCATAGTTTACAATCTCTGTAGTTTCTGTGATTCCCAGTATAGGGCGTGGCATGTGGTGGCTATTTCACAGGCGGAGGAGACCTCTGCAGCCAGACTTTCAGGTTGAGATATAGTCTCTACCACTTACCACGTGGCTTTGGAAAAATTATTAAATATCTCTGAACTTTCCTGACCTTGTCTTAAAAATGGAGATGAAAATAATACCTACCCCACAGGGCTAATGTGAGTATCATGATAGTCAATATTCATAAATTCCTTTGACAAGTGCATGGGATAAATAAGGGCATCAGAGTTTAGTTTTTATTTGCTACCACTACTACTCCCAGTCTTTCAAAGTGGAAGGGTATAGGAATTAACACGAATTACAACCGAAATGGTCCATCACTTTTATTTGGGGAGTTTTTGCTATCATCCCATTTCACATCAACAATTTTAGATGATTCTCACAATCAACTCTGTGAGATCCCTTCCTCTAGATGAGGAAGGTGAAAATAGAGAGGGGTTTAGTGGCCTCCCCAAGTGACATAGAAAAGACTCAAAATTAAACCTTTGAATATCTGGTTCATTACCCCTTCCTTTATACTGTGACCATCCTGTGAATTCCAGAAGAAATCAAGTGCAAGTCCTAAACTAAATTGGTTTCACTTATTCACCTTTTATTTTTAAAAATGAGGTTGTGAATTTCTTAAATGTCAAGACCGTTGTTCCATTTTGTCCGATTCTCCCGGTCTCATTCAGAACCTGAGTAAAGGCACACTCTCAAAATATTATTGGAAGGAAGGAAGGAAGGAAAGAAGGAAGGAAGGGAGGGAGGGAGGGTGAAAGGAAAAGATAAGAAAGAAAACAGTAAAGGTGAAAATACTTCAGGGTATGCAAAAAAAAAAAAAAAATCCCTCCACATCCCCCCACCTGCCCTATACTTAGATGATCACTTTAATTAGCTATTCATTACCAGAAGTAGGGGCCTTTTCTTTTTACTTAACTGGACAAATAGGCACCAGCAACCATCTTACTCAACTCCCCTTCAGAAAGTGCAGAGCAAGTAGAACAATTACCCCCTGTAAGAGCTCTCCTACAATTTCCCTGATATGTAAACATCCATAGTACAGCTCAATATGAGAAAAACATTAATTATATTCAGAACTCTTGAGTGTGTTTCTTTGGAATCGTTTGAGATGGAATTAGCAAACTTCTATATTTTAATAAAAATCCTAAACTCATACAAGAGATTCATTCAGTTGCTTTTCTCTGACTTGCAAAGTGATCTTAGCCAAAGTCTTGGAAATGAGAACATCTAAAAGATGCTACTTTAGAATAAATGCTCCTCCAGAGCAGAGCTTGCCTGTCTGTGCCCTGTGTGTTCCCAGCACCTAGAATAGTGTCTGGCATATAGTCAAATCACAGGGATTATTGTTAGATGGATTAAATGGATCCAGTAAGAACCTTTGAATGAGACTGCTTTGTTTTATTGACGCTCAGTTCAAATTAGAGACACTGGCATTTGTCTGATTTTAATTCTCCTTAAAAATAAGTTGGTCTCAATTCTTCCAATGATTCTGTGGAATCAGGCAGATCTTGCTGGATGGTTATGGTTGACCATACCAATTAGCAAGTGGGTTGGCTTCCAAATTCAAACCATACTATCTGACTGTGTATACCGCAAATACTAATGTATTCAAATTGTTTGCATCACCACGAAGTACAGTTTACCAGAAGATCTGATTGCCTTCTTTCAAGCAATGCTTGGTGTAGCTAGATGCACCTCAAGCTGCTTTCATGAATCCCACCAGCTCATTCTCTTTGGGGTCTAGAACAAGGACGGGCATTGTCTTTAATTCTAATTGAGGGCTTCAATTCTGGGACATCTCAAATATTGCAGGTGACACATGCTGTCTCTTCCAAGGCCACGTTTCGAAGGGTTTTCTCTAACAAGGAAGCAGCTGGATTTGAATATGGTGACATTAGACCTTGTCAGACAAAAACATCAATATTGGTGCATAATTAATGCTTGGAGCTTATCTGACATGGACAGAGCAGGCCCAGAGTGCTTTCAAAAATCAATTTGCTACCTGAATTACAAATATCGTGGATACAACCTGACAGACTGATGCTATTAGAACATGGGGGCATCTAGAGAAACATTTGAGGAAATCAAAGATCTGTTCTCTCTTTCACTCCTGATATTAAGAAGAGATTGAACAGGGATAAGAAAAAACAAATAACATTTGTTAAGACTCCATAGCAACTGGATGACATAGGGGTTGGAAAACTAATATTAAAGAGGGGAAAACTAAGACTCAAAGAGATGAATGAATGTGACCAAGATCCCACTGCTAACCAGGTGACACAGGTGGAATCAGAACACAAATATGGCCCCAAAGCCCAAGTTCTTCCTGTATATTCTTTACCAAGACCACAGCATATCTATGTTCCTACTTTCTCTAGCCTTTTAACGTTTTCCTTTCAAAGCTTTGTTCCAGGGACTGGTGGGTGCTTCTGCAGAATAGCAATTGTGACCACACAAATGTGGAAGTTAACTTTAAGAGGCTTACTTTAAAAACTATAATTAAAAGTAATGTAGCACTTCATCATATCATTTAACCAATTTATATACAATGATGGCTACCAACGAACTCACTTATTGTGTATGTGTGTGTGTGTGTGTGTAACTTTGAAATAAATGGAATAAACCTTCTATACTTTGTCTCTCTCTCTCTCTCTCTCTATATATATATATATATATATCTTTGAAACATGAATGTGTCATTAATTAGAAGTTTGTAACCTTGCAGTGAGATTTTGTTTGAATGCTAGGGTAGTGATTTTCCACTAGTGTGAAATTCTGTACCACTACTTATCTGTGTGAAACAAGTTTTCCTCAAAACTGTTCAACTCAGACAAAATACCACAATATATTAGATGCTCAAACTGTTTTTGGAGACTGTAACTCTTATCTATAACTCCTGAGTTACTGGTTTATCAGAAAAGCCTTATTGTTTTTAATTATGGGTTTCTAAATAAGTGTTGTAAAATGGAATATAGGATGTAAATGCATATCGTTAAGATATACTTTCATCTGCTTTCTATATTAGGCTCCCATGTAAGATTTCATTTTGTTATAGGACTCTACTATTAAAGAGTTGAAAATCATTGGCATAAAGAAACTGGGACGTCCACAGGTTGTTTTTGCTTTGGTCTCAGTGATTTCTGTTAATTCCATGTCTAAGAATAAGTATAATGTTAACTGTAACACTGTAAGTGCCTTAAGTGGACTTTGTGCATAAAATCCACTCATCTTTCAAGGCCTAACTAAAAAACAATCTCTTGATTATTTTTTACCCAGACTACAGCTTTTCCACAATGTGGAAATGGCACCAAGAGTGGCGTTGCACCAAGAGACCCTATGGAACAGGGTGCAAATTGGGCCCGACTGGCACTGTTCCAAGCACACCAGCCCCATCCTCTCTTCGTGTGTGCAGAAAGCTAGTTCTGGACGTCCTGCCTAACCCATTCTTCACGCCTCATCCGCTTAGCCCTCCTGGCATCTGCTTCCACCGCTGACTCTCCCATCTCTCCTCATTGCAGTCTTCATCTTTAACACAGTTTTGTCTCTCTGCCTACAAACTTGCCTCCTATCAACCCTGTTCGGATGTTCCCTCCAGTTACAGCGTTTTAGACTTTTCTAGTTAAGCAACTGTGGTGCAATGATTATTGTGATGACACCAACGTATGGCCACTTTGAATCCATGTCATTTCACTCTGCAACTTTGTCGTGTCCATTCTGACTCGGGGATCATTTTGTGACTTGCTTTAGCCCACAGAATGCAGCAGAAGTGATTCTGAGTTTAGGCCTCAGGTGGCCTAACCTACGTCCACTTAGTCTCTTGAAACATTGGCTTGCTAGTGCTTACACTGCCCTTGACTTTAGAACATGCTAGAAGGATAGGAGAGACACATGGAGGCTGGCGCTTGTAGACCGCAGAGGCAGTCCAGCTGATGGGCCTGCCAGACCAAAGGTGCCACGGACCAGCTGGGTCTAGCATAAACTGACGAGCTTCTGAACAGTGAGCTAAATTACTAGTTTAAATCGCTAAGTTGTGGGGTGCTTTGCTCTGCTAAAGGGCTCATAGAGCAATCCTCTTGGACTCCTCAGCCCAGCCCCCTTTCTTCCATTGGCCTCAACCAAATCCTGCTGCGTGCCGAGGTGTGTAGCCTTCAGTCTGTTCTTCTTTTGTAGGAGTTAGCCCTTTTTGAGGACCTTCCCCTAAATTATCTGTACTTATATACATCTTGCCTTTTCTACTAGATAATGAGGATGAGATTCGTGTCTAAGTCACTCTCCAATGTGCCTTGTACATTCCAACCCCATTGCCCATCGACAGTCCCTGGAATGAGCCCTGTTAAACTCTGTCTCTGGCTTTTGGTGCTTACTCTTTGGATTGATGGAAGCTGTTTTCCCCAAGCATTTCCCAGTCTTCCCATGGCCGGCCCCTTTGTATCTTTCAAGTCTGTTTAAATGTTGCTTCTTCCTGGACGCCTCCCCAGACTACTCCTTCTAAATAGTGTCATCTTCCCCCACCTTGGTGTTCACTGTCACAATGCCACGTTTCTCTCACAGGATCTTACCATACACAGTCTGCATTTATTAGCAATCTTTGTTCATGTTCAATCTCCTCCTATAGAATGTAAACTCAGTGAGCACAGACACTATGTGCTTCTTGATTTCTTCACTGTATCCCAAGTGCTTAGCTCAGTGCTTGGGATTTAGGAGATGGACAACTCATATTCATGGAATGAATTGATGAATGAGTGATGTCTTTCTGTGTCCCCAAAGGGCCTTGCATATGTAGATATTCTGCCTATATGGTCATTGATTGGTTGACTGAATGATTTCACTCCATCACTCAACACCTTACGAAGTCAGTCCAACCACAGTGGTATCTTTATTTCTTGGATGAGAGAGGCCTGGTGAGGTTAATCTCTTACTCTGAGTCCCTGCACAAGGAGGAGGTGCTATGATGAGAATCCAGATTTTATGAGCTCCCACCTGGGGCTGTTTAAGCCGTTCCACAGCTCTTCTGCAGAGCAAGATCAGTGGAGAGTTTGTTCACTTAGAAAAACGAAGAAGTGTTTGTGAATCACTAAAATCTCAATTATAATTTAATGAAAAAGATAGTTTCAAGTACACACTACAAGTCAAACTAGTGTAACCTGGTTGTATATAGTAGAGCTCCTTGGAGATCCTTTAGAAGTGAACAGATGAGAATGATATTGTAACTAGCAGAGTCATTTTATGTGAATGGGTATCTTAACCTGACCTTAGCCTTGACCTTCCTGCCATACAACCACAATGGTTGTGCTGATCCAGAGATGGGGGCTTACTTAAGGTAGTTAACTTGTCTTCCTCCCTGTCCTGCTTACTAGAACTTTTAAAGCCTTGGTTGAACTATCATAAAGTCTAAATCAGTGGGTTTGAGATCATGAAGCTTGGACTACAAGGCTGGCTGAGAAATGAAGCAGGCTCTTTTAGGAACAGGGTACCCCAGCCGGGGATCCCCAGGCAGCTGATGGGCATGGTGTGGCATATCCTTGGACAGGGACATCACTCACAGGCTCTGTCAGAAAGGGCACCTGGCAGGGCTTTGACAACAGTTTAGTCAAATCGACACTCACCTCCCCCTACAGGTTTAATTCTGTCCCTGGAAGTCAGATGCTTAAACAAACCAGGCAAGGTGTTTGCTCACTTTAAATGAGGTGATTCAAGGACAGGCAGGAAGATGGAGCGTGGAGCACAGGCTGCTGCAGTTGGAGGGGTCCTTCGCAGCCCCCTAGAAAGACAAGGCCTGACCCGAACAAAGCAGATAAACAAAAAGAAAGTGTTGCTAATGCGAGAAAACCAGAGACGGCCTAGACTGTGCCGTCTGATCTGGTGGATGGAGCTCTGAGCTGGGAGCCCGGCAATGCAGAGACAAGGGGAACTGCCACCCCTGGCCTTGTCACCTTGGGCAGGGTGCTCCCAGCTTGGGCCTCATTAACCCGGGGTGCGGGGTGCGGGTGGAGTGCCGATTAAGGCTTTGAGGTCTCTTCCAGCCTGGTGTTCTTGGGGTCAATAAAGACAATGTAGACCAAGGCTGTGAGGGGCTGAGAGAACCTTCACTCTGACAGGCTGAACGGCCCCCAGCTCTGATTTTTTATTTCTAACTTCACCTCCCTCTCAGTAGAGGTTTTTAGAGAATCCAAGCAAATGTCCTAGAGTAAATAATTTACAAGACAAGACTCAAAGATTTAAACAAACATAAAAAACAATTCCCCAAACCGTTTCATTAATTACTTCTTACTTTCCATATCATTCCAGGCTCCAAACTGATTGGCAAAGGGGTGGGGGAGGATATGTTAACATTTGGCAAGAAAAGGGAACAGGATGTCTGCCAGTTTAAACCGTTTCTCTCTGGGAAACCCAGCTTCCTGAAGGTATTTGCTCAGCCTCCTTCCCCGGAGAGCGGGGCACAAGGGAAAGACTTGTCACCCTGCGGTGATGGAGAGAGGGCATCTTGCACCCGCCGCTGGCCTCTGGTCTGGCTGGGTCATGGGTCTTGCTGCACTTGCTGCTGGGCACTCGCCCTCACTCAATCCCCAGTGATCTGACAGATCCCACGGAAGCTCAGGGCCTTTGCTGCCATGGGCTGCGGGTCCTGGAGTCTCTGTGTGAAGGGTCATCACATACAGGCCATGGGGAG
Source organism: Manis pentadactyla (assembly GCF_030020395.1). NCBI lineage: Eukaryota > Metazoa > Chordata > Mammalia > Pholidota > Manidae > Manis > Manis pentadactyla. The sequence continues at coordinate 207,180,016 of NC_080021.1, read as the reverse complement.
TCATTTGCACTCACCTGGCCAGGTCTGGGGTCTTCTGTCACTGCACCTCTGTGCGTCCAGTGAGGAAGTCACCATATCTGGGGATTTTATCCTGTTATGCCCTCACCATGATGTTTCTTTGGGCTGGGGATGCTGGAGGTAAGTGGGTTCTGATTTTCTTTTCAAGGACTCAGCCTTCATTTCCATCTTTGTCTTCTCCCTTCCAAATCTTTATCTCTTGGCAAATCACTTTCCCCTTCTCCTCTTGTCTGGTGGAAACCTTAATTGTGCCACCTACCAAATTTTTCTACCTATGACACAGATTGTTTGATGCTAAGATTGGCCTGGATAAATTCTTGATGCCTCCTGGCAGCTTTCAGTGTTTAGAAACATTTTTTCTTTCTAAACAGAATCTGAAGACTACTGTTTCATCCAAAATGTCTGAATTGATAGTCTATGTTGAGAGGTTACTTCATTATTTTAGCTAGTGACTGTTCTTCCCCTGAACCTCTGCAACATGCTGATTTCATGGCTAGAAAACTTCAGGGAATCATGAATTGAAGAATGAAAATCACACTGCTTTGTAATGTCAAAAACATACATTTTACACAAAGAAGAAAGCAAAAGACAAGGAATGTGGTAGAGCATGGTAGAGAAAGCAAGTGTCTAGGACTTAGGAGACCCTAGCTTCACTCCTGACCCCTGACTCTACTGGACTTTGTAGTTTTCAGCAAGTCATATAACCTTTCTGGCCCTCAATTTTCCCTCTGGTTCAAAGACATAGTTGAATGTGGTGATCTGGAAAGTTCTTTTGTGCTCTAACCATCCTAGCCTGCTGGTCTTCTTGAGGTTCAACAGAGCCCATTTTTGAGGACAGGAGGTACAATGTGTGCTTAGAAGTCAGGCAGCTTTGCCACCTCCTCACTGTCCCAGGCAAGTTTCTACCTAACCTTTCTGAGCCTCAGCTTTCCTATCTGAAAAATGGGGATATTAAGTTTCTTGTGAGGATTAAATGATATTCTTGGCCTCCCTATTAGGTCAAGGCAGCATCCATTTTTATCCACCATTGCATCGTTAGTGCCTATCATGGGGTCTGGTGCACGATTCGTTCTCATAAATATTTGTTCAATCAACAAAAGAATGAATGCATGATGTGTTTAAAATACACAGCATGCAGCTTGGGCATGGATGGGTGGCCATAAGGTCTTTTTTCCCTCCTTCCTCCCTTCCTGCCACATCCCACTCTGTCTCTCTTCCTCTCTTCCTTCCTTCTTTCTCCTTTTTCCCTTGTTCCTTCTCTTGGCACAACTTCAGGAACCCCCTAGGAGGTGGGGCCTCTGACTAAAGTCCCCTGGGGACACATTCAGGCTGACCTGAGCTGGGGGTGGTGCCGGGCATCTGGGCAGAAGGGCAGCAGATGCTGGCTGCGCTCCTCACAGCTGGGGCTTGGTACCTGCCACCCAGGCAGCGAGCTGTGCTGTGGGTAAAAATAGGCTGCAGGAGCAGAGAGTGTAAGAACTGCCGCCCCAGACCGCTTCTCAGCATAAACAAAGCAGCATATGGTGAGGCCTGAGGTGATGGGGATGGGCAGGGAGGGAGGGGAGGCGTACAGAGGGCCTCAGGGAGCGGGATGGGGGGGTGGCGGTGGGGGGAAGCAGGGCAGGAAATCAATGAACTCTTTGTCTAGGCTACCCAAGCTGTCTCTCAATGTTCCTCTGCATGATTTTCGACAGTTAGGGCTAGGAGAACCCTATGGGAACCCAGAGCCTGGCTTGCCCATTTTACAGGTGCAGACACAGAGGTTCAGAGGGGGCTCCACCTGCTGAAGTCGCAGCGCAGAGTGAGGTAGACTGCAGCAGGTCGTCCATTCTGGAATGTCCTGCTCAGGATCATGGAGGCAGTAAGCCAGAAGGCAGCTGGCCAGGTCTGGCCCGGATGCCAGGAATCACTCACTTATGCCCTGAGAAAGCATACATGAAGAATGGGTATGCTCAATAAAAGGACACACTTGAAATACACAGACTATGGCGGGTTCCTGGACAATCTCAAAACTCAGTACCTCTCCCCTAGCAACACCTCAAAGACTTAGAAAGGCCAAACAAGCCTGGCCCAGCCAGCTGTGGCTGCAAACAGCCCAAGTAATGTACTCCAAGACCCTGCCAGGGGTCCTGCATCCGAAGTGCTGTGGCTGAATCCTCCTGCTTTTGTCCCGAAGGCCCGACTTCAGAGATGGGAGGGGCAGGGTGTTTTTGGTGGACAGGGCAGGCAGGAAATTTCAAAGTGAACGTTTTGTGGGGCGTGCCACAAGATGCAAAGAGCAATCCAGGAAAAGACGTGATGGACCTGCAGAGGTCAGACACCTCAGAGTGGAGCCAGGTTTGCTCTAGGAAGAATAGTCCTCCTGCCCTTTGCAATGATGCCCACTTCTAGTGGGTTTCCACAGAGATGGGTTGGGCCACCGATCTAGGAAGGGTTACTCGATATTGAAATTAGTAAGCTTTCTGATGTTACTATGACTTAACATAAGATTTGACCAAAGTGTACTCTTTTGAGATGAATAAGTGACATTCTGGTGTCAATCAAATGTCCTAAGATTCAGCAAGCTAACTAATGTCCACCTTTTCTATGTTACTCAGAGCCGAGGACTTCTCTTTAGGAGGCTTTTGGTACTGATAACACCAGTTCCTCACCTGCTCAGACAACACATGATTTTCTGGTCTGTGGAAGTCATGAATTGAACAAATAAGTCTGTAACTCCATAAAAACTTCCTGTTCTGATCAGTGTCATGAATGTACAGGGTGCTTTAAAAGAAAGTGACATGGGAGAAAACTGAGAAGTGGGTCTCTTGGAGAATTCTTTGAGGAAGGGACATTTCAGCTGAAACCCGAGGGATAAAGAACCAACCCAGAGAAGACAGGCAATGGACTGTGTGCTGGGCAGGTGGGTGGGTGAGTGTGACTGTTTCAGACAAGAGCTTGCTGAGTCCATGCATCCAAAAGAGGCCAGCTTTTCAGTGATAAGTCCTGGGCAATGTACGTATGAGCACTGTGGCGAACTCGTGCTGCATCTTGGAGCCTTGGGCTCTGACTCATCATGAAGCCTTGGGAAGGCGCTGCTGTCTCTAAGCACCACCTGCCTGTACACTGCCGTCCTCCTGCATCACGGTCTGCCGGCCTTCCCCTTTCAGCCATGACATGTGATGGGGGAGCTCCTGGTGTGCCTGTGACCTTCAGAAGGTCACTCTCAGGATCATCCTGGTGTCAAGGAGAAGAAGCCACTCCTCCTTCACAGGCCTCAGACGCTCAGTGAGGCATAGTCTTTCAGGTTGAGAGTTGGCACCTGTCAGTTTCTCCCCTGGGTTCAGCATGGTGCTTGGCACAGGTTAAAAAAAAGTGTGTTGATGAAGGGAGAAGATGAATTATTGTATGAGTGGAAATGGAGTGCCTGAACTCTTCAGAGGAAGAAGAATCTGTCCACAGGGCATGGGACTGCCTTTAATAGCTGCCAGATGTGCCATAAGCCTCTGGAAGCATCTCTGGCCTGAGTAGAAGCTGACATGAGAAGACCTGTGGGAGCCCAGGAGTGCCGGCAAGCAGATGGCTGCAGGTGGATTTGTGGCCACTGTAAAATGGCCCAGAGGAGGGCCTGCCATAGGGATGGGCTCCGGCTGCATAGCTGGGGATTTACACCCTTGCCTTCTGAGACCTCAACACGTGTCCCAGGCTTCCTGCCTGCATCCTGGCTGCACCTGCCTGCAGACTGGACGCTGCCCTGGCTTCGGATTTCCTGGATGTGGCATCTCTTGGTGGTCTCACTTCAACATTCCATTTCTAACTGAGCCCTTTGGTCGGCTCTTCGTGCTATCAGAGTTGGAGTAGCCCTGCTCTACTTACTCCTGACCCCCCTTGGGGACAGAAGGAAATGGAGCACTATAAAAAGAGCTTTGAGCAGGGCTGAAAGTTAGGGAAACTGTGTTCAAATCACAGCTCTGTTAACTTTCTGTAAGACCTTGGCCCAGTCCTGTTCAAGGCTTGGTTCTTAGGCTCTCTCTCTGTAAAGTGGGTTAGATCAGTGGTTTTCAAACTTCTTGTTCCCTCCCTCCCTTCCTCCCTTCCTCCTTTCTTTCCTTCCTCTTTTTCTGCCTCCCCAGTGCTGTACCCAACAGCTATTGGATGAGCCCAAACCCTTGTCCCAGCACTTCTTTCCAAACTGCCCACTTTCCATCGGAAACCGCTAGTATGGAGGCTGAGGACATGCAGCAGGATGGAAGGCCAGAGAAGTCAAACAACTTGTCCTGCGTCTCCCGGTCACCAAGTGGATGATTCTGGACATCATCTCTCTCTCTTTTCCTGGATGGCAGCCTCTAAGCCAACTGCCTTTCTGTGCCAATAGCTGACAAACAAGAAGCCGCATACTGGGTCCTCCAAAATGTCACACAGTGTGCACAACACGGGGGGTCAAATAACGTTGGGCTCCTGTGACATTAGCGGTATTGTTTCCCCGCCTGAGGAAAGTGCTGAGTCAGGGAAATGGCTGGGTGTCTTCAAAGGGCGAGATAATTCATGGGACCAACAATAACATTTACAGTTATTTAAGCTTAGATAAGGGTAATTAAATCTCACGCTTCATGGGCTAAGCTGATTGCCTGCCGGGGTCAAGGAGGCCCCCCTTCCCCAGCTCAGCATCCACAGAGTGATTATCCAGGTGCATTGTGGGTTCTCAGAGGGCACGGGCTCCCTCCAAGCCTGAGCCCCAGAGAAGTCAGCCCGCATTGTAGCACCTCGGGGGAAGGGCTCAATGCTCCGGATTCGGGGCTTTACTGCGCCGGATAGAATTCAGTCCTCTGGAGTCAGACAGCCCTGGATTTGAATTCTGACCAGGCTAAGTGCAAGGTGACCTTGCGGGCTACTCGACTTCTATTAGAATGAGTCTTTTTGCTTGTAAAATGGACGAAATACTACATCATTGGGCGTTTAATAACACGAAGAACAAATAACATTTTGGGGCGTTTTCTAGAAGTCAGACACACGGTTTAAGAGCCTTTTCTCACTTAATTCTCACGACAGCTGTGGAGCTCATTCTACTCTTCATCAACTTGCTGTTATCATCCTCCTTAGGCAGAAGAGGAGACTCAGAAAGGGTGTGACTTGCCCAGGATCCCATCCTATTTGTTATATTCATTATTAATTAATTAATCAAATTATGTGTTGAGATACAAGTGATGTATTCCCAGCCCATTGTGGAAGTTTAAGGTGTACATGTGTTGATTGGCTGCACTTACCTATTTCAGTATGATCGCCAGCAGTTTTCATAAACACCTCTCTCACATTGCAGAATTCTCCTTTCTTTTTTGTGGTGAAAGCATTTAAGATCTAGTCTCCTAGCAACTTTGAAGTATATAATACAGTGTTGTTGACCATAATTACTAGGCTGTTCAATGGATCCCCAGGACTTTACTCACCTCCTACCTGCAAGTTTGTACCCTGTGGCCAACATCTTCCCAGTCCCCCCATTCTCAAAGACAGAGTGTGGCAGGAAACAGGTGACACTCTCAAAGGGTAGTAGCTAAGGAGAGTTAAGGCGTGGCCTGTTCACAAAGGGCTGGGTCAGGAAGGTGGAAGGTGAACCACCCCAGGCTATGGGGCAAAGGAAGGAGTAGTTAGCGGAACTGGATGGAATAGCTGTGACCTGGGAGAGGGCTGCCCCATGGGAGCTGAGGTCTTGGCCAGGTGGAGAGGGAGCTGGGCTGGGCTGGGGGACGTGCTGATTACCCTGCCCTCACCTCCTCCGGTCCGTTGGCTGAACCCACCCCAACAGGAGCACAGAGTCAGCTCCTGGGGCACAGAGCAGACTAGAGAAAGGTGAAAGGATCTGAAGGAGCAAACAAAAATCTACCCAGTCCTCTGGCTGATAGGTGGTGGAGCTGGGAGGTGAACTGGGGAGGTCTCCATGCATGATGCTTGGAGTGGACAGAGAATGTGTAGAGAAAGTGTTGAATAAACAATAGCTGTTAAATCTCATCTGAATCTTTCCTCACCCCAAGAAGAGAAGAAGAAGAATATGATTTCATCTTAAGTGGAGATTGGAACCTTCCCCCACCTCAAGTTGAGAACAGAGACTTCTTATTGCACATGGGGAATAGACATCCCAGTCTCTTTCTATGAAGGAGATGGACAGTTGTCATTTCAACCCTGGACAGACAGAATGCTCTGGCCTCAGTGTGGAGACTGAATGGGCAAAGACTGGAGGGAAGGTGGGGAGCAGCTGGGAAGCAAGACGCAAGCCTGGAATGCTGAGGGCCTGGCCCAGGGCAGAGGTGTTGAGGATGCAGAGGAAGCAGCAGAACGGGGCTGTGTTGCAGGATGGGATGACTGGCTGCAGGGAGAAGCAATCTGGAGTGAACGGGTGCATAGACGTGGCACTGCGTCCCACGCTGGGACTAGAATAGAGATGCATCCCACAAGAAAAACCTTAGTGTCAGTGACCCAGGGGCGGGTACCCAGAGAGGCAGAAGTTGTCAGAGAGCAGCTAATTGTTTTAGGAGGATGGCAGACTTAAGGGATCAATTTATAGAGACGGGTTTTCCAGCTCCAGCAGGTAAAGGCAATTCAGTTCAATTTATATCCAGTGAAAATGGACACTTAAGAGGAAAATATTTGCAGATCGGTATAAATTCAATCTTTCCCCTAATGTCAGCCCCAAGCTGAGGAAGAAGAGGAATTTTCTTTGTTACTTTCTTTTTTTTAGAGCTCAGGGCATGACCAATCCTGCATCTGGGTTTAAAGGAAATCCAGTTTGCCTGTTCTTTCTTCATCTGCAAAATGGGGAGAACCAGCTGTGTCCTCATGGTGCTGGGGGCTGCTGTGAAGATCGAATGAGCATTTAAGACAGGCTTTTGGGAACTGAGATGCAGCATAGTCAACTGATAGATACATTATTTAACTTTTGATGTTATTACAAAGTTGCAAGCTGTAAAAGAAACAAATATCAGTGATTCGGGCTTTAAGCAAACAGGGTTTCAAATCTTAGCTCCTCCACTTACAAGAGCCTGGGTGTCTTTGGGCAAGTTGTCTCACCTCTCTGAAACTCCTGTGCCTCGTCTGAAAAGGGGGAACAATAGCGCCTTCCTTGCAGGGCTGTGGTATCATTTGAGAACCTGTATGGAAGCAGACTAACATGGTGTCTGGCACATAGGTGGTGAAAAGTGTAAACACTGAGGGTGATGACTGTTAATTGACTGATAAACCCAGGATAGGGTTCGGGAAAGAAAGCATGCCAAAGCGTCTGTGTTTGCCTCCTCTGGCCACTTTAACGTGAGAGTCGGCTTCAGAGAAGTTTCTCAAGAAACTAAGAATGAGCTAATTTGGGGAAGACGAAAGAGTAGGATCTGGTAGGAGTGGAAGAGGAGAAAACCAAATGTTCTAAGATGAAAGGCCAAAATGAGAATGGGTATGAGGATGGAAATGAATATGATGTGTTTAGGAGACAGGAGCCACTGAATCTAGAATTACTGGACTGGAAAAGTCACTGAGATGAGCTTGTCTGGAAGTCAGAAGGTCAAACATGCCTAGGGGCCAGATGGGGGGTATATGTGAGTTAAGATGGATGGGAAGATATGAGGGAATAGTGAGGACTGTGGTCACCAGTAAAGTGTATGTTATATATAAAAGTATACACATTCAAATATTACAGAATCCTGTGTGGCAGGCAAAGCATATGGGTCCTTGGATCACAAGTTTGAGACCCCTGATTTAGTCCAAACCATCTCATGTTACAGAATGACACTGCAAGGAACAGTGACTTCCCAAGTCAGCATCTGAGGGGAGACTTGAAAGGCTGGAGAGATTGGGTAGAAACCTCCACCCACCCTGGGAAGCCTGAACAGAAGGAGACCCATTTTAGAGGGAGCTGGGAGTTAAACTAGGCCAGTGAGATGCGATTTAACATGCACGAACCTCTAGTAGTCACCAGGCAGCTGAACTATATACTTCAGCTACATTGTTCTCATTCCATCTTCGGTGTAATCCTGTGAGGGAAAGGTGTTAATATCCCTATTGTATAGAGGAAGACACTGAGGCTCAAGAAGGTGAAGTGACTGCCTGGTGGCCTCACAGCCAGATCAGGTGTAGGAGCTGACATTTCGCTGGAGTCTGCTTGGCACCCACACTCAAGTTCTTCCTTCCGTCCCATGCCTGACCAAGATGGCATACAGTGGCCATTTTTTCTTCCTTTGTTCTGTAGGTCCTCATGTTCCTTGGGCAGATCCTCTCAAGTGCTATAAAAAGACTGGAGCCTGTTAACCATTAAAATAAAGCTGTCAGTTATTATTATTATTTTTTTAAGTTTTGAGTATTTTGTTTTTAATATCATTAACTTTTTTTTTATTAAGGTATCATTGATATACAGTCTTAGGAAGGTTTCACATGAGGAACATGTGGTTATTATAATACCCCCTATTATCAAGTCCCCCCAACAAACCCCATTACAGTCACTGTCCATCAGCATAGTAAGATGCTGTAGAGTCACTACTTGTCTCCTCTGTGCTATACTGCCTTTCACATGCCCCCCCCTTAGTAAACTGTCAGTTATTTTACTAGCAAAAAAGGGTTTATTCAGGAATAACAGAGAACTGCAATTGAGGACATGCACTATGGTAAAACTATAGGCAAGTCCAGAGAACAAAGGAGAGAAATGTTCGTTTATGGAGAAGAAGGAGGAAGTCAGGAGGGGTTGTTCTGAGGGAAAGTCCCTTGGAAAAGCAGGGGTTCAGGGTGCTGATGTTTTCTCCTTGGTTGAGTCACAGGGGTGGTTAATTTCTTATAGGATATGCAATGTACATCTTTTCCCTGTTGGGGCGCTTAATGGATGATTCGTCCTGTTGAAGATTCTTCTGTTGGGGTCCATAATTGACAGTTCTTCCTGTACTTGACACTGAATGTCTCCCTCTCCTTTCTCTCCCCCTTCTAGCTTCTGGACTGTACTTCAGTGAGGTCTCAGCTTATTAATTTTCACAAGCCCAAAGTGTCCTCCCTGGTGGCTCCCTGCCTCTGTGCCTTCAGACAGGTCATGGATTGTGGGCCACCCACTGACACTTTTAATGAAATGGAATAAGAACGAAGGGCAGCGAGTCAGGTGCTGTTGGAAACCTTGCATCATCATCTAAACAGGCCCCAGGGCAGCGTGGCCCCCAGGAAACTGGCTCAGCCCTAGGAGGGGTCTGGGCCCTTTTGGTCCCTTCCATTTGCTCCATGTCGTCTATGTTCTTGGTTATTTTTATTTCTAGGGGTTGCAGTGAACTCCTGCAGAGCTACCTGCTGCTCGGCTTTAAACTTTTTAGAATAAAAAACCTTCTCTGTCACCAGTCTCATGGTTAAAAGCTCTGCAGGGTCTGTCACTGAATCCTCTGGCTCCAGCTTGCTCATATAGCCTCATAGCCTGCCAACTCCTGCCCGCCCACCAACACATATATGAACACACACATATGTATACAGAAACAAACATACACACCCATACACACATGCATATGCATATACATGCCCCCCCACATCCATATGCACTCACATACAAACACACCTAGTCGTACACATCCATACACACATACATACATACATGCCTATATACATGTGCACACACACCCTCCCCATGCACACATATGCATATATACACACTCAAACACATCTATACATACAAACTCAAACATGCATCTGTACACACATCAAACATGTATACACACCCAAATACATCCACACACACACACCCATACCTATATACATATAGATGCATGCACATACCCCCCAACACACACTCATACACATATTCACACATATATGCATACATACACACAGACACACACATTACTTTATGCTCTGGCATGAACAGATTTCTTTTTTTATTTTTACATCATACCATCCCACTATCCACTATTCCTACTTCCCAGAGGTATCAGCACAGAAGCCATCTCTCAATTGTTTCTGTAGAGCACTTCATTTGTTGGGAAACAGAGCCTCCTCCACTCTAGGTGAATCTGAGGAAGCTGTGGGTCACGCGGCCCTGACTGGATGACCTGGGGTACCTGCAAGAGAACCTCCCTGCCTCTCCCTCCCCACCATGTGTGCACAGCAATTGGTTGAGGGGCAGAAAGGCTTTTCTTTTTGATCCTCTGTCTTCCTAACAGCCTCCATCACTTTAAGGGCTTTTGCCTGGATATGACACATGTCATTTCCACTTATGGTTCATTGGCTAAGGTGAGTCAAATCACCCTGCCAGAGTTCAGGTAGATGGGGAACAGCAGTACCACCATGTGCTTGGAGAAGAACTGGAATATTTATGAATAGCCGTAACTTTGACCACATGCTACTGTGACCCAGTGAGCTCTGTGAAAGAAGGACTCTGTGTTCTTCATCCCCGAAACCCTTGCACCTGGCACAGGGGTTGTACAAGGAGGAAGTTGTGGGCGAGTGTGTTCAATGGGTCAGAGAACTTATGACATAGTGCCAATTGTTCCTCAGCGGTGGAGTTCTCGAGGGCGTGGATTATCATTACTTCTGTACCCCAATAGCTCGTGCAGTGCCTGGCATTGAGCAGATGCTCACTAAATACTTAAAAGAAATGAATATGGAACTAGAGATAAGTGGTATCTGCTCACAATGGTGGGTTGTTTCTTTTCACCTGGTTGGGCGCCTTCTGAGTGACTAGTATCAAGGCCAGAAGAGCAAATCCAGAAAGGGAATGCAACCAGATTAGACTCCAAAGAGAGGGCAGACAGCACATGCCAGCCTGAAGCAAATGCAAAGACCTGCACGAGCCAAACCAAACCCCAGGAGACTCCGAGGCTGCTTGGGGCTGAAGTTAGAAGTTTTGCTGTCTCAGGTTCAGAGAGGGTTGAGAAGAAGGAGGACATGATCAAGGAAACAAGACTATATGTGGACACTCAAGATTATTTTGGTTGGTTGGGGGGTTGTTTCTTTTTCACTTGCTTCATGGCATGTCCAGCTTCTATGAAACTGCAGCTTTTGGGCGTAGTGAGAAAGATGCAGCTCTTGAGCTGTGTCAGGATCTGACTCTTTCCCAGATTGTAAACTCCTTGAGGGTGACCACGTCTTACTTATGGCCAGTTCCACATCATTACCCAGCCCAGGACCCTTCATACAGCAATCAGGGAGTAAATGTTGGTTGATTTGTACTGCATGTGCCCCCATGAATCCATGGAGAGCTGGGAGACAATTCCCAGCCAAGCCGGAAGATACAGAGCAGAGGATAAACTAGAGGGACTTCACTGCAACCTAGTATGACCCAGGACAACTGCTTGGTGCCCATGATCCCCAGGGAACAGGTGATTCTTCTGAGCAGGGATAGATAGTTAGATAAATAAGGGCTAACCTATTCCAACAGAGAATTGGCAGGAAAGAAGGAAGGAAGAAAAGAAGGAGGGAAAGGAGGAAGGAGAAAGATCACTTGGTAGGGAATCCAACTAAACAGATCACATACATCCCGGATTTTTAAGCAGACTGCATCTCCCATTTTGTGAGGACTCAGGGTTGCCATGACGATCATCCCAGACTGCATGGTGCCACCACCCCACAGTCCCTGTCATGCAGGACCACCAGACGCTGCACTAAATGTCACTAGGCCTCTGTGCTTTGCAACTTAATTGGGCTGCTGTTTATCCTTCTTTACTTTTTTTTTTTTTAATGCCTCTCTCCATGTCAGATTGTCATCTGTTATTTGTTATTTCTCGCTGATCAGGGGCCTTGCTTCCTACTCATCTCCTGGGGCTTCATGAATGAGATAAATAAGCCTTAATATTCATTTGAGCAAACATGTAGGGAGTAACCCTATTTCTGAGTCACTGTGCAGGATGCAGTTTGGAAGCCAAGAGGTCTCCTCTTGGGGTTCACGGTGTGGGTTATGCATGAAGCCTGGGGCGTCGTCCTCGTCCTGCCTTTTAGTTGCTGACAAATTAGCAGCCGTCTTTAAGACGCAGATCCCATGTCAGCAAACTGGGGCTAATAACAGTCCCTACCTCAGAGTTTGTTGCAGGGAATTAATTGAAGGATGAATGTTTCTGTTGGGTATTGTTTTATTTGTTAAGTAGCTTAGAGTCTGGAACGGGAGATAAAATTCATAGATAAAGTATGGGTGGGAAGGTCACTTCCTGGTGGGAGGCAGGGGGCACCAGAGAAGAGACACTGAGGTGGAGTCTTGAAGAACAGGGAAGAAGTTTGGGAAGGGAAGAGAAAGGTAATCCAGGCAGAAAGACCAGGCAGGTGGTGCCGAATCTGGAAATGAAAGGGCTCGTGCAGGGAAAAGACAGCCCTTGTACTGAAAGAAACAGAGAAGCGGGTGGGGAGGGAAATGCAAGCTGACTCTGGGCCAGGGGTTTGCAAACTATGGCCCAAGGCCACCCTGGCCCATGACCTGTTTCTATACAGCCTGGGAGCCAAAAATGTGTTGGTTTTTTTTCCTTCCATATCTAAATGGCTGGAAAAAAATCCAAAGAAGAATAATATTGTGTGATACATGAAAATTACATGAAATACAAGTTTCAGTGTCCACAAATTAAGTTTTATTGGAACACAGCCATTCCCTTTCATTTATGCATTATTAACGGCTGCTTTCTGGCTGCAAAGGCAGAGTTGAGTAGTTGAGACAGAGACTCTAGGGCACGCAAAGCTTAAAATATTTACCATTTTGCCCTTTACAGAAAAAGTTTACTGATCCCTGGTCTAGACGCTTAAGTGACTTGCATGCCTAACTGGGGGATTAGATTCTAACCTGTGGGCCACGGGGAGACACGGAGCTGCGGAGGTAGCAGGGTCAGGAATGAAAATGCCACCCTTTCTGCTGATCACAGGCTCGCCGTCGCCCCCAGACGTGCCCCCGATGAGGTCCTCCTGACAAACTTCTACCTTTTGAAGAGGCAAATGCATCTTCTCCCTTTTCATGTCGGGAAATTTTTTTTAAAAAGCATATTCAAATGGGCTTTCTACCTTACATACTAAGTGCAGAGGGCTCTGGGCCCCACGCTAATCAGACGGGGTGTCTTTCTGTAAGTCATTTTGTGCAATTTCATGTTCTCTCTTCCTGAAAGAAGGAGAATTACTTTGATAGATTAAAGCCGTTTCCTTACTGGAATGGGCGTTTTGTCTCTTTCTCTGTGCCCCCCTCCACTGTCTCCCGATGCCCCACAGGTAGGGGGGCCCTGATTTTCCCCGAGTCACTCTTGGTGAAACAATTTCCTATCTCCTTTGGCCCTACAGGGTCTCATTTGTAGAATGAGGGGGACTCTGGCTAGGGTGGAAAATGGAAGGGACCGGAAGGTGACCTGCTTCTTTCTGCTGTGGTTTCATGTTGTAAAATATTTTGGTAAAATATTTTTGACTAGGAGGCAGATACAGAGATGCCCCCGGTTGTTGGTCAAAGGGATTTCTTTTAACTCTGGGCTTTGCAAGGGCTGTAGAAGGACATGTGGAAACTAATTGGGCTCCCACTGTGGAATAAACCGGACACGGGGCTCCGTGAATTTAATCCTAAATAGCTACATGTACAACTCCACATAATATAAAAGCATGGTATGAGTAAATGCCTGGGTTTAATTGCTTACTCCTCCTTCTGAAGATTTTGATGAACTCAGTGCTGATACATTAGTGCTTTTAAGAGTCACCTGCAGAGCATGTTAGAATGCAGATTCCTGGGCTCCCCCTCCAGAAATTCTGATTTAGGAGGTTTGCGGTTAGAAATGGGAATCCGTATTTTTAACAAAATCCTCGCAAGAGGGTCGCTTGCGAAATGCTGTATCAAGATTACATTTGCCTTGGTTATTTTTCTAAGCTTGCACGAGACCCCCTAAGTGCTTGGCACACCCACAGTGCGTAATAAACAGAGACCGCTGTTGTTACTGGTATAGGTTTTGTCATCCTAGTCATCACTGCTATTTTCTTTTTTGTACTGATCCATGTGGTTCACATTTATATCCTGTGCTGATTTAATATGGCACTCATGATTAACTTTTTGAGACTTCTCTCTCCTCCTCTGTAGAGCAGAAAGACAAATACCTAACTTCCAGAGGATGTCTGCTGTTCTGCTAAACGCTATGAATTCTTAAGTCATCAACTGAATTTCTATTGCTGTATTCCAGTTCCTAATTACTTTTGCATAAATCCACATAGATGGAGGCAGTTTAGATGACCCTCTGTTCTAGGCCCTTCGGGGAATGCTTTTCCTGGTGATGCTCTTTTGGTAGGAGCTACTTTTGGGGCCACGCATGAGGAACTCCGGCAGTTTCATCCCTCTGAAGGGGCAGAGTGGAAAGGCGACTGTGCCAGGAATCAGGAAAACCGGTTCTGCCCAGACGTTTCTTCTGGTACTTTAACTGGTTTCTATTGACATGCAGACACAGATAACATCTGCTTTTGTTTTTCTATTTCTGTTTTGCTGTTCCTACCGTTTATTCATTTTAACTGTTCATACTGTTTCTCTTCATACTTTGTGGTGTTGCAAAACTGTATCCCTAAAAGAAATAACTAGAGCTAGATTTAAATATCCACCTAGAAAATGTCGTTAGGCCTTTCCTGCTAATCTAACCCTTAACTCTTGCCGTTACCACTTCATCCAATCTTGGCTCCCTGATGGGGAGAAATAACTCCTGCTGAATCCTTCCTTGAGAATGTAACTTTTCCAAGGTGTGTTCAGGATTATGATGGAGTTCTTTTAAGAAAACAAGCCCTTGGAGTTTCATGTTCAGAGTTCTTTACTCTTAAGGGGTTCATCTAGTGCCATCACGCTATTTGGTACTGAATATTGTTCTGGGTATCAGGGATACAGAAATGAACAGGGCCAGCATCTCTGGCTTTGAGAAGCTTTGAAACAGTGAGAAAGATAGACCCATCCAAAAGAAAAAAGAAGTTCTATAGGCCAAACTAAACTTTGTGCAAAATATATGGGGACATGAAAATTGGCAGGAGTGAAGAGAGCCTGGGGAAGGGAGTGGAGGGAAAAGCTATCCGGGGGAGATGCCACCTGGAATCAGGTTTGGGAAGAGAGAGGAGCCCTTGCATGAGTTCTGGGACCCAGGGGCAGTCCAGGTGTGGGCATGAGCTCATGCAAAGGCCCTGAGGCAACCCACTCACTTACTCATTTGCTCAACTATTCCCCCCACCCCAAAAAAGCAAAGCAAGTTTGTAGGGGACTAACTAGATCAGGCATGCTGCTGTGAGTTTGCAGGAAGACAAATTGCATGTTTGGGGAAATAGGATGAGTCTCATTTTGGAAAGAGGAGATGGCTGCAGAGGATGAATCTGGAAAAGTGCTTCAGGGCATATTACATACAATTTTATAAGCCAGTAGAAGATTTTCGGTGGCAATGTAGAGACCCCAAAGTGTGTAAGGAAAGCAGGCACTTAAGCCAGTTAGTGCAATGAGTACTCACAGAAAGGATTATGCGATGAAGGAATGCATAGCGTCCTGACATCCTCAGACCTCACCCCTACCTTGCCTTCATCAACCAAAGACCACTCTCTAAAGCGGCCACTTCACCCTGGATTTGAAGGTCTCCCCAGCCTCTGGAGTTGCTCCACCTCCTTTGGTGCCTTTGCCGTGATTGATAATTTGTACCAAATCCATTTTGGGAGGTTGTTTTTCTTCCCTGACATACATCACAGGATATTTTTATAGCTTGACGAATCTAACACATCTGTGTAATCACACAGTTTCCAGAAATCCAGATGTTCCCCAGAGCACCTCTGGCTCCTGCGCTCCTGCAAACATTTGCTGTAAACACCAAAGGCTGTTTGTTGGTTTTAATGTTCTAGCTCATCCTATTACCCAGTGAAGGTGAAAGATTGAAGCCAGATAGTGTTGCCAGTAAATGTTTTCATCCCTAATGCATCTATTTCTAGGGACTGATTAGTATGTGGCGGGGCCCAGAGGCCGATGCTGTCTAAATGGCCAATCGTGGTCTGCCTGCTGTGTCACAGGGAGGGAAGTCAGGCTGGGTGTGCAGAGCCCCTTATGTTTTCTGGCCTGGGGCCCCCAGCTGAACAGAGGGCTCAGCCAGCATAGATGAGACAGGGAGAAACAGGGGGCCTGTATCAAGCCTCATACCACTGGTAGATGGGATGCCTCTAAAAAAGCTAATGAGTGTGAAATGTTTACCCATCCCTGCAATATGGACAAATCTTAACAAAAGCTGACTATTATTACTATTGTACTATTAGTCCACAGTGGAAGAGCCTGTCTTTAAAAAGCTCTGCAGTACTGGAATTTAACTGTGAAGCTATGGAAAGAGCACCAGAATGGGAGTCAGGGTCCCAGGCTGCAGTTTCCTGGGGTTTTAGGCAAGTCTTTTCCTCTCTAGGCACCAAGCTGTCCATTTGTAAAGCAAAGAGGTTACCCCAGATGATACCTAAGGACCACCCCACTTCCAGTGCAGATGGCTCTTGTCCAAAGGGGCTGTTGCAAAGTAAAGACAAAGGAAGCATCTCTAACCTGAGAGGCTGTTAACTGATCACCTGAGACGGACAGTGTAGCTACTTTTCCCTGAGGAGTTTAAATAGTAGGTAGGAGATAGTTTTGCACGAAGAGCCTTCCCTTCTCTGCTCCTTCTGCCAGGGGTCCCCTTCCAGCCTTCTATTTTTTAGTTCCCACCTTAATTAGGACCTTCTTTGACCCCTGCCAACTGACCCCTCACCAGTAAGATAAATGAGCCCCCCTCTGGCTCTTACATTGCTCAACATCACAGACCGAGACTATGCATTCTGTACTGTTTTGATTAATGTTCACTTCTCCCATTGCACTGAGATCTCTCCCAGTCCGTGAGAGCCTGGACAATGTCTGTTTTGACCATCATCGTATCAGCCAAGCCTGGTGATGCTCAGTGAGTGAATAAACAAGTGAGTGAAGTCTTGCTGGGGGAAGGGAGGTAGTTTCCCTCTAAGAACTCAGAGCCCCAGGATCTTTTACAAGGTAGATACGTGGATGCAAAGGGATGTGCAGATGCGACTACTGGCCCCAAAGCCGAATGAGCAGGAAGGCACCACCTATTATCAAGGACAAAATTCAACATTAGGGAGAGGGAAGACATAGCAAAAGAAGAGCAATGAATGTACTATTAAATAAAAAAGAAAAAAAACGCCCTAATGGAGCAAAGAAAAACAAACTTACAGCATAGTTTGAGGGAGGAGGGGATGCAGAATGATATTCTGACTGAAGCCTGAAGATCAAGAATGGCACTGAGCACATTAAACATTTCACAATGATTATCAACTTACTAAGACAGAAAGATTGATTTATTCTTATGTTCTGGAGAGAGAATTGTGAGAAGCAATAACCCATCTCAAGCACAATAAGCTCACCTTAATCAGAACAGATAAGGTTTGGAAGATTGAGGGAGGTTAAATAATGGAAGGAATGAGTCCCTGGGGTTCCTTGGGGAGTAAGTGTGGTGAAGAGGAGAGAATGGGCAGGCCGGGGCACCTTACACATGTGATTGAAGACTAGTTATCTCTTGGCAGCTGGGTGGCCTTGGGTGAGTCTCTCTCCCTCTCTTAAAGCCAACTTCCTCTTCTCTGGAACAGGGGTTGGCAAAATGGGACCCATGAGCCCAATCCAGGCCGCCACTTGTTTTGTTTCTTTTTTTAAATAACGTTTTACTGAAACTTGTATTGTCAATGCTTGCTTTTGCGTTACAGTGGTAAGGTTATTGAGACAAAGACCCTGGCCCCCAGTGCCTGAAATCTTTACAGTAAGACTCTTTATAGGAGAAGTTCTATAACTCTTGTTCTAGAATGATGAAAGTGATGACCATTTCACAGGCTTGTTCTCAGTGTTCATTCATTGGGTATCTGGCATGAGAAGGTGCTGGGGTCTCTTTGGCATTTATTGAATCAGTGAATAAATGCATGATTGACATGATGCACTAAAATAGGTAAGGACAGGTGTGGGGTCAGATCTCAGCTTAATTCCCTAAGAGCTGTGCAGCCTTGGGCAAATTACTTCCCCTCTTTCAACCTCTTTATCTTCTGTAAATTGGATATAACAAAATCTGTCTTGCAAAATGATGGCTGGTAAATGAAACATAGTATGTTACTTCTAACATAAACACTCAATAATTCCTTGTTCATTTAAAAGCTAAGAAAGTAAAAATAATTGCCATAGGTCAATCATTGCCTTGCAGGCTTCAGAGTCCCAGGGGAAGTTGCTGGAGTTCTCAGCCCAGGTTCAGAAACTGTCTCCACCAGCACTTGACTTGGGAACATGATTCAGAAGTAGAGGGTCTTGCGGTTGGAGCCATCACCTGAGTTATAGCACTATGCCTGAAACATAGTAAGAGCTTAATATTTGTGAATGAATGAATAAATGAATGAATACAGGTGCAGGCATCAGTTCAGGTTAGGACTCTCTGTTAGATGAAGTCGTACCTTTCAGGTCCTTTGTGGACCATCTTTGGGGGCATCTCTAACACCTCCTAAGTTGTTTCAGGACAGTAACCGGATCCCCCCAACCTGCTTGAGGCAGAAGGAATGCTGGGACCATTGCCTAGAGGTTCCTCCTACAGGAGCTTTCCACTGGCATCTGTTGTTGGCGGTTCTCAATCCTGCCTACACACTGGGATCAATGGGAAGCTTAAAAAAAAGGCAGTACACATGCCCCACATCAGAGAAACTCAATCAGAATTTCTGGGGGTTGTGCCCAGGCATTGATCTCTATTAAAAACTCCCCAAGGAGTTTTCTAGAGGCTATGGTTTAGCCTTGATAGATTGGACTCTGGGGTCTCTTTGGCTGGTTTCTGGGCAGCCAGGAGCATATATGCAGTAGGCGTTGAGCTTACACAACTTCCTGTCTTCTGGCTGAACTAGAAGGATCTTGGTAAGGCTGTAGAAATAGTCTGAAATGGGATTTAGGGTCTCAGGAAAGTCCATTGGTTTACAAGACCTTTATAAAGGGTCTTGAGGAACTGAAATGTCTTATCCTGGGGGTTTAAGGGCAAGGGCTGAGGAGATCCTGAGTTTAAGGGATACATCTTTAGGGCCCAAGCCTACTGCTTGGGTTAGAAGCAGCCTACCTTGGTTTCTCAGAGCTTGAGGAAAAAGCAATGTTCTGGTACCTAAAGAGGACCTGCTCAACAGATCTCCAAAGCCATGAAAACATCTGAGTCCAGGTGACTGTCTTCAGAAAGGGCAGGTAAATATATATCTCTGAGTCTAGGGGCTACCTTTCCCCCGTCTTGGAGTGAGCTTGTATCACCCTAATGAGGGCTTCAGGCTTTAGAGTCTAGTGTAGGTAGAAGTGGGAGGAAGGCTTTGACAGGAAGGAGGCTCTGTGACTCAGGAGAGACTCAAAGTCAGGTGATCAACTTGATAATCATATTGGTTAAGTTGGTTTTCAGGGATTTCTGAGACTCTGGTCAAAACTGAGGTAGCCTGGCCCAGATCCAGGTTAGACTAGATTAGGATGGGAAATGGACTTATTGTTTTGGCATAAATCTAACCAGCTGGGTTATGGCTGCCTAGCCACTGTGTTGAGAAGGATCCTGAAGTCATGACTGGCTTGATGGAAGAAAGCACCATGATCCATTAGGCTGGCTGTTACAAGTGAGATGGATGAATGGCTTATCAGAGAAATGGCAAGAAGATAGCGCATGGGAAGATTAGGAGGCATTACAGAAGCTTTGTGGGAGACAAGGCTGGGACCAAATTGCGCAGGGCCTTGAATGCTAGGATGAAGAGTTTGGATCTGAATTGTTCTGATTCTTAGACATTCTGTTATGCCTTCTAAACAGAGTGCTAATGAAGTCAGATTGAAGTTCTGGAAATTTCTTTTGACTGTAGTAAGGATAGCCTGGAGGAGGTGGTTGGCGCACTGGGTGGGGAATAAGCAGGCCATTGCAATCCAAGGTCCAGGCAAGAGATAAGACGTTTGCTTGTTCTTCCGACAGTGTGCGAGTGCCTTCTGTGTGTCAGGCCTGGAGCCTAGTGCTCGTCACTCAACACAGAGTAAGACAGGCGTGGTTCCTTCCTTTGGAGGGGCTCAGATTCTGGCTGTGAAGCACATCAAACTCTCTCTGCAAGCTGAGGCCCAAGAAAGCTGGTGGTGGAGTTCCAGTCCAAACCCTGAGAACTGGGGAAGTCACAGTTTGAGTCCAAAGGTCCTAGAACCAGGAAATCTGATGTCAGAGCTCAGAAGAACATGGATGTCCCCCACTGGCACAGAGAGAGCAAATTTCGCTCTTCCTCCTTCCTCTGCGTTTTGTTCTGTTCAGACCCTCAACCCACTGGATGATGCCTGTCTGCATCATCTTCCTTACACTGTCTCCCCATTCAAATGCTTATTTCTTCTGGAGACACCCTCACAGATGCACCCAGAAATAATGTGGTATCAGTTGTCCCAGCCTCCCTTAGCCCGGTCAGGTTGTCCCAGACAGTCACCGTTGCATCCTGTTACTGTATGTGGTTCACCCCAGAAGGTTTTCCTGATTGCTATCCTGGCCTCAACTTTTCTTCCTGACAGGGGAGTGAGAAATACATTTTACTTAACTCAGTTCCTGATCAATAACATTGGCAGCTGTAATGAAACAGTAGTCATTTAATGTGTGTTTTCTTAAGTGGTAGACACTATGCCATGCACTTCCCACAAACTTTTTTATTTAATGCTCACAAAAACCAAATGAGCTGGAGTTATTTGATCATTCTCCCTTTGCTACTAATGAAACCAGCATGGATCAGAGACTTTAGGTAGCTTGTCTAAGGTTTCACAGCTAGTAACCAGCAAACCTTGGATTCAAACTCCAGTCTAGCCAGGCTCAAACCCCACATGCTTTCTCGTGACACTGCCCTACTCTGTCTCTGCAATCAGCCACCCCTGTGGGGCCCTCTTGCAGCTCTGAACAGACCTGCAGCCTTTCTGCTTACACAGGGGCCTTGTGCTCTGATCGTTTCTCGTTAGCAGTTGTTTTCCCTCTTTCCTCGGGCACTTGGTTACATAATACCTGAAAATATTAAATTAGTTTTCCTTTACAGGAAATTATGTTCCATTAGGGCCACTGGCATAGCTATTCCGAGACCTCCAAGAGAGTTGTGTGCTTTTTGGAAATGTCTGACAAATCCGATTGCTCTCCTACAAGGAGCTGTCTGAAGGCCTTGTGGCTGGTGGAGTAATTAGGCATTAAGTGGCTTTAATAATAGAAACAGGAGGCTCAGACAAGAGGGTTCCACCTGGGATCATCAGAGCTGCCGTGGGTCCTGCTTCTGGCAGAGGCACGTGGTGATCTGTAAAGTCATCTTCTGACATTACCCCCCACCACTGAGCCAGTCACTCAGCCCAGGAAGCAGACTTGCTCCAGAGAGGAAAGAGCTTCCTGTTCTCCAAGCCATTCCTCTAGGGGGCGCTGTGGCGATCAGTTGCCCCAGAATGCTGCTCAGCTTGAGTCATGCCCCCACTCAAATGCCATCTCGAAAGGCAGGGCAAAATCCACCCTGGCTTGACATCAAAATTCTGCAAGATTTGCCTCCCACGTGTATTTCTGCACACATCTTTACATAGAGCTGGTGACCCTTGTGATTTCCTGTACCTCCCATGTCCACTCCACAAATTTTCAGTCCCTTGGCCTTGCCTCTTATGCTTTTTCTACCAGGCAGGCCCTTCTCTCTCTCTCTGCATTTTCAAATCCTACCTAAAGTTCAAGCTCCAGCTTTAAGACCTCCTCTTCCAGGAACTTTCTCTAAATTCTCTTGCCAGAGAAATCTCTCTCTCCTTTGCACACGCACAGCACTTTCCTGCATGCAATCTAATCATCTTATTTCCCCTCACCTTGTACTGTACTTTATACAAACCTCATCTCTTTTGCTATATAGTAAATTCTTTAAACAGGAGGACTATGTTTAACTCCTCTGTCTACTCTCCCTGTATCCTCTTACAAAGTCTCACACGCAGTAGGTGTTTAATAAAGATGTGTTATACATATCTGCCACATTGGTGATAGATAACAGAGCTAGAGCGTAATGTCCCATGGCCATCTGTCCATCCATTCAGTGTCCCTCCAGTGGCGCTTCTAAACCCCTTCCAGCCTCCCTCCACCCTCAGAAATGCATTTCTATCCCAATATGGCTCTGATGCAGGTGGAGGAGGGGAGTCAGGAGTGGGGTGATAGAATCCAGGACGTGGACATGCTTCAGGAACCCATTTCCAGGCACAGTGTGATAGGCAGGAACCTAAGACTGGGTCCCCATTTCCCTAAAGGGAGGGTGCATTTCAAGCTACAGATGGATCTGATACTTGGTTATGGGAAAAGGGCACTGAAATTGTATGACAACTTGGGTCTGATCTACCCCATTGCTTAAGGCCCTAGCCGGCCTTCCCAGCCTCATCTCCCACCATCCACAGCCTGCCCTGAGCTCTAGGCACACCAGACCATGTGCTGATCCTGCAGCATGTGGCCAGGGGTGCTGGGCTGCGGCACCCCGCTATCCTGCCCCAATTCCTAGCTCCCTCCAGGCTGGACTCAAATAAAGACAGACACAAACACAGATAGGAAATGAAACCAATATCAGATTCACTATTGGGAGAGTTGCTCTAGGACCTTTTTTCCTGAATCTGGACTGTGGAACTCATCTGCCCTGGGCATTAGCCCAACTGATCCTCACAACAACCCTGGAGGGACTTATTATTGTCATTATCGATGTTCTTTTCTTCATTGTCTGGTTTAATCTGATGTAGGAGAAAAGAAAAACCTTTGCATTAAAACAAATGAAAAAGGGAAGATGTTTATCTGGTGGTTAGGAACACAAAGATTATATTAGATGATATATGGGAAGTGCTTAGCTCAGCTCATAGTAAGTAGACACTCAGTAAGTCGTAGCCACTATTATTATCAGTATCACCAGAGACAGGGAATGACTCATTCAAGGTCGCACAGCTGGTGAATAACAGAGCTGGACCTGGAATTTGCACCTGGAATTTTAGACCGTGGGTCCCCTGCGTTCCTCTTGTCCTCTTCCTTATCGCATGGATCGGATTTGTACTTATGACCTTCCAGATCCCTTTTTGGTCTTGGCCAGAGTGATTCTGCCACTCAGTTAAAACAAAACAAAACAAACACACACACACACACTAAAACCACTCTTTAACCATGATGTAGAGAAAAAATTACCCTTAATTACTGGGGCTTCTCTACAATTATAGGACGTGCATTTGAACTCTGAAGGGTCCTCTCCTGAGGATAACCTTTATTTGCCTGATTGCCTCTGTTCAGTTAATTCTAGCTAATTACTATTTTCTTCCTATTAGATTCTAATTATATACAGTATTTTCATTATAAAGCGTAATGTTTCCCAGAGAACCATGTCAATTATACAGGCAATATTACCGGAGGTCTGGTTTACCTCATTAAGCCCAAGCAATGAAGCCATGCATCTGATTAAACCTGCAGTTTGAGGGGTGGACTTTAACCATATGTGGGGATTAGTGATTCTCATCTAGATTTTGCTGGGTATGGGAGAGGGCTAGACAGACCTGGAGGAGCCCCTCTAAGGAGGTGGGGGTCCACCTGGAAATTTGGATTTGCTTCAGGAGACATAAGCACTGATCCACGGGACCCTTGGCATCTGTGGATATGAAGTTTTGTCTATTTCTGAGCACCCTATGATTTTAGTTAGGTTGAGGCATGGATATAATGTGATAGAAAAATGAGTTTTATTGGTTGGCTTCTGGTTGGCCACTCAGCATTGCCACCCCTCTTTCTCACTCCCTCCATCCTAACAAGCTGACATCTTTGTGAGCTCCTGCCTTATTCATCCCTCCACTGCCTGCTCTCTCTACTTGGATGTCTTGTAGATATCTTACCCCAAACCCTGAACCTAATCTTCCTTCTATTACTCCCAACTCAATGAATGCCATAACCATCTACCCAGATGTTCAAGTGAAATGCCAACAGGTCATACTGACTCCCTCCTTCATCTCTCATGTCCAGTCCATGAGCATGTCCTGTGAACTGTTGGTCCCAGCTCTACCCTGGACTCATCCTCCTCTTCCCATCTCCCCTGCTACCCCCAGTCTAGGCTGTCTTGTCTTACTATATACTAACCTCCTATTGGGTATCTATGTTTCATTCCCCTTCCCTCCTCCTATATCCTTTCTTCCAATAGTAAATCAAGGTGATTTACAAAAACACACAACAGAGCAAATCAGACCATGCTACTCCTGCTTAATATCCTCAGATAGATCGTATTTTGAGTTAAATACAAATTTCTTGCCATGTCTATAAAACACTCCATAATTATTCTCTTGCTTATTCATTCAACAAGTATTTATTAAGCACCTGCTATGTGCCAGGTACCATTCTGGAACAAATGATCCTTGTTTGATGGGGAATCAAAGAAACAAAGATCACCTCCGTGAGCACCACGTCTTCATATCATGTTAATAGTAATGATATTTTATGGGTTTGTCTTGTCCATCTGGACTGTTTCAGAGGTATGGATCTGTGTCTGTCCCCCACACTCCTGACCCAGTCCCTGTACCAGGAAGCTTCTCAAGAAATGTGAGCTACTTGACTATGATTTGACACTTGGGCAGAAGTTGGAAAACAAAGTTGATTAAAAAATATGCTTTTATTGGATTCTAAAGGAATTAATAAAATCCTCCCTTTGGGGATTAATAAAACAAGATTTTTTAATATTAGCTTTATTTTTTTCTACTTTATAAAAGTATTTTAATCAACATTCTAGGCTTTAAAGGATAGACTCAAGCTATGTTCTCTACTTGGGGGGTAGGGGTTTCATTAGCTCATTCGTAGATGAGTCACATTTTTTATATTGGCTGCCTTATCTAAAAATGCTGTCACTATTGTTTCCTTAAAAAAAAAATCAATGAAAACTGAAGTTTAAGCAAAAAGGTAAGTAATCTTTCTTGAATATCTTCTCATCTAAGAGTTAACTTTTTGTATCAGTCCTAAGTGAATGATAGTATTGCTTTTGTTTTGAGACGTTTCAGTGCACTACCTGAAGTCCTCAGTGAATTAGTTATGATAGAATTCTGTGGGAGCCAGGGTGCCTGGGTTCTAATTCCAGATCTTCTGTTTATTAGTTGTGCATGGCCTGGAGGACATTGACTTAACCTTGTCCTCAGACTCCCCATTTGTAAAATGGGGATAATAATAGTTCTTACTGGCTAGGGTTGTTTTAAGAATTAAGTGAGCAAATCCACTTATAATCATGGCTGGCATATTTGTGCTCCATGAATGCTGGCTGTTATTATCTGGGTCTACACCTAGACTGCTCTTACTCCAAACTGCCATTCTTGCCATCTGTAAATGTCACCAGCAGCATCAGTGTCATTTGTTAAGTGCTCTCTATACCTCAATCTCTAGTCTGACCAAGACACTTCTAATATGCACATTATTATTTCAATTTGCAGATGAGCAAAATAGAGGCTGCCTAAGGTCACTTGTCCAAGGTCAAAGAGCAGATAAGTGTCATATTTAGAAGTCACACCTAGGTTTGCCTGTCTCCCAAAACCATTTCTTAAAAATAGTTAAAATGTTTTTTAAATTAATGAATTAATTATTTTTTAAAATCTTGGTATCATTAATATGCAATTACATGAGCAACACTGTGGTTACCAGATCCCCCCATTATCAAGTCCCCACCACATACCCCATTACAGTCACTGTCCATCAGTGTAGTAAGATGCTATAGTCACTACTTTGTCTTCTCTGTGCCTTCCCCATGCCCATCCCCCTAGGTTATGTGTGCTAATCCTAATGTCCCTTATTCCCCTTCTCCCTCTGTTCCCACCCATCCTCCCCAGTCCCTTTCCCTTTGGTAACTGTTAGTCCTTTCGTGGGTTCTGTGATTCTGCTGCTGTTTTGTTCCTTCAGTTTTTCTCTGTTCTTATGCTCCACAGTTGAGTGAAATCATTGGGTACTTGTCTTTCTCCACCTGGCTTATTTCACTGAGCATAATACCTTCTATCTCCATCCATGTTGTTGCAAATGGTAGGATTTGTTTTCTTCTTATGGCTGAGTAATATTCCATTGTGTATATGTACCACATCTTCTTTATCCATTCATCTACTGATGGACACTTAGGTTGCTTCCATTTCTTGGCTATTGTAAATAGTGCTGCAATAAACATAGGGGTGCATCTGTCTTTTTCAAACTGGGCTCCTGCATTCTTAGGGTAAATTCCTAGAAGTGGAATTCCTGGGTCAAATGGTACTATTTTTTAGTTTTTTGAGGAACCTCCATACTGCTTTCCACAATGGTTGAACTAATTTACATTCCCACCAGCAGGGTAGGAGGGTTCCCCTTTCTCTACATCCTCGCCAGCAAAAAATAGTTAAAATGTTTTATAAACTTTGAACTGTGTTCCCACCCTGAAATTCATATATGAAAGACTTAAGCAGCAGAGTAACTGTATTTGGAGATGAGGTGATTAAGGGAAATAAAATGATGCCATTGGGTTGGGCCTTAATCCAATTTGATGGGCATCCTTGTAAGAAGAAGAAGAGATACTAGTAATGCTCATACATGGAGAAAATGCCCCAGAAGGAAGGTGGACATCGGCAAGCCAAGGAGAATGTCCTCAGGAGACACCAGACCTGTTGACACCCTAATCTTGAACTTCTAGGCTTCAGCTCTGTGAGAAAATAATTCTCTGTTGTTTAAGTCACCTAGTCTTTCGCATTTTATTGTGACAGCCCTAGCCCACTACTGTGGAAGGGGACATTGTTAATGGGAAAAATACAGGAAGGGAAATCAGAGGGCCTGTACCTTATGTATCAGAGTGGTTCCAGTGTGTGGTTCCAAGCCGAGCTCACAGCGAGAGTTGAGTAAGCGCAAGGACCAGTGCATAGGCAGCCGCCTCCCTTTTCAGGATTGGGGAGCACATCCCCACGGGGGGCCTCCCTAGTGTCCTTGCTCCCCCAGGCTTCCTCTTACCGCCCTGGGGGGCAAGGGCTTACCTTCTCCACGGGACTGGATGCTCCGTGAAGACTGGGACCACGCGGGTTTTTTGTTTAGCACAGGCATAGCGCATGAAGGCTTCTGGATAATTACATAGCAGCTGCATGTTTAGAGTAGTGAGGCCCTTCCAGCTCTACAGACCTCTTCTCTAAGGAGCTGCCCTTGGCTGGGCAAGAGGCTCAGGTGCAGGGAGAGGGTTTTATGCAGCAGCCCGCTGGGCTCCTGCCAGAGTGCCTGGAGTCGCTGAGTCTCCGACCTGCGGTTGGTTTATGTGAGCGGTAGGCAGCATTACCGGGATGTACTGAAGCACCAGGCTTCTCTCTCCATTATCTCAGTGAGATCTCAGACCCGAGGCAGGCCTGGGAGCCCCTGCCAAGTGGGGCTGGAGCCTGGGAGTGGGGCACCATCCCCGCAAGTCTGCCTTCCCTGCTGGGCACGCTGTCCAGAAAGGGCTTGCAGGGGGTCATACAGCAGAGATGCTGAGCCCGGGGGCAGCCCTGACTCCACTGCAGGGCTCTGATCAGGGTGAGAGAGCAACTAATTTGTTATTTACAGGAAAAAAAAATTAAGGAGAAAAAGTTCAGAAATTGTTTTCCCTTAAAAATATATAGTGGGTTCAAGGTTATTGCTCTAGTATCACCGTCACTGTACTGCAGTGGCTTTCTTGAAGGCAATGGTCATCCTGGATTGCAGCTGTCTCCAGAATTGTGCCCCATTCTGAGTGCATTGCAGGTGAAGAGGCAGAAGAAGGATTGAGACTAATTGAACTAATAGAAAAGACCAGGTAGAATTATTTAATGGGCTCTTTGAAGGTTTCTTTCTCCCAAATAATTCCCTTCTGGAGACCTGAAAGTCTTCTCTTTGAGCTGTTTTGATCTCAGAAATTCATCATTTTGTAGTTGTGTGCCCTTGGGCTGGTCCCCAGTCCTGCCTGAACCTCAGTTTCATTGTTGGTGCAAGAAGAATTTGGTCTAGAATCACTACATGCTTAGCTTTTAT
This sequence comes from Manis pentadactyla, assembly GCF_030020395.1. Lineage (NCBI taxonomy): Eukaryota > Metazoa > Chordata > Mammalia > Pholidota > Manidae > Manis > Manis pentadactyla. The sequence goes on along the minus strand of NC_080021.1, from coordinate 207,152,081 downwards.
GAATTTGGAGCAAAGATTCCTGGACCTCACATCTGGATCTTTGGGCTCCTTTGCCAAACCTTGAGCATCTGGCTAAACCATGGCACCCGTTAGGAATGACTGAGGGTGGACCTGTGGTGGTTCATCTGCGTGGCGTGTACGGTAAAGCAAGTATTTGAGGTGGGTTAGAGGAGAGGTCAGGCACTGGGCTTTTTGTGACCAGCACCTGGATCAGCTCTAGACATGGGTTCTGGCCCTGGCTCCGCCTCTGGAACCGGTTCATTCATGAAATCCATCCATAGTCAATAGAATGCAGGCTGTAACGATGTGCACCACCTCCAGGCTCTCACCACCTTGATGATCCTCCACTCTCTCCTCTCCTCTTCCCTGTCTTTTCTCCTCGCCTCCCCTCTAGTCTATTCCTCCTCCGCCCTTCCCCACACTTTCTTTACATTCATGGACCAGCCAGATGAAGGTGGTGCATCTGGGGGCTCCATGCCTTAAGGGACGGACAGGCCACTAGATGAAAGGAGCCTAGGTCTGCAAATGATTCTGCTAGCAGAGCCACTCCTGCCAAGACCCTCTCCCCTACGCAAACAGACCCACTGTTTTTTTGGGTTGTTGCTGCAGTTTGCATACTTTGCCTAATGCACTGGAGTATTGTGTTTTGGTGCCTGTAACCCTTGAGAAGAGGTCATCTCTTTCCTGGCATCTCATGACGACATGTGGGTCTGACTTATCCAGGTTCTGTAGGAACTGTGGATTTCTGTATTGAACACAGCCTTGACAGGTGTAGGTGTTCTGGAACGTCTTCTCAGTGGAGGTGATGATGTGTTTGAAACAGCAAGAACATGGGGGTCACATAGACTTGGCTTAGAATCTTATTGCCTCCAATCATGAGTTTTCTAATTTCAGGTAGGTAGCTGACCTCTACTCTTTGCCTAAAATAAGTTTACTTGTCATTCTGGTCTCTGGAAGTGTCACTCCCACAGAGCCCTTTTCTTTCTCCCAAGCAGGGCAAATGCTGCCAAAGTTCTGTGCTTTTCCTTGTTAATCCTCACTGTATTTATGATACCTTGTTCTAATGTGATACTAATGGGAAAGAGCTTGTCACACTGCTATCAGACGTAATAAGCTTCAAGGAAGCAGGGACTGAATTTGTTGAATTCAGCCCTATTATTCTCACCTCCCCATGGAGTACCTAGATGCAAAATGAATAACTGTTGATTGAATGAATAGATAAATATATAAATGAACTTAAACTCTTTCAGCCCCAGTATTATCATCTATAGACTGGGCATAATACTAGCCAGATCCTGGGATTTTGGCAAAGATTAATTGAGATCATAAATACAAAGTTCAACCTAGCATTGCCCCTGGCATATGACAGCTCTGCAGCACTAGATCCCTTCTGCTTTGATGGACAAGGAGTTTGTCAGACTGAGAGGAAGGGAAAGAGCCATGGCAGTAGAGCATTGTGCAAGGCAAAGCCGTGCGTGGTGTTTGTGGAGGCGGGTTAGGGAGGTAGGTGGAGACACTGTAAGTGTCTCTTGCATGGGATATGCAAGAAAAAGAAATGTGTCGCAACTGCCTTAAAGCCACCAAAAAGTAGTGAGGTCATGAACATTTAATAAGTAAATGTTCAAATAAAAGGAAAGACACCCTCTTATTGATATGAATTCCTGTGATGAAGACTGTGGTAGCAGAGAAGGCCTGTAGGCGATGGGAATTTGCACTGAGGCATGTAGGACCCATGTTGCTGCAGAGCCTGAGGAAAGTCCTCCAAGTGGGAGTTGGCGCATGGGCAACGGGCGGTGGGTGGAGACCAGGGGGAGTACCATTCTGGCTGCTGGGAGGTTGGTGTTGGAGGGTAGGAGGAGATTGGGAGGCATGGAACCAGATCACAGGGGATCTCAGACACAGACTGACCTGCTCAGACTGCAGCGGGGCTGTCCTATGTGGAGGAGAGAGAGTTGTAGAGTCCAAATGAGGATAAGATGGTCATCCTTTTATTTTTGCTCGAAGGTCTTTAGGAGGCAGGGTTGGATCACACGACCTCTAGAAGTTTCTGCCAACCACAGGGCTCTGTGGTAGTCATAAGACAGATAGAGGGAAACAGAACCCAGGGACCTTGGCCTGGATTCCTCTCTCTCATAAATCTCTTCCGCTGCTGGGCGTCATCTCTCGGCCCACAGATTAATCTTCTCTGGCTTCCTGCAGGAACGGGAGGACCTCCTGACCTCCTCCTGTTCTCCAGGCTGCGCGTGAGAAATGGAGTTCTCAGACCAGCAAAGGCCTAGGCATGGGCAGAGGGCCGCTGAGCCTGAGGCGTGAGCCCCTGGGGGAAGGCAAAGTAAGCAGGGTAGCTGATCTTATTCCAGAAGGGCTGTCCACCAGAACTGTCCCAAGGACCCAGACCAGGTTAGGAAGTATCCCTTGTCCTTTGGCAGGAATGTCCTTGACCTAAGACTGGCAAATGTTGGCAGAGATTGCAGACTCTAATTAGATAATTTTCCAATGCAAACAGGGTCCTAGGCCAAATGTGATTTTTATGTCGTTCTTTTTCTTGGGGCTTTCTCACCATTCGTGGCTCAGATGTAAGGCCCTGTGGTTGGGTAGGAAGAACAGGAACTTTAGGCAGGATATCCTGTTCTCTCTGTTCCTCAGTTTCCTCATGTGTAAAATGGGAGTAAGAATAGTGCCCACTTAGATGGCTACAGTGGGCATGACAGGTCTTAGAATCCTGCGATGCGTACAGTAGGTACAGCAGACATGTTAACCTGATTATTGATTTCACTGTTTATTAGAAAATGAGGATAAAAATACTGGTCACCCAAGGTTGTTGTGAGAGTCACATTTATTCATTCATTAGTTCAACAAATGTCTGTGGAGCACCCAGGGGTACCAGGCAGTGTACCAGGCACAGGGGTGATGAGCTGCAAACAAAAATCAACAGTTCCTCTGCTCCTGGGAGCTCCCAGCCTGGAGGGGGAGACAGGGAGTAACCACGCTAATGCCCAAGCCTCAGTGTGCAAGTTTGCAGCAGAGCTAGGAAGGGAAAGGGCGGGGTGCTGTGGCGAGAAAGGGGGCTCCTTGAGGTTTGGTGGCCACAGAAGGCTTCTCTGAGGAGGCACCTTCTGCGCTCACATGGACACGATGGCTAGGAGTGTGTGCTGGGTACTCCCGGAAACACATGGGTGAAGCCCGGAAGGGAGCAGTGTGACATGTTTGTGTGTGTGAGTGAGGAGGCGGGGCTAGTAGGGACCAGATGGGGCAGAGGCTGAGTATGACGCTGAGTATAAACTGCAAAAGCAACGGAGGCAAATGCTTCAGTCAACTGTAAATTCCATGCATCGAGGTCATCCTAAATTTTCCAGCATAAAATAGTGGGAGTTGGAATTCATAGGATGGGGGCCATTTGAGCAGTAACTTTTATCCCCACCTTGTTTTTGCAGTTTACAAAACCGTTTTCTAAAAATTACAAATACTATGCTACAGAATGTGTGTGTGTGTGTAATTCTAAATCCCCAAAATTGTGCCTGCCATGGAATCTTCTGGGTGTGCATTAGCAATTGTGAACCCCAGTTTCCCCCCTCTGTAATAATGGTGCTATTTCCTCTTTGCTAATGGGTTTCTTCTCTCAGACTGCTGTTTCGAGGAAAGCTCCAATAAATGTTGGTTCCCTCTTCCTCTTCTTTCCTCCGTAGCTTAAGCTCCACTGTCTGGTGCGTCTGATGCCAGTCTGCCTTTGGGAGAAGGCATTAAACATTCATAGCTGGCTTTTCATCGGTATGAGTCCTGCCCACCACACAATCTTGGAAGACCCGCTGGGGTCTGACCACTCTAGAAATTGCCCCTCTCTTAAAAGATCTGCTCTGACCTCTCCTACCCAGCCCCAAAACCCATCAAATTCACACACCATTGTTGTGGAAGTCCTTCTTTTAATTCTGATCAAGTGAGCAGAGGGGGAAAATAAGGAGGGATCCGTCAGAACGAGTCATGAAATATATGGATGTTCTTTAAAGGGGGACGGCATACAAATGGGATATATATTTTTTCCAAAAGGGAGGAAAAAAATGCAGGCTTTTAAACAGAAGACTTTACGCAGGGAGCGAGAGGAAAAATATGTCTCTTAAATGCATTCAGCGCCATTGCCAAAAGGCTGCCAAGCTAGGATTGTTTATTAGAAGATAAGATAGTGAAAAATGTATTTTGCAGAAAGAAAATAGTAAAGTCAGGTCTGAGGCAGATAAGAAGCCAAATTTCTATTTTATGCTCAATTGAGTGACTCAGTTACATTATCTGGGAAGCAGGGGTGAAATAACACCCTTTGGAAATGAGGCCTGGGTTGCTCTGGGTCTGTTTCCAGCCTTGGCCACGCTGAACGCAGCCCGGCTGGGAATGCTGCTTCCTCACAGCATGCATTTGGAGGCTGGGGTGAGGGGAAGAAAGGTTCCAATCTTTTTTCTTTAGCTCCTTCTTTTCTCCATCTTGTTATACAAGTGCTTCACTTCAGCGTCATACCTCCCCTTCTGCTGCTGAAGGTGGGAAACTAAAAATGCACATGCATATGAGATGAAGCCGTGCAAAGGCCAGCAGGTGTTAGAGCAAGAGGGAGCGTCATTAGAGGCCAGCTGCTTTAGGGGGATACAGACTCCTGGCCTGTGGTCAGTAGTCCCCTTGGCAGGCACGGACGTGTCATTTGAATGCTTCTAAAGTAGGGTGTTGATCTCGGGTGTGCCAAAGATCTCACTATTCCCTTTTTTATTCTCACTTGGCTGCTTTACACATTTTTATTACGTGCCTGGTCCCTGAAGAGAGTTCACATGGGCACCCAAAGATGTCTTCCAGAATCCTTAAGGCAAAGATGGCAGAGCTTCCAACCAGAGAGGTCAAGTGGCTCACCCAAAGTCACACAGCTTGTGAGCTGCCTTATTACAAAGAGAATCCAGGATTCTGGGTTCCAGTTCCACTCATCTCTTATCCTTTCCTAACGTTCAACCACCAGGGCTTTTCTGCCTTTGGGAATTGTTAATTTATCAGCCAGTTGGTGATTAGAGGGATTTGGAAAATGGACATTAATTCAACAAATACTTATTGAGCCAGCAATCAGCTTAACAACTCACCCTGTTATAGAGCAGGCAGAATAATGGCTCCCAGCCACATCTGTGTCCTAGTCTCAGAAACCTGTAAATAATTTTTCAGATATGATTAAATTAAGGATCTTTAATTGGGGAAATTATCCTGTATTATCAATGTAAATTAAACTTAATCACATGGGTCCTTAGAGGTGAAGAACCTTTTAAGGTCAGAGAGAGAGAGAGATGAGGTGACAGCAGAAGGATCAGAGAGATACAATATTGCTGATTTTGAAGTTGAGGAGAGGGGGCCAAGAGCCAAGGAATGCAGACAGTGTCTAGAAGCTGGAAAAGCAAAGGACGTGGTTTCTCATCTAGAGCTTCCAGAAAGGAATCAAGCCCTGGCATACCTTGATTTTGCCCAAGGAGAGCAAATTCAGACTTCTGATCTATAGAAAGAGCTGTGAGATAGTCATTTGTGATGTTTGAAGCCACTTCGTTGTTGCTAACTTGTTACAGCAGTGATAGGAAACTGATGCTACAGTCTTCTAAGTCCTAAGGATACTCTACACCCCCATTCATTCTCTCATTGTCTTTCCTTCAAAAGAATTTCTATGAAGTCAGTTGTACTAATGTGGGGGCTCATTTGGAACTCCAGTATGAGATAAAACTTGCCCCAATAGAGAGTATAATGGGAGGAATGTGTTGGGCAGAGGAAGGCATTGCAGAGTACAGGGGTAACAGGGTCACTTCGTCCTAGCCCTCGTATTTTCATCAAGAATGGATGCTCAGAGAGGGGGAGTACTTCTCCAGCATTGCAAAGTAAATTCATGTCAGGGTCAACATTAAAATTCTGGTTGTTCATTTCTAGCCCAGTGCTTTTAAGATTGCCTGTATTTATCTATTTCTATTGGTTGAACGCACCATCCATCCAGAAACAGACTGATTTTTTTCGCCTCGTTTACTCTACATCATTTGGTCATCTGATTTACCACAAAGGCCTAATTGCCACTCAATGAGAAAAAGATGATCTTTACTTGGATATCCACATGGACAAAAAGGAACACTGACCCTTCTCTCACAACATTTCCCAAAGTTAATTCAAGATAGATTATAGAGCTACGTGAGAAAGACAAACCAAGAGAGCTTCTAGATAAAAACATGGAATATCTTCATGACTTTGGGGTAGGTAAAGAATTAAACAGGACATAAAAATCACTAGCCATGAAGAAAAGAATGATACATTGTATGCATTAAAATTGAGAACATATGTAATATGTAATGTGCAGAATTAAGAGTAAAAGACACTGATATGAGAGTCAAGAAAACTCACAGACTGGGAGCAGATATCTGCAATACATATTTCCAATGAAGGGCTCATATTAAGGATATATGAAGAACTATTAATCAATAAGAAAAAGACAACCCAATTAAACACTGGCAAAGATTTGAAAAGGCAAGACTTCCACACAAAAGAGAATATTACAAGGGCTAATAAGCATCTGGAAACTCCTAACATAGTGAACCCCCAAGGGAATACAAATCGGACTACCATGAGATGTTGCCCCACACCCACCAAAAAGGCTTAAAGTAAGATGACTGATAGTACCAAGTGTTTCCAAGGATATGGGGCGCCCGGAACTCTCAGACATTGCTGTCCTGGACTTCCCTCTAGTTATATGACAGCAGAAGCCATATTTGATTCATATCTGGATTCCTCCCACCCCCTTCCTGCCCGGTGCCGATAATTAGTGCCCAAGACTGGACTGCAAGTCACATTCCAGATGAGAAGCTGCCCACACATGGCCTCCAGAGGTAACACAGTGTTGTGGATTCCTGTGGGCTTGGGGTGAGAAGAATGCTGGACGGTGTCCCAGCTCTGCCATTTTCTGGCTCTGTGTCCTTGAGCAAACTACTCCACCTCTCTGGACCTTGGTTTCCTCATTTACAAAACAGGGACAGTGACCTTGTCTACCCTATAGGATTGTGTTGAGGATAAGTGAGAAGCCGGAAGCCATCTTTTCCTTGCCTGGCTTCATAGGGCTCTCTCAAGAGACCTATATGCTGCATGACAGGAACCCGTTCCAGGACATTTGTGGATTTTTCTTCCAAAAATTGCTTTTGTTTACATTTAAACCTGGCCCTCAATAAGAGTGCTGACCAGGATAGTCCCAGACCTCCACAGCTGTGGCCAGTGGCTTGCAGGGGGAGCTCAGGGCACCCCTTGGTGGGGCCACAACACCAACAGGATGGCAGCCCTGGCCTGGCTCCTGCTGCGCTTGGGTCTGAGGCGACAGTGGTCAGAAGGGAGCTGCAGAGAGACACCCCATAACCCTCTTCCATCACTGCTCCGCAGAAAGGGCAAAGATGCCCTGGAACGGTTATGGGGCGGCCCCATGCTGAGCGCATGCTGGCCCTGCTTATGCCTTGTAGATAAGAGCTGGGCATAAGTATTTACAGTCAAGGTGCCAGCACGCTGGTGCACTCATAGAATGAGAGACTGTGCCTGTGGGAGAAAAAGTGAGAGAGAGGAGGCATTTTGTCCTTTCTCTGCCCTTGGAGAGCTGCCAGGTGACATGGAAAGAACCATTCAGTGGGTCAAAGTCAGGTGCCCTCTGGTCTGACCCCTGCTCGGCAATGCTCCTGGGTGACTAAGCGGGAGGCAAGACATAGAGCCTCGGTCAGACTGACTCAGGGGAGTGGGGCTCATGGTATGCGCGAGTGTGGCACAAGGAAGGGAGTGGACACCCTGACCGGGGATCCAAGAATAGAAAATTCTAGAACTCATGGAGGCCAAAACTGCATGGTGTCTCAGAAGCCAAAGATGCTCCAGGGCCTTGGGCAGCAGGACTCAGGGATTTGACTGGGTGTGCAGGCTCTGGCGTCTGACAGTTTGGATTAGAAATGGGGCTGCTGACTGTGTGAGCTTGGACAGGTCACATCACCTCTGTAAAGCCTTTCATTTCATCTTCTGCAAGACCAGAATAATAATACCACCTCCTTCAGAATGTCGCTGGGCAGGAAGAGTGCATATAGAGCACTCAGCCATTGCCCTTAAGGTGAAACTTAAGTTTTAGCCACATCCCAAGCCCCTGTGTGATCTGGACTTTACCTTCTCTCCCATTTCCTCTGACCCCTTCCCCCCGTCAGCCGCTGCCTTACCCCCATGCTCCTTTCCACCCTCCTGGCTGTTATTCTGTTCCTCCAACACACCAAGGACTTAGGATTTCTTCTGCCTGGAATAGATGGTCTCCCAGCATCTCTCAGAACTTTACATGTCTGGGTTCTTCTTATTCTTTGGGCTTCAGCTCACATATTCCCTTCCCTCCCCTGCCCTTGTCTATCTATAGAACAGCTCCACTCCTTCACACCATCAAATGATCCTGTTTCACTGCTCTCAAGGGTCCTCTCACTACCCCACATTTTCTTGTTTATTTGTCTGTTTATTAGTTTGCCGTCTTCCCTACTAGAATATAAAGTTCTTGAGAAAGGGGGCCTGATTATCCTGTTCCTAGTCTCTCCCCAATGCTTAGAAAAGCTCCTGGCATAGAGTAGGTGTTCAATAAACACTTGTCCAAAGAATGAATAGGTGCATGGATGAAGGAATGAATAGATTACATAGGCAGATTGTTCGAGCAGGATAATGATGGAAAGCAGCCATTCAAGTCCCCTTCTAATGCAATGACTTCACACTTCCATAGTCTGTTCAGCTCAGTGGTTTGCAAGAAGGTGGTGTGAACCACACTACCTCAGCAATTTGGAAACTGGGGACATTGTATAGACATACTGACCAGACAATGAGGGCATCAGCATCAAGTTTGTGGGATGAAATGCCCTGTCCTGTGAGGAACAGTCTTATTCTATAAAGCATAGTCCCTGCATCCCTCCCAGAAAAGGTCGGTAGCTCTTCACTTGAGGAACAATAGTTGAGTCTAATCATCTCATTTTGTAGTAGTTGGAAGCTAGGGTCTGTTGGGGTTTCAAAGCAGCCATCACCCACTGTTCCAGCCAGGGCCTGTGCAATACTGACAGCTCCTCTGAACAACAATGCCAGCAGGCTCAGAAATGGTTAACTTGGGCAGAGACAGCAGCTATTTTACTTGTGAGTTTTTATTTTCAGTGACTAATAGGTAAGTGGGTTGCAAGTTCTCCTGGTCTGTGGAGGAGGCAGTGTAAATGACGTCTCTGAGGTCTGTTCCTGTGATTGCTGAGCTGAGTATGAGCAATAGGATGGTTTGAAGAGATAAAAATGTCTGACCAGGTAATAACTACCAGACACAGCAACAAGGAGGGTGAGGGTAGTGTGGATGGAGGGGGAGGGGGGAAGGGGAGAACGTGACTCACACAGAGACTCTAGAGGCTTAGTGAGGACATCTTGCCAGTTGCATGCACATGTGTGCGCGCGCACACACACACACACACACACACACACACACACACATTGGGCGCACACGCAATCCAGATGCAATACCACACCCAGACCTAGGACACAGCCTACAGACAGATACTGAACACACCCAGACACAACATATTTTAACCTATAGGACACAGACTACACACATAGGCACACACACCCAATAGATACACTTATGCAGAACACATTGCCCCTAACCCATCACACATCCACTTAGAGTCTTCAACACTGAGACACATGTGCAGCAAAGGCAGGCATGTACTAGTAAACCAGCTCATGTACTAGACAGGTACACATGTACAACACACAGCATGTGCACACAACTGTCTCCTGTGGACAATACCCATTCACACACCATTTTCAAATTAACCACGGTCTGCAAATGCATACACATACACACAATCACACATAATACTTAGGCATGTCTTTAAATGCAGGTCCTGCTAAAAGATATAAGCATGGATAGGTACAACATACAAACACACACACGCATGCATACATGCCACTAAAACACACACACCATAGAAGTACAGATGTAAGGCACAACACACACCTAACATACCACACCTGTTAGAGAGACACGACCCCAGGAGACAGATCACCCAGCAGTGTGGGTCCCTACTTTGCTAAAAATTGCTTTTAAAAATTGACTCTAGACCTCTGCACCATCAACAGCTGATCAACACAATATACCAACGTACCTTTGGAGCTGTCGGGTTAGAAAGTCATTATGAACAGAAAACCAAGGTGTCGTTGGCCCTCTCTCACCTCTGGGGAGTATCAGTGTTTGTGATAATCATCCTTTCAAAGGCAGAAAACCAGTCCTTAGCACAGCTGAGGTGGGGTGGGTTTGTTTTTGATCTTCTCTGGTTGCAGGAGGAGGAGGTCAGCAGGGAGAAGATGAGAGTCCAGGGTCTCCAGGAGGCCAGGGAGGCAGTGCTAGCCTTGGTAGCAGGAGACCGGTGTTATGGCTCTACTACTGGCTACTATTCTACTGTGTGACCTGGGCACACTCTTTTCCATTTCTTAGCCTCAGTTTCTTCATCTGTGAAATGGGTACAAGCCTACCTCAAAGGATTAAGTTGGATAAACAGTAGGATATAATCCAAATGTGAATTGTTGACTTGACCTCATCATATTTCTACAAGAAGATGAACAGGCCAGAGGGAACTTAACAAAAACATCAGTTTTCAGTTTAATCCCTATCACTTGCCTTTTCTCCCAAAGAAACTTCTGCACAGCCTGAGTCACTAGGCCAGCTGGGCTTATCCACAAAGGGCTGTAGCTTATTTTCTTATCTTTCTTGATTTTTTTATTATTATTATTTTTATTTTTATTTTGGTATCATTAATCTACAATTACATGAAAACATTATGTTTACTAGGCTCCCCACTTCACCAAGTCCCCACCACATACCCCTTCACAGTCACTGTCCATCATCATAGTAAGATGCTGTAGAATCACTACTTGTCTTCTCTGTGTTGCACAGCCCTCCCTGTGTCCCCCCAACACTATACATGCTAATCGTAATGCCCTCTTTCTTTTTCCTCACCCTTATCCCTCCTTTCCCACCCATCCTCCCCAGTCCCTTTCCCTTTGGTAACTGTTAGTCCTTTCGTGGGTTCTGTGATTCTGCTGCTGTTTTGTTCCTTCAGTTTTTCTCTGTTCTTATGCTCCACAGATGAGTGAAATCATTTGGTACTTGTCTTTCTCTGCCTGGCTTATTTCACTGAGCATAATACCCTCTAGCTCCATCCATGTTGTTGCAAATGGTAGGATTTGTTTTTTCCTTACGGCTGAATAATATTCCATTGTGTGTATGTACCACATCTTCTTTATCCATTCATCTACTGATGGACACTTAGGTTGCTTCCATTTCTTGGCTATTGTAAATAGTGCTGCGATAAACATAGGGGTGCATCTGTCTTTTTCAAACTGGGCTGCTGCATTCTTGGGGTAAATTCCTAGAAGTGGAATTCCTGGGTCAAATGGTATTTCTATTTTGAGCATTTTGAGGAACCTCAACACTGCTTTCCACAATGGTTGAACTAATTTACATTCCCACCAACACTGTCTTGAGTTTTTAGTAAGTGCCAGGTTCCAAGCAAGTTGCCTGTATGATCTAATTCAACTCTCAGAACAACCCTTTGAAGTGGGTTCTGTTATTACTCCCACTTTACAGATAAGGAAGTAGGGCACAGTGTGGTCAAGAGACTTGCCCAAGGTCCCACCAGGTGGTGTGTTTTGGAGCCAGGATGGAAACCCTCCGTGCTGCGAGGGCTGTCCCCCTCCCCCCTCCTCACAAGAGCTGGCCACAAGGTTCCAGTGAGTTGGCAGGTGAAACCAGCCTGAGGTCAGAGTTCAGGGTGACTAAGCTCAGGGTGACTTCCTTGTGCTGGCATATTCTCCACCAACACTTGGGAGCTGGGAAGGATACATTTTCCTGGCCTCATCCAGGGTATAGCTTCCTTTCATTTGACATAAAGTCTCTATTGCAGTTCCCTAACACAGACACACATTCAGCCTTCCTGAGCCCCACCTCCCTTACCTTTCTTGAAAGTCACGGGATAGTCGGCATATCCCATCAAAAGAACCCTGGGCAGCAGAGTCTCTAATTATGTCCTTGTTTTCACTCTGTACCATCTACGATCAGTACACTGAGTTGATCAATATACAGTGTTTCTGTAACATTGGAGGCCCATGTGGGCACTTGGACTCCTTTTTAGGCATTTAAATGCCTTTTGTATACTCGACACTAAAGTGTGGCTGGTGATGGAGAAATAAGAGTATAGAGTCAGACTTCTTGGGTTGAAATCCTGGCTCTGTTACTCTGTAACTTTGAATATATTACTTAACTCTCCTGTGCCTCAGTTTATTTCTGTGTAAATCAAGGTCGTTGTGTAGTCTGAGTTACTATTTGTGAAGTGTTTAGAATGGGGTCTGGCACATAAATGCTAGCTGTCATCGCCATCATCAACGTAGGCCCACACCTCTTTATGTTGTTTCAGTTGACTGTGCTCTTTGCTCTGTGCTTTATACTACACCTTTGTTCGAGTTTGGATCACTCCTCTGGGTAAGCCTTTCTCCAGCTGTCTTTGCCCTGTTGATCACCATCCCTGACATCTCATTTCCTGATAGCAACAGAAAGTCTATGGCCCACCTTGATTCTCTCTACTTCAAGATTCAGTGCAAGCTGTTCTTTATGGAACTGCCTTGGCTGGTCTTAGTTGAGGGCCATGCAGTAGACCCACATCCAGACATTAGAGGGACATAGTTATCTGCCTCTGCTGGTGGGCAGGTGACACCAGAGGTGGCATGGATGATTTTAGTGGCAATGTGCACTGGAGCCTTTCAGCGACCTGAGCTCATGCTGCTGTTCTCATTTAACCATACTTCCTGAAACCCTTTCCCATCTTGCTTCAATCAGAGTCTGATTTACATTCTTGCTTCTGAGTTGTATTCTGAGTCACCAGTTTCTCTTTCCTCTCATCTACAACATCCTCCCACCAATTTTGGTATATCATGCTGTATTTTGTCACAACAAGCCTAGTGTATAAATTACTATGTAATCCAAAGATTTAGAAACCTTGATATTTGTTTCTTTGATAACACTAGATCTTATTCAAGTGTACCTTTGGTGGAAAATTCACTGTTACCCTAGTCACCTGCTGTACTATCTTGGTGTTAGAGTCAAAGAATGGCATCTACCAATCCTGTTGACACATACCCTTCCTCTGTGGCTGTCCTGTGGGACTCCATTGTGTCTAGCCACCTACCTATCTCCTTCCTTCCAGTGTCCTATGTAGTTCTGGGCTTACTGGACGGCCTCTGGCAATGACAGAATTGTGGAGTGAGGGGTCCCTCAGAAACCAACCCTCCCAGCATCCTCTTTTACAGAGAGACAAAGAGGTCTGTGGCTAAAGGCCCCAGAATGAAGGAGCTCAGGTCTGGGCTTACAAAACCTTCCAACCTCTAGACCAGGGTCCACTTCATTGCCTCTGCTGCCATGCATGCCTCGACTAGATGATCAGAATGCAATGAAGTGCGGTGCTCCAACCCCCTTGTTCAAAGACCCCCCCCCCCAACACTTATGTGCCAATTAAAGGCCTTATTCTTTGAGCAAGTCCTTAGACCTGGCATTCAAGTTGGTTGTGAGGATTAACTGAATTAATACAGATGAAACACTTAGAAAGTTCCTGTCCAGAACTAAGCACAATGTAACTGCTTCTGGTGTGTTCCAATCCTCTATGGCCCTTTAACAGAGATCCCCAGTGCCCATTCACACCTCTTTCCCTTTAATAATTTCCTTCAACCACCTTCCTGTCAAGTTCAGTGGAGCACATGGCTGCCCAGCTAAACACTACATTTCCCAATTTCCCTTGCAGGTAGGTGTGGCCATGTAATGACAATTCCCAGCTTTCCTTACAGGTAGGTGTGGCCATGTGACTACATTTCCCAGCTTCCCTTGCAGGTAGGCTCAGGCCCATGGGTGGTGAGTGGAAGTAAGGTGAGTGCTATTCGCATTTCTAGTAAATTCCAGGCTATTTCCTAAAAGGAAAACCCTCCTTCCCTGGACTCCATGTCTCCACTTCCTGCTGGCTTAGAAATGGCAACACCTGGGGAAGCTGCCTTGGACTAGAGATGGAAGCCCCATGTTGGGGGCAGCAGAGCAGATCCAGCATCCTGGGTCCTTGGGTCACCATGTGCATCAGAGCTGCCCCTCTCCTCCCGCTGGGGTCCTGGGACATTCACCAGAGATCACCACGTGCGGGAGAGACAAGCTGCTATCTTATTAAAACCGCTGCACTTTGGGAATCTTTGTAACAGCAGCTTTATCTGAATCCCAACCAGCACGTGCCAACCTATCTTTCCTACCCCTCTCCCATGACTGCCTGCACTAACCACATACTCCAGGCTATACTACTGTTACACTGTTATCATTGCCATTTCTCTAACATCAGCTCCTGCCCCTCTGAGCCTTTGCTCAGGCAGTTTCTACAACTGTTACATCCCCTCAGCACACATACACATGTCTAGAGAGTGTTGCTTAGTGAAGAGCGTACAGACATTGAAATTAGACAGGACTGGGTTTGAATCCTGGCTCTGGCACTTTTCAGTTTGTGACTTTGAGCGAGTCCTTTCATCTCCATGAATCCAGTTTTCCTTATCTGCAAAATGGGTCTAGTGATACCTCTCTATCTCATGGGAATTGATGTGAGGATTGATGTGAAGTGTGAGCACAACGCCTGGCTGGAGATTACTATCGTCACCTAGCTGGCAAGTCTCCGCTCAGATGTCATTCACTCCAGAGTTTTCCAAATTTCTTTTATGATTCAAATCCTGGGCTGCTTGTAAAACCCATAGCTTCCCCAGTTCATTTCCTGGCTCCTTACCTACAGACCAGAATGGGCTATAGCTGATGGACTTACATTTAACAAGACTCCCAGGTTGACCTTATCATCCGGGAAGTTGGGGAATCACTGACCCTGTTGGCTCAGCTGGAAACAGCTGCCTCTTCCTCCTTTGACGTAGCCAAGAACTCCTTGTGTTCTTCTGCTTAATCCTTTTCTACTTTGTGTTATTATTATTTTTGTAATGTACATGTCTTTATCCCCACTAATCGTAGGCAACACTTCTGGAACACTCATTAGGTGCCAGACACTCTATGAAGTACTTTACATACATTATTTTACCTAATCCCTTATCTACCCTTTCATCACCTGCTGATGAAGAAGTTAATAGCAGCTAGTCTATACTGTGTCTTTAAAATGTGCCAGGCATGAAGCTAGGCACCTCAGACACGATCTCATCTGTTCTTCACAGCAGCTTCTGGGACAAGAAATAGGATCCCTCTTTTACTGGAGCTGTAGCTAGGTTCAGAGAAGCAAAGCAACTTGTTCAAGGGTGCTCAGCCTGAGAGAGAGTGAAGTTGCTAATCAAGGCAGAAGGGGAGAGCAGGATAAATCTCCTGAAGTCTGCAGGGAGAACAATTTTTTTAACGTCTGCAGGCTGCTGCCACTCCTGGTAACTTCATAGCCCCTCCCCATCCAGAGGCAGCGACCAAACGGAGACGATTTATTTCCTTTCTCCTTGCGTTGCTGGAGGTGCCAACAGTTGCGGCACCCATCTGGATGCCTGGGGAGAGGAGGGGGGCAGGGAAGGCAGTCCCCACACTCTCTGATGATCTGTGTTGGATTTAGGCAAAGAATAAGGACAGCCTCTCTTGCAGGGCATGGGTTCGGGACTGGGTTCAGAACATTCATGAAGAGATGGATTTGGCACAGATTTGACCCTCAAGGAACAAGGGAGAAGAAGTAATCATTATTCCCTTCTCAGTCAAGCAAAGTGAGTAAAAGAAGAAACAAAGGACCCCTCTCCCCCTAAATGTATTTTTGCCCCATGTCACATATACGTAAGAGTGGCAGCTCTGTGCTCCAAATCCCATTTTACATAAGACCTTGACCCTTCCTCCACACCCCTAATTAGGCCCCCAGTTTAGGTTTGAAGCTTCATCAGCCCCTGACCCCCAGGGATCCAGCCCCCATTTTGAGGGAGGCAGAACTGCTGTAGGGTTATCCTATACTGGAAAGCAATGCAGTCTAAAACCGTCAACGTAGGCAGAATGTGGGATTTAAGAGCCTTGTCAGTCGGGTATGAGCGAAGAGAATAATTGATCAGCGGCAACCTTTAAAGAAACACTTTCCATCCTGAAAGATACTCATCATTTGCATATGAGCCGGCACTTTGGAGTTCCTGGGCACTTGGTGCCCATTATCCCACAGAGCCACCCAGAAGTCTAGTGAGATGGATTAAGAGAGAGACTCAGGTTTGCTACTTTCCCCAGCATTTCACGGAGTCTGGGAATTCATTGCTCCATT
Source organism: Manis pentadactyla (assembly GCF_030020395.1). NCBI lineage: Eukaryota > Metazoa > Chordata > Mammalia > Pholidota > Manidae > Manis > Manis pentadactyla. Next base: position 207,135,732 of record NC_080021.1, on the reverse strand, counting down.
CGCTAGACAAGCTGCTACTCTAATCAAATCACCCTTCAGATTTCTGTTTGCTTGACTGAAAACCCCCATTTCTCATATAGGAGTATTTCCCCCTGCCTTCAATCATCTCTGATGTGGGGTGGAAATGTGGCTGTATTAAAGAACGATTCCATCAAATTCCGGAGCAGAATTCTAGCAAAAGATGAAACGTTTCTGGTTGAGAGCCCCTTGTTCTTCCGAGTTAGTGCCAAGAGGCTCCTTGTACCACAGTCAAGGAACAGAAACCTCAAGAGGGTATCTTCGAGGTGGCCAAGCTCCAGCCTGTTTTGATTATTGGGGACCCCAGGTGGAACCATTGGCTTCTCAGCAAGCAGGTCACGTTCAAGTCAAGCAGACGGTAGGTATGTTTGGAAATAGATCTTTCCATGCTTTTCTCTGCAACCAGACCCCGAGAGCCAAGCAGGCAGCTGAGTCATTATCCCATCAACTTGGCCTGTGTAGACTGCCAATCTGGGTAGCTAAGGATTAGGATCCAAGTCCTGTCTGACAGACCAGTGGGCCAAGAAAAGTCTGGAAGGTACAGGGCATCAAAGATGATGAGGTTAGCTATGTCAAGACACTTCACCTGGGACAGTGACAGGGCAGGTCAGTGAGTTCCTCTTCTGCTGCATGCATGTCACCTTTTGCTCTGTTATGTTTGCCTGATGGATGAAGAGAAATGGCAGGCTTTTCCCCATGATCAGCTCAAGGGGGCACATGGAGATTTGAGGAGCTACCGTACAATGTCTCTTCCTCATTTTTGTTTTCATTTATCTATCATGGTACTGCTTTCCCCAAAAGAGATGCAGCCAAGCTTTCTCCATCACCCACAGTATTTCTATGAATAGGCTCTTCTGCAGGGTCCCAGCACTCCAGTGCATCTCTGATATCTGAGTAGGACTAGTTCTCAGCAACAAAACCGGTCATGAAACATCAGAGTAGGGAAGGCTGTTACGGTAGGTAGAGTGTCCACATCTCATGGTTGTCAGAGCAAAGTTTATGTCTGTGGTTCTGGTGTTAATTGTTAATAGTGTTGTTGTTCACTCTCAACAATGTCCCGATTAGGGTCATAAATTGCCAGTCACCAGACGATAGGGAAGTGTGGGTGCAGAGAGGGTGAGGGTCCTGCTTGAGCACACAGCAGGTTGATGATGGACTTGGGATGGAAACGGGTGCTTTCTCTTCCAGTGCAAGGCTCTCCTTGCTACATCTGTCCTTAGGTGTTCATTTATTTATACCTTGCCTCATTCCAGAGAGGATTTGAGGCAGTCACTCCCCCACAAAGTTTAATACCTTGTCATTACCATTTACCACCTTTGAATCATAGAAGTTTAGAGCTTCCCCTCATAAAACCAACTTAGAAATGTGGTTTGTTTGTATATCAGGAACCTGCATGAATCTGGCCTCCCTGAGGATATAAAAGTTTTTCCGGACAAGTCATTTTTTATTCTGGAGTTTTCCAATGATTTTGGTTAGAAACAGTAATGCTCTTAGCAGGATCCTAGCTGTTGGAAGGTGCTTCAGAGGCATCCAGAGCACCAGTCAGGAGCAAGGGAGAAGAAATCAGAATTTTCCCAGGTTAAATCACAGCCTTACCATTTATTAGATGAGCTACCTGGAGCAAGTGTCTCTGCTTCTTGAGCCTCAACTTTGCTGCCTGCAAAATGGAGTGTCTAATAATAGCTGACATTTTTTTGTAGGTGCCTGGTTCCAGGAATTAAACATTTTATAAGCATTATCTCTTTTAATCTTTACAAAAACCCAATAAGATAGCCACCATTAGGATCCCCAGTTTATAGACAAGGAAACCCAGACTGGGTAAGTAACTTGCTCAAAGTCACATGGCAAGAAAGTGGCAGAGAGAAATTTAAGTCCAGGAGGTATGTGTCCAAAGTCCTGGATGTTGACTCTCACCTAGAGGATAACTCTGACAATCAGCTGAAGTGATACCAGCAACAGTCATGACTAGTGTTCATTGGGCGTTGACTATGCACCAGGCATTATGCTAATCATAGTATACACATTAACCTATGCAGTCCTCACACTGAGTCTATGAGATAACTACCTCCTTATGTATAATAAGTACTCGCTATATAGAAATTCCTTTGATCTGGCCCTACATTTTCAGTTTATAGAGGCGGAAATGGGGAGGCCTAGAGTGGGCAAGTGATTTTCCAACATCATATAGCATGGAATCAAATCTGGGATCAGAAGGCAGGTCTTAACTCCATCTAGGTGACACTGTGCTCTCAGGAGGGCTGAGAGCTGGCCTCAGGGGGAGATAGGTGGCAGAGGGGCCCTGGGAGTGGCATGGCCTCTCCTTGCAGCCGTCATTGGTTCCCATCACCCCTCCCAGGAGGACCTCACCACGGACCCCTCATGTCCTCTTCTTTCTCTCTTGCTGCCTGTAGTTCCTCCAGCAGACCACACGCCTCCACCCCTTCAGCCTCAGCTGATTCTACTCTTAGCCTGGAATGCCCTTCCTGGTTTCATTCACAGGGGGAGTCCTTGTTCTTCCCTCTAGAATCAGTATCATCTGCACAACCTTTCCTGACACGTTGCTACTCCTGCCTTCCCTGTCCAGGCAGAGTGAATACCTCCTTTGAACAACTCTGCTGCACGAATACCACAGTCAGAGCAAAGTGCTTCAGCTGGGTTTGAGTGTAGCTCTATCCCATTGGGCAAATCATTCAGCTCCCCTGTGCCTCAGTTTTCTCATCCATATAAAGGGAATACTAATAGTACCTTCCCCCTATGGTTGTGATGAGGATGAAAAGAAACACTGTGTCAAGTGCCTGGAACAGATAAGTGTATCATAAGCAGGAGAGGCTGTTGCTATTATCCATGTCTATCTCATCTACCAGACAGTGGGCGCATTCCAGGGGAGAATATGACTTTTTACCATTGTCCTATTTAATATTATGCCAACCTAGCACAGGGTAGCCATCTGCAAAGGCTGAATATGAATTTGGTTTCTACCCAGAAGTATCTTCATCTCCACTGCTATTGGGGAGGAGAGAGAAGTCCTAGGGCTGGTACAGGAAGTCTTTCCCTGGGGAAGCCAAATAGATATTAGCCATTCACTCCTTTATTCATTTGCTTTTTCAGTGCATACTCATTGAGTGTCTACTATTTGCCTGGAAATTTAGTAGTGGTAAATAAGACAGATAAGGTCCTGTTCCTCATGAACCTTACTGTCTGTTGAGATAAAGCAGACATAAAGATCCCCTATCAGTCAGTCAAACCATCTCAACAATTTAATGATGTAGAATGACACTCATTTATTTAGCACCGGTTCTCTGGTTCACTGGACAGTTCTGGTCCGGGCGTGCTCAGCTGACCTCTATTGGGCTTGCTTATGCATCTGTGATCACCTGGCTGGTCGGCTGGCAGCTGGATGACCCAGGATGGTATCCCACATGCCTGGCCATTTTCAGGATGTTGGCTGGGGAGTCAGGTGACTGCTCCAATGTCTCTCATCTCCAGCAGGCTAGCTGGGGCTTCTTTACATAGTGATCACATTTGGTCCCCAAAGCAGCAAGAAAGAACAAGTCCCAGTGTGCAGACACTGTTCAAATCTATTTACATCATGTTTTTTTGTTGTCCTACTGGCCAAAGAGAGTCTCATGGCCAAACCCAGCATCTGTGTGACAGGGGCATCCCAGTATGTGTGGATACAGGGAGGGGAAGAATTTGTGCCCTTTTTTTGCAGTTGTACCGATGACATCATTAAGGATAGTCACTAGATTCTGTTACTTCCTGTTATTGTCACCAGCACCTCTGCTGGGGTCCTAGCCTGCCACCTCCTTTCATCTGATCAACTCCCTCTTTCCACCGTCATTCTGATGCAGCCTATGCCCTCCTCAGTGGCCAGAGCAGCTCCTACAAACCACAAACCTCCCATGTCACTCTTGCTCTTTGGTGGCTCCCCATTGTTCTGAGCATAAAAACCCAAAGCTGTATCACGGCAGCAAGCCCCTGCATGACCTCCTCTGGCCTGCGGTGCCAGGCTCACCCCCTACTCCCCAGCCTTCTCTGGGGATCCAGGAGCCCTGGCATCCTTCCAGCGCTTCAAACCAAGCACTGGTGTGCCTTCTGGCCCTGGGGCTTTGCTCATGCTGTTCCTTCATCCTGGAAGACTTTTTTATCCCTCTTTACCTGGAAGACCCCTGCTCATCATCCTTTATCCAGAGCTCATGTCACCTCCTTGGGGAATCTCCCCGATGCCCTACTGCGTCCAGTCCTAGTTATAGCTTTCCTAGTACTGCGTACTTCTCCTCTGGAGCAAGTGCTCCAGGTTATCATTATCTATGTTGGTGGTTATTGGGTCCCGTCTGTCTCTCCCAGACTAGCTCAAGGGGAGACACAGCATCTGTTTTGCCTGCCATGGTATCCCTGGCACCTCACACAGGATCCTGCACGCAGTAGGTGCTCACTTAATGGCCATTTAATGACGAACGCCTACTGCCTCACACATTGCTGTTCTCATCTCCCTCTCACCTCTCTCCTCTGCTTGTGTGGAATTTGACAGCAAGAGAGCTGAGAATTTGTCCTGAATTTTAAATAACATTTGATTCCAAAGTGGGGAGATTTAGCAGACAAAGCTCTTCCCTTCATCTGTTTTTTTCCCCTTTTTTAAAACTAAGGCTGAGATATTGCTCACCCTCTGGGGACATTTCCACCCCCCTCTCTCCCCACAAAATGGTCGCTGTGAACTACTCTCTCGGAAATCTCTGAAAAGGGCAGGGTATTGGAATCTGAGACAAAGGGAAGAAAAATGAGCTGGCTTGAAAAGTCTGCCGGCATCATAATGAGCGAGATTATTCTGGGAACTGCAGGAGACTGCTGTAAAGACCCTGGTAAGAGGCAGTTTATAACCAGCCTTGGGTCGGACACGCAGCCCACTCAGACACGCACGGACTTGGCCATGCGGCCGGGCCCCCCACGCCGGCGAGGTCACATGCCTGATTCCTGCCAGGAAAGAAGTCTCGGCATGGCTGGGGGGCTTATCTGATGGGAGAATGAGCAAGAGGGTCCCCCTAGAGCAGAGGTCTTCTGGAATCACCTGGTGCCCCCTGGTGCCACCAGGAATTGTGCTGTGGTTTTCCTGCTACTCAAATACTTTCAGTCTCCGGGCTGACCTTGGGGGATCCAGGGTGGAGCGTCTCAGTGTGAACCAAGTCCTCTGGACTCGGCCAAGGGACGTGGGTTTGAGTCTTGGCTCTGCTGCCAGCATGCTGTGTGTCCTTGGGCATGTCGTTTGCCTTGTTTCAGTTTCTTCACCTTTAATAATTATTGTTTTATCTTCGTATCTGTTGAATACTTGTGTGTTGACTCTGCATCAGTATATGGACTGAATGTGTCCTGCAGAAGTGCATGCGAAGCGCTGACCCCTGTTGTGGCTGCATGTGGAAGTGGGGCCTTTAAGGAGGTCATTAAGGGTAAATGAGGTCAAAAGAGTGGGGTCCTGATCCCACAGGATTCGTGTCCTTGTCCGAAGAGACAGCAGAGAGCTCCCTCTCTCCCCACCATGTGAGGATGCAGGCGCCAGGCAGCTGTCTGCCAGCCTGGAAGCGGGCTCTCCCCGCGCCTGACCCTGTGAGCACCCTGATCTCAGACTCCAACTTCCGGAACTGTGAGAAACAAATTTCCATAGTTCGAACCAGTCTGTGATGTCTGGCTTTAGCAGCCTGAGAAGACTAATACAGCCAGGCCCATGAGTTTGAACATGCTGCTTTCTCATAACAGCTTTAGCACTAGGTATTATTATTCTCATTTATAAAGACCAACATCAAAGTTCAGAGAGGTCAAGATACTTTCCCAAGGTCTCACAGCAAGTAGGTGGAAGTGGCAAGATCCAAGCCCGGGGCCATGTGCCGCCAAAGCCAAAGCACATGGATTGCTGGGAGGGCGTCTGGTCCTCTTGTACGGAGTCCTGACCCATCCTCACGGCTCACCTTCTTGTCCAGAGTCAAGGAGAGCAGTGAGGACAATTAGACACATGCCTGGTTCTTGTTTAGATTGTGGATTGCTGCATGGTTTATTTTCATGGTCTGGAAACCATACCCTCTGGTTAACATGACAGTGGCTATCAGTATCAGCTTTACCTTTCAGAGACGAACACAGAAGCTCAGAAAAGTTAAGTGACTCCCCTCAAGGTTTCATAGCAGAGCCAGGATTCAAACCTGGGTCCTTCTTATCCCTAGACCTGTGCTCTTTAATCAAGACACTGGGCTTTGCAATTAGGAGAGTTGCACTTAGGGGTTCTTCAAGGTCTTCCAAGTGACACACAGGAGCCTGTGAGCATAGTGGGTGTAAGGTTTGGACCAAGCCCGGTCTCAGAAGGATACAGAATTCTCTGGACCCTAGACCAGGGTGAGGCAAGTGAGGCTCACCTCAGGAGCAACATTGAAGGGGGCACCAAGACACTCAATAATTACGATAAATACTATTTAATTCAGTATCTTTATAAAACCAAAATTAATGCAAAAAATACCGGATTATTAAAGAGAGACTCAGCTGAGTGCTCACACTGCTCCCCTCCTTTGGGTCCCCTGGCCCTGCCCCGTGCAGGAGGAAGCCTCGTGCTGAGTCTGGCTGCTGACTGCGGACGGCTATGACATGGGGTAGGAGCGGGTGGTCCCTATGGCTCGGACTACTGTAGACGCAGCCTGGCTGCAGGGGACTAGGCTTCTGGGTGGGCATTACACAGGCCATTTTTGGAGGGCAAGAACAAGGAATGGGAAGTCATGGAACTTGGAGACCAAATGTCACTCACCTTATACATTTCTTCCTTGGGAAAATGGGTGGATAGACAAAGATGTGCAGCCTATGGACCTCCTTGAACCATCAGGTAAGGATTCCATGCCCTCAGTGTGTCCAGCACCCTGGTGGCTTTTAACTTCTTAGGGATTTCAAATCACCTGAGAAGGCTGTAAAAATACTGAATTTGTTGCTCACCGAAACAAACTAAAACAATACTCATACATGAACATATATAAAATTTGCATGCAAATTCAAGAAGTTCAAGGGTATGCTGAACCCCATTAATGGAATTCTAATAACCCCCACTTACGGTGCTTTCGTGAAGTGGAAAACACATTGTATTTGCACTGAGAAACCACAGTTCACCAATTATAATCTGAACAGGCCACTTTCCGCACTAACCGGTTTCCTCAGCTGGTAAATGGAGGTGTTCAGTGATACACCCACCTGGTAAAATACGTGAGGCTCTGACAAGTTATTGAAAGTGAAAGCGCCTTGTAAACTGTAGTGTTTGACTCCCAGTGAGCTGTCAGTTTGAAAGCCATTGTTACCTCTGTTGGCCTTTAAAAAGTTGTCTGGCCAGAGGACCTAGTGCCCTGGGAGGCAGGAAGTGGCTTCTCCTAGGAGTGGGTAGGCGGAGGTGAGCCTGGCTGGCTTGGAGGCCCCAGGCCTGGCCCCCCTGTGCCTGTTCCTGTCCCTCTTCACAGAGCACCAGGAGCTCCTTGGGGGCGCTCTTTCATGCAAACATGTGCCTCTCTCCCTGCAGATTAGTCACAGTAGCAGATAAAGAGGGTTGAGTGACTGAGTGAGGTTGCCAATGAGCTCCCATTAGCGAGGTCTGTGTGTGTCTGGTGGAGGGGGCTGGTAAATAGTTCACACTGCCTCACTCCTCAGCATTTCGCCGATTTCCATAACGAGCTCCACTGAACTGTGAGGCCCTGGAGGTGTCCCCAGGCTTCTGAAATACACTGTGTTCTGTAAATCCGACTTATGGAGAGGGGAAGACCACTGTGTTCACAAAGGGGGAGGATGGCAATGCCAGGCTACAGCTCCTGGAGATACTGAGGAACCCAGGGCCTGGGCCGACCCTGGTGAAGAAGAGGGGGCTGTGGGCATTCTGTCTGGCCCCACCTAGGCACAAGGTGATGACAAGGGCTGAGCTGAGTGATCCGCAGACATTGGCTGGCCAGAAGTAGGTTCCAAGGTATGACCATAGCCTAGACCCTATCAACTTCTCTGCATTTCTTCAGAGGGCAAATGACAGAAGGCAGACAAAATGTCCTGATTCCTTTTGCATCAATAACTCACTGTGCAGTTTTGCATCAACAACTGTAGCCAAATGGGAGTGGCTTGGAAACTGACTGCAAAGAGCATTTGTCCCAGACATCTTCCCTCCTTCCCTCCACCCCTCCCTTCCCTCTTTTCTTCAACCATTCAACAAATATTTATTTAGGGCCTGCAATGTGCCAGGCACTCTGATATGTGCTGAGGACAAGACGATGCCCCATAACAGATCTGCACTCTGCTCCCCTGGAATTTACAGTCTGGTGGGGGAGATGGAAATTAATAAAATCATCAAATAAATAAAGGCAAAATTGCCACTTTTAGAAGAGCTGTACAGGAGAGATGCTTGATAAAATGAGAGCCTCTGCTATGGGAGAATGACATAATTAGGGAACACTTCCTGAAGAAATGCTTGAGTTTTGAAATTTGAAGGAGTTACTTACATGGAGAAGGAAAAGACTCTGGACAGAGGGGCCGGCATGAGTCAAGCCTGGGGCCAGAGGGAGGGTGGTTAGGGTCTTAGTCAGTTTAGGCTAGCTCTTGCTGCAGTAATAAGGAGCTCCAAATATTAGAAGCTGAGCAGAATGGAGCTGCGTTTCTTACTTGTACTACATGTCCAGCATTAGGTAGCCAAAGGGTTCTGTTTCAAATCATTCCCACTCAGGCTGATGGAGGTCACATCACTGGGAACTTTGCAAGTTGCTGTGAAGAAGGAGGACCGGAAATAACTTGGTGGGCAGCACTGACGCCTCGGTCGCTGACAGGACGGAAGGAAAGCAGGTCAGCACGACAGGCCTTTAGGAATGAAGGGAGGTGTGTTGGGAGCTGACGCTGGACAGCCCAACAGGGCTGGGATCCTGCAAAGCCTTGTGGGCTCCTAGAAAGAACTGGATGATTATACTGAAAGCCAGGGGTAGCTATGGAGATTTTGTGAGCACAACGATCTTAATAAGAGGAAGCTACCAGTATTATTTGACAGATGATGATGTTGATATCGATAGTAGGCCCGTTAATTGATACCTACCCGGAACCAGGCACTCCTTTCTTTCCCCCCAGCATCTGAGATATTCACTCTTTTCACTCCCTGTTTAACGAGGAAGAGATGGGGACTTCGGCAAGGGAAAAAACTTGCTCCAAGTCCTAACTACTAAGTGGCCTGTGTTCTTTCCAGTTGATCATTCTAGTCTGAGATGAAGTCAGGCCTCATTCAGGCTACAGGAGCCGGAGGTCACTGAGGAGGAACAGGCCTCAGGCAGAACGCAGTTCACAGCCGGCCAGGGGTCCAGGGGAGTCTTGCAAAGGGCAGCCGTGGGCCCTGCCTGTCTTGGTAGCTTGGTACCTATTGTAGCTCTGGGCCCAGCACTTTTGGTGGCACCTGGAAGATACTTTATCCTGGGAAGGATGGAAGAATAGAAGACTGGGTGGAAGGATGAAAAGATGGAGGAGGCTGGCTTTCAGATGAATCGATGTGTGGCAGCACGAGAGAAGCTGGTTAGCAGAGGGTAGCTTCCCAAACTCAGGATAAGGTTTCATGGATGACTTCTCAGCCGTGCAGATGGGAGATGGGAGCTGAAAGAACAAGGGCTGGTCTGCACCTTAAGGGCAACCCAAACCAGTCTGAACAGGCCTGCGGTGTAAAGTGCGTCCTGGGTGCTTGGTATTAAGAGCATTATCTGCTTTAATCTGGGAATTGAAGCCCATAGGGTAAAAACAGACTTATATTCACTGCGAAAACCAGTATCAGATTTTGTGTCCCTGATAGTTGCTGAATTATCATATTTTGCACCATTTAAAAGCCACATGCAGGAGAGAGGGAGCTGCCGCTGTGCCCTCTAATGCCATGTTCGGTGTGATTTTTAATGCAAACGCGTCAACAAAGTGTTCATCAGAGGGCTTCTGCTCACACTGGTAGGAGCCTTGCATCTCTCACGTCTTATTTTACCCACTGTCGGTAGGGTTACTGTTCCATCACGCCCTCCTGGAACACACACTGTCCTGCATGGTGTCTATGTCGGGCAGGAAAGCAACAGCAAAGTGTGTCACTGGGGGGCAGCCTCGTGGTTAGGCGATGCGTTGCTCTGTGAGAAATGACCTTTGTGCCTCCTTGCCCCTGTTTTCATTGTCTGCCAGGAAACCTGAAGCTCATTGGACTGCCCTGGGGTATGGGGAAAAGCCAGGAAGATGAAGAGAAAGGAAGAAGGCGGTGGCGCTGTCCTTTCCCCTCACCCGCTTCATGCAGTGCACTTGCAAGCCTGGCTAACTCTCCCAGCGCCACTCAGCCAGGATTCACAACTCAGGGCTGGTGGTACCCCACATCCTGTTGTCTCCCTCGCTCATTTGATTTTTTGCCCGTTATTCATCAGGTCACTGAGTTACACACACTATTAAGTGCCTGGTATGACTCGAGCCCGGTGCAAGTGCTGGCTTCCCCGTACAAAGTCCTTCTGCGTTCTGTATACAGAGTTGCCTTGTTAAGCCTGCTGTCCATCATGGCTCTGCTTAGCTCAGGATCCTCGTGGTGTTGCCTTTCTGTACACTGCATTCAAGGCCCCCTGCCATTCTGCTCCTCACAGGCCTGCCTCAGTGTCTTTATACATGCAGGGCCCCCTTGTCCAGTTTGCCACTTAAATCCTACTAGGCCTTTGAGACCTGAGTCAATTCTCCACTTTCTTCATATAACTTTTTCTATTCACCAGGTATACTTCCCTTCCTGTGACTGCCAGTAGCCATGATTTTTGCTATCGCCATAGACTGGAATACCCTTTCCTGGAGTGTTAGTCTGATTTATTAACTAGAGGCAAGCACTTTGAGGTTGTAAACTAGACTCAACACCTATTTTATTTCATTCTTTCATGGTATAGTGGAAAGATCTCTATTTTTCAGAGCCTGAGAATGTATATAGCATTTGTCTTTTTGACTTACCAGCTTGGGAAACCTGGGTAAGTGATTAAATGTCTGAGCCTGGATTCCTCTTCTGGAAAAACCAAAATATATAATAATACTCATCCCAAGGCCTGTGGGGCTGGCAGTGAGTTGGTTAAAAGAACCTGAACATGGTAGGGGTTTACTGAATGCCAGCTGCTCTGGAATACATCCTTACTATGAGTGCTTACTGTGTGCCAGGTTCTGGGCAGGTGCCAGCCTCCGATCTTGCCATCAGGAAACCTAAAATCTTCTGGGGATGATGACATGGGCAAAAAGAAGATTAAGTGAGATAGCGAACAGAATGTGTTGTGTGCATCTATTAAGTGCTTAGTAAGTGGTGTTATAATCTACTGATGTGCATTTATTCTTGTATATCATTTAACATAAGCATGTGTGAGAAAGGATGGCTTGGTTATGAGTCATAAATGGCTGCTCTTTAATCATTTAATGGTACTGAGTTGGAGCTGATGGCAGAATGTAAAGGCCTGCTAATGCACATTTGCAGCTTTGTGTTGGTAATGGACAGAAATGGTGTGAGTGAGAGAAAGGGTTGCAGAATTAAAAATATGATACCTCCAGGGAGAAGGGTTTAGCTGACAAAGGAGTTGAGGGAATGAATGAAATGGCAACTTACACTCCTTATAAGATGGTGTTTGCAGAGAGTTCTCTCTCCTCCAGTCTGAATGGGCTTTGAGAAGCAAGGCATTTGAATTCTCTAGAATGGACATCAGAGTCCTGGGTGAGGCCACTGAGTTCCCAGTGACCCAGAACCGTCCAGTGGTCACCAGGAGAAAACTGATGCAGTAGACGGAGAAGAATGTTTTTTTTTCCCTGAGTCTCTTCCCAGCTGAGTAATCCTGACTGAGTCACTTCGCTCTGTGACTCTCCATTTCCTATCTGCAGGATTGGGGCAGGCCAACTCACCCAGCCAAGGGATGACGAAGCTCAAGTGAAGAGTAAGCGAAATGGTTTGTAGGACTACAGATGAGATAAGCTGCTAGCTCTCATTTTTGTAAAAGGAATGGGAGAAAATACTTGCAAATCATGTATCTGATAAAAGTTTAGTGTTCAGAATATATAAAGAACTCCTAAAACTCAACAACAAAAAGAGAAAAAACAGTCAATGGGTAAAGAACTTTGATTGACATTCTTAAAGAAGATATACAAGTGGCTATTTAAGTACAGGAAAAGAACTAGGGTGGCTATAACAAACCAACTAACCCCGGAAAATATCAAGTGTTGGTGAGGATGTGGAGAAATTGGAACCCTTGTATACTGCTAGTGAGAGTAAAATGGTACAGCTACTGTGGAAGACGGTCTGGCACTTACTCAAAAGCTACTTGTAGAGTTACTGTTTGACCCAACAATTCCACCTCTACATTTATACTCAAGAGAAATGAAATCATCTCTCCATGCAAAAGCCTGTAATGTCCAATATGGCATTATTTCTAATAGCCCAAAGGGGGAAGCAACCCAAATGTCCACCAAACGATGAATGACTGGATAAACAAAATGTGTGATGTATATACTATATTATTCAGCCTTAAATAGGAATATAATTCTAATATACATGTTGCAATATGTATGAAACTTGAAAACATTATGCTAGGTCAAAGAAGCTAGATACAAGAGGACAAATACTGCATGCTTTTGCTAATATGAAATATATAACTTCTAGTCCAGTACACACTCGGTAAATGGCAGTTATCAATTCTGAGATCCTCCCTGTTAATTATTTAAAATAATTTACAATAATCATCCTAGAGTAAAAACCATTGAAATAGGCAGAACAGATATTAATGATTAATTAATGGTCAATTATTGGACTTTAAACATTCATCAGGACTTACTATGTGCAAGATAGGCGTAGACAGTGTCGCAGTTAAAGGCAGTGGCTCTGCCTGGGGCCGGCAGAAAGAGGAACAGAAAGTGACTACTTAATGAGTATGAGTCTCCTTTTGGATGATGAGAAAATTCTGGAATTTGATAGCAGGGGTGGTCGCACAGCACTCTGAAAGGCTTAATGTTGCTGAATTGTACACTCTAACATGATTAAAATATTGAATTTATGTTATGTGTGTTTGACCACAATTAACAATGGATCAGAGAGGTTCTGCATTCTTAGGGAGCCTGCAAAGGAAGAGTAGGCAGTTTGCTGTCCTTTAAACAGCCCACACCAGGGCTGTGAGATTTTGAAAGAGGGCTGGAGCATTATTTCTGCCTTGTGGCAGAAGGAAAGTGGCTCAGGAACAACTGAGTACCCCACCAGGACTAACAGCAGGTCAGGGCCAGAGCAGGGGTGGTGGTACCCACATGCTTCACATTCAGGCTGCTCCTCTTTCTGATGAAAAGGCTGAGAGTTGTTCTAAGAGATGAGCACCTCCGCAAGGGAAAACTCCAAGGACGCGCGCTTCCCCCACTCTGCCGCAGTCCACGGTTTGTGGGGTAACGGAATTGATGGTGTGCGTGCCTGCCGAGGAGGGAGGCAGCACGGGGCTGCTTGGGTGTAATCGTATATTTTGGAGTTTGGGGAAAGTATAGCATGAGCTTTTTCTCCCCACCCTCATTTAATATTCCACAAACACTCACTACATAAACAACATGTCTTTTCTCAACCCTTATTATCATTCCCAGAACCACTTGCAGGCTTTCAGAAACCCATTATTATAATTATAATCAAGAATCTTAGGACAGAGCCATTTGTGCCAAAAATACATTTACACTTGGAATTGTTTGCAGAGGAACAAGAGCGAGAGATGTCGTTTTACAGCTCTGGAATCTATTGGTAGGAACTCCTGCGCCATTTAATTTCTTTTCCTCCATTTAATTTCTTAATTTGAATTTTTGTTGTCAAAGTTCTAACTAATATTTGCTTTTGTCTCTCTTTTTTTTTAACCCCCTTGGGTCTTCAGTCTCAAAGGCCCAAAGAATGCACTTCCTGTCTTCACCCTCTTTTCTGTCAGGGGATCTGCGAGCAAAGAATAATGGGGTCAATTCCAAAAGTGCCAGTGGGGTCTCCCATAACCTCTTCTCCCACCAAAAACAGCTGCCTACACACCCTCGGTTGTTTTATATAAGAACAAAGGCTTGCAGTCCATAATTAGAGGTAAATCAATGTAAAATTAATTTAATTCAGTTCACATTTGTTTAGGATTTTTTTTTCCATCTGTAGGCATATATAGATGAATCAAACATAGCTCTTGTCCTCAAAAAGAACACGGTTCATTACGGGACACAGACTGTGAATAAATATTCGTGATGGGAGACAGGATGTAATGAGAGCCATAGAAAATGAAGAAAAAAACCAACAAAGCAAAAAAAAAAAAATAATAATCATGTGCTGTAGGGGCCAGAGGAAGGGAGTGTTATGAAGCTAAGTTGGATAAAAAAGAGAACAAAGGAGCGCACGCTTTTATCCCTCCGTGTTCACGGGGTGGTTAATATTTGGTCAGCTCTAGCATCCGACGGTGACCGCCTATTCGGCACATGGTCACTGCAGGTGTAGCAGGTAACTGCCCGAAGTCTCAGTGTCCCCACCTGGAAAATGGGAATAATCATGTCTAACCTACAAATGTTGAGAGGTATAGTTGAAATTTACCTAAAATCTCACCAATTCCATGGCCAGTGGAAGTCCAAGGTTCTGCTGGGTGTCCAGGAAGCAGATCCTGAGACAGAGGTCAGTAAGCAGGATGCTTTTTAGGGAGAGCCTCTTAGGGTCAACACTTGTGCACAAGGGCAGGGAAGGAAGCAGAAATGGACAGCGAGAGGTTGAGCTGTGAAGCACCTTCAAGGACAAGCTCAGATGACCTCAGAGGAGGCAGCACACAGAGCGCTCAGGATGTCCACTTGGGGCCCAGATGGTCTGGTCTGTGTATTCACGACTTCATCAGCCCTTGGACGTGGGCTGCCCGGGCAGGACATGGCCTCGGGCCCCCGGTGGGGCTGACTGCGGCAGGCTGTCCCAGGAGCAGGGCAACTCGTCCTTCCCTGTAGGGAGATCTGGAAGGTACATCTTTAAGCCCACCACACTGAGAGACAGGCATAGTTACTTTCATAAAGTGAGACTTCCTCTGTAGTCTTCCTTCCAAAAGTAGACTTACTTTCCTCTGACCTCCGGAATCCTGGGCCGCTGGCTCTGTGTTGAGTTTGCCTTTTCACAGGATTGCATGAGAAATACACATGTTAAGTACATCATAAGGTCAGTGGATTTCACTGATGGCTTGGAAATCCAGGGGAAGGGTCACATCACCAGCACAGGCTTCCACCACCTATTGGTACTTTCTCTTCGCTCTGCCAATCGCGTCCCTTCTCTCTCTGTCCAATGCGCAACTGTGCAAGTGGCAACTTTTATTTCTGATTCAGGCTCTGCATCTGAAGATTTATCCCAAATGCTGAGTTCCCGTTTCCCCAGAATCTTGGAGAATAAAATTTTCTTTTCTGTAATGAAGGTAAAGCTTTAAACACACAATAGGTATCAGTTATTATTACATTGTATTATTATGAATCTCTGCTTTACAGGGTCTGTTTTCCACAGGTAGGAAGTCTCAGCCCCTTTTTCTGTACCTGTTTGTCCCCTTGCCTTTTCTAACTTCCAGTCTTCTTGTTAGTCATCTGTGAATCCTTAGTCCCTAGAATCTACAAATTCAAGTTGGTGACTTTATCCAACCATAATCAATGATGCAGTTTACTTTAGGGATCTGATCAGTTTGATTGAGTGCAATACGGTACAGCAATAGAGAAAAACACACACACAGCATAGATGCGAGGTCTGGGAGGGGCCGTGAAGGGGTATCTGCACTCCTAGGGAAGGCATGTGCCCTGATGGGATGCAGACCCAGAACAGCGGGGGTGGAGTCTTCCCCTGCCCCCTATTACACTTTCTGATCTTAGTAGCTTGTTTATTCGCTGTGAAAGAGGATAATAATGCCCACCTTGTGGTGTTGTTCTGAAGACTAACTCATCAAAGTAATCCCTTCCTTCCTTCATACGTTCATTTACTCTTTCCTTCATTCAACAGTCATCCAACATCCGCTGGTGCCAGCACTGAGGATACAGTAGTGACTAGGACAGATACATTCCTGTCCCCATGGAGCTTTTATGCTATTGCAGCAGAAAGACAGTAAGCGAGTAAGTTAATCAGTGACTACAAGTTACAAATGGTGCTTAAAAATAAAAAGTGAGCACAGTACAGCAATAGAGAAAAACACACACACAGCATAGATGCGAGGTCTGGGAAGGGCCGCGAAGGGGTGTCTGTGCTCCTAGGGAAGGCACGTGCAAAAACCCTTCAGCGAGCCTTTCTCCTTCCTCTGCAGCCGCAACACTTTGTAGGTACCGTTGTTACAGCGTGTGCCACCTTCTATTATAATTACCACGTGGTAAGTAAACTGCATCATTGATCATGGACTTTCCTCCTCACGCCTCCAAGATTAGGAATCCTATTCAAGGCAGCCCGTGATAGTAGAAATAAACATCATTTTCTAATCAGATTGATCTGGTTCAAATACATCACTACCACATCTAAGCTCTGTGGCTGACTGTTGATATGGCACATAGGTATAACAGGAGGTTAATTACCTCTGCTTAATGAATGGGGCATTTTATGAGGGTTCAAATCACTTGAGTCTATGGAAAAAGCATATAGTAGGCATCCAAGAAAGGTTGACTGAATCAGTTACTTTTATTCCTTAGCTTGGATTCTGGGTTTTCCTAGTCTACACCTACCTCACAGCTTTAGCTGAGGATAAGTGGATACGATGTTTGGAGTGGCCACAGCATCTGGCACCTAGTAGGCACTTAACAGATGCTGAAGAAATGATCTGATTGGAAAGGTGGTGCCCAGGGGGGGCTATTGCCATGGCTGTTGGGAAGTTTGGGGTAGAAGAGAGTTTGTGGGAAAACACAAACGTAAGCTGTTCCTGGTTTTTATTAGTCTGTCATCCACGTCTTCTCTCTTGAAACACTTTGCAATCAAAAGATTTTGGAGTGGACTATTTTCAGCCCTCAGCCTTCACCCTGAGCTGCACTAAGAGGAAAAGCTGATTAGGGAAGCTCTGCAGTGTGCACATAAGTCAGAATCACCAATATCCATCCTCTGCAGGATTAGACCGTTAATTTTCCCCCCAGAAACATTACAATCATGTTTTCAATATCCAAGTGTCACTCTTTTTAGGATTCATTATGGCAAAGACCCTGAAATCTATGACTCCTCTTAGCCAACTTAAAACTTCTTTCAAGACCTGGTTCAAAAACCCTCCTTGGCTAAAATGCCTTCTCTAAGTAACCCCTCCCTCCCTGGAAAGCTCCCGTCACCTTCCTGCCACCCAGGACCTCTGACTTACACACTTGCAGCTTGCACCATGAAAACTTGCATTTGACTGAATGCTTCCTCTTAGCTCTTCACTCTGCATAAAGGAACTATGGGTTTGGAATCAGACCACCTGTCATTACTTCATCTCAACAAACCTCTGTTTCTTCATGAAAAAAGTAATGTGCAAAATCAGAAGATCTATCTTTTAGGGTTGCTGTGATAATTATGCCTAATCTTGGATGTCAATATGCTCAGGGAACTGTTGGACACTCCATAAATTTGCTGACGCACACACACATATATGTGTATATGTATATGTATATATATGTCTGGAGAGAGAGAGACACACACACACACACATACACACACACACTATATATATATATATATATATATATATATATATATATATATATTGCTGACATATATATGTTCATATGGATATGGTTGGTTTTCCCAAATTACACTATTGGATTCATGGGGTCAGGGACCAAATATTCTGTCACTGACTCAATGTGATCTTGTGGAAGTTCCTTCCTTTCCAAAGGCCTTAGTTTCCCCATTGTTCAATTCTCATTGTGGATTTGATAGGTTGTTTTCAGATTCTAGCACACATGACAGTGCCCTGGTGGGGTGGGGGTAGTGATTAAAATAGCTTTTTCCTACACACCATCCCAGCACTTCTGATTGAAGAGGACTAGGGTGCTGTCCTGAAATGTGCCTTGTGTTGCAAACACCTTGGGAGATTCTGACAATCTCCAGACACACCTTGAGTGACATCGTAGTGGATGATCTCCTAGCACTAGCCTTCTCCTAGTTTGAGAGGTAAATGTGAATTGTCCAAGACTGATGCTTTGCAGGTTGGCCTCTCAGGAAAGGAGCTGACAAAGTTCCTTGGAAACCAGTTACAGCTTGGAGCCTAACCATTCAAATCAGGTTGGCCACAGGAGACTCCCAATGACAACACGAGAGGCACTGGGGCTCCCTCCAGCCACAGTTGCCAATGTGGTTAGTGTGTTCGAGCCCCTGACACCAGCAGATAAGTTGTGCTCCCTTAGTCAGAGAACTTCAAGACCCATCAGGATAATGCAAATCAAAGCCACGATGAGATGTCGCCTCACACTTGAGAGGACGGCTACTATAAAAACAAAACTAAACACAATGAAATAGAGGCTTAGAGAAATTGGAATCTTTGTGTACTGTTGGTGGGAATTCAGAGTGGTGCAGCCACTGTGGAAGTTGTCTCAAAAATTAAAAACTGGAACTACCTTATTTATCCAAAAGAATTGAAGGCAGGATATCAAAGAGATACTAGCGTTCCTGCATTCCATGGGCCACTAATCACAAGAGCTAAAATGTAGAAACAATGTAAATGTCCACTGGTGGACGAACAGATTAAAAAATGTGGTATATGCATGCAATGCAATATTAGTCAGCCTTAAAAAAGAAGGAAATCCTGCCATAGGCAACAACATGAATGAACCTTGAGGATATGATGCTAAGTGAAATAAGTCCATCACAGAAGGACAAATATTATGTGACTGTGCTTATATGCAGTTATCTAAACTAGGCAAACTCACAGATGCAGACAGCAGAAGGGTGGCTGCTGGGCTGGGCAAGGAGGAGATGGGAGTTGCTATTCAATAGGTATACAATTTTCAGTTATGTGTAAGTTCTAGAGATCTGCTGTACATTGTGCCTGTTGATAACAATACCGTATGGTACACTTAATCTCTTGTGAGGGTAGATCTCATCTTAAATTTCTTACCACAATAAAATAAAATTAAACAAAACAAAACATAGTTTGAGGTACGTCCGCCGAGTGAGAGACATGTGCTGACCTTGAGTGCAGTTTAAGGTGAGAGGCTGTCCATCTGCCGCTGCTCCTGTCTCCATGAGCTTTCCCCCAACGAATGGTGTTTCAGCAGGTCTGGGATGTGTGCCGCATGGCCACTTGCCTTTGTGTGCATCATAGATACCTTTAAGCTTGATATTCCCTAAGCAATATATGTAGAAAGACACTCCAAACCATAAAGTCAACTTTTATGTCATTGTTCCTATTCCTGTAGATCTGGAGCCTGGTTCCGATCATGCTGTTCCTCTGATTTTCCCTATCACCAAACTCAGAATCGTCCTTAATGGTTTAGTGAATTCCCCTCCTATGGCTATCATAACAAGTCATCACAAACTATATGGCTGAAATAAAATAACAAAAGTTATTTTATGCCTCTGGAGGTTAGCAATGTGAAATGGATCTTTTGGGCTAAAACTAAGATATTGGCAGAGCTGTGTTCCTTCTGGCAGCTCTAAGGGAGAATCTAATTCCTGGTCTGTTGTGTTTCTAGAGGCCATCTGCGTACTTTGCTCACGGCCCCCCTTCGTGTTCAGAGTGTATCATCACCCTAACCTCAGTTTCCACTGTCCCTTCTTCTTTAGTTCTGATCCTCCTGCCTCCTGCTTAGAAGCACCAGGCTGATAATTTTGGGTTTACCTGGATAATCCAGAATAATCTCACCATCTGAAACCCTTAATTTAATCACATCTGCAAAGTCTTTTTTGCCATGTACTGTAACATATTCATAGGTTTGGAGATTCGGATGTAGATATTGGGGGGCTATTATTCAGTTTACCATGTTAATCAATATCTAATGAGCAACCTCCAGGTATCAGGCAACTGGGGACGTGGTAGTCAATAAGATAAACGTGGTCCTTGCTTTAAAGAGATGTTATCTAGCTGGGAAGATACAACGGCAAAAAAAATTATAAAATAAAAAGAAAGGACAAGGAGGATTCTGAGAGAAAGGATAAAGAGCTGTTTTGGAACATAATAAGTAGCAAAAGGGCTCCTAGATGCTAACCATTTGCCTAGAGTTAGTTATGTGGGATCTGCATTTCCCAGGTCTGTGTTCTGCTTTCATGGAGAATTATCCACGATCAGATATGAAACACCAAGGGTTGATGTGGGCTGCCATCTATTTGCCAGCCTGTCAGTGGGACATCACATCCATCTGCCAGACTGGACAGGCGATACTGCATCCCCAGTACCTGCCAGATGCCAGGGGTGGGATCCTGGTTTCCTTTTAGGGTCTGCCCTCATCCCCCTCCAGGAAACTGGGTCATGTCCGGTCTAGTCCTAAACCATGGCAGAGCTAAGGAGATATTTGGTGCAAAATGGTTTGAAAATGGATGCATAATTACAAAACATCCTTGTCATCCCATCTACCTCCCACCTCATCAAATATCTGCATCAGCCAGTGTCAAGTCTTAGTTTCTTGCCATGATGTTCAAGGTCCTTGAAGACCTGACATCTGCCTCCCTCTCCAGCTTCATGCCCCACCACATGCACCTTCAATACTAAGACTCAAATAATGCATTCATGGCTTATTGCACCCTAAAAGACCACAACCTTTCATGCCTAAATATTCTCATTCATGCTCTCTTCTTCTCTTAGAACTGTGCAATCCCCACCCTGAGCTCTCCTGCTCTAATCTGCCTAACGGACTCCTATGCATCTTTTAAAACCCAAATCAGACTTCAGGCCATCTTCCCTGACCCTCCCAGAGGACAGTTATGCATTCCTTTGGAATACCTGTCTGCCCTGAATGAGCTTCTGTTTTACTTTTGCCATAGGATTGGTAATATATCTGCTTATGAGTATCACTCTCCTACTGGACTCTGAGCTTCTTGAGAGAAGGAGGCTGTAACTTATTCTTTTCTGCATCTGTAGCACTGTCCCTTAGAAGGCTACCATGGCTGGTGGCTCAGTCCCCAGGAGGGGCACCACCATGCATGGACTGTGATATCAAGGATGCCTGTGGAGTTGTGCATCGTGGTTGTTCTGACCACATGGTAGATTCTCAGTACCAATTTGTTGAATGAATGAATGAATGATGGAAGCACAGTTGGTAAACATCACATGTAGTCAAAAAACGAACCTGTGTGAAGAGATGACATACACTCTTGGCACCAATGTCATCTCTATAATCACAAGACAAAGGGGTGCCTTGTGGGTGTGCTTCTACACTTTGTGCACCTTGCCTGTGCCGTTCAGCACCAGTTCCCAAGCAAACACTCTTTGGAGACGTGTGCCTGTCTCTGCTGACACCATTAGTGCAGACAAATAGGCACATAAAACAATCACGTTGGCTTCTGCTTCATTAGAAACCCAAGGGGAAGGGGGAAAAACCCATCAGTGTTTGCCACTCAGGGATCACATCAAAAGAGGAAGGAATTTTAACTTTTTGAGTTAGTGAGAGGTTATTCAAGGAGTGCAAGGTAAACATGAGGGTGGATGTCACCGAGATACGGTGTCTCCTCCACCTCAGAGTGACATCCATGGAACACTTCACTCCAGTCCTCCCAAACCAGGATAAGCCAGCAGTGGCAGAGAATACTGGAAAAGGACTCTCCCTTCTGACCTAGAAGGCTTCAAATATCTTTACTCATTCATTTAGTCATTCATTAAACATTCATGAGCACCTATGTAACTAACACTGCAATAGGTGGGCAGAGAATTCAAAGACAACTAAGATCAAATCCCAGAGCTCAAAAAATTTACAATTTAGTGTAGGAGACAGGTAGATTCACTGTTATTAAGTTACAAAATTTCAGGTGCCAGCTGGTAAGAAGCACTTGCAGAACACTCAATCTGGGCCATGACCTACATTCCGCACTTTGAGAACACGGACTCTTTTTCTGTCTTCACAATCCTGTGAGATAGGCAGTGTGGTCATCCCAGCTCTGAAGGTGAGGAAGTGGAGGTATGGAGAGGCTGAGTGACTTACCCCAAATCACACAGCTGCTGAGTAGCTGAGGAGGGATTTGCATCTGGGCTGTGTGACTCTTGTGTCCATAACCGTTTTGCTATATGGCTAGAAAAATGATCTATGCATTCTGCTCTGGGATTCATTCAGCTTAGGGATTTGGGGACAACTGTGGAGCCAGGTTTTGAAGCTTGAATTAGGGTCACTAGATGGACATCATGCATAGAGAACTGAGTATAATCAAAGGCACTGAGGCAGGGGTGTGGAGGTACATCCCCAAGCACCTGACAATACTGTGATGAAAGCAGGAATAGTAACCAAAGCAGCCTTGTCCCCTTGCCACACACTGTCACATCTACGGCAGACATTGACAGTCTTATAAAACACCCTTTCTAAAGTAATACCTGGGCAAAGAAGGATGGATACCTATTGCTAATAATCCATTAGTAACATGTGGGGATGAGCTGGGAGGCAGCGTCTCAGGCCATTTGCCCTTCCCAATCTAGACTGCTGGATGCTTGAGCAGGATTGGGAAAGGAAGAGGCTGGAAGGTTGGCTGAGCAGACTATAGCAGGTGCTAAGGGCCATGTAAAGAACTGGGGGCTTTGTCATGCAGGCAGTGGGGACTCAGGGAAGGTTGACGGAAGTTGAGAGGAGTTTGGATGTGTGCACAGAGGGATTAGCAATTTTAGTTGGGGCCTCTGTTCTGTCTCCCTCTACCCTGAACTTTGGCAGGAAGCAAAATCAATGATCAAAGATCCCCAGTGGACAGGGGTCAGAAGAGAGGGCAAGAAAGAACCAAAGACCTCAACAAATGACCTCAGAGTTACTTAAATGGAGATAATCTTGTTTGGGGAAGATTTGGGATCAGAAAAACAATATCCCAGGCTGTTACAGGGAGAGAGACAAGTTGAAAAAGAGGAGCGAAGGGATGGTGGCTATCTAGGACTGGCTAGGGATTTTTGATTAAGGATCTTTGAGGATTTGGAGGAGTTTCTTTGTCATCACGGGAGTTGCCTTCTGCTTTCTCCAAACCATTGGCCCCTTGATCTTGCCAAACTGCCTTCTCCTCTTCCATCAGAGTTCCTACATCAAGGAAGCGGCACTAAGCTAGGAGTCAGGAGGAATACATTCTGGTCTTGATTCTGTTGTTTATACCTGTGTTACCTTGGAAAAGTCACTCACTTTCTATGAGCCTCAGTTTCTACATCCGTAAAATAAAGGAGTTAGATTAAAACATGGAAGCATAGTTGTGACATGTATGCTCCACTCCATCAACCAAACCCATGGCAGACACTGTTAATCCATCCAACATTCTTTACCCAGTGCATATGGAACTGGCCTCAGAATCCTTCTTAACCCAGGGCTCTTAGATGCCAATCAGAGCTGGCATATGATGCCAATTCTATTTACCAGTCCTGAAGCAGATGATCTCAAAACTTTCTTCCACTTCTGATATTCTTGGAGTCTAGGAAAGATCATGCACGGGAGCACAGGAAGGAAGTTCTGGAAATAAATGTTGGTGCCAGATATTTTAGGAAGGCCTAGAATGTTAGCCTGAGTATCAATAGCTTTGGTGTTTCAAGGAGAGCCATTATTCAATATGCTCAAAGCAACGCAACAAATGACAGCTCAGTGGCTTCATTTTAATCGGCCAGGGCATAAGAGGCCATGTTCCCATTACAAGGAGATCTATAAGGAATCACACCCATTAATGGTTCCCATTAAATTCAGGGCATGTGGGGAAAATTGTAGTTTGATTTAGTTTAGCAACACGAAGATATTGGCAAGATAATCACATAAAAGTGACACCTTTTATGGCTGGGCTCTTTGATTTTATGTCAGCAGGTTTCAATTTCCCACACTTTTATGATGGTATATATAGGTTCCCTACCTAATGTATGCACTAGCCAGGGTAAAGGTTAAATAGATTGTTTTAACTTTCAGGATTCACACCTGATAATAATGATAAAATAACAGTATCCCCTGTAATGGAACACCCCAGGAATCTATCACCCCTCCCAAGTCCTTGGCCTGAGAGTCCGTGGGGGCTGGGACAAGCCAGAGGGCAGGAGAAGGACAGGACATGGGTCGTGCTTGGAGGCCTGAGTTCAAATGAGGCCGCATGACTGTGGTGAAGGCGTTTTCCTCTCTGTGAAATGCCTTGTCTGTGAGACCTTATGTCACAGGACTCCCGTGAAGATGGAGCGGGTCATTGTATACCCTGTGCCTAGCACTGTGCTGGGGAACAGAGTAAATGCTTACGAATTCACACTCACTCATCCTCTGTAAACAGAGAGGGAAGTAAAAGAGGGAGACCACCTTCTCAAACTGAAATGTCTTACTTAGAAAAAAAAATCTGGAAGGTCCATTATTTCTTCCTTGAAACACAGTTCTAAAGGTCCTGGTGGCTTGCTGCTGGGCATCAGGGGAAAACGGCTGGGCCAGGGCCATCTGACTGCGAGAAACGAGCTCCTCCGCCACAGAGACCAGGGCCGCAGAGCTGTTGGACGGACGTTGTTTTGGAACCCAGAAGGAGGGAGGCCAGAGGGGGGCCCATAGAGCTATTCTCTCTGACTATCTCTCTGAGTCCTCGGATACATTTAAGCTCTTAATTCATCTCCTTTATGCCTCTTTCTTTCCCTGATAAGTTTTTGAGGAGCCTTTGAGAGAAAGGCTAATATCACCCAGGCCAAATGGCAGCCCGCTCTCCTGCTCTGCTGTTAAAAGTCTCTGCCTTGGGAAGCCTCGCTCCCTACCAGGGGCTGAATCTGCAGAGATTATCCGGCCAGGTCCTTGAGGGGAATTCAAGCTGTCCCTTTAAGTCCATTCCCCTGATGTTCAGTTTGGTCCTATTTAAATATTCCAGACAATTTCAAGACTTAATAATGATGAATACCATTACGATTAGGGTTTAATAAGAGTGTTAAGAAAAGATTTTTCATTCCAATGGAGGTGGGCCACCATGAAAATCGAATTGGCACCAGGCCTCCCAGGCCACGCTGACCGGGAAGTTTTCTCACCTCTGCCAGGGTTAACTCCCTCGGCCCAGAATCCTGGGAGGAAGCCAACACCTGCGTTCATATCCCTTGTAGACAAGACCCCTGCCCCGCTGGCCTGACCGTCGGCTGCTCTGTCATCCCTCCAGGTGACCCTTCTGCTGGGCAGCAGTGAGGTCATCCTCATATGCAAACCCCAGCTGGCTGCTCCTTCCCTTAAAGCCCTTAGTTATGGTTTGTTGGGGAGGGATGGACAGAGAGACATGGGAAACCTGGACACTAGGAATCTGACCCAACACTCCCTACGAGGGGTCTAGGAGAGATGTGGCACAGTCAGCGGTGGTAAGTGGGGAGGTACAATCACTCAACTACTGGCACACCGAGCCCCCCGTGAGCCCAAACCAGAATTTGGGGATTTGTACATACCCGGGCCTGGCCATATGGGAGAAGTGGAGATAAAGGCATAGGCAAGCCCTGAGCTTGAGAGATGAAGGCCTAGGCGGGGGGTGAGCCAGGGCACATAGTCTAGGCGTGGCGGGCCGCATAGGGTCTGAAGCGGCTACGTGACTCTGCCCTTGGACTGGGAAAGCCACCGTAGATGACACCTAGTGGGTGTGGCTGTGATCCAGTACGACTTTATTTGTGGGTTATGGAATTTAAATGTCATGTGTCATGAAATATTATTCTTTAGCTTTTATTTTCGACCATTCAAAAATGTAAAGACTCTTCTTAGCAGGCTGGATTTGGCCTATGGGCTAGGGTTTGCAGACCGCTGGTCTGGACCTTGTAAATGTGGAGCTCCCCCCACCCACTGATAAACATGGCCCATTCATTGGCCTGGAATCTGAATGATCCAATTGGAAACTACTCCTCCCTGTGGGTTGGGGGCTGGGGTTGGGAACTCTGACACTCTGGGACCTCTTGATCTGGTCTTTAGTTACCTCTCAGCGAGTCTCCTGCCTACAGAAGCCCTGCCCATTCTCACCTACTCCTGGTTCCCTGGACCTTCCACCTAGATCCAACAGCCACTCCTTGCTGATGCCTCCCCTTCTTTCTCTCTGCATTCCCCACACCCAGCCCACCACCTTCTAAGTACAGTGTTCCTCGGGGTTCTTCCTTTTTCCAGAATCTGCGAAGACCACCCAGCATTATTGTGAATTGACCACTGGTCCTCTTTTGAGTACTGGAGACCCACCTGTTTACCCAACTATCTCTCTGGGAGCTCCTGAGAAAATCCTCCCTCCCTGTGCAGTCAACATCCCTGCCGCGTGTCCGTCCCTGACCGTGCTCTCCCCGGCGCTGTTGCACATTCAGTCCCCACTACGGGGATGCTCTCCCCTGCCTCCTGCCCATCTTTCAAGCCTCATCTCCTCCTGGAAGGTTTCCTGACCACTGTTTCTCTGCCTTCATCTCCCCACTGCTCTGCCCTTCTTTGCATGTGCTGGCGCATGGGTCAGGGGACCGCACCTTTTGCTTTCATTCATCCATTGCTTACAGGGCACTGCCCAGTGCTAAGCATTGGGCTGGAGGCCAGAGCTCCAGACAAAATCCTGAATGTCCCATGATTCCCATCTTTTGAAGCTCATAGAGAAATCAATGGCCATCTTTTATGATATATTTGTGTCTCCCACCTTCCCTTGCCCATGGTGCCTAGGGGAGGATTGGGATTGAACACATAAAAAGCATTCAATAAGTACACACTACATTGGATGGTTATTCTATGCATACTAATATGCATCTTCCTCCTGTGCTTAGGAAAAAGCCCCCTCTCTTTAAAATGATTACTTATAAGACCTTTCATGATCTAGTCCCTGCTTACTTCTCTGGCCTCATCTCTCTCACATCTTCCATCTGTCTGTCTGCTGCAGTGAACCAGAGCCTCCTCGGATTGCTCCCACTCGCCACAATCCCCCATTACTCCAGGACTTCGCATGTGCTTTTCCCTCCGCCTTGCCCTCTTTTTCTTACTCTCCTCTTCACCTGCCTATTCCCTGCTCATCCTTAGGATGATTTGAAGAGTCTCCTTGGTCTGTGAAGCCCTCCCTGACAATCACAGACTTGACCCTCCTCTCTGTGTCTCCTACACATCTATTTTCTCTACTTCCTTCCTGGTAGTGGCAGTAACAGACTCCCTCAGGGCAGGGCTTTGCATACCTGCTCCTTCCTGTACCTAATGTCTGGCACAGGGTCTGGTATGTGTGTGGTTAATGCTTAATAAGTTCTTTTTTTTTTAAACTGAATGAATCTGGAATTTGAGAATAATAGGCTGGAAGGTTTTTCTTTGTAACTTTCCTTCTGGAGCTAGAAGGAAATGTGTTATCTAAGGTCGCTATTAATTTGTGTGACTGTGGGTAGTGCTTAGAAGGAGTAAAGTAGAGACTGGGAGGAGAGAAGGGCTGTAAAACTGATGGCTATCGGGGGCGAAGAGCTTTGCAAATCATCCTGGAAGAGATGGAGGAGGCTGGTGTGGAATATGCCGGGTCTGGCCCAGCTTTCTGGTGTTCATTTGCGGAAAAGCAGCTGAGTCAGGGGAGATGGCCTGGCCTGACCCACACAGGCTGGCGCTGAATCCCTTCACATTCGTTCCCACCTTGTCTTAGTGGCCACACCTCCAATGAGCCCTTGTACCAATGACCTTGAATGTCCGAAAAAGATGGGGCTTTTCCTACAGCTCTAGGTGGGTTTCTTAAGCCCAGCACTCTTGACATTTTGCGCTGGATAATTCTTTATTGTGGGGGGGCTGTCTTGTGCTTTGAAGTGTTTAGCAGTATCCTTGACCCACTAGATGCCAGTAGCACCCCCTCCTTCCCACAGTTGTGGCAACTAAAACTCTGTAGATATTGCCAAGTATCTTCTGGGGAGAGACGATCATTCTGTGTTGAGTGGCTGTTGTGGGAGTCAATAGGTATCAAATGCAAAGATTCTCTTGTTCTCCCTGCCATTTATTCACACCCCCTCACTTTGGCCATCAGGAAGCTGTGAAGCCCGAGGAGACAGGCTTGCTCAGAGACTCCGCCACCTTGTAGCTCACTTGCCCACCGTTACCCTGTGCAACTTAAGCTGGAACCACACTCAGATGCTCAAACCAGTCCCATTCCCTTAGGCCTCGATATCTTAGAATATGCTGTTACCTCAACGTTCTTTTTTCTTGCAACTAGAGAATTCTAACATAACCTCCAAGATACAGCTGATACTGTGCTCTTGTTCCTCTGTTAATGTAGTCATCCCGGTGCATCTGAACGCCTCCCTCATTCTCTCTTCCCTCTCAGCTGTGAGCTCCCGGGGAAGAAGGACCAGGTCTGACTTGACTTTGATTTGGTAACAGAGGCTGGCATGTAGCAGACACTCGGTAACTGCTCATTGATTAAACAAATTAAAGGTCATCTAGTTCAGCTGCTTTCAAGATTTTTAGCTAGAGCATCCTATATTCAAATGCACTCTGCCTGGAAGAATAA
Organism: Manis pentadactyla; assembly: GCF_030020395.1. NCBI lineage: Eukaryota > Metazoa > Chordata > Mammalia > Pholidota > Manidae > Manis > Manis pentadactyla. Next base: position 207,107,213 of record NC_080021.1, on the reverse strand, counting down.
ATGAACAAAAGAGATAAAAGTGAGGTGCTCTGATTAAAATCGGGAGGAGGGTCTAGACGTTCTGCTTCCCTTCCTCTCACCACCCCCTCCCCACAGCCCCAGCCCCTTTCCCTCACCTCTCTCATGCAGCAGCCCTGAAGGAGCTCCAGGGAGGAGCTCCTTTTAAAAATCACTGATCTGGTCCAATCTCAATTTGATGCTTGAATTCTTGCCAATGAAGTTCATGGTTCTCAAACTTGGTTGTCCATCAGAATCACCTGGGACAGTGAAAGGTACAGATTCACAGACCCTATGGTTAAAGATTCTGATTTAAAATTCTGTGGCCGAACCTGAGAATATGTTTTTTAAAGAATCTTGCTAGGTAATTTGACAACATAGCTGGGACCTGGGGGCCTCATTCGTACCTACCCTATGGTGTATATTTAGAGCAGCACTTTCTTTTTGAAAGTACTCCTGATGATTAGAAAGTTCTTGTTACTTTAGGTCTGCCTTAAGCTGGCAACTTTTTAGCATATTTCATGGCCCCTTGGAGTTCACACATTCTAGAAGTGTTAGCTGGTTGACTGAACCTTGACTGCAATCAAGTTTTAAAGGGGAGACCAGAAGAAAGGGCAGGATTTCACTGGATGTTATTTTGGTTATACTTTGCTATTGTTCCTGCCCCATCCAGGAGATGAAATGGACCCCCAGGTTTGGGACACGCCTGTGAGCTCTGGACTCTGTCCATGTAAGGAAGAAGGGGCCACGTGGAAGATAGTAGTTTGTCCGCAGCTCCAGCGGCCTCCAAGCTTCCTTGTCTCTCCCTAGGGCTGCGATTTCCTTTGACAGCTCAAGTCACCCTGTAGGCTGGGGGAATTGCTTCAGAGGGAAAATGACCCAGAAAGAAAGAGATTCTCTCCAATATGATCGTATTCCCAGGTTAAACTGAAAAGTTAATGTTCAAGTAAGAAAAAGGAACACAGTGGATGAAGTTGGACACTGAGTTCTAGTCCAGGCTCCATCATCCACTGGCTAAGTGATCCTGGACTGGTCACTTCACCTCTCCTAGTCTGTTTTCCTCATCTGTGATAAACAAGTGATAAAACTTCTCTCCTACACTCACTGGAAGCATCAAATGCAGCTGTGGACACAAGAGCATTCATGTCAACTGTAGTTTAATGAGCAGATGTGCGGGAGCTCTTCCGTCAGGATTCAAAGGGGAAACTTATCAATGTGATAATTGCAATAGGTGCCATGTACTGAGCAATTATGTTCCAGATTATCTGTTCATACATTATATGGATTACAATGGGATTATAGCAATCCCAGGAGGGACTGTTTTGCAGATAAGAAATAGAGACTTTGAGGGATTAAGTAACTCATCCAAGCTGGCAGGTGTCAACCTTTGGTTGGACTCTGAGGCTGCCTGACTCTAAAGCTGGGAATCCTAAGCACTACATGGTACGAAGAAGTTTTGATCAAAGCACATTCTAGCTGGAAGGAGAGCCTGGGAGAGAGGGGCCCAGGTAACAGATTTAGATAGGAACAAAGATCATTGGAGAAACTCAAACGTCGGAAGTAAGGGCAGAGGAGACTGAACAACAGGATAGAGGGAGTATTTGGTGAGTCTTGGTGCCCCTTTGAGAAGTACGGATTTGACCAGGCATGCCGTGGGGAGCTACTGAAGGCTCTGATTATCGCATGAATAGTGGAGGGCCCTCAATGCTTTAATGGGTGGATGGATGGATGAATCTGAATTTGGGGGAAGGAAGGTAATTTCTAAAAGCATTCCCAATGATCCCCACGTCCTGGCATTCCTGTCTTTGTGTTATTTCCTCCCCTTGAGTGTGCTGCCCTAGTCATATCCTTCAAACAAATAGAATACACAAAAGTGATGGACCATTTCTCATGAGACTGGGTTTCAAAAGACTTTGAAATCTTCCTTGCTCCACTCCCTCTCCCTTAGTCTCTCCCTTGCTTATTCTGATGGGACAAGTCGCCATGCTGTAAGGTGCTCTACGTAGAGACCAACGTGGCAAAAAGCTGAGCTCAGTCTCTGGCCAACAGCCTGCAAGGGGCAGAATCCTGGCAGCCTTGTGAGTAAGCTTGGAAGATATCTTTCCTCAGTCAAACCTTGAGATGAAATGACAGGCCTGGCTGGGTCAGGGGACCTAGAAATAGACGGAAGGCAGGAAGGAAGGCAGGAAGGCAGGAAGGGAGGGAGGGAGGGAGAAAGGAAGAAAGGAGGGCAGGAGGGAAGGAGGGAAAGAAGGAAGAGAAAAAGAGAGAGGCCATAGACTTCTACCTTCCAGACAGGGAAGGGAGTAAATATTTCCATGAATGAAGATTCCAGAGAACAGGACAAGGCAACCTAAAATGAAGATGAAATTCTTTGCTCAGAACAACACACTCATCAGGAATCCAGAGAAGGGCATTAGGTTTGCAGAGTGCCGGTAAAAACACAGTCCCGTCTGTCACGTGGTGTGGGTCTAGATCCTGCCGTGACTGCCCTGACTGTGTGCAGTGGGGCAGAGAGGGTTAGCTGTCTCCTGTCATCTGTTCTTTCTTTCTTCTTCCATAATAGAACTCCCAGGTGCTAGCTAGTGAATTATTTATCTATCAGCGTGTAATGAATCACCCCAAAACTTAGTGGCTTACAATATCAACAGTTATGCATTAGTTTTCTTTGCTTCTGTGCATCAGGAATTTGGGAGCAGCGTGGCCGTGTGTTTCTTGCTCAGGGTCTACAATATCCACCGGAGCTCCAGTCGTCTGAAGGTTGACCCTCTCGGCAGGCCTGACACTTCCAGATTGTCTAGCTCACATGGCTGATGAGTTGAAGTTTAATTCCTCTACATGAAATCTAATTCCTCCAAAAACATCTCCACAGAGCTGTTAGAATGTCTTCACAGCATGGTGGTGGGCTTTCCTTAAAGTAAGTAATCTAAGAAGCCAAGGCAGAAGCTGCAATGCCTCTTATGTTCCAGTCTTGGAAGCCCCACACCATTACTTCTATTGTATTCTATTGGTCACACAGATTGACCCTGATTCAACCTAGGTGAGGATGGCACAAGGTCATAAATATCAGAAGGTGAAGCTCATTGGCAGCCATCTCGGAGCCTGGCTCTCATAGCTAGACATGTTCTTTCTCAGAATAAAGATGGCGTTTCCCAACATCCTTTGAAGTTAGGTGTGGCCATGTGACCATATTCTAGCCAATGGGAAGTGAGCTGAGGCAGTGTGCCCACCTTCTGAGACTGGTCCTCAGAGTGAGGGGCCACGCCATTCTCCTTCCTAGAGTTTGGAATGGGAACTTCAAGGCTGTTGCTGAGCTATTTATCTTGGACCATGAGATGGAAGCTGGTGTTGAAGATGTTGGAGGAACAAATAGAAAGAGCTGGACTCGTGATCAGGGAGCCATTGGGAATGCTCTGCACGGCATAGATGTGTGAAGGGGGAATGAGGTTCTTTGGCATTCAACTCACTGTTATTTTAGGCTCTGTACCACACAAAGCAAACCTTATCTGAACTAATACTGGCAAGTTACCTACTTTCTCCAAACTTCCATTTACCTCCCTACAGAGTGGAGGCAGTTACACAGAGATGGGGTGAGCAGTAAATAATGTCATGTATGTAAAGTATGTGGCACAAAACTGGGCTCATAGAAAGCACTGGATACATTTTTGTGTTACTATTGTCCCCATTTTACGATGGTAAAGCTGACCAAGTCAAGGCTTGAACGCCGGTCTCTCCTCTAAACCTGTTTTTCTGACTATGCTGATGCAGTGAGTTGTTCTTTTGGTAAAGGGGTGGAGTAACTGAAAATAGGGCTGTGAAGGCAGGGGAACCGAGTCTGATAGGAAGAACGGGTCTGTGGGCAGTGGAGAGACTCCAAGTGCTTTTGGAAGAGGGTAGGCAGGCCTGGAGCCATAGAAATGAAGGCTCCTTATTTTCCCCTGTGGAGGACCCTGCCCCGAACTGAGCCCCACAATCCTGGGAGGCTCAGGGGAGGCTCAGGGGACTTGCTGTTCTTGTCATTTGGTTCTTCTTTCTGCCTCCCAAACACCTTCCTAGGGCAGGATATGGAAGATGCGCCGAAGCAAGAACTTGGACGTGACTTATTTTGACTTGACTCTTTGCCAGCGCTTGTAACCAACCCTGAAATCAGTCTTTTCACCTTTGTTTGGACGATCAGGTGTAAATATACATTTTAATTATTTACAAAATTAAGTCAGTGATTTGCTGCTGATCCGGTATGTTTGACAATATTTCGGCACCATCTGTTTCCTAATTGGACTTAATCTCCAAAAGATGTTACCAAAATAGCCATCAAATAATTACAAAATAAAAGAAAAATCAAGCCACAAAAATCCCTCCACTCTCTCTCACTGGATTCACAGACGTACATAAACATGCACAACACAATTTATCCTAACCTTTGCAGTAACTTTAGGCATGTGCATGTGACCTTACATTATATATGGAAGGCATGAAGATGATATAGGGAAAAGCAATGTTAGTCCAGGGAAGTGAGTTCAAGAGCTGGCTCTGTGTGACCTCGGGCAGGTCAATTCCCTTCTCTGAGCCTGGGCTCTGATGTGCATATAACCCCTGTGCCATGTGTGTTCAGATGTCTTCTTCATGGCACGCTGCCCTCATCCCATGGATGCTAGTCCATTGTTGGTTACCTTTTATTATGAACAAGTTCTTGAAATAGGTTCTGGATACCAGTGAGGGCTGATTTTTGCACAGTGGCTTTGGGTGACCTTTTTCCCTTCTGTGAGCCTGGAGTTTATTGTCTGTAAAGAATTCAGTACTGATGATGTCACCTTGCCCTGCTGATCAGGGTCATGCAAGGGAGCATTTTGGTCAAGAGAGTGGATTGTGAAATCAAAACGGCTGGGTTGGAACTCCTGTTTCTCACTTACTTGCCATAAGCCCTCAGAAAAGTTACTAAATCTCTCCTGGCCTCAGTTTTCCCATCTCAAAATGGGATTTGTGGTTGGACCTTCCTCTTACGGATATTGGAGGCTTAAATAAGAGTTTCTGAAAAGTCCCTGGATTGCAGCAAGCTCTCAATTAAGATTGTTGTTGTAAAAACCTGCTTTGAAGGATCATGAAAAAAACGGATTTTAAAAAATTTCTCAAAATAGGTGATCCTTGTGTATCAATGAATAAACATCATTCTGTGGACTTAAAAAAATTTATCCACACTTTATACATGACAATGAGACAAAGAAGATTCATATCCCTCCTGTAGGGAGTGACTTTAGAAGCTGGTTTTTCTGCAAACCAAGGGAGAGTCCTGATCATTCAAGACTTCATTTCTGTTTCCCAGAGAATCACTGTCACTGACTGCTTTGTTTTTGGCCTTTTTTGAGGGCTTTTTAAAAATTTTCAACTTTTTGTAAGAATGTTAAGATTATATTACTTTTCCTGTGTGCTCACCACCCCCACTTCTCCTGGAAGAATTAATTAACTAATTAATTAATTCAACACATATGTTTGGGCACCTGCTCTGTACTACCCGGTATTCTCTGGGGCACTGAGGGCACAGCAGTGGATCAGCTGGTTACAGTCTCCCTCTCCACTTCTGATGTGCACATTCTAATGGGAAACACACACACACACAGACATGCATACACACATGCATACACACGTACGTCCCGTGTGATGTCAATAGTAAATCAGGGCACTGGAGCAGAGCATGATGGCGGGGTGGGGGTTATATTTTCAGCAGAATAGTAAGTGAAAGACTCTATGAAGAGGTGCTTTAGGAGAAACTTGATTGAAGCAAGAGAATATGCATGTGGCTGTCAGGGAGAAGGGCACTCCAGAATGAGGGCACAGCTGATGAGGTCCCCCGGGTGCAAGCCTGCTGGCTCTTTAGAGAGCTTCGAGAAGGCCAGTGTAGCTGGAACTGAGCAAGGGGATAAGTGAGGTCAGAGTGATGGCCAGGGACTGGACTCAGGGCCACGGTGAGGACTCAGACTTTATGCCACGGGATGTGAAGCCTTTGGGGGGTGAGTCCTGAACATGGGAGGGGCATGCGCTTAGATCTATAATTGAATGTGACCATTCTGGTGCCCGTGTCAAGAATAGACAATGAAGCCTGAGGCTAGAAGCAGAGAGACCAGGCTGGAACCCACTGCAGGCATTCAGGTGAGCAAGATGATGGCACCTGGCTGGCATGGGAGAGACGAGGTGGGGCAAGGGATCACATTTGGGGGGTGCTTTAGGGTGGATTCCAGAGCATTTGCTAATGGCTTGGTGGGGGGGTGTTGATGAAATGAGAGGACTCAAGGGCGACTCCTAAGCCTTTGACCCCAACAGTTGGGTGAGCGGCGGGGGATGAATTGCTCATCCTGAGATGGGGGATGCTAGTGAGGAGCAAGCTTTTTTTTGTTTTTTAATTTTTTCAGGATGAGATCAAAGGTTCCATTTTGGCCACACTAAGTGCATCTTAAATCTGCAGTGGAGACTCTTCAGCACATACGTGATCTTGAAGCCAGAGCCCTGGCTCTGCCTACTACATAGTAACTATGCTACAAGACAGCTAAGAAAGGGGGCAAGGCCATCCACCTGCTGCGTCCCCACATTTGAGGGTCAGGCAAAGGGCCTGAGGAGCAGCCAGGAATGCAGGAGAAAAGTCTGATAGCCAGTGTGTGAGATGCCTCAGGCCGCCATCACCAAGTTCCACCAGCTGGGTGCCTCCAAACCACGGAAATGTGTTCCTTCATGGTTCCAAACTCAAGTCACCAGCAGTGCCTCGGGCTCCCCCTGCAGCCTCTCAGGGAAGATTCTTCCTCGGCTCTCCCAGCTTCTGGTGGTGGCCAGCCATCCTTGCGTTCCTTGGCCTGTGGCGACGGGAGTCCCGTCTCTGCTTCCATTCTCACATCAGTTTCTTTCCTGTGCCTGCTCTGTGTGTCTCCAAATCTCTCTTTCCTTATAAGGACACCAGTTTTTGGATTTAGAGTCCACCTTAACCATATGACCTTGTTTTATCTTGACCCTGTTCTCAAATAAGGTTACATTTACAGGTACTGGGCGTTAGGATCGACCTATCTTTTCAGGAAGACAACTCAGCCCACCACAGGAGGTGACCCAGTCTCCAGGTCACTCTGCCTTTTGTGTCTTCTCTCGGCACAGCCTGATAATCAGAGTGACTATTCAGCTTTTCATTCTCCCTTTATTGGTCATTTTGGGGGATCCAAGATAATATTTTCAAACAGTAATTACATGGGATGATGAGAAGGTATTAACCTGAATGAAGTTCTCTGTGGTCAAATCATTGGAGCAATCCTGTGCTAAACATCTACAGTTTTCAGTTGTGGGGCTTTTCAGTGCCTTGTTAAGTGAACGGGCATTGGGAATCTCTAAGAACGGTTCTGGAGCATACGGCATTCTCTTGAGTTCCCAGAACCTTCAGGTCACAGAGCATTTTCTGTTCAGATGGAGGGGAAAGCGTGGGTGATTGGAATGTGGGATGTGAGAGATCTAAGATACCGAGAAATCCGTGGAAATGGTCTAACAAGTGGCATGCAAGTAACCTTCCGTCCTTTATCCTCCAGAAAATGCTCTTGTGCACATGCACCATCTATTCAAAATCAGCAAATTCCATTATGCAGATGAAATCCTGTGGAAACAAATCTGACATGAGGAGAGAGAGAGAAAAAAATTTTTACTCTACCTCAGACATTTGATTTCATTTTAACCTTCTCAGGAAAATGTTTCCTCTGTAATGTTTCCAATAGATTGGAGTTGATCCTATTATGCTTGATATTCATTCATTCTCTCCCAGCTAATATGTGAACGTTGATCAGAGCCCACCAGGGCCAAGTACATTATGTATATTACCCCCTAATCCTTCCCATGTCCTAAAAGGTTTTCCTCTTATTATGAATGAGGAAACTGAGGCTAAGGAGTTTAGAACAACTTGCTCAAGGTTGCATGATTTGTAATAGCAGTAACGGTCTTCATCCTAGGGGCTGACTGTCTTTAAATACCTGTGATTCTTCTGCATGATTTAAAGTGCTATTTGTTTATTTGTTCTTTATTTTTGGAAGGAGGAGGGAAGAAGGTAACCTGACAGAGAACATCAAATAAGGGGAAGCAAGTTATTAAAGATAGCACAGTAGCTAATGGTGATTGGGTTTTCATTATTTGGTAGGTGTTTCTTGGTTGAAACATCACAGCTCTCCTAGGACATGGACACTTCTATTTCCATTTTACAAATAAGGAAATGGAGCCTGAGAGTGGGTCTCCAGCTAGTAAGAGCTACAGTTGGGATTAGAATCCAATTCTGACTCCAGAATTCAGAACTTTGCCCCATTTATTTTCATTTTTGGTAGCTTTAAGTGGGGTCCTTCTTTTGACGGCAGTGGACAGCAGTGAGCATAAATGGTGGTCGTGACTCGGGGCACTGTGTTAAGAAGGATCCTGAAGCTCTGTGCAGGTTCACTGAGAGGAGTGAACGGTGTGTAGGTTTGGTGATATTTGCTGTGATGTCATTGTTATTCTGGCTTATCTCCTGCCCTGTTCTGAGCCACCTGCCTTGTTTTAGCCTTTTTCCTTTTCCTTTTCTCTGAAGCATGAAGTACAGAATGCATAGTTTGCAGAGGGAGGGCTAGGTTAGAATCATCATGAGAGCAGTTTTGATTTGGAGGTGTGTCTGAATGGGAGATATGGTCAAAGCGGGGTTCTGACGTCATTGTAATGACACCAGACAGCATCTGAGTGGTCTGTCTCATCTAAGGATGCTTTCATACCCCTTTGAGTTAGTTGATCCACCGATGGGCTTGCGATGTACGCTGGAGAGAGGCAATCACCCCACTCCATAGACAAGGAGACTGAGCCTCAAGGAGGCATGGCAACTACTTGGTTCCCTCCAGCTTCTGAGGAGTAGTACCCCATGTGGACACAGGCTTTCAGGTCCAGTGGTCTCACCACCACTCTCACTCTGGTCCTCTTGTTTTGGTCTGGTTGCTACTGCACGTATGATCAGAGTTGGGATAAAACCAACAGATGGGGGGAAGCCACCCTGGGGGTGTAGTCTGGATGGGAGGAATGGTGGGCATGGTCACAAAGGAGTATAGTGTGGGGATGAAATCATTTCACTACTGTTTCTTCTCTTCACATCCACCAATTCGTTCCTATATTGAATCAGAATAATATGATAATAATAACCAACCATTATGGGGTGCTTACTAGGAACCAGGCAGTGTGCTAAGTGCCTTACCTAGCTGATATAATTTAATTTTAAGAACAACCCTGCAAATTAGGCTCAATTTATGTGTGTGTCCCCTCCCCCCATTTTACAGATGACAAAACTGAGATTCATTGTTTGCTTTGCTGGGAAGTTTCTGAGTTGTAAACAAGGGGATTCCAGGGGCTTTTTCCTTCTTTAGCATGCTTTTCTGCTTCTGTTAGTTCCACTGTTAGACTAGCTGGGAACCATGGACACCCTTTTGGTATCTATTTTAAAATTCCAAAGCTGTTGTTTGCTTATAAACATCAGATCTGCAGCTGATGTAATGCACAGCACAGACTCACAGCTCGTCACAGAGCTGACTGCTCCAGGCCAGGCCGGGACCCAGCCAAGTAGTCACGCGCCTGCTGGAAATGTGGCTGTTTCAGCTGATGCACACAGACACTCAATGTCTCCCCTTCCAGAATTCTGACTTCAAATACATCCGTCCCCCACCCCGCCCCAGTCTCTCTGTCTTTCTCGAATACCCATATAAATCCTCAAATTTGTTGCTACCCTTCCCTGGATCTATTTTTTTTTCTTCCTGTGTATTGTTTTAAATAGGAAGAAGACTGCTGTTGTAGCCCAATTTAATACCTCATTTAGAGTTGTATTGCCAATCAGGAAATGAAATACAATCACATCAGGCAAGGCTTTAAATTCAGCTCTGTCTTCATATTTTGCCATTTGAGTCCTGAAATTTACACAGCCTCGTTCCCACCCTAATTGATTCTTCTAACCTGACCATGACTTTTACCATCCTATGGTTAGAACACTGACTGGCCTTATTTCTCTGCTGTCAGGATACATATCACCTTTAAAGGGACCTGTACTGTCAGGAAGTTTATGTCTCAAATTTAAGATTTCTTAAATGAAACAAGAACTGCTGGGTAGCTTAAAGACTTAGAATGAATAATAAAACATTCAAACATGAGGGGTTTTTTTTCCTAAAAATTTTATGAAATAAGACATTAACACATCCCTGTATCATGGACACACTGAATGTAGACAATTTTCTTCAGCACATGAAATGACTGAAATAAGACTTTTACCTTATAAATAAAACTTGTAACTACAGAATCTATCCTAACCTGAATGATGGTATCATCAGACGTGGGTTTGAAAAGGGGAACCCTTGCCCTATCTGTTAAAACAGGAAGAAATTGCCTAAGGTGATCGATGCTCTAAGAGAATATGGTGAGTAGGTTAATCCACTTTGGAAATCACAGAACACTCTGCGCATTACATCATGTCATTATATATGCAAGTATTAGCCCAAATTACAAAGGGTCTCGAGTATCTTGTTGGAGCACACATCAGGCTGGAAGATGAGTCTGAACTCTAGATTTAGTTGTGTCACTGAGAGCCCATTTACTATATGACAGGTCCTTTCGAGTTAAACCTTCACAAATACCTACAGGTCGGATTATTAGCCTCACTGGACGCATGAACAAACTGTACCCTGTAGCAGAGGATTTAGGAAAGCCTCACAAGCACATGTAGCAAGTAAATGGAAAAGTTGGGATTCAAATTCAAGTCTGTCTGGTGCCCAAGTCTCTTCTCTTAGCCATTGTGTGTCCTTGGACTAGTCATTTCCCATATGGGCCTTGGTTTCTTTACAGTGGAATACAGACATCGACTTTGGTAATCTTAATGTTTCTTATGAAACTGAAACGACTTGGATTCGGAAGGGCTGCTCTTGAGATCCAGAATCCTTTTACAAGTTGTGTGGCCATGGGCAAGTTGCTTAACTTTTCTGAGCCTTAGTTTCTGCATCTGTGAAATGGGGGTAAAATCCTAAACTAGAGATCAAATTAAATAATGCAAATAAGAGTGTTCTTATTTCTTATGAATTATTATCAATAATTAGTAACAGTGTTACTATTAACCCCAGACATGGGCTGGTTTTTATTCATTTATCATTCATTAATAATCAGTATTAATTATTAGTTATTTATAAGAGTATTATTATTAAGCCCAGGCATAGGCTTAGTTTTGTTCATTGAAAATGGCTGCATAGAACCTAAACCTGAAAAGAATGTCATGTTAATCATGTTGGTAGCTAACTTAAAGAATATCTATCTATCTATCGATCGATCTTCTTGCACTCCTATCTGAGACACGGCTGCCTGGTGGAAGAGCGTTGCAGAGTGGGTAAAAGCAAGGGCTTTAAAATCAGACAGACCTCGCTGCTCTATTATGAACTAGTGACATTACCTCTGGCAAATGGCTAACCCTCTCTCAGGCTTGGTGTCCTCTGTGAACGGGAGATATAATGGGGCAACCCCATATGGCTGATAGGAGAGTTACATGGGATAATAATGCCCACAAGGCACTTTGCACAGGGCCTGGCCCGGAGCAGGCGCCCTTTCAGCATTGGTGAGTGCCGGAACATCTAGCTTGGTGGCACATGGAATGCCCCAGACTGACACATGGAAAACACGAGAGCTTGTCTGGTCTTTTGATCACTTTCTTTATGAAATTAAATAATCCCCTTATCCTCCCAGGGCCCTTTGATCTTGTGGCCCTTCCTGTACCTACTTTCCAGGCTCACAGCCTGAATTGAATCTTTCTGCAGGGAGGAACCACGATGGGGCAGCTGGGGGAGCAGAAAACAGGGATGATTTAGACATCAAATTTAGAGATAATTCTTCACCAGTTCACTCTTAGCTTCATTTAGTCCTTTGCTCCATGCTATCTACCAAGTTCTTCTGTGTACAAGATCCCATTTGTCTGCAGAAAACCTTATGAATAGCAAGAGTGACACTGTGGACACCATTTGATTGGTCAGAAGGCTAAGGGTCAGGAGAGGATGAATGACTTCTCCAAGAGCACTAAAATAATTAGGGTTGTAACCAGGCTGAAAATCCAAGCATTCGGGTATATCTATACACACATACATACACACCCATGCATATATATTTTACATATATAAATTAATAGTTTTGTATGTATATACATAAATGTATGTATACACATATAGTTACATATGAATATACATATGCATACATATATTAATCCAAGCATTAAACTGCATATATACATATATGCATATATATTCTACACACTTATGTACATATATATGTGTGTTGAATATATGTATTTTATATATTCATATACACACACACACACACACACACAAAATCTCAGTTTTCCTCTGTTTGCGTGCCATTGAGTGACTGCTGCTTTCACTTTTTAAAGATAATTATTTGCCATCAAGGGACTGTCATGTAAGAAATGCTTGGAGTTTTGGAAGAGCCACTCTGGAAAACTGCCTGGAATCTATGGCACACAGAAGACATATCTCCAAAATATGTACAAAATCTATCCTTTCCATTTTCACTGTTTCCACCTGTAGTGGGCAGAAAAATCCCTCTCCACGGCCCCCGCCACCTGCCGCGAAGTTGTACTGCCCTGGAACCTATGAATATGTTACCATATGTGGCAAAAAGATGTTTGCAGGTGTGACTGAGTTAAAGATCTTGACATGGGAGGTTAACTTGGATTATCCAAGTGGGCTCCATGAAATCGCAGGGTCCTTATAAGACAGAGGCAGGAGGGCCAGAGTCTCAGAGGACGTAAGGTGCTGCACTGCGGGATTTCAGAGTGGAGGAAGCCGTCAGGAGCCGAAGAGTGCAGGCGGCCTCTAGAAGCTGGAGAGGCGAAGGCAGTGGATTGTCTCCTACAGTCTCCAGAGGAACCGATCGCTGATAACCCTGATTGCAGCCAGTAAGACCCATACCAGACTTCTTATCTCCACAGGTAGCTAACTAGTACACCACCACCAGCTCTTGCCTGGGCATCCCCAGCTACCTCCAGACCAGTCTCACTCCTTCTGCTCTTCCCAGCCCTTAGCCACAGAGTCTGTTCTCTATGCAGCCACCACAGGGATCACGTCAAACCTCAACCTGCTAATGTCTCTCGTGTGCTTAAAACCCTCAACGGCTCACTGTCCCACTTGGAATAAAGTCCAGACCCCCTTACTATGCTGTCACTTTGCTAGGTGATTTGTCCAGCCAGTCCTGGGAGGTTAGGGGGAGAGCTGAGCCCAGAACCACAAGATCTGGCCTAAGTTCTCAGAGTAGACTCTGAGGTATGTAAGCACATTCTCTGATCTGGAAGAGAAAGGAAGTGAAGAGGCTTCCCAGAGAAATGTCAGGGCAATTGTCACCATGTCTGAGGCTTTTAGAAGCAGGGCTGGAAGGAATAAGTTGGAAAACTTTATTTATTTATTTTTATTTCTATTTTGTTTTTGTATCATTAATGTATAATTACACGAGCAACATTATGGTTACTAGACTCATCCCGTTATCAAGTCCCCACCACATACCCCATTACAGTCACTGTCCGTCAGCGTAGTAAGATGCTATAGAATCATTACTTGTCTTCTCTGTTATACTGCCTTTCCCGAGTCCCCCACCTACATTATGCGTGCTTATCATAACGCGCCATTTTCCCCCTTATCCCTCCCTTCCCACCCACCCTCCCCAGTCCTTTTCCCTTTGGTAACTGTTAGTCTATTCTTGGGTTCTGTGATTCTGCTGCTGTTTTGTTCCTTCAGTTTTTGCTTTGTACTTATACTCCACAGATGAGTGAAATCATTTGGTACTTGTCTTTCTCCACCTGGCTTATTTCACTGAGCATAATACCCTCTAGCTCCACCCATGTTGCAAATGGTAGGATTTGTTTTCTTATGGCTGAATAATATTCCATTGTGTATACATACCACATCTTCTTTATCCATTCATCTACTGATGGACAGTTAGGTTGCTTCCATTTCTTGGCTATTGTAAATAGTGCTGCAATAAACATAGGGGTGCATCCGTCTTTTTCAAACTGGGCTCCTGCATTCTTAGGGTAAATTCCTAGGAGTGGAATTCCTGGGTCAAATGGTATTTCCATTTTTAGTTTTTTGAGGAACCTCCATACTGCTTTCCACAATGGTTGAACTAATTTACATTCCCACCAGCAGTGTAGGAGGGTTCCCCTTTTTCCACATCCTCACCAATGTTTGTTGTTTGTCTTTTGGATGGTAACCATCCTAACTGGTGTGAGGTGATATCTCATTGTGGTTTTAATTTGCACTTCTCTGATGACTAGCAATGTGGAGCATCTTTTCATATGTCTGTTGGCCATCTGAATTTCTTCATTGGAGAATTGTCTGTTCAGATCCTCTGCCCATTTTTTGATTGGATTATTTGCTTTCTGTTTGTTGAGGTACATGAGTTCTTTGTATATTTGGGATGTCAACCCTTTATTTATGTTGTCATAATGTCATAATTCATAAATCTGTCATTTATGAATATATTCTCCCATACTGTAGGATGCCTTTTTGTTCTACTGATGGTGTCCTTTGCCTTACACAAGTTTTTAGTTTGATATAGTCCCACTTTTTCATTTTTGCTTTTGTTTCCCTTGCCCAGGGAGATATGTTCATGAAGAAGTTGCTCATGTTTATGTCCAAGACATTTTTGCCTATGTTTTTTCCTAAGAGTTTTATGGTTTCATGACTTACATTCAGGTATTTGATCCATTTTCAGTTTACTTTTGTGTATGGGGTTATACAATAATCCAGTTTCATCCTCTTACATGTAGCTGTCCAATTTTGCCAATACCAGCTGTTGAAGAGGCTGTCATTTTCCCATTGTATATCTATGGCTCCTTTATCATACATTAATTGACCATAGATGCTTGGGTTATATCTGGACTCTCTATTATGTTCCACTGGTCTATGGGTCTGCTTTTGTGCCAGTACCAAATTGTCTTGATTACTGTGGCTTTGTAGTAGAGCTTGAAGTTGGGAAGTGAGATCCTGCCTGCTTTATTCTTCCTGCTCACTATTGTTTTGGCTATTTGGGGTCTTTTGTGGTCCCAGATGAATTTTAGAACTATTTGCTCTACTTCATTGAAGAATGCTCTTGGTATTTTGATAGGGATTGCATTGAATCTGCAGATTGCTTTAGGCAGGATGGCCATTTTGACAATAGTAATTCCTCCTACCCAAGAGCATGGGATGAATTTCTATTTATTAGTGTCCTTTAATTTCTTTTATGAGTGTCTTGTAGTTTTCAGGGTATAGGTCTTTCACTTTCTTGGTTAGGTTTATTCCCAGGTATTTTATTCTTTTTGATGCAATTGTGAATGGAATTGTTTTCCTGATTTCTCTTTCTGCTGGTTCATCATTAGTGTATAGGAATGCAACAGATTTCTGTGTATTAATTTTGTATCCTGCAACTTTGCTGAATTCAGATATTAGATCTAGTAGTTTTGGAGTGGAGTCTTTAGGGTTTTTTATGTACAATATCATGTCATCTTCAAACAGTGACAGTTTGGCTTCTTCCTTACCAATCTGGATGCCTTTTATTTCTTTGTGTTTTCTGATTGCCATGGTTAGGACCACCAGTACTATGTTGAATAAAAGCAGAGAGAGTGAGCATCCTTGCCTTGTTCCCAATCTTAGGGGAAAATCTTTCAGCTTCTCACTGTTAAGTATGATGTTGGCTGTGGGTTTGTCATCTATGGCCTTTATTATGTTGAGGTACTTGCCCTCTATACCCATTTTGTTGAGAGTTTTTATCATGAATGGATGAATTTTGTCAAATGCTTTTTCAGCGTCTATGGAGATGATCATGTGTTTTTTGTCCTTCTTTTTGTTGAAGTGGTGTATGATGTTACTGGATTTTTAAATGTTGTACAATCCTTGCATCCCTGGGATGAATCCCATCTGATCATGGTGTATGATCCTCTTGATGTATTTTTGAATTCGGTTTGCTAATATTTTGTTGAGTATTTTTGCATCTATGTTCATCAGGGCTATTGGTCTGTAGTTTTCTATTTTTGTGGGGTCTTTGCCTGGTTTTGGTATTAGAGTGATGCTGGCTTCATAGAATGAGTTTGGAAGTAATCCCTCCTCTTCTATTTTTTTTGGAAGACTTTAAGGAGAATGGGTATTATGTCTTCTCTAAATGTCTGATAAAATTCAGCAGTGAATCCATCTGGTCTGGGTGTTTTGTTCTTCAGTAGTTTTTTGATTACTGAATCAATTTCATTGCTGGTAAATGGTCTGTTTAGATTTTATGGTTTCTTCCTGGGTTAATCTAGGAAGGTTGTATTTTTCTAGAAAGTAGCCCATTTCTTCTTGGCTATCCTGTTTGTTAGCATATATATTTTTATAGTATCCTCTAATAATTCTTTGTATTTCTGTGATGTCTGTCATGATTTTTCTCATTTCTGATTCTGTTTATGTGTGTAGATTCTCTTTTTCTCTTAATAAGTCTGGCTAGGGGTTTGTCTATTTTGTTTATTTTATCAAAGAACCAGCTCTTGGTTTCATTGATTTTTTTCTATTCTTTTATTTTTCTCAATTTTATTTATTTCTTCTCTGATCTTTATTATGTCCCTCCTTCTGCTGAAATTGGGCCTCATTTGTTCTTCTTTTTACAATTTCAATGATTGTGAATTTAGACTATTCATTTAGGATTGTTCTTCCTTCTTTAAATAGGCCTTGGTTGCTATATACTTTCCTCTTAGAACTGCCTTTGCTGCATCCCACAGAAGTTGGGGCATTGTGTTGTTGTTTTCATTTGTCTCCATATATTGCTTGATCTCTGTTTTAATTTGGACATTGATCCATTGATTATTTAGAAGCATGTTGTTAAGCCTCCATGTGTTTGTGAGCCTTTTTGTTTTCTTTGTACAATTTATTTCTAGTTTTGTACCTTTGTGATCTAAGGAGTTGGTTGGTAGAATTTCAATCTTTTTGAATTTACTGAGGCTCTTTTTGTGGCCCAGTATGTGGTCTATTCTGAAAATGTTCCATGTGCACTTGAGAAGAATGTGTATCCTGCTGCTTTTGGGTGTAGAGTTCTGCAGATGTCTGTTAGGTCCAGCTGTTCTAGTGTGTTGTTCAGTGCCTCTGTCTCTACATATTTTCTGTCTGGTTGATCTGTCCTTTGGAGTGAGTGGTGTGTTGAAGTCTCCTAAAATGAATGCATTGCATTCTGTTTCCTCCTCTAATTCTGTTAGTATTTGTTTCACATATGTCGGTGTTCCTGTGTGGTGCATATGTATTTATAATGGTTATATCCTCTTGCCAGACTGACCCCTTTATCATTATGTAATGTCCTTCCTTATTTTGTGTTACTTTCTTTGTTTCGAAGTCTATTTTGTTTGATACAAGTATTGTGACACCTGATTTTTTCTCCCTATTATTTGCATGGAATATCTTTTTCCATCCCTTCACTTTTAGTCTGTGTATGTCTTTGGGTTTGAGGTGAGTCTCTTGTAGGCAGCATACAGATGGGTCTTGCTTTTTTATTCATTCTATTAGTCTGTGTCTTTTTATTGGTGCAGTCATTCCATTTACATTTAGGGTGATTATTGATAGATATGTACTTATTGCCATTGCAGGCTTGGGATTTGTGGTTACCAAAGGTTCAAGGGTAGCTTCTTTACTATCTAACCATCTAACTTAACTCAGTTATTACACTATTATAAACACAGTCTGATGATTCTATATTTCTCTCCCTTTTTCTCTTCCTCCTCCACTCTTTATATGATAGGTGTTTTATTCTGTACTCTTTTGTATTTCCCTTGACTGATTTTGTGGATAGCTGATTTTATTTTGCATTTAGTTAGTATTTGGTTGGTCTACTTTCTCTGCTGTGGTTTTATTTTCTCTGGTGACATCTATTTAGCCTTAGGAGTATTTCCATCTATAGCAGTCCCTCCAAAATACCCTATAGAGGTGGTTTATGGGAGGCAAATTCCCTCAACATTTGCTTATCTGGGAATTGTTTAATCTCTCCTTCAAATGTAAATGATAATCTTGCTGGATACAGTATTCTTGGTTCAAGGCCTTTCTGTTTCATTGCATTGAATCTATCATGCCATTCTCTCCTGGCCTGTGAGGTTTCTGCTGAGAAGTCTGATGATAGCCTGGTGAGTTTTCCTTTGTAAGTGATCTTTTTTCTCTCTCTGGCTGATTTTAATACTCTGTCCTTGTCTTTGATCTTTGCTATTTTAATTATTATATGTCTTGTTGTTGTCTTCCTTGGGTCCCTTATGTTGGGAGATGTGTGAACTTTCATGGTCTGAGAGACCATTTCCTTCCCCAGCTTGTGGAAATTTTCAGCAATTATTTCTTCAAGACACTTTCTATCCCTTTTCCTCTCTCTTCTTCTTCTGGTATCCCTATAAGGTGAATATTGTTCTGTTTGGATTGGTCACACAATTCTCTTAATATTCTTTCATTCCTAGAGATCCTTTTATCTCTGTCTGCCTCAGCTTCTCTGTATTCCTGTTCTCTGATTTCTATTCCATTAACAGTCTCTTCCTCTTCATTCAGTCTGCTCTTAAATCCTTCCATTGTTTGTTTCATTTCTGTTATCATCCCTCTCCAGAATTCATCCCTTAGTTATTAAATATTTCTCTGTAGCTCCATCAGCATGCTTATGACTTTTATTTTGAATTCTTTTTCATGAAGGTTGATGATTTCAGTCTCACCAGGTCCTCTCTCTGGCGTTTGAGGGATTTTTGGACTTAACAAGTTTCTTCTGCCTTTTCATGGCAATGGAGGTGATCACCGGCAAATGGCGCATATGTCAGCTGGGAGAACAAAGACCCTTCCTGCTTGCTGGTCACCTTTCCCATCTCTGCTGCCTGTGGCCATCAACTGCACACAGAGAGCAGCCTCTGTGTTGATCCCCTGAGCTGCCATGGAAAGGGGGCCCTCAGGAAGGCCTAGGGCACTGGTGGTGTTTGCAGGCAAGCAGTGTGTGTTTTCTGTGAGAATAGAGCCCCTACATCCTTCCCAGACTCTGCACCAGTTTCCTCTGCCTGTGCCGGTCAACCAGGTGCAGGGGCAGCCTTTGGGTTAATCCCCTGAGCTGCCATGGGCAGGGCAGCCCTCGTGATGGCCTAGGGCACTGGTGGGGTTTTCAGGCAAGCAGTGCATGTTTGCTGTGAGACTAAAGCCCCTTGTGCCTTCTGGACTCTGCACCAGTCTCCGCTGACTGTGCCGGGCAGCTGCATGTAGGCAGCAGCCTCTGGGTCTGACCTGGTTAGCTCTGTGCTGGGGGAAGCCTCTGTGTGGTTGCTGTGGGTGGGGCTGCTCCCCAGCTGCTCCCCAGCAATGGTGGGCCAGCTGGTTCCCTTGCAGTGCCAGCTAGTGTGGGGAATTGTATGGCAGACTGCTTATCGCTGTTGAGGGGCTTCCGACCTGCGTTGCCATCCAGGGGCTTAGGGCACCTGAAGTTCCTTAAAGTTCCCAGCCTGCTGGGCTGAGTGTGCCAGGAGGATTTTGTCCAACTGTTAAATCCTTGTCCCTTTAAGACTTTTAAAGTGCCCGCTTTTCTTTTGTCCCAGGGCAGCCGGCTGTGGGAACCTGTTCGCAGTCTTAGTCTCAGATTTTGCTTTTCTGCTCCTCTAATATCCAGTACACCATGCAATGTGTGTCTGTGCTCCAGGTGCAGATTACTAGGGCTGGTTATTTAGTAGTCCTGTGCTTCCACTCCCTCCCCACTCTGATTCTTTTCCTCCCGCTGGTGAGCTGGGGTGGGGGGAGTGCTCGGGTCCCGCTGGGCCATGGCTTTGTATCTTACCCTTTTGTGAGATGTTGAGTTCTCGGAGATGTAGATGTAGCCTGGCTGGTGTACTCTGTCTTCTGGTCATTCTTTTAGGAATAGTTGTATTTGCTGTATTTTCAAAATATATATGGTTTTCGGAGGAGATTTCCGCTGCTCTACTCATACCGCCATCTTGAGAATCTGCCGGAAGACATATTTTGGAACCTTCTCCTTCCTTCTTTCAGACTTTCCTGTACTTGGATGTATACACAGTACTGGAAAATCAATGACTGGGGAATTCTTCAGGAAAACCAAGGATCATTTTAATAAACTATGTGCTCCCTTCATGCATAAATAGTAAATAAGTAATAACAATAAAATATATACTTATTTATATAGGGTTACAATGTGAATGCCTACAAGACCAGACTGGAACATACGAGTAGGAATTCAGGCCAAGTGTGGCTATATCTTCTGATTTTTTCAAAAGAAAATAGAAATCTGAGGTTTTATGTGAAAAACTCCCAGTTTTTAAGTATAGGCCATGGATTGCAGTCATTATTTTAACCATGCGAAGACCACAGAGTATTTCCATGGGCTAGATAGGCCCTATGGCCATTTACCTAAGATGTTGGTCCTACCCATTAAAGTCACATCACCTTAGGGATGGCCTCACCCCTCTTGAATATCTTCCTGCTCTTTGGACTTTGGTTGGAAAATGGGGGGTCCAGTGGAGCAGTCTGGTGTTGGATGCTAGGGAACAGCCCTGAAGAGCCACGTCTGGGAGTCAGCTCACGTCTGAAGAGTGTGTCATCCAGCACAAACAGAGGTCCAGGCCTAGCTCTCTTGAAGTCCTGGATGACCTTGGTTCTAGCCATCCTCCAAGTGGAGAACAGCTCTTCTGTCTGACTTCACATATTTCCCCACATTTTCTAAGTCTTCTGACCCCCAAAGAGCATGTTCATTGGTTTAGTATTGTCCACAAAAAAGCCTACTCTTTTTGAACCTATCTTTCAAGGTTTATTATTAATTCTTTTTTCAAATGCACCTCAGTGAAGTCTATTTTGATGATCCTACTTAAAATTGTAATTCTTATCCTACCCCATAACTTCAGGTCTTCCTAATCTACTTTGTTTTCACTAGAATGTATACTCTAAGAAAGCAAATATTTTTATTGTTTTCTTTACTGGTCCATCCCAGCACCCATAACAGTGTCTGGTGTGTTGTTGTATATCAATAATTATTTACTGAAAGAATGAGCTACAATATTCATTGAGACTCTATTGTGTATCTGGAGCCTGTGCCCTCATGGAACTTAATGATTTACCTGCCATTTGAATATCAGACACACTCCAGGGCAATGACTGCATCTTATCCATCTCTGTTTCCCCAGATAGGGACAATGGATAGTACATGGAAGATGCTCACGAAGTTCTTGTCAAGTGAATAAATCTACTCACTGTGATCCTCTATAATCCAGTCAAACTGGGCTTCTTAATGAACTTTGAGAACTTCCATGCCTCCCGTGACCTTTTGACCATCCTCTGCCGACTGTCCAAGTTCTAACTCGGATATCACTCATTCATCTGCAGTGATTCATGGAGATAACTAGAAAGGTAAGCTCTAGAGTCAAATAGATATGACTGTGAAACCTAGTACCTTTATTCACTGCCTTTATAAGTGTGGTTAAATTGCTCAACTTTGCTAGACTTTGCTTTCTTCCCTTATAAGGAGAATTGAACCTTAGTGCCTGTCTTACTGGATTGTTGTGATGGTTATGTAAGGTGAATGTATTATAAAATACTTGGTAGCCCAGGGGATTAATAAATATTAACCAGGAAAATATTTTTTGGAAAACCCCTTAGTTACACTCTTACTCTGTGATTATAGTGCCTCTCTTCTCGATACTTGATTCAACTTGTCTTGTGGTTTAAATGATCGCATATCAATCTCCTTAGTGGGGGGTATTCCCTGTATAGGTGTTGATAACAGAGAGGTGAGGCAGCAAGAGTGAAAGGTGGAGTGTAGGCAGGTGAGGGGTCAGATCTGTGCTCTGCTACTGGTTAGCTGTGTGAACAGGAGCAGATCACTTCATTTCTCTGACGTCTGCTTTCTCATCTGGTAAATGGGCATGGCAATACCAACAGAGCAGAGCTGAAGGGAACATGCAACAGGAGCCCATTTCAGACAGAGTGTGGAACACATTTGGTGGTTAATATCTATTCATGCCCATCTCTTGGCATTTAAACATTTCTTGCTGGAGGATGAGATGTCCATTGGAATCAGTCACCCTCCCCCTGCTTCCCTTAAGGATCCTCAACCTTTTGCGTTGTGCCCTTTCTGTATTTCATGCAATCCTACTGCAGAACAGAAGCTGGATGGAAACATCTCTTTGCCTCTTGTGGGTGATTGGTTTACACCCAAATCACAAAATCTGATTATAAGTTTGTAAACGTCTTTGCTTGCAGAGAGAGACCCATATTATTAATGGCCATAAAATTAAATTACCCAGTGCATTTCTATTCCGAAAGAAAAACCGATCCATGTTCACTAGTCAGCCTGCATAACGTAGATGTATAAACAAAAATGGGAGGGAGGGAGAACACCCGCCATGTTATTTATTCAGTTCCAAAACATTTTCCACACACCATATGGCAGGATTTTTTTTCTTTCTCAAGCCTTTTTCACAGATGTAATTATAATTCTTTTCACCTTCCCCTGAGAGATCATCTTGAGTATTGTAAAGATTGTGTGAAACTTGAGACCTTACAGGGAACTTTATTCCTGTGGCAATCAGTCTCCTCTTCCTTTGCAAAGTTCAGCTGCTGGCCTGTGGATAGCTGCTCTGCAGAGCATCCAGCCTGAGGTTTTCCTTGGGGCGTATTAATGATGAGTGAAGGTTGGACGTTATCACTATCATTGTCTTATATGCATCATCATCTCCCTAGTAGGGATGCAGTTATCAGCCGGAAGCATGCCCCAGCCCTCTCTTTCTCTGGCTTCTTCATCATCACTAGAGTATTCTCTGATCCTGGTAGCAAGCAGACCTTAATAACCTTCTACACCACATTCTCAGCGGAAGGAATCTTAGCATCTACCTCTTGTTTATGTCACATGGAACCAAACAAGGACTGAACATGAGGGAGGCATCTGCTAAACACCCATTCATCTTCATTTTCTTGATGCACAGGAGTATTAATAAAGGTAGATCCAGGTCAACTCAGAAAGTGTATGCAGATATGGACGGGCATCCCTCCCATTTATTAATCACTCACTCTATGTTAGGCTTCATACAAAGTCTTTTGTGTGCATGTCCTCATTTATATCTGTAGGAACCCTGTGAGGTAAATGTCCTTATTCTCTTTTTACAGAGATAGAAACTGAGGGGCTGAGCGCTTAAGTGCTATGGGCAAGGTCACAGGCAATTTCTCTACCACAATGTATAATAACAGCCACGGAGACTTAGTGTCAGAAACTTTGTGCACGCATCACCACACAGTGAGGCCAAAATGTCTATAAAAAGGTCATTCTTAATGACCCTGTTTGAAAGGAGAAGCTGGGACTCAGGAAGCATAAGGAACTTGTCCCCAAGTTCCCTCAGCTAGCAAATGTGCTCTCACCCACTTCTTACCCAGTTCACTCTACAAAATACAGCGTGTCACACACCCTCTGAGTTTTAAAACATGAACACCCAACCTCCATTTTTATCCTTGTTTCTCTGGGGTGATGTGTTCCAAACTCCCAACATCTGAGTTACAAAAGAACTTTGGCACGTAACCTGTTGATGTGCTGAAGACTGTCTGCATCTTCCATAGTGACAGGGTGCGTCTGGCAAGAACAAAAATCGTCTTGTGATTTACCAGATGGCAGTTTGCTCTCCAGCTGGACTGGGAATCCCAGAGGACCCATATCTTCCTGCAAGCTTCCAGCGGTACCACCTCTGTGCTATGGCTTCACCACCGGACCCGGATGTCGAACCCCCAGATGGGGGTTGTATTGCTCCAGCAGGATGAGATGCAAGGTCTAGAAGGCCCTACACCTGACATGCTCCTCAGGAACTCCTCAGGACGTTCTCTGTGTCAGAGTAATTACAGCCATATACATCCTCCCAAGGTTTAGATTTAAAACCATTGGTGCGAAAAGGTGGATTAAGCTAGTTCTATAGCAATGGTCCAGGAAGAGCTATGATCAGTGGTTTACAGCAGTATCTTTCAATTGTTCCAGACAATAAACATTTTACACTGTGACCCACTGCACATGTGGACGTGTGTATGCATACATGCATGTAATTGAAATATATCACACATAATATATGTGTTGGTGTGTAACTGACATAAAAGTTTCACAAAACAATACCCTTCCTAGGTGAGATTCACTCCTATTTTTCTATTCTAATCCATTTCTCGCCTTTCCTTTAAAAATCAAGTGTTGGTCACAACCCTCTAGATTGCTTTCATAGCTTGCAGTTTGACAAACCGTTTTAATGTGGGGTCCACTTGCGGCTCTGGGGTACTAGACCTCTCCTCTCCTGGCCTCAGTTTCTTATCTGTAAAATGGATATAATACCACTACTTTTCTTGTGTGATTGTTGTGAGGGTTAACTAAGACAATGCTTATCTGCAGATCCTCAAGTGATACCTTTTATCTAGAAATGATGTATTATTACCTAATCCATATCCTTCACTTAAGAGATGGGAAAATGAGAGCCACTGAAGGGGAAGAAGTTCTCCAGAGGTCACTGTGGCAATGAGCAGGGGTCAGGACCAGAATCCAAACTTCTGACACATGCTGCTTCTCTCGGCCACCTGTAATCACCTTACTTCTAGAAACTGCATTAACCTCTCAGGATGACCAGCACATCCTCAGTGCATAACTCCTTCCTTGCCCTTCCCAGCCTCTCTGGAACCCATTCTTACTAGGTTTCCTGTTGAGAGTTTTCAAAATGTCAGTGCCCCAGGGAGACCACATATTTTTCCACCTGCTGAGTGTAACTAATAAATGGCTCCATCAGTCAGGGAATGAGGCCATGGGGATGTTCAAATGGGAGAAAAAGGACTCCCAAACGGCCTCACTAACTCCTTCTGGGTCCCTCAAGAGAGACTGGTTCCAGGACGACAGGACAGCAAAGTGCTTCGGTTCTGAGTCTGATTTTTAAGGGTCATGGTGGTGGGAGCTCAGCATATTGTGAGAAGCTGGTAGCAGTGCGTAAAGGATATTTTCATCAACTATATCCCAATAAAACAAAGTAAATAGAAGGATGTCTTCAGCATCTGGCCATCGCTCCTGGGGATTCCCCAGAGCTTCCCCACCCCCTTGCCTGTGCCCAGGTCATTCTTCCCACCTAGAACACCATCGGTTCTTTTGCCGCACAGTCACACCCTTCCCTTCCTAATGCTTCCCTGTGATGCTTACTCTAATCCCAGGTAGCAGGTACTTTGCAGAAACTGGCATCTTTTGGGGGTCATTTCTCATCACCTACTTGTGTCATAGAGAAGTATATAAAATTGTTCTCTCCTACTAATATAGAAGCTCCTTAGGGGGCAGAATCAATCTAAGTTATCTTTGTGTCTTTTTTGGCACCTAGCAAAATGTTTTGTTCTTACATATAAGGCACTGAAACACGTGTGTTGGGTGAATTAAAGAGTGAAAAAAATAAAGTGTGGGTAGGTGAATGTTATGACTGCTTAGTATCACCAGGATGAATTATTGAGGACGCATGTGTGCATGTGTGTATGTGTACATGCATGCATATGTATGTATATTTTCCACAACTACATTGTAAGCCAGAGGTTCTCACCCTTGGTGCTCATAAGCATCCTCTGGGGAGTTCATGTAGAATATTGAGGCCCCACCACCAGAAATTCTGTTTAAGTTGGTCTGGGCTAGGACCTGGGGAATGCATGTATTTAACATTCTCTCTTGGTGATTCTAATGTGCAGCCATGGTTCAGAGCCATTGCTGTTAGCTTTTTGATTAATAGGAAGATGGTACATGAAAGTGCTCAGGAGAGAGCTGGTCTGTGGTAGGGCTCTATAAATGCATATAAACACTTCTGCTCCTCCTTCCTCTTGAGGGTTGGGACTTTACATTATGCCTCTTTCTACTGTGCAGGGAGCTGAGCCCAAGGGACAAGTTAAAGAGGGCAGCAGCTGTTTCAGTGGGGAGTGCGATCGAGCGTCCAATGAGCCCGTCCGGAGAATGAGTGCTACTGCTCTCAGAACTCGAGTGAAACTGTTGTAGACTATGGCCTTTAGGGAAAACTTTGTGAATAAGGTTAGATTTGAATTGGGCCTCAGTGAATGGGCAGAATGTGGCAAATTGATAACAAAAAGCAAGTTGAAGGGTATTCTAGAAAAGGCACATAGCATCATCAAAGATGGGAAGATAGGGAAGACTATTATGTGCCAGGCACAGGGCTGAGCCTTTTAGATGCATGACCTTATTTAAGACTCATAGGAAGTATTACATATGATGGAACAAGGTTCAGAGAGGGCAAGCAATTAGCTCAAGGTCACATAGACTACGTGGTGGCACTGACATTTAAATGTGGGTGTGTTTGAGATACTGAATGCTGGGAAAAAAGGGGAGGAAGTCCCCATGTGTGTGGACAAGTTTGTCAGAGTAGGTGGACTTAGAGGGAAAAGAAGAGGTAGTTTGATTAGAAAGCCATGTTTGGGCTAGAATAAGACCCGAGAGTCCCTCCAGATTTTAACCTTACCTTGGGGACCACAGGAAGTTGTAAATTTTTGAGTGACACAATGTGTATAGCTAAAAGTACAGAGAATCAAGAATTAGCAGGGTTGACAGGAGCCTTGGAATAAGTTATTTAATCCACAACTGGCCTAATGAGGAAATTGATTTTGCCTTTCCTCAATTATTCTTGCTGGGGATCAAACCCAACAATTCAACCCTCCATAGGAAAAGAAGTCTGTAAGCATCAGCACAAACAGGTTTAGGCAATCTCATTTCAACGTTTTTCTCCAGGGGACGTTTGCTGAGAACGTTTTTTACTGAACACCTACTACATGCCAGAACCCGTGCTGTGAGTCACAGAGAAAGAGCTAAAAAAGATTCATTCCCGTCTCTCTTTCCTCCCAGTGGTGGTCCCCTCGGAGACCATGCGGTCAGAATAGACTCATCAGATGCCCTCCATTCTCCCCCCGCCTTCTTTTTGCTGAGCTGAAAATGCACAGAATTACCTTAACATTCCCAACTGGATCTTATTTTCCAAGCCGCTTTCATCCATTGTCTTGCTTTCCTTTGAACTACATCCAATTTATCATTTTTTCCTTCTCCTTCTGGAAACATGATGTTCAAAATTGGACACAGCCGCCCTATTAAGTCTTAACCACAGTCAACTAGGTGGCTAGCTTGTTGTACATGGTGAAATCTTATTAATAGGTAGATGGGAAGTGGGATGGGAGTAGGTGTGGCCACCTGGACTTTTTTTTTTAAGCAGCACATGCAAAGGAGGGCAGCAGAAACTAACAAGCCATTAGCTGCCTCAGAAATACTCTTACTTAAATATTTTTCCTCATGTTTTCTTCGGGAGGGTTTTACATTCACTTATTTTATTACCTTGACATTTTTATACACCTGGTAACAATTTTTTTTGTAAGGTAAGTTTTACTTAGGTACAGTATAAAGCTGCTCTTGAGATGAAAGCTGTTATCTGATTCAGAGCTTAATGCTGAAAAGTTCTCAAGCTGGTGAATCTGAAGACATTCCTTGCATAATTGTGTACTTAGAATTCAGTGGCAGCGTAAAAGGGAGAGAGCTTCGTGTTCTGTCTGGAATTATGAAAAAAGACACTTTATTTTTAAGTGAACTGGGGGAGAAGGGGGAAAAAGCCTGTGACGGAAGATGTTTAGCTGAGTTACTGAAATACCATCTGGAGGCTTGGCTGGAAAAGAAGAGAAACCCTAGAAGGAGCAAGAAATGGGGGAGCTAAGCCGAAACCAGCCTGGCAGGCTCTGGGAAATGCACTCAAGCAGGGACATGAGTTTGTAGAGCAGAGGGGGCAGCTACTTTGCCCCTTGGATAGGAAGGCAAAAATTATTTAAATTTTTTAAAGTTGTGGTAGAGTACACAGAGTGTACAAGTCAGCGTTTTTTAGTGTACTGTTCAGTGGGACTATGTACGCTACCAGTGTTACCTAACCACCACCTCATCCATGTCCAGAGCTTTTTTCATGCTCCCAAACCGAAACTCTGTACCATTAAACCCAACTCCTCACTCTCCCTCCTCCCCGTCTCTGGCAACCACCATTCTGCAGAAGGCAGTCATTGTTTTTAGAGTGGAAAGAGGAGAAGGGTCTTTCTGTCAGGGCTCAACTAATCACACCGATTTTATGAATCATCTCCAACTTCACCATTCCCCTCCAGCCTGAGCTCAGTCCTACGTTTTATGGTGGCTGTAGTTTTACAGTCCTACCTGTCTGTCAACCAGACGGTGATCTGCATGAGAGCAGAAGCTGCAAGGGCACCGTCTATGGTGTGCAGAGCCGGACTAAAGTAGCTAATGCTGCTTCTGCGTTTGTCTACGGGGTGCAGCACCATGATGGACACCTTACACCTTATCTCTAGGGTTCTCACAGCAATCCTGCAAAGGAGGTGAAGCAAAACCTGATTTACCAATGAGGAAACTGAGCATGTGATAATAGAAATAAACTGCTCAAGGGCAAGTGCGGGAACTGGGGTTTCAATATAATTCAATCTCTTTACCATTTCCCAATATCTGGTCTTTGTCAGCATTTTCTATGGGAAGATGGGACTTGGGGACCAGGTGCCACTGGGTAGTAGAAAATCCATTTCCTTTCCTGGACTGTGTTTTCCAGAACACTAGTTTCATAAGATGGTAGTAGGTGTTTCTTAAAACTGAAAAAAATTTAGGGGAAAAAATTATATGCTCTCATAAGGTTGGGAACATTGAGTTAAATACAGTTGAACAGACTCTTCCTTGCAGGACATCTCAGAGGCTGGCTTATTCATTCTGTCCGCAAACTTATTTTTATGACATCTTGTGAACTCAGTACACTGTAGGAAAACTTGGGCAAATGCCAGGGGTGGCATTCAAGATATTTAAATACTCTTGTAACCCGGAAATTGGCCAATCAGACTGGATCACAGCCCGAACAGAAAAAATGGGAGCCAACAACTGGTGTGGCAACAGAGTGTGCTGATGGTAAGGTGTACCTGCAGGACATCAGGCCTCCGCTTAACAGCCGTGGCTCCTAGAAGATGCACAATTCAGGGAGTGGGGAGCAGCCAAGCGGGCCAATGGTCCCAGGGAAAGAAGGAAGCCTATATCCCGGAAATGCTTCCTAGGGCTGCCAGGATGCTAGGCTTGGGAAGGAGCATTTGTCTCTCTGACAGAATGCTGTACCTAGCCTATTAAGTAGAGGTTGGGATGCCTAGAGCCTGTCGATGGTGGCAGTCTGCTAGGCTCTATTTATTTTGAGCAGAGGCAGCGTGGTTCATTAGAGGAGCATTGGATAGGAGACAGAGGGGCTGGGCTCTGCCTGGGATGCATGGTGGCTGGAAGCCAGTTTGCACCCCTGATGGACCTCAGTTTCAGGTCTCTGTAGTGGAGTGGGTGGGCTAGATCATCAAAGTTCTCTTCCTGCTGTAACGTCTCATTACGTCTTTGGGCAGCTCTTAGGTTTGCTGACTCCCATTTTTAGTAAGTAGCTATGATCCCCCCCACCTCCAAGTAAAGACAGTATATGTTTCTTGTCATCGCTACAGATGATGCAGCTACAAAGATAAAGACCCCAGCCTTTCGAATTCCATGTCTGCCTGATTCTCTTCCACGCCTGATGCACCGCCAGGAGTGGAGTGGGGGGAATGTATCTTTAATATTTATTAAAGTGATCCAAATCTCTGTTATCTTCCATCTTTGATCCTGTTAAATATTCTGAACTCCTTTTTTATTTAAACACATTTGGTCTAATCATGGGCTGATGTGCTTCCTTTAATCTCTGCATTTTCTGCAGTGAGGCGGGAGAGGAGGGGTGAGGTTTATGGGAGATGTTTAATGCTTGTGTCAGTTGCATTTCACTTTGTCCTGGTTGAAGGAATCTAACCTGGAAAATCCCACCACGGCAATGCATACTCAGGAAATTATCACAAAGAATTCAAAGCTACTTATTTGAAGACAGTTGTCACCATGTTATGTATAACGGTGCAACACTGGAGATACACCTACTGTCTAACACAAAGAACGTGTTTTAGTAAATTACATTAGAATGATAATTTTATGCAGTTATTGCAATTTTAGTCCTGAACATCACCTGGAATTTTTGGGAAACTCTATGAACCGGCAGTACATAAATTCTACAACCACCTGCACGAAGATCAAAGGGGAATGTGGACAAATACGCATGGATGATTTATTATGCGTCATGGGATTATGGGATCATGGGTGACGTGTTTTTTCTGTCGGGTTTCTGTTATTCTAGTGGCAACATTGTTTATACAATATATAAGGCATGGAAAATCACATAGTACATATGTATTGACCTTAGAATTGGAAATCTATATTCAGATCAAGATTTTTGTTACTACTTTATGCAGGATTTTGTGCAAATCTCTTATCCTCACAGAGCCTGGTAGGTGGAAAATGAGTTTTTTCTTCTCAAATCAAATCAAATGAAATGAAGCTACTACGTTATTGTAAAAACAGCTCATATTATAAAAAGCCACAAAGTTGGACCTTTGTTCATTCTTGATGAGCTGTATTTTAAAGCTATCCAGTTCTAGAATTAGTAGGAATCACTACAGCATCATAATTCCAGGTCTGAGTCTCAGCTCCCGCAGGTCCTAGCTATGTGGCCTTGGGCAAGGGACCTCTCCGAGTTTCAGTTTCTTCTCATCCGTTAGGGTTTGACCTGGTTAGTAAGCAACATTCCTTCTTCTCTTGACTAAGTTCAGAACCAACGGAGAAAATATCACCTGAGTCAGACAGATTGAGATCAGAACATTACTTTAGTCCTTTAAAGCTCTTTGGAGAAATGTGACAAGGATCCAGAGCAGCAGTGGGCTTCCCAATCCAGCCGCTCCCCCTCAGCCACGTGCAGCATGGCACAACCAGACACTGCCCCCTCAGGGGGCACCAGGCTCCCGGGGGCTCTCAGGAAGGGGGAGCAGGAGACGGCCTCCCTGCAGGTGGCAGACGCCATGAGAAACAAGGCCTGCAGACCTATTTCCATCTTCCCAGTGTACCCTTGAACATTCAGTGGGGTTATGCATGTTGTTTTTTAGACAGTAACTAGCATGTTACTAGTGCTCAATAAATAAGGTCTGCTACTGTCCCTTTGCCAGATTCCCCAGGCAAAAACATCTCCTCTCCTGGATGTCTCTGTGGTTGAATTGCCAGACTGGTGAGGCCTCACAAGGAGAGATAATGGTCTCTGAAACCAGATGAGTCCTGGCTCGCCCACCTCTTGGTTCACATGACCTTGGACTATTTACTTAACTTCTGTGTACCTTAGTCTTTCCATCTGTAAAATGGGGATAGGAGCAATAGCTACTCATAGAGTCCCTATGAGGCTTCAGCAAGCTAATACCTCTAAGCACTTAGAATAGTAACTAGCACATAGTAAAAATGTTTGCTAGTTATAAAGAATTAACAAAGACCTGGACATTGACCAGGGCTGCCCCACTCCACACGGTGGGTGGATTTAGGGCATATTGTTGACATCCCAGACCATCTCTATTGGTGAGTGTATGAGAGGGATTTCTCATCCCTCTGAAATAGTTTTCACTTTTCTCATCCCTCCCGTCCTTTCACTTTTTGATTGGGGAAAAAAAAAAAAAGACTGCCGCTGGCCATGGGAATGATTCTGAGTTGAGCTGTTTTTCTCGGTATGTGCAGAGTTTTAGACTTTGGGTCCCCAGCCTTCTTTCTCTCTCCCACCATCCTAAACGTCTTGGTACAATTCCCAGCAAGATGAGGATTATTTATAATTTGGCCCTAACTGCAGCCCAGCAGGAGAACATGTTAATGAGTTCATTAATTAATTAGCTTGCATTTGCATAGCACTTTAGCATTTGCAAAACCCTTTCAGATTCATTATTTCATTTTATGATCACAATACCCCAGTAAGGAACAAGGCAGGGGTTATCCAGATTTTTCAGCAAGGAGACTGAGATGCTGTGAGACTAACTGGTCGGCCCCAGACAACTGGTTCAGTGGCAGAGGTGGGATCAAACTCAGCTTTCCATTCGCTTTATTTAGGCAGAGGCTGTGCAGACTTATAGACCCCCACTTAAATTCTTGCTCCAATCTGTATTACTTGTGTGATCTTAATCAAGTTACTCAACCTCTATGATCATTAGTTTCCTCATCTGTGAAACAAAGTTAAAAACAGTATCAACCTCATTAGGATTAATATGAATATTAACCAAGGTGATGCACAGTAAGCTCACACTGTAACTGCTTGGTCAGTGGTAAGGCCATTATAATAAAGAATGACGAGCTTCCATTAACTTTAACATGGTGTGGGCTGTGCAAAGAGTCCTTGGGAGCAGGAACCAGAAGTAAATTGGATCCACTCTATGCAATGGGCAATTGGGAAAGTTTTCTCTGAGGCACAGGACTTGAACCTTGACAGGTGAATATGAATATTCCCAGGCAGAGAAAAATGAAAGAAAATTCTAGGGAGTAAAACTAATTGCCCTAAATCACAGTGGGATGAACCCATTTTCTGTCTTTAGGGAAAGGATAGCAATCTGGTTAAATGCTGACAGAGGATACCTAGTGGTGAAGATGGTCATGATGCACAGATATGGATATGTCACAAGACATCTAGTGGGTGTACTGATTGCTGGGGTGTGGGCACAGGGAGAGCACAATGTACCTGGTGGTGAAGATAATGACTGCACATGGGAAATAGAGATGGCATAAAGTACCTAGTGGCTGAGATGGTGGGAGTGTGGGCATGGGGTTGGAGAGATTCGAGTGATGAGATGAGCCAGCATGGCAAGGATTAAATTATGGAGGTCTTGGAATCTATGACAGTAAGTTTGTGCTTTTATGGGAAATGATATGAATGATGCTTGTCTATTCTTTTTTTTAGGAAGACTAAGTGATTTTTATCTGATCCATGTTTCAGAAAGATTATACTGTTGGCAAGTGCATGGGATGGATGAAAGATGAAATCTTTCTATCACAGAAGCAATATTCCTGACTTATCCTGGAATGCCTTTTAAAGAAGAACATGTTCTCTTTTCTTTCACTTTTAAATTTCACTCTATTTTCCACAGGCCTGTTTCATTTCTAAGGCCTTCAGGGTAATGTTTGCAAGGGCAGACTTGAAAACACAGGGTCTTCCCATCACCAAAAGGCTTAGATTCATACATTCGTAGAAATTTACAGTAGCACGGGACTTTTGAGACCTCTTATTCCAAATTTTCTCATGGAACAACTTGGGTCACAGTAGTCTTCTCACATTTCTGCCAGGCCTCACACATGTGAACTAGAAGCTCTGGTCTTGGAGTCATCTGACTACATAGAGATAAATCATTATTATGGATCACTAGCTATTAGATACAAGGAAGGCATTAGAGCCTGTAGGTCCCAACGTCTCCTAAACTATAAAATAAATCCCCAATTCTATTCCATTCCAACACACAGGCACATGTAAACTTGTGGACACATGCACACACACACACACACACACACACACAATTTCATACTTTTGGATGTGCCTACTTCACATCAGAACATTAAAGGGCAGGGAAAACCACCAAAACAGCAACAAAAACAGAATTTTAACATAGTGTGCTCCAAACTTAATTGACCATTAAAACAACACCTTTTAAAAAAAAAAAAAAGCAGAATACCTTTTACATCCTACTTTGGGACATTCTGATCAACCCAGCCTTTTAGTAATCAGGTAAGATCAGTGAGTTTACCGGCACTACAGAAGTAGTTACTGCTGGAGCTCTGAGTAGAATCCGAGTTCAGTGCCTGGATATTCTCATTTTTGTAAAAATATTCCAAGTTCTGAGTCTTCTGACCTGTCTCCATTATGAAGATATATTTGGGAGAGTATCAGGACACACAAGAGCACAGCTATCTATCAGCTATGGCTGTATGAGTCGCTGGAGAGTTTTTCTCTAAGTAACTGATCTGCACCAGGACTCTCTTGTTATAAAATATCTTGAGGAGTGAGGGTTTTATTTCTGTCTCATCTGTTTCTTGGATTTGTAGTTTCTGTTTTGTCCAAAGAAATTATTCTTTCAGAGGATGAACTACTAGTCTGTTTTCTTTGGAAGTTACAATGTTGTTTAATTGTGTTTTAATAAAGTGCATGGGGGGAGAGAAAAAACTAGCTTATCCTTTGTAAGAATAAAATCATCCTTTAGGAGATGGGAAAGTGACCATCTTCTACCCTAATTCCAAGTACATTGCAATGAACACAAGTTGGACATCCATGGCTTGGGAGAGACAAGTTCAATGCTAACCATTTCCATTTCTTCTGGGATACAAAGGAAGACTACATTTTCCCAACCTCCCTTAAAGTTAATTTAGGACTGTGTGATTTGGTTCTAGCTAGTAGGGTGTGGGGTTGAAGTGACTGTACTCAGCTTTCTGTATGGTTCTA
This sequence comes from Manis pentadactyla, assembly GCF_030020395.1. Taxonomy (NCBI): domain Eukaryota; kingdom Metazoa; phylum Chordata; class Mammalia; order Pholidota; family Manidae; genus Manis; species Manis pentadactyla. The sequence goes on along the minus strand of NC_080021.1, from coordinate 207,072,814 downwards.
AAATCTCCTGTGCAATTTTCCTTTCTTTCTCTTCCTTTTCTTGGTGACCATGAAGGTCTTGTGTTGAATATGGGGATGATCCTGGGTGGAAATTCTTGAGTCATGAGTGGAGGATGCCCCCAAGAATGCTACTTAACCCGTACATGCTGTGGCTGAACAGGGAACAGACATTTATAGTGTGAAACCACTGAGAGTCCCGGGTTTATTATTTCAGCCCAGTCCAGCTTATTTTGGCAAACACAAATAGCATGCTATGGACTTTCATTTTCCCTAGTGTATTTGACTACTGCCTATTGGAAGGATATTTATCCCTTGAACTATACACATGTGTACAGCACCTCCCAAAGAGTCTTGCATCTTTCCTCTCCTTTGAGAGGCCTCCAAAAGCCCTTGAGGAAAACTGGAAAGAAGTTCATCAAGCCCAATTTATAGGGGCAGCAGGCATGGCTTAAAGAAGATTGTCTAAAATAACTCATGGGGTCAGTGTCTCATCTGAACTCCAAACTCAGGCTTTCTGTCTCCAACTCCAGTGTTCACTCAACACACTCCTGCAATCTGGTATGAAAGTAGCAGGATGGTGGAGCCAGCCTGAGGCACCCAAAATGGCTCACCCCAAATTATCTGTATTCTGAAGCCAGGAGAAATTTAATTATAAAAACTTTAAAGTTAATGGCATTTCCAAGCTTAGAAAAACAAAATTCTTTTAGCCATTTCTTGTATTATTTCACTAATCCTGTTAGTTATACATTATTTTCCTATATTTTAAGGGTTACTCTTGAGATTTTAATAAGTACTGTTCTATTGTCCAAAGATTAATATAATTGGTATTTTTCCATTTCCTGGAAAACGCAAGGACCTGAGAACATTTTAATTCTCCTTACTTACTTCAGTCTTTTGTGCTATTTCATTGTGTGCTCTCATTTTATAAACATTAAACTTTAATAAGAATTATTGTTGTTATTGTTTTATACAATCAGTATGTAGACTTACCCCATCTCTGCTTGCATCTGCTTCAGTTGAAATATTTTTCTTTCAGCCTGAAGTATATCCTTTAGTATTTCATGTAGTAAAAATTTGCTATTGGAGAATTACTTAGGTTTTGTTTCTGTACAGTTGTCTTTATTTTGCTTTCATCTTTCTCACTGGATATAAAATTTTAGGTTGATAGCTATTCTTTTTCAGTCTTTGAAGACATCATCTCATTTTCCTTTGGTCTCAATTACTTCTGTGCAGAAGTCTGCTTTAATTTTTACTTCTGCTCCTTTGAAGGTAGTATCCTTTTTTATGTTTTTCTGTTTTTTTGGGGGAAGGGGTTTTCTTGTCTATATGTAGTTTTCATGTTTATGCTTGTGTTTATGCTGATGGAATTTGTAATGCTTCTAGAATATGTGGCTTGATGTCATTCATCAGTTTTGGTAAGTTTTTGGTCATTATCTTTTCAAGTATTAGTCTGTCTATTTTCTCTCTTTTATTCTTCTAGTACTCCAAATATATATAATTTGTTAGATCTCAGCATGTTTCATTGTGTCTTACTCTCTTTTCTATTGTTTTTTCTCTTTGTACCTTAGACTGGATATTTCCTTTTGTCTTATCTTCTAGTTTATTAATCCTCTCTTGTGTTCTATCTAATCTTCTGTTAACCCATCTATTGTTTTCTAATTTTTGTTATTGTGTTTTCCATTCGAGAATTTCCATTTGATTTTCTTTCATGGCTTCTAGTCCTCTACTAATATTATCCATCTTGGCATCAAATTTCTTGAACATATTGATCCTCTAGAGAGGATCTACATTTGCTTCTGATGGACTATTAGATTAGGAGCAGATTTTAAAAACTGAATCAGAGATTGAGCTAAATTGAAGCTGAATTTTAAAGTCTTTAAGGAACTTCTTGTCCTTAATAGATGTTATTTTTAGAGCAATTTTAGATACATAGAAAAATTGAGAGGAAAGTGCAGAGATTTTCCAAATACCTTCTGCCCTCGATTCACATGCATAGCTTTCCCCACGATCAATAGCTCCCACCAGAGTAGTATATTTGTTACAATTGATGACCCTACATTGACATATCATTACCTGCCTGAGACTATAGTCTATGCTAGGGCTCACTCTTGATGCATATTTTATAGGTTTGGGCAAATGTATAATAATAGGTATTCACCATTACAGTTTCATACAGAATGGTTTCATTGCCTTGAAGGGTTTTCCTAGTTCTTTTTATCCTTACTCTTGGGATAGAGCCTTTCAAAAATCCTAAGAGAAAGCTCCTCCTTGGAAGGTCCTAAACTCCAATTTTAATTATACCAGTCCATTCTGTTGAGCTTCTTCTCTACACCACCAGTTTATGATTAGCTTCTAAGCTTCTCAGATACCCCTTTAAAATCCTCAAATAAATCTAGGAGTAAAGCAGCCCCAAATGCTAGCCTTTTCACTCTGGACATTCCTTTTCTTTGAAATCTTAGTGTTTCAAGTTTTGGTAGTTCCCAGATGTCCTCAAAAATGATGATTGTTTTCATAATTGATTTGATATAATCATCTACTTGTTCTCCATAGGATTTTCAATCTGAAACAAGCTGGTCCACCTTGGCCAGAAGCACAATACTCTTCCTGAGCCATTTCTGGTAAATCTTTAGATTTCTTTCATTCAGTCATTTTCTTTTGCAGAGTCTCTGGTTGCATTTAAATGTAAATGTATATCTTCACACAGAAATGGGCAGCAGTGGCCAGAAATTATATAATTTCTGATGATTGTTATAATTAAAAGAATATATCTGGCCTTTGAATCTACAAGAATATAGCATGGGTCTAAAAATGTTTCAGGTCTGGGGAAGTAAAATGAATTTGGGAATAGGAAAGAAAAAAAATCATAAACTCAATATTGGAGTCTTGTTCAAGCGCCATCTGCCAGGTGTTCTATTCTCCATTTAAAAACCATCCCCGTACTTACTCAAGGTGAGACAGAGCTGGCTTTTCATTTGGCAATGGAGATGGGAAACATTCGTTAAGAAATGTCATGCTAGAACTTACGAGAGATGGGGATGGAGTAATGCGAAGAGGAGCTTTTCCTTGACCACTGCCTCCCAGACACAGAAATTAAAGAGCATCAAACAAGCCATTTTAGTACAAAGAAGGTAGCAACACTTTCATAATAGCGGCAAATACTAAGGAAACGAAGCCGAGTCTAGAGGGGCTATGAGAACATCAGGTTCGGCTACTTTTTTCGACCATATATGCAATGCTGACCTAGAGCCGAACACATGGTAGGTGCTCAAGTAGTTTTTTTGCAAGGAACGATGCTTGAAACTTAGAAACCTATATAGAGTTTTTTCCTTTTGTAAAGCTGGACCTAGGAACTCTGTCCAGTTTAACACTTATTTTCCAAATAAGGAAGCTGTGATTCATATTTGTTTGATTATTGCTGAAAGCAGATTATAATAGCAAACAATAGAACCTAAAAAAACCAAAAAACCTATGATATAGGCTTTGTTACAAAGTTACAGATATCAATAGGGGTAACACTACTATGGGCACATAATATACAGAAATACAAGTACATACTCATGCAGATAGTTTTTCCTAAGAACCTGGCAGAAGGACACTTCGGAGTTATTGAAAGAAACTGAGTAAATCACTCAGGAGGCAAAATGAGCTACATTCACAATGTGTTCTCTGGTGTCCTGGGAGATTAGAAGAGCAGTCTCTTCTACACTTTTTTTACAGTGGGTTTGAATATATACAGGCAAACCCTGTATTTTCCTATTGGATGGTTGCCTCCCATTGTTCTGATAAAATTGTCTCTATATATCTGCCTTTCAAAGGAGGATGAACCGGTCGGTATCAGTGTTTGGCTATTGTCACTTAAGTGCATGGCAACTTGGGCTTAAGAGAAGTCTGTATTTAAGTCAAATGTCAAGTCTAATTTTTGAAATGGAAACCCCTATTGCTGTCTGAAGTAATTATCGAAATGTGGATCTGAACAAAGTAATTTTATTTCAGCCACTGCCCTTTAAGTTCAGATCAGGAAGTGGATTAAGACTAACTTTTTCTTTTTTTTTTTTATTAGATTCTCTATGGAGAAAAAAATAAAACCCCTCATTTTTAATTTGTATCAAGTGATACTTTGCTAACATGGTATCTGCTGAAATCAATGTAGCACCCTGGCTAATTTGGAGTGGAGTTGTTTTGCAACAATTTCAAACATAGCTTGGGAATTAGCTATTCAGCAAGCCTACATTAAAATTAATTTGATAAAGTATACATTAACATCCTTGACACTTCTCTGAGCATAGACTTTAATTCATCAGTGTATGGGGGGCTTGGCCAGTAAAGTAAAAACCTCCTCTATGGAGAGAGAAGTTCTCCATCCACCCTCCTACACTGTGGGACTAAACCCTTCAGCTATCGGCACAGTACATCAAATTTAAGAGTCTTTAAATATTAAATATCAGTGTGCACCATGGAATGTAATAAACCTACTTTTCAAATAATGTTTCATTCCCCGACATCAAAATGTGTGAGGAGTTTTCTTTTAAATATACTGTAGAAGTTAATTAAGTTCACTCAAGTTTATTGCATGGATTCACTAAGACTACATTGGGATATTTACGACCCACCCAGAATGCAACTCAGTGCAACTTTTGATATGTTGATAAGTGATAAGGATGTCATTTGAGGTTTATTTTTTAATAATAATTTAATTGTCATTGTAAAATGCCTCATAGTTAGGACAGATTAAATTGCCACCGAAACCATTACTAAAATTCATAACCTCTATAAATGTAAAGTGTTTGCTGCTGTGTCATAAATAACAGCACTTGTTCCAGGAAAATGAGGTGCCTGAAATAAATTAAGAAAACCAAAACATATAAATGCATTAGATTGCAACAATTTCTGGTTGCTGATGGGAACGCGGCTGAGTGGGGAGGTGGATTCTTTAATGAGCAAGGGTTCCTTATGATCTCAATAAATCTTGGGTCCTGGAGGACATCTACAGTGTTGTTTTGTTTTGTCTTAACCTTTTTGGCACATTTTCAGGGTGCTACCTGTCCCAACTGAGGAGGAGCAGGAGAATCTGAGAACTTTAGGAGAAATTATATTATTAACAAGGTGACCTTGTCCAAGACTTTTTGAGTTTCATTGTTTCTTGTCTGCAAAATAGGATCACGTTTTCCAATTGTTTAGAGGGCCAAGACCCAAACTAGGTTTTCACCTAGGCCCTTTCCTGTTCGAATACCCACTAGACTTGTCTGAATAGTCACCTTCCTTGGGAAGCATTTTCTGACTTCTCAAGTAGGATTGGGTCTTCTTTCTCTGCCAAACATCTAGTACCATTTATTATGTGGCTATGATTATATGCTCAGAGGCTGGTTTTGTTCATCAGGGTAGGATACACTGAGCTGTTCAGAGCCAAAGTTCAAGGTCAGAGTCTGAGCTGTTCATCTTTGTATCTCCTGTATCCAGCATACTACCAGACATACAGTATATATACACATAATAGATCTTAATTTGGATACATGTATATCAATATAGCATTTGATATATTTGAAAAAGAATGCTTCCATATGCTTAAGGGGACTGCACAGGTTATATGAAAAATACTTAACATTTCTAATTTCATCTTTTTGGTATATGGCAATTCAGTGCCAGGCTGGAGTTGGCTTGGTGTTGGAATGGGCTCCTTTTAGGAATGGCTGGGGTAGTAGACTGAAGGAAAAGACTGGCTGATCTATCCGCAGAAGCTAGCATCTGACTTAAACATATCGAACTGATAAACAATGCGGCTGCTATGCAACTCACACAGAGAAGTAAACATGAAACCGTATGCAATTCATTGTCTGTTAATTAGAAATTTTTTAAAAATATGGGAGAAGCAGGAAGTCTTTCTGATCACCATAGGCATGGGTCAGTAGGTAGATTTGATACTTATCCTGGCTAGGAAATATTACCTGGGCTGATTTCTGCTCTTGAAAGAACTCCAGTGTTTTACACAGTGGGAAAGAACCAACATCAATTGGGTTGAGAGCAAAATGATTGGATTTCAGTCCTGACTCAGCCACTTTCTTTCTCTATGATCTGGAGTAAATCACTTTCTCCGTGCCTTGGTTTCCTCATTAGTAAAATGAAGGGGGTTGTGCTGATCTGTTTATTTCCTTCCATGTCACATAGACCATGACTCAACTCTGGATGGCTGGTTGGCTTTAAGAGATGGGGGAACTATCAGATCAGAGTTGTGGAGAGAGCTGCAATTTCCATTTCTGGGAAAATGGAATATGAGGTCATCACAGTTGGGAAATGGGGTAACCCAACATTTCCACTGCCTCATAGCTGAGTTCTCATGGTTCTTTTGAAGTCAGAGCCAAACTAGAGAATGATTATAAATTTGCAAGACACTTAGGATAAGAGGAGACTGAGAAATAATAAGAAAGTTTAACTTCCTGGCCCTTCCAGCCAATTACAGCACATACCCTCCAACTCGGGTGTCCCCACTGTGTTTAACAACCCAGCAAGAACCAGCCTTGAAGAGATTTCAGAATTCCTCTCTCAAACGTGAAATAAAACCACAGATTCCTTATTAGTGGGTTGAAAACCCAGGGACAGTCACCAAGAAAAGCAATAAAGTTATGAAAGTTCTTTTCTTTTTAATAGAATTTTATATTAGTATTGTAAATGAATGCAAATGTCACTTTAAAAGAGAATACAGGATAAAATCCTAATGAAGTTGGGTAGCACTGCAGGGGTGAGGAGTATATTGTGAGAATATCTGATTAGATTTCAAATGCTGCTTTTTCATTTGTGGGACTTCTCTTCTCCCAGTTTATTGGACGTGCTGACTGAGAATGAGTTTCCTGGGCTAAAAGGGGCTGTATCTCGCTTCTAATTCCATATTAACTAGTAGGTCACAGCAATACTATTTAGCATTTGTGTAGCTTCTGTTGTTGCAAGTGTTTTGAGTTATTAGTCAATTCTTTTGAGGAAGTCAAGTGGAAGATTTGACCAAAAAACGACTCATAAAGAATCTGAATCTTAGGGAGGCTAAGTAAATTGGGATTACACAAGGAATCAAAAGCTGATGCAGGTCCTGGTATGTGCCCATCAGTGCTGGCCCAGCTTCTGGAAGGTGCAGATTGACCCTCACTCATAAACCTGATCAAGCACAGCTACATGATGAGTGAGTCATAAATGCTGATTAAATTTAAGTTTCTGCCAGCATTAGATTATAGAAACACCCTTCACTGGGAACCTTTTAATAGCAGAGATTCATATAGACACCTTGTATTTGAGACTTTGCTAATCCCATCCTCACTTATATCTCATTAGGGTCTCTGAACAACCAAGAGCCTTGGGAGGGAGGCTTCTTTGCAATTACTGGAAAATATACTTGGCAGCAGAGCCAGAAAAGAGGTCTTCTGACTGAGACTTGCCCTAGCTGGGGGACCCTGGGCAAATGTCTCCTCTGCTTTGATCCCCATTTTCCTTATCTGGAGGAATGGATTAGGCTAGATCAATGTGTTCCACCCAACACTGGTCCCATGAGATGCTTCCTGATAAAAGGGTCTGTAACTAAGTGTGTTTGGATAAAAGTGGGAACCACGCCCAACTCTAAGCAGCACATAGCACACTCCAGGACCCTGAAGGCTCTAAAAAGGCTTGAAATAAGGAAATCTGTGGAGCTTTAAGTTACTGCTACCAAAATGTGTGTGAATTAAGGGTTCTCTTCCTGAGAAAGGCCCATGGACACTTTTTAGATGTTTTGTAGAGCATTCTCTGGCAGATACTGGGCAAGATGATCTCAAAGGGCTCTTCCAACTCTAATACTTATTGTGTGTGAGTGACTATTTCTCTTTTACAGATGAGATAATTGGAGACACAGAGAGAAAAAATAACAAGTCAAATTACACAGGAACAGGCAGCTAAACTGATTTTAGCCTCTTAATATGGGTTCCTTTCTTTGACAACTTTTGTTCCTACCAACCTTGGGGAATCACATGGCCTATCAATTACATATGGACACTTTTACATTTAAAATTGTATTCCATTGTTGCATAGGTTCAAGGCATCCTCCAAGAGCCTTCATTGAGGAAGGCCGTCCTGGGCCTAGGGTAGGATTAGAGCAGGAAAGACAGTGACGGTTAGCACAGGAGGCAGCCCTCCAGTCCAGAGCAGGCTTTCTGATTCCCCAAGGTTGAGTTAGGTAGAGTTTTTGTACATATATCTCTATTGTGACACTTCTGCATTTTCTTTTTGAATTACGTGTTTTAACATTATGTATTGTCTAGAAATCCCTTTAGAATTTCGTGCTCTTAGCACAGTATCTGACATGTAGTTGCTCCTCAGCATCATTTTGAGACTGGATGAATGAAAGAATAAATGAATGAATAAATGAATAAGTCAAATGTTAATTTAAACTCTAAACATTCTAAAGCCATGTGTCCGCTGTCCCTACTGCATGGGAGAAGATTGAAGCAACCTTGCCAGAGAATCTGAGCCCAAACAACTTCTTTTCTTTCAATTGTCCACCTCTGGACCCCACATTCTTCTGTTATTTTTCAGTTTTGCTTTTAACTTTACCTGGGGCCAAATTTTACCTTGGACATCTTTACCATGAAACACAACACATCGATCCTAAGGACAGACAAAGTCTTTCTTGGCAGTGTTTCCTTATTTGCTAAGGGGAGAATTTGTTTGTTTGTGTTCTTAAGCAAATTGAAGCCATCCAAAAAATATTTCTGGTGACATGACATTGAGTCAGAAAATAAAAGGAGGTGATGGGGATATGGCGATGAGTGAAGTAGACAGAGGAAGGAACAGGTGCTGGAATGCAAACTCAGGCGCGGAGGTCAGGGAAGAATTTATGGAGAAAATGAGAGCTAAACTGAGATCTGAAGCATAAATAGGAGTGAGCAAGAAAACAGGGGTGACTGGAAGTGTTGCAAACTGAAGGAACAGCAGGTGAAAGAGCCTGGGGTGTGAGAAAAAACAACTCCGTTTGGGGAACTTGAAAGGTGTTCTGGATGGCTGAAGTAGAGTGAGAGAGGGAAGAGGTGAGAAGGAGATGGCTAGAGTGAAGAAACAAGCACAGAGTGGTAGAGAGGATTCCACGCCATGCCTGGGTGTACTGTGGGCCCGGGGGGCAGTGTAGAGCTTCATGGGGCCCTATGATAACTAACCAGATAGAACAGGTTGGCAGGATCTACATTCTCGCTGCAGAGGGGAGAATAACTTAAGGCAAGACAAGACCCGAATTAGGAGTTTGCTACAGTCACTGAAGAAATGATGGGGTCATGGACTAGGGTAGGGACAGTGGGAATGAAAAAGTGTTTAGCTTTGAGATTTTTTTTTTTTTTAGGAAGTTGAATCGATTTGGTAATTAATTAAATGTGAGAGATGAACGAGAGAGATGAATTAAATATGAGTCAGTTTCATGTCCTGACACCTGGGTGAGAATTGATAGATACCATTCATTGATGGTGGAAAAACAGGAGGACAATGAGGGTTTTAATGTTGGGGATTCATGAACCAGGATGTAAGCAATATATGCTCTTCCTCTTTGAAGCACAATATACAGAAAGGAATTTTGATTCCATAGGTAGAAAAGAGCTCATTTATACAATCGTATGTCTCTCTACAGATGAGTTGGTGGGGCCTGCTCAATTCAAGCAAAGTATTTGAAATATTCTGAGACAACTAATAGTCCATCAGACTTTATAAGTGAGGTCACTTGTACCTTTGGGCAGTAGAATAAACAAAATAATAAAAATACTTCAGAAAGTACTTATGAGCTATTTGGGTTTTATGTATTTTTGATGAGTTGGAAAAACAGCAGAATAGCTTCTGTTACAGTATGTTACCTTTCAACTAAAGAATTGGTTTCAGGAGGGTCTCTTTAACCCAAGGGGGACTGGGTTATTTGAAATGCACCTATAGAAGTTTGTCCAGAAGGCTGAAGATACTTACAGTGGGTGATATAAGACACTATTGGAGGAGTTTACAATATTGTTCTCCTGGAAAATAAAATAAAAGATGCAGAGAGGGAAGAAATAAGTGTTCATAAACATACCAATGGCTCTTATAAGTAAGGCATCGTTGAGGTTTGTGGATGGTAAAGTAGAAAGACATGAGTTGTAGAATTGGTCATGGAGGGGCTCTTGGCTCAGACATCAAGTAATTATGTGACATTAGCAAGTCCTTCGACTACCCTGAGACCAGTCTCTTCACTGATAAAATAGAGATAATAATTACTTCGATTGCAAAGATGAATTGGATAATAAGGAGAAGATGACCACTTGTCAACCCCTATAATTTTATACTCCTACCTCCTTAATCTAATTCATATGATCTATCTATTTTCTGACCTCATTGCAAACATTCTTCTGAGATCTTATGTCTATGATTCAATCCTGCCCTCTTGGGCCTCTTGTTTCACTCTCTCCAACCACCAACGCAGGTGTTCACAGAATGACCTTTCTGAATTCCAAATGTGATCCTGTTTTCCTACTGATCTAAAAACCCTCCAAAAAAAAAAAAAAACCCTCCAAGAAAAAGCTCCCCTTTAGCTAGGCAATAAAGTCCAAACTCCTTAGTATATGTTCCATGGTCCTGAATTATCTGCCCCTCCACTCCTCCCTGAAACCACCAACCTGGAGTTCTGCCACATTCCATTGCTTGTGGTTCGTGTAAGTTTGACTCCTATTTTTCACACCACTATGCTTTTGTTTGGCACTCCCTCTACTTAGTGTTTCTTTATGCCCTCCCTTTCCAGCCCACACCAGCATCAAATATCTACTGTGACAGAGAGAATGTCACGGTTTACCACACCCACTTTATTTTACTCCAATTAGAGATCTGGAGGAGGACTCTAGATCCAGGAGATTTCATGATCCCGGAGGAGTCATTCAATGCAAGGGGCCTGGGTACTTGAATGATTATATGGAGCCCAGACCCTGGCTAGCCATCAGGGAAGAATAAGAGGAGTAATCAGTAAACCTTTATTGTACTAAGCCAATGATGTTTAAGGATGATTTACTCAGCTTTTAGCCTGCCTTAAATAATTATACCTACTCAGCTCTCAAGATCTCTTTCGAAGGTTACTATCTGGGCACAAATCCCTGATCTGACTATTTCTCCTTCTGTGGCAAGTCATGGGGTCCCTCTATGCCTTGGTTTCCCCATTTGCCCATTGGTAATAACAATGTCCTGTAGTTTATGGTCCTGACTGAGGATTAAATGAGATAATCCATGCAAAATATCTGGACCAGAGTGAACACAGAATAAATGCCAGCTTTCATTATGACTGCCAATATCATTCTAACTCTGATACTCTGTAATTGATGATTCGCAAAATGCAGAGCCAGTAATCCTGAGAAATGGCCTTCAGTGTTTCCCCCCCTAGTTCTGATGAAACAGTTTTAGAATTTAGGCTGTAAGAAATCCATGGACTGTTAGTGAACACAAAAAATCACCTGGAATGTCTTTCATAAAATCAATCGAATGAACAGGCAGTTTCGACTGAATGACCATCAGGGTGTGATGTTGGAGGAAAGGACCAGAAGCCGGTGTCACAAGGAGGAGTCAGGGGCTGTAGATGACAAACACCTTGAGACCAAGTTTTATTGTTCTCCTTAGTCTGCTCAAAAGTTTGTCACCGAAATGACACAGACCACTAACCATCTGTCCCCTAAAAACCATGACTCATGCATTTCATGTGCTTCAAATCTAGTGCTTAAAAAATCATCAAGTATGCAAAGTTGTTCCAAGAAATCCCTGTCTACTAATTATATCCAGCACTACTATTTTTAGTGTATGATTACAAAACTTTGAGGATGTTTACTAGTTACCCAGCCAAGGTTGTAATTAACTCAGTTTCCATGGTGTCGAGGAAAGGGGATGGCTTTTGCCATATGGCAGATTTGCTTGGGATCCTGGATCCATCCCTTATTACCAGTTTTCAACTGGGCCATGTACTTGACCTCGCTGAGCCTCAGTGTCACTACCTACAAAAAGGGGGTAATTATACATATCTTACTATGTATTTGTAATAATCGAAGACAATTACTACAAAGTCACTGGCAAATGGTAGGTACCCAATAAGCAGTGGTATTATGACTTCTCTTCTTCCATTTAGATTCTATAGAGTGGGACCCTGAGATGGAGAAATATTATAAGGCTTATGCTGTAAGCAATCATGTACAGTTTTGTCCACATCTCCAAAATATTTCAGAAGAAAATGTTATTCTGTGTCTTGAGTGCTCCTATGTGAGTACTGGTATGTGCTCGCCTTTACATATCTCCATTTATTTATTCCCCAAGGAGAACAGTCCGAGTTATGTTATATATAGCTAGGAATTGGGCTTAGCTATGAGTGGTAGAGACCCAAAAAGTGGAGGTTTAAATTAAATTAAATGATTTATTCTCTTTCATGTGAAAGAAGTCTGGGGATAGATGGTTTTCATGGCTAGTATAATGGCTCCATGACATCAAGGATACAGACTTCCATCCTTCTACTTGACTATCCTGTGGTATTAATTTCATCCTCCAGCAAATCCATGGTTATTATATATGGTGTTTAGATCTTTAATCATTACATCTGTAATGCAAGTTGTAACAAATAGGAAGGCAGAAGGGCTGAAAGGGCAGCCTGCAAGACGAATTGGCTCTCCATAAGCAGCCTTTCTGGAAGCTCCACATAAAACACTTGCATCTCATTGGCCAGAGTTTGACTGTGTGGCTACAAGCCGCTGCATGGGCATCTAAGAAATGTAGGCTTTTATTTCTGGGTGTCAATGTTCCAAACTAAAAAGTTGGGTTTCTGTTGCTAAAAAGAAATAGAGAAGGCATGGCGTGGGGGAGACTGGAAACAAGACTGGAAGATACTAGATGTATAACCCAGCAGTTTTAAGAGGTTTTAACCCAGGCACCAGCTCCAATTAATGTACAAAGGCCTCTTTGACTGAGAGAGAACAGCTGTATGTAAGGACCCTGGGAAAAGAGGGCCATGGCGGGTTGGGTCCCCTCTGGGTGCAGTTTGGAGATGGGTGGCAGCAGGCACACTGTGGGTTTGGATTCTTTGACTTCACACAAAGAAGTAATGGGATTTTGGCCTAAGAGCTATTAGAAGAGGTTTTTTCACATAACAATGGCTAATATTTGTGCTTTCTGCTAGAGTTTGAAAAATGCTTCACAAATCATTTTCTTATTTGATCCTTATTTCCACCCCCCCAAAAAAAGATGGACTGGGCAGAGATTGTTATCATCTGCCTTTGGCAGTTGAGGAAATAAACTCAGTTGGGTGAAGCAAAATGCATAAGGTCACATAGCTATCAAGTAGCAGAGCTAGGATTTAAACATCAGCCTCCCCACTGTAACTACGGAGCTATTTAGATTGGATTTGACAAGCACTTAGAAGCAGTGTAGCTGTGGGGTCAGACAAATGTGGGCTTGAATCCATGCTCCACCCTGGGGGATCTTTTTGTTTTTAAATGCAATAGAAATCATATTTGAGGGAGGGCATACAGTTTTATGAGCATGTTAACACCTACATAGATTCTTATAAACACTACCACAAACAGGATATAATACACTTCAAACATCTCAAATAATCCCCTGTGTGAGTCCCTGATGGGCTCTACTGTGCAACTAGTTGCAATGCAACTAACTCATTATGAGTATATGATAGATATATTGGTTAGGAAGATTTGGGCTGCAAATGACAGATGGTGCAAATAAAGATGGCTTGAGGTCAAAGGACACATCCACATAATGAGAAGTCCAAAGGTAGGATGGGTTGCAGGTGCTCATGGCCCATGATACACCGGCTTCATTATCAAATTGTCGAATGTTCTGGAAATTCCAGGTGCCACTTTCAGGCATACTATATTCAGAGGCATAAAGGCATCATTTTCTACTCTTTCCTTCCTAGAAATAAGGTATTTTTGTCTAGAAGCCCCAAGACAAAGCATCTATCTTATGTATCAATGACCAATATTGGGTCACATGTCTATTGGTTAACTAATCATGGGCAAGGGGAATAGGGTTCCCCTGAATGGCTTCTGGTAATCAGGATACAACAGCTAGAGCTGGGATGGTGTCAACTTCCCTTGAAGCATGTAGGGTGAGTTTTGTTAAGATGTGGGAATTGGTGTTATGGATAATCAGTAGGCAATGAACAGGAAATCCACAGGTGTATTCTCACTGACAGCTCACTACCCCTTGCTCTAGACCACTGCACCCAGCTGAATCAGCACAGGAGCCAATTACCCGTCTGTTGGAGCCTTTCGGTCTCGTTAGAGCTTGGGTGTGTGCACGTGTGCATCTGTGCGTTTGTGCGTGTGCGCAACAGGGAGCAAAGCAGGTGGGGGTGGGGCAAGGACAACAAAACAATTGCTGGGAATATTATATGGAACTTTTGTTAGTCCTGCAGTGACAACATAATCTTGTTTTCTTATAAATAAAATAGAAATCCCACCCGAAAGTCATAGTCATGAATTTCTCTATCTCTCTCTTCTGTAGTTGCAGTAAGACAATAGGTCCAAATCCAAGCAAGGTCAAGATGAAGGAATTAGTTGATTTGGGATAAAAAAATATAATGTATTCAAGTATTTCCTTTTCATTTTGTAAATTGCAGAATAAAGTTGCTGTACAATTGGTGCATAAATGCACAACACTCTCATCTGAGAGGCTGAATGTTGCTTTTGTTTCATTTTTCATCATGACTTCCCAGGGGCTGGTTGGTAGGAGGCAAACATTTCCAACAAGTTTGGAAATACCATGTTTTATGGGTTTCATTTAGTGCTGAAAAAGGATGGACACAAAGCAGTGAGATGTCTTAACAGAGGTCAACTAGCAAATCAGTATCAGCTCCAGGGCGGGGGTAGTTACCTTGATTCACAATCCATTTAACTAGGCCATTCTCTTGGTCCCTTTCAAAGAGTGCTCATCAATATGTGGGCTCTTGAGAGTAAAAACTATGTCCTATTTATCTCAGTGTCCGCAAGCATTGCCTACTGTAGGACCTGGTCCATAGATGTTCTCAGGGACATTGTTGCAACGAACTTAGAAGTGTCATGGAGTGTCCCTGGTACTTAAGGTTCCGAAGGTATCTCATCCTTTGTGCATCTTTGTATAGATCAAAACACATTTGTTTTCCATACCTCTTCTTTCCCCTGGATCTGCTTCAGGTAATACAGAAAGTCAAATCCACTGGGGATCTTTGGATTAAATCTCAGCGGATAAGGAAATACTTATTTTTATGTGGCAGGGTAACAATAAACTTTTGGAAAGACCAACACTTATCACCCATTTATGCTAAGAGGGTAAACTGAAGGAAGGAATTGAATGGTGTTGCCCAACGTCACCAAGGACACAGTGGCCCTAGATCAGAATTTCAGTTAATTCAAGGCGGATGTTTTGTTATCAGTGTTAGGTGGTGTGGTTTGAGATTCCAAGGAAAATTCTCAACTAAAGGATGCATCCTGCCTGTAGATGCCTGAAATTTCAACATTAATGTTTGGACCCTTTGCGCCAAGTTTCTCATTTGCCATTATGTTAGTGTAATACTTTTTAGTTTAACTACTTTATACATTATCTCATTTGATCCTCATAGCAGCTAGGAGAAATGGTCTGAGCAGGTCTAATTAACCCTGTTTTGGAGATTAGGGAACTAAAGTGTGTAAAGGTTTAGTAATTTAGGAAGCCAAGTGGCCTTGAAAGCTATGAATATGTTGGTTTCATATCAACCAAGCTTTTGTTCACTGACCCCCACACCCTGTGTGGACCTTACTCTTCCCTATTTCCGTTAGTTGACATTAATTCTTCCATGATCTGTGTTCTAACGCAACCAACAGATCCTGTCATTATAGTATTTGATGGTTCTGTTTTGTTTTTATAGCGTTTTCAAACTTCTGGGAACTTAAAATTAGCCTGGTCCAAGCAGACATCTGCTGCTTGAATTCTACATATACCATCCTTTACAAGAAGTCTTCCAGGCTCCTTGAATACTTCCATTGACAGGGATCTCAGCACCAATTGATCTCATTCTCTTGAAGCAGCCTGTTTCCTTAAGAAGCCATCTTAACAAAATTCTCCATTTTAGACAGGTTTCTACCTTCTCTGGGCGAATGTGAACCCTTTGCAGACAAGGCTGGGTGTCCTTATCATTCCTGCATCTCATTTACCTCTTCTCGTCGTAGCAGAAGCTCAATAAAAGTTTGTTGAATGAATAAATCAGTGGAGGAATGGTTGGATGGGTTTCTAATAAAAGCTTCAAACAGCTCTGTCTAGTATCTTTCAGAAGCTATTGACCTGCCACCCAAGGTGTTTTTAGTTGCTAATTTATTTTCCTCTGTTTGGGGGTTTAGAATCCCTAATGCAAATACTTTTGAAATACAAAGCACAAGCCATCAGTCTGGCCTCTCATAAACTGGATGCATATCATAACTGAGTGTAAGGAGATGCAAGATATGAAAGTGTAATAATATATGGTACAGCCAGCAGCAGGGAGATATAAACTGATAACTGGCTGCAGGGAGATAACAGCTAAGTCAGGGGGAAAACAGGAATGTTGTTTCATACTGGAAGGCAGCAAATGACAGAATGATTAGTTGGAGGCAGGGGAAACATGGTTGGAAGGTGGGAGTGGGGTAGGTGCGGGGGGGAGAACAGCCTGATGGTTAAGCTCCTCCCCCCTGGCACAGACTGCATGCGTTTGAATCCTGGTTCTGTTACAAGGTTGGGAAAACCACTTAATTCCTCTACCATCCAGTTCCTGTATAGAAAATAGATATTAAATGAGTTAATGTGTGAAAAGCATCTAGAACATCCTATGGTGCATAAATTACCTTTGTGGTGGGATTGGTGGTCAGGCAGCCTGGGTTCTAGCTGTGGGTCTGCCTCTAACTAGCTGTGGACGTTGATGTCCATGTGTGCTTTTCTTGAGTCATCGGTAGTATGGGAATGATGTACTGCACAGAGCAGTTATGGCAATTAAATGAGATAAATAGATTATCCTGTTCATTTGCTGCTCATCAACTGCCTTGAAATTCAGATAAAGCTGGTGTGAGCACTGCTCATTCTGCGTCCTGTTCTAAAGCCTTTCCTGAGATCCCTGGGAATTTCTGGAGCACTCACATCCCTAGCACCAGCTGGGACTCAGTTCCTGCATTGTTGAGAACTGACTCTTTGGCATCTTGTCTATGTGTATGTTGATGCAAGATGAGCCTCTTCTTCCATTGTTACAATAAACACCTAGTCCTCTTCCCAGGTACTGGAATTAGATAGACACTGTTGATGACTTGGAAGGGGTGTGTGTGTGTGTGTGTGTGTGTGTTTTGGGGGTATGGCAAAAAGCCACATGCACAGCTCCCAGCCTCCTGCCATGCATATGGCCTCCCTCTGCTATCTCCTTGCTATGTCATAAGCCCCAGATTGTCAAGGAAACCCAAATCAGTCCCTCTTTTATAAAGACCAATTGATCTCTTCCTCAGACATTTTGGCTCTGGCTGGTATTCAAGACTGAGGTTCCATCTTCCATATTAAGCATTTTTTAAGGGATTTTATCCAAATAAAGACAGCCTCCCTTCCACTGTTCTCAAGTTAACTGCTAAGTCTATAAAATTTGACCGGGTCTTCAACAAATGTTACTTTGCCTGTATTCACTTTCAATTTAATAATGTTTCCTCACTCCCATCCTCTTCTTTTCACCTGGTGAGACGCCACCGTTCCTATGAATCCGCCCCCTGAGGAATGGAGATACATCATCCTAAACACTGAACGCACAGCACAGCTCAGCCATTGCCCACAGGCCAGGATAAACGTCATCCAAATTTGCACTAAAGCCTGACTCAGGCCCAGCTGACATTGATAACACTTGTTCTGAACTGAGCATCTAAAAATGTTCAAGGAACAAAGAAACCAATCAGGCAATAAACACATGAAGACCAGTTCTCCAAGTTCAGAGGAAGAAAGGAAGAAAAAACTGGTCTGAACATTTCTTTCCAGACTTCAGTACCACCCGCTCATCACGCTCTGGTAACCCCCCAAAGGCCAAGCTTACCATCCATGCAGGGAAGAAAACAACTGGCCAGATTTTTTTTTTTCTAAGAAGGAAACAAGATTTCCCTCAAACTTGTTTTATAAGAATTTTGAGAAGTGATAAGCAGGTTAAAAAAATAAATAAATCACAGTTTTAGAATGGCAGAGGACCATATATCTACTGCTAAATTGCCCCCATCACCCCTAGAGGACCTTTTTCAAAAAAAGGTGGACTTCCTTGCCTTAGCTAAATGTGGAACAGCATGAAAAGCCAGGCACAGCACTAGCTTCTGTGAGTCCCGAAGACAGAAAGAGTCCATGCTGTAATGGTGCTTATACCTTAGACAAATAGTTGTGGTAATTATGATGATGATTTTAATGCATATGTTGATGGAGGACTACAGGCCGCCATCAAAGTAGAATATGAGGCCTTGATCTGGTTTGAGTAACCAGGGAAGGTGCGCGTAAGAAGGAACATCTGAATTCACATCTGTGACGGTTAATTTAATGTGTCACCTTCACTAGGTTCTAACATCCAGATATTTAGCCCAACACTAATCTGAGTGTGGTGGTGAAGGCATTTTGTAGGTGTGGCTAGCATCTACCATCAGTTGACTTTAAGTAAAGGAGAATTGCCCCTGGATAATGCAGGTGGGCCATACCCAATCCGTTGAAGGCCTTAAAAGCAAAAACAGGTTTCCCAGAGAGGAAGAAGTTTTGCTTCAAGATGACAGCATGAATTCCTGCCTAAGTTTCTAGCCCAGCTGATCCCCTCAACAATCTTATTAGCTTGGGACTATTAGTGCTCACACTTCCTGGATGAGGAGCTGAGCAGGCAAGGAGAACATGCTCAGGCCCACAGCCAGGAGGTCCCAGGTGCAGGGCTTGAGCTCAGGTGGGGTCCAGCTCTGCACTCATTGTCATAATCACCACATTCACAATGGTCTCCGTGTCCTCCACTCTACAAGGCTATTGTAAGCACTAGCTGTCCAAGGGCTTTTAAAACCTGTAAAGCTTCATGAATGGAGGTTATTATTATATTATTTTCCTCTTCATCTCTGCAGAAGGCTCTGGGATGTTTTCCCAGATTGTTTTCCAATTTGCCTTACTTTTATTGAATGTTTATTTTCTGAATGTCAGGCTCTGCAAGATCTCACTTAACTCTGGCATCAGTCTTACAAGGAGGACATTTTACTTCTGTTTTAGTGCCAAGGGCACTCAAAGACAGGGAAAGTTGGAGGCCAGTAATGCATCACACAGCTGCTATTTGGACCCAGGTTTGTCTGAAAGGAAGGCCAGAGTTGCTAATTCCTCCCCATGTTTCCTGTCCCCCTCCCAGCCTCTCTGCCATTCATGCTTGATGGGCCAGGCTGTGCTGGTCCCAGCACTGGGTTTCTTCCTCCCTCTCTGGACTTTCCATTTATGGAGAAGAAACAGTTCCATCAGCTTTTTAGCAAATTTACATTAATCACTTTTGAACACTAGTTCTCCAAGTTATGATTTTGATTTATGAATTGGAGCTGCCTCTTTTCTCAGCAGCCTCTGCAGCTCGTTCAGATGTAGAAACACAGGGCACCTCATCTCGGTCTCCCTCCTTCTGTCTTCCTGCCCAGCCTGCGGTCTCTCCTTTCACTTGTGTTCTCTCTGGATCCGTTTGTGCTCTTCCCACCTGCATCCCTGCTTGCCTGTCCTTTATCTTGCAGCTGGAACTCCTGCAGCAATGGGCTCTGGAGCTATTTTGATGTTCTGCTTGTTGTGGAAATAAACTCTCCCTCACACACTCATGCACAGCTTGCATTCTCCTAATGGAGTATGTGGCATGCGTTTGGATGCAATTCTGGTGCATAAAGGACTGTGGACTCCAGGAGAGACCTAAGCAGACATTGTAAAAGCAGAGGTGTTTTCATGGAGAGGGCGTCTTGCAATTCATTTCAGTTTTGTTTTAACTCAGTACCAGTTGACTGCCTACTGCGGGCTTAGATTACACTGATTTATTTATTTTTTTTAGTACAAATATTGTGTAGCTCTTTCTCTATCAGAATTAATAAGGATACTTGGGAAAGGGTGGAGATCAGGGAGTGAGGAGAATAGAGGTAAGGGAGATGGATTTTATAATGATTTCTGGAAAAAATAAAGGGAGCAGCAGCAGAGAATGTCCAGGCTGGGTCTGCAAGTTCCATTGTTGGGTGGTGCTGGAAGAGGGTGTGGATAGGAAAAGGGACTGGTGGAGAAGTAAGATCTATTATAAAATCCTACATCCTGGAGAGGAGGGTTGAAAATGGGAACAGGACACTTTGATGTTACTATTTTGATGTTACAAGTTTGCAAATATTTTGATATAGCCTAAAACAGAAACCTTTAAACTTTCAGTTTTTATTTCCATGGCAAAATAAAGTGAGCAGAAATCATCCCCAGCCTCTCCCTGATGTTGTTCTTAAGCTTCAGTCCATGCATGAGACTTACTACCTTTTTCATGGTGTCTTCAGATTTCTCCACACCCCTATGTTGTGATTCATCCCTAAGTCTATGGCTGTCAAACCTCAACTGACTGTGCCAAAAAAAATCCTGCTTGGGGAGCAACACATGCATGAGTAGAGGAGTTTTTTCATAGCCATGCTGACATGAATAAGGTAAATAAAAATTTCCCAAAGCTTTTGACCACCTGAAGAAACTGAGTTACTCTGTGTCTCTTAGCATACTGTGAATATTGCAAAGAGGCATCAGGAAGAGAGAGTCTGATTCAAGATGGTGGCGTGAGAGGTGAGATAGAGAACTCCTTCCAAAATCACATATAATATGAAAATATAGTTAATACAACTAATCGTAAAAGAGCAACAGGAAAGAAGGCTGCACCAGACTGCATACACCTGGAGAACAGAGCAGACCGCATGAAATAGGGTGACATACCAAAGCCTTGATCTGACGGGACCCAAGCCCTTCCCCCACCCCAGCTTATCAGCAGGAGGAAGATAAACAGAGTGGGGAGGGGGTGGAAGCCTAGGACTGCTGAACACCCAGTCCTGGAGATCTGCTTTGGGAGCACAAACCTACACTGCATGGTGCCCTGGAGATTAGTGGGGTTGGAAAGCTAAGACAGGTGGAATACTTGGAGAGACTGAGATTCCAGCCATTTGTGGAGGACAGGAATACCCATCTGGCTGCTCTGGGACAAAGGAAGGCAGGCGGTCTGAGAGACTTCCTAGTAGCGAGAGGGCTGTTGTAGGGGTGAGGTTTGCATGGAACTTGCTATGCAGGAGAAGAGATAGGTGGACAGGGTTGTCTGAGTGTGCACTGCCCAGTGGGTTGGGAACTTTCAGGAGCTTCAGGTGCTCCATCCCCCTGGCTGGGAGTGTAGCTCTGAGGACCCCCATTGTGATATGCAGACTGCTGCACCTTCCTCCTGGCCTGACAGCACCGGATCACAAACCAGCAGTCCCTGCCCTGGTGTCAGCCAGCCAGAGGGAGGCCCCGCCTACAGCAGCTACAGATGCAAAGCACAGAGGCTGACACCTACGTGCTTGGCCTACTGGTTCTGACAGTGGAGACAGGAGCTGCAGCCTGAAAGTAGGAAACAGCTCTTCCTTCCCTCAGGCACCAGCGCTACTCCCCT
The DNA here is from genome assembly GCF_030020395.1 of Manis pentadactyla. Taxonomy (NCBI): domain Eukaryota; kingdom Metazoa; phylum Chordata; class Mammalia; order Pholidota; family Manidae; genus Manis; species Manis pentadactyla. The sequence goes on along the minus strand of NC_080021.1, from coordinate 207,051,183 downwards.
GCGATCCCCAACATCAGTCCAGGGGCTGAGAAACTCCAAAGAGTAGAGCTTCTGGGCACTAGAGGGTGCCACATACAAATATGAAATGTCAAAGGAACCTGGTTCAGACCAAAATTTCACAAATACCAGAAAAAGGGCCAAATGAAACTTAACTCACCAATCTTCCTAAAGAGAGTTCAAAATAAAAATCATAAACATGCTCATGGAGGTACAGAAAAATATTCGAGAACTCAGGGATGAATTTAGGATGGAGATTCAATCATTAAGAAATTCCATATCTTAAATGAAACATACAATGGAGGGATTTAAAAGCAGATTAGATGTAGTAGAAGGGAAGGTAAATGGAATAGAAATTAGAGAAGAGGAATACAATGAAGCTGAGGCACAGAGAGAAAAAAGGATCTCTAAGAATGAAAGAATATTGAGAGAACTGTGTGACCAATCCAAAAGGAACAATGTTCACATTATAGGGGTACCAGAAGAAGAAGAAGAGAGAGAAAGGGATAGAAAATGTCTTTGAGGTGGTAATTTCTGAAAAATCCCCCAGTCTGGGGAAGGAGATAGTCTCTCAGGCCATGGAGGTGCACAGATCTCCCAACACAAGGGACCCAAGCAAGACAACACCAAGACATACAGTAATTAAAATGGCAAAGATCAAGGATAAGGACAGACTTTTAAAAGCAGCTAGAGAGAAAAAAAAGATCACATACAAAGGAAAACCCATCAGGCTATCATCAGACTTCTCAACAGAAACCTTACAGGCCAGAAGGAAGTGGCATGCTATATTTAATGCAATGAAGCAGAAGGGCCTTGAACCAAGAATACTCTACTCAGCAAGATTATCATTTAAATTTGAAGGTGGCATTAAACAATTTTCAGACAAGCAAAAGCTGAGAGAATTTACCTCCCACAAACCACCTCTACAATGCATTTTGGAGGGACTGCTATAGATGGAAATATTCCTAAGGCTAAAATAGCTGTCACCAGGGGAAATAAAACCACAGCAAAGAAAGTAGAACAATTAAGTGCTAAGCAGATGTAATGTCCAATCAACTACCCCCAAAGTCAATCAAGGGATAGACAAAGAGTACAAAATATGATACTTAATATATAAAGAATGGAGAAGGAAGAATAAGGAGGGGAAAAAATAGAACCTTTAGATTGTGTTTGTAATAGCATACTAAGCAAGTTAATTAGACTGTTAGATAGTAAGGGAATTACCCTTGCATGTTTGGTAACCATGAAACTAAAGCCAGCAATGGCAATAAGTACATACCTATTGATAATCACCCTAAATGAAAATGGTCTGAATGCACCAATCAAAAGACATACAGTCACTGAATGGATAAAATAACAACACCCATCTATATGCTGCCTATAAGAGATTCTCCTCAAACCTAAAGACACACACAGACTGAAAGTAAAGGGATGGAAAAAGATATTTCATGCAACTAATAGGGGGAAAAAAGCAGAAGTTGCAGTACTTGTATCAGACAAAATAGACTTCAAAACAAAGAAAGTACCAAGAGACAAAGAAGGACATTACATAATGATGAAAGGGTCAGACCAACAAGAGGATATAACTATTATAAATATCTATGCACCCAATACAAGATCACCTACATATCTGAAACAAATACTAACAGAATTAAAGGAGGAAATAGAATGCAACATATTCATTTTAGGAGACTTCAACACACCACTCACTTCAGAGAACAGATCAACCAGATAGAAAATAAGTAAGGACACAGAGGCACTGAACAATGTATTAGAACAGATGGACCTAATGGATATCTACAGAACACTCCATCCAAAAAGAACAGGATATACATTCTTCTCAAATGCACATGGAACATTTTCAAGAATAGATCATATACTAGGCCACAAAAAGAACATCAGTAAATTAAAAAACATTGAAATTGTACCAACCAGCCTTTCAGATCACAAAGGTATGAAACTAGAATTAAATCACACAAATAAAATGAAAAAGCACACAAACACATGGAGGCTTAATAACATGCTCCTAAATAATCAGTGAATCAATAGCCAAGTAAAAACAGAGATTGAGTAATATATGGAGACAAATGAAAACAATAATTCAACAACACAAAATCTGTGGGATGCAGCAAAGGCCAGGCTGAGAGGAAGTATATTGCAATACAGGCCTACCTCAGGAAAGAACAATCCCAAATGAACAGACTAAACTCACAATTGATGAAACTAGAAAAAGAAGAACAAATGAGGCCCAAAGTCAGTAGAAGGAGGGGCATAATAAAGATTATAGCAGAAATAAATAAATTTGAGAAGAATAAAATAACAGAAAGAATCAATGAAAGCAGGAGCGGATTCTTTGAGAAAATAAATAAAATAGATAAACCCCTAGCCAGACTTATCAAGAAAAAAAGAGAGTCTACACACATAAACAGAATCAGAAATGAGAAAGCAAAACTCACTATGGACACCACAGGAATACAAAGAATTATGAGAGAATACTATGCAAAATTATATGGTAACAAAATGGATAACCAAAAGAAATGGACAACTTTCTAGAAAAATGCAACCTTCCAAGTCTGACCCGGGAAGAAACAGAAAATCTGAATAGACCAATTACCAGCAAGGAAATTGAATTAGTAATAAAAAAAACTACCTAAGAACAAAACTCCTGCACCAGATGGTTTCACTGCTGAATTTTATCAAACATTTAGTGAAGACCTAATACCCATCCTCCTAAAAGTTTTCCAAAATGTTGAAAATGAGGAATTACTCCCAAACTCATTCTATGAGGCCAGCACCACTCTAATACCAAAACCAGGCAAAGACACACGCAAAAAAGAAAATTACAGACCAATATCCCTGATGAACATAGATGCAAAAATACTCAACAAAATATTAGCAAACCAAATTAAAAAATACATCAAAAAGATCATCCATCATGATCATTTGATATTCATCCCAGGGACGCAAGGATTGTACAACACTTGAAAATCCATCAACATCATCCACCACATCAACAAAAAGAAGGACAAAAACCACATGATCATCTCCATAGATGCTGAAAAAGCATACGACAAAATTCAACATTCATCATGATAAAAACTCTCAACGATATGGGTATAGAGGGGAAGTACCTCAACATAATAAAGGCCATATATGACAAACCCACAGCCAAAATTATACTTAACGGCAAGAAGCTGAAAGCTTTTCCTTTAAGATTGGGAACAAGACAAGGTTGCCCACCCTCCCCACTTTTCTTCAACATAGTTCTGGATGTCTTAGCCATGGCAATCAGACAACAAACAAAATGAAACGCATCCAGATTGGCAAGGAAGAAGTTAAACTGTCCCTGTTTTCAGATGATGTGATATTGTACATAAAAATCCCTAAAGAATCCACTCCAAAACTACTAGATCTAATATATGAATTCAGCAAAGTTGCAGGATACAATTAATACACAGAAATCTGTTGCATTCCTATACACTAATGATGAACTAGCAGAAAGAGAAATCAGGAAAACAATTTCATTCATAACTGCATCAAAAAGAATAAAATACCTAAGAGTAAACCTAACCAAGGAAGTGAAAGACCTATACTCTGAAAACTATAAGACACTCTTAAGAGAAATTAAAGAGGACACTAACAAATGGAAATTCATCCCATGCTCTTGGGTAGGAAGAATTAATATTGTCAAAATGGCCATCCTGCCTAAAGCAATCTGCAGATTCAATGCAATCCCTGTCAAAATACCAAGAGCATTCTTCAATGAAGTAGAGCAAATAGTTCTAAAATTCATATGGGACCACAACGTTTATCAGGGAAATACAAATTAAAACCACAATGAGATATCACCTCACACCAGTAAGGATTGCCAACATAGAAAAGACTAGGAACAACAAATGCTGGCAAGGATGCAGAGAAAGGGGAATCCTTCTACACTCCTGGTGGGAATGTAAATAAGTTAAACCATTGTGGAAAGTACTATGGAGGTTCCTCAAAAACTAAAAATAGTAATACCATTTGACCCATGAATTCCACTCCTAGGAATTTACCCTAAGGATGCAGGAGCCCAGTTTGAAAAAGACATATGCACCCCTATGTTTATTGCAGTACTATTTACAACAGCCAAGAAATGGAAACTGAAGGGCCCCCACCCATAAGATGGTGAACCTCCTGCTTCTCTTCCGGGTCCTCGGTTCCCGCCGGCACTACCTGAAGCCCAATCACCCCTCACCCCCCTAATCCCAGCACCTAGCCAATAGCCACCAGCCCCGTAGAAGTAACACCACAATCACCCCATGCCCCTTCCTATATAACCCAGCACCTTTCCCTAATAAAGCGGAATTCTCCGGTGAATCGCTGCTGTGTGTCACTCCTTTCCTTTCATTGGTGGTGAAACCCGGGAGACGGGACACCCCAACTGGGCCCTGTCTTCCCCTGACACCAGCAGCAGCTTTCCCTCATCCTCTTTTTCCGGCCCTGGCTCCTCACACTCACCACTCCTCTTTGGCCTTTGGGTAAGTTTTCTCCCGGAGTGGACTGCTCTTCCCCGAGCTATCGCAGCGCCGTTGACCATGATCGTCTGGCAAGGCCCTGACGCTCAGGGACGAGGAGGGAATTCTCCCCGCCTCAGGACTTCACGGCTGCGGCAGACCCTCAGGACCCTCCTTCAACAGCCATAAACGAGGTGACTCCTTTGTGGATGAGAACGCTCCCTTTTCCCACCCCTCCTCCTTCTGTTCCTTCCGCCGAAAATTCCTAGTACTAGGTTCCTCGTGACTCCGGCACTCTGCCTTCTTAGAGAAGTCTGGGTGACGACCCACACTTCCTAAGAAATTCCGACTCGTATACGAGTTTCCGCAGACCCCCAAGGATCATCAGGGACGCCCTTTGTCTCCTTGCGGTCTGCTCCCAGTCCGAGGATCTCTGTTCATCTTCCCCTGTTTGTCTCCTTCTCTGTCCTTTAGCCATGGGAGCCTCCTCATCCCTCCCTGAAAGCTCACCTCTTGAATGCCTGCTCAAGTATCTAGCCACCCTCTTCCTGACGCCTGATATAAAACCAAAACTTCTCCGCAAATACTGCTCCCAAGATTGGCTGACATACCCCCTAGACAATAACAACCAATGGCCCACAGGGGGAGCTCTTGATCCTAACATCACTCGCGATCCTTTAACTACTGCCAGCGCCTGAAAAAATGGAAGGAGATTCCCTATACCGAAGCTTTCCGCCTCGTCCTCCCACCTCCCCCCAAGTTCTCCTAGCCTGCAAGCCGTCTCTCCCCCGCAGAAGCCTCCTGTTCCCTTCCCTCTCCTCTCCTACAACAGCCCCTCCCCCGTCCTCCACCACCATCTCCTCCCCCACCTCACCTCCCTGCAGATCAAGCCTGAGCCTTTCAGCCCCCCTCTAACTAAGTCCCAGGAGCCTCCTCCGTCTTTGCCCCCATCACCTGTTTCTCCCCCACAGACTGAGCCAGAACCCTTCAGTCCTCCGCCGCCGTGGGTCTCCGCTCTCGAGATATCTTCGCCTGCTGCTTAATAGCAGGTCTGAAAAAGGCAGCTCGTAAAGTAGTCAATTTTGAAAAGCTCCAAGACATAATTCAAAGGAGGGAGGAGACTCCCTCCGAGTTCTTAGACAGACTCACTGAAGCCCTATTACAGTATAGCAGCCTGGACCCAGAAACGCCTGACGGGAGACGTGTCCTTATGACATACTTCCTGGCTCAAAGCTACCCTGACATTAAAGCTAAACTCAAAAAGTTAGAACAAGGCCCCGCTACCCCACAGACTGAGATCCTAACAGTGGCCTTTAAAGTCTTCCATAACCGGGAGGAGGAGAAAGAACGCCGTAAACAAAAGGCTGATCAGGCCAATTTCCAAATGTTGGCTCAGCTGGTAAAACCACAACCTGGGTGCCCTTCTACAAACAAGCCCCCCCACCCAGGAGCTTGTTTCAAGGGCGGAAAAGAAGGACATTGGTCAAGGGCGTGCCCCTCCCCCAGATCTCCTACCACCCCATGCCCCAGATGCCACAAAAAGGGCCACTGGGGGTCTGATTGCCCAGCCACCCGAAGGGGAGGCTGGACAAACAACCCCCATCCTAAGCCCGCCGTAGTGGGGCTTGCAGAAGAAGATTGACGGGGCCCAGAGGTTTCTCGCCCGACCATTTCCATCACCAAACAGGAGCCCAGGGTTACTTTAATAGTACACGGTCGCCCCATCTCCTTCCTCCTAGATACAGGAGCCACCTTCTCAGTCTTGTGAGAATACCGGGGCCCTACCACGCCTGCCATTACTCCTATAGGCGGGGTAGGAGGTAAACAGATTTTCCCATTAAACCCCCCCCCTTTTATGCACAATCCAGGACAATCCCATACCTTTCTCCCACTCCTTCCTGGTTATGCCCCAGTGTCCCATCCCCTTACTAGGACGGGACATCCTTTCTCTCCTCCATGTTTCCATAACTATATCCACTCCCGCAGCGCCCAGTACCCCCTTTCTGATGGCCCTCATAGCCGATGACCCCCCTCTACCCAATGAAAGCTCCAGTTCCACCCTCATACACCCTGTAAATCCCAAAGTTTGGGACATTAGAAGCCCCTCTGTAGCTCTATGTCCTCCTGCCTCTATCAAATTACATGACCCCTCTCAGTATATCTGTCAGGCCCAATACCCCCTAACCACTTCAGCCCTCATAGGCCTCCCACTTCTCAGTCCTAGATCTCAAGGATGCATTTTTTTTTTCTATCCCTCTGGACCCTTCCTCCCAAGATATTTTTCGCCTTCACCTGGACGGACCCATACACAAGACATTCTGAACAACTCACTTGGACAGTTTTGCCACAAGGCTTCTGAGTCCACCTTATTCCAATACGTGGACGATCTTCTACTCTGTAGTCCCTCGTGGGAACAGTCTCAACTTGACACTGCCTCCCTACTTAACCTTCTAGCTTCCAGAGGTTACCGAGTATCCCCTGTCAGCTCAAATCTCTTCCCCTTCTGTCACTTACCTCGGATTCCTTCTATCTCAACAAAGAAAGTCCATTACCTTGGACAGAAAACGACTCCTCTCTGACCTGCCCGTTCCCAAAACCAAGACAGAAATCCTTTCCTTTCTAGGCCTGGCTGGGTATTTTAGAGCGTGGATCCCTAACTTCTCCCTGTTGGCAAGACCCCTATACGACCTCAGCAAGGGCCCCCCTGAAGAACCATTATCCTCCTCACCCCGACACTCCTTCATTAAGCTCCGTCGAGCCCTTGTGGAAGCCCCAGCTCTCCATCTTCCTGATTTGTCGAAGCCCTTCTCATTATACATTCATGAGAGGTCCAGTCAAGCTCTAGGAGTCCTAGGCCAATATTATGGCCCATCCTTTGCCCCAGTAGCTCATCTTTCCAAGCAATTAGACCCCATAGTTCGGGGATGGGCCCTCTGCCTATGGGCATTAGCCGCTGGACAGCTCTTGCAGAAGGAAGCTCATAAACTGACATTCGGGGCGCCCCTTACCATTCTGTCCCCACATCACCTAAAGGATCTCTTAACCTACAAAAGTTTACAGACTCTCCCTCCCTCCAGACTCCTGACCTTACTGTCCTCTTTCCTCCAAAATCCCGTTCACCCCCTTTGCCATCCATACCCGAATCATGACTTTTTCCTCCTTTACTGCTCCCTCGCTCTCTCTCATTCCTTTTTTTCCTCATTCCTATTGTCTTCCCCGCCACCCCAGCCTCCTTTGTCTGGCGATTCAAAGTCAGGCAGACTTACACACAGCATCAAACAAAAATTACTGCCCTCATCGCCACATCAGACTTCCCTCTGAAAGGCTGCTCCGAGCCCTTATACCTCCACTTTTCTCCCTCCAGTGAAGTGTTCACTAGTGGCTACCTTTATTCTCCCTGCCTCTGCTTCCTCTATGACCAAAAACAAGCCTATTGCAGGCGAAGGCCAGACCCCTACAGGTCTTGCATCATTCATTACATGGGTAACTCCCGATACCCACAGTATTACTCCTCCAACCGTTTCATAAAATATCCCAACAGCTCATTCTCCTTATCAATCCTAGATCCCTGGAACTCTCGATGGGCCACCGGAGTCACAGCCTCAGCTTACTATGAGGGTCCTTGACACCCCACGGTACCCTTCATATCTCTCGAAAGTATGTTCCCTCTCATTCCCAGATCTCTCAAGTTGCATCAGACATCGGACATTCCAAAAAAGTTATTGTCCAAACTCTTGACGGCGCCTCTTCATCTTCTTACCCCCGCTCCTATTCTTGGTTACAGCTCATTGAAGACATCACCATCTTTCTCAACCACACCCTCAACATCGCCAATTGTTTCTTGTGCGCATTACTACAGTGCCCACTGCTGGCCGCTGTGCCCCTTAATATTTCCAACTACTCCTTCCATGCAGAAGCACAACCCTTCCGTCCCCTGGCAGACATACCCCTATGGGAACCAGAATACACAGATAATCTCACCATCCACCACTGTGTAGGCCCAACCCCTCCCCCCTCCAGCACACTTCACTGTCTCTCTATCTACACCCCTACCTCTGGCTCTAAGACTTTTATGCAACCAGGTCACTTCTTTTGGTGTAATGGCAGTCTTTTTAACTCACTGCCTCACAACTCCAATATACCCTGCATTCTCATCACCCTAATCCCACAGCTTACACTTTACAGCATGGCAGAATTTCTTGAGCTCCAACCTCCCTTGCCCTCGCGCACAAAAAGGGCTGCTTTCCTTCCCATCATGGTTGGTATCTCTTTGACCACTTCAGCCATTGGGGCACGGTTTTCTGGAGGAGCCTTGGGTCACTCTCTATGGGCAATTAAATATCTCAACACCAAACTTGAGGGAGCCCTGACATCCACTGCCGATTCCCTAGCCTCTCTCCAAAGACAGGTCACTTCGCTAGCTAAGGTCACCCTTCAAAACTGGCGGGCCTTAGATCTGCTTACAGCCTAAAAGGGTGGCACCTGCATCTTCCTTCGAGAAGAGTGCTGCTATTACATCAACGAATCCGGCATTGTGGAAACTGACATTACCAAACTCACCGACCTTGCCTCCAGCCTCCACTCTGCTTCCAATCCCAACCCATTCTCTTCAATACTAACAAACCCCTTCCTCACCTGGCTGTGGCCCATTGCAGGCCCCATAATAATCATTCTTCTTGCCTATCTCTTCTTACCTTGTATAGTAAAGTTTATCAAATCCCAAGTCGGTAAAATCTCTAATCAAACTTTCAACCAGCTTTTACTCAGAAACTACCAGCTTTTAGCCACAGAAGATCCCTCACCCTCACATAACCTCCTCACCACACGCTGAGATGGACCCCTCTCTCTGCTGGAAACTGTTCCTGGAAACAATGGCCGCAGATGCCTGGCTTCTGGCACCCGTATCCTCTTGGCACCATTAGAATCAACAAGTCCTCGACCTATGGTTACAGGGAACCTTCATTGATTTCCAACCTGAAGAAGTCCACATCTACTCGTCCTTACTGTGGTGAGTCCTATCAACCCTTTCCTCCCAGTCCTCAAGGCCTCACTCCCTTCTCCACCCCCGTTCAGCAGGAAGCAGTCAGAAAGAAAGCCACGTCCACAACCCCATAGAGGAGAAAGGGGGGAATGAAGGGCCCCCACCCATAAGATGGTGAACCTCCTGCTTCTCTTCCGGGTCCCTGGTTCCTGCCAGTGCCACCTGAAGCCCAATCACCCCTCGCCCCCCTAATCCCAGCACCTAGCCAATAGCCACCAGCCCCGTAGAAGTAACACCACAATCACCCCATGCCCCTTCCTATATTACCCAGCACCTTTCCCTAATAAAGTGGAATTCTCCAGTGAATTGCTGCTGTGTGTCGCTCCTTTCCTTTCAGAAACAAGATAAGTGTCCATCAGTAGAAGAATGGATAAAGAAGATGTACATATACACAATGGAATATTATTCAGCTATAAGAAGAAAACAAATCCTACCATTTGCAACAACATGGATGGAGCTAGAGGGTATTATGCTCAGTGAAATAAGCCAGGATGAGAAATACAAGTACCAAATAATTTCACTTATCTGTGGAGCATAAGAGGAAAGCAAAAACTGAAGGAACAAAACAACAGCACACTCAGAGAACCCAAGAATAGACTAACAGTTACCAAGGGGAAAGGGACTATGGAGGGTGAGTGGGAAGGGAGGGAGAAGGGGAATAAGGGGCATTACGATTAGCACACATACATAGCCAGGGCACAGGGAAGGCAGTATAGCACAGAGAAGACAAGTAGTGACTCTATAGCATGTTACTATGCTGATGGACAGTGATTGTAATGGGGTATGTGGTGGGGACTTGATAATGGTGGGGAATCTAGTAACCACAATGTTGCTCATGTGATTGTATATTAAGTATACAAAAAAAGAAAGAACCCTAAAAAAAAGAGGCATCAATAAGGAAGTCTTGACTTTAAGTTTCTGACTTAAAATCTATTTTGTATGATACAAGTATAGCCACCATGCTTTCAGTTACTATTTGCATGGAATGTCTTGTTCCATCCTTTTACTTTGAGCCTATGTGTGTCCATAAATCTAATGTAGGGCTCTTGTAAACATGTTTATTTGTATCTTTTTAAAAATAATCCATCCAGGCATTCTAAATCTTTTGACTGGGGAGTTTAATCCATTTACATTTAAAGTAATTATGGATAGGGAGGGACTTACTACTGTCATTTTGGTCATTGTTTTCTGTCTATCTTGTACTTCCTTTGTCCTTCTTCTCTTTCTGTCTTCCTTTGTGTTTCATTGATTGTTTTTGTATTAGTATGCTTTAAGTCTTTTCTCTTCTACTTTTTTGTATTTTTTACATTTACTTTCTTTGTGGTTACCATGGGGCTTACATGAAAAATCTTATAGTTATGAAGCCTAATGTAAGCTGATAACAACTAAACTTCAAGAGACAAAAAGGACATTATATAATTATAAAAAGGGTCAGTTGACTAGGAAAACATAACAATGATAAATATATATGCACCCAACATTAGAGCACCTAAATATGTAAAGCAAACATTGACAAAACTGAAAGAGAATATGGGCATCAATACAGTAATAGTAGGAGTCTTCAGTATCCCACTTTCAATAAGGATGGAATATTCAGATAGAAAATTATTAAGGGAACATAGGACTTGAGCAATACTATAGACCACATGAACCTAAAAGAACATTTCACCCATTAGCAACAGATTATATATTCTTCTCACATGCACATGGGACATTCTTCAGGATAGATCACATGTTAAGTCACAAAACAAATTTGAGAAGATTGAAATCATAGCAAGTACTATTTCCACCATGATGGAGTGAAATTAGAAATCAATAGCAGAAGGAAAACTGGAAAATTCATAAATATGTGGAAATTAAGCAACACACTCCAGAGCAACCAAAGGGTCTAGGAAGAGATCAAAAGGGAGATTGGAAAATATCTTGAGACCAACAAAAGTGAAAACACAACACACCAAAACCTATGGGTTGAAGCAAAAGCAGTACTAAATGGTAAGTTTATAATGATAGATTAGAAAAGAAAGGTCTCAAATAAACAACCTGACTATACCTCAGGGCACTAGAAAAAGGACAAACTAAGCCTAGAGTTAGCAAAAGGAAGAAAACAATGAAAATCAGAGCAGTAATAAATGAGGTAGAGAATAGAAAAACCATAGAAAAAACCAACAACAAAAGAAAGAGTTGGTTAATAATTAAGAAGGAAATTCTATCATATGTGACAACATGTATGAACCTTGAGGACATTGTGCTAAGTGACATGATCCAGTCTCAGGAGAACAAATACTGCATGATGCCACTCACATGAGGTATCTAAAGTAGTTAAACTCATAGAAGCAGAGGGTAGAGTGGTGGTTGCCAGGAGCTGTGTGGCTATACCCAGATTTTTGCTACAATGCAAAAATCTTTAAAAGGAACTCAGGATGTATGGTTACAAATCTCAGTTATGCTTCTTATTGGTTCTGAATCATTAGAAAAGTAATTTTATCTTTCTAACCCTCAATTTCTTCAGTCTATAAAATGGGAATAAGATGATCTGAATGACCTGCATCACAAGATTATTATTATTTTAGTTTACCTTGTAAATTCTGAAGACTTTCCAAAGATCCACCATCTACTTTGGTTCAGAAAGAATCCTCTCTCCTTCCTGATGAAAATGTCAAGGCTCAGCAATGTTTAGTGACAAGTTCAAGGTTACACAGCTAGCAAATAATGTAACTAAAATTAGAATTCAGGTCTTCTGGTCTCTATAGAGTGCTTTTCTTGGTATGGGGCTCCCCCATGGTATAATTTAAGGAAGTATATTGCCCTCTTCAAAGATGTTTTCTGATCATCCTGCCATTATTTCTGAAATTTCCAATATTAGCGTTAAATCTTGATCAGTTTCCTGGAGACATGTGCTTTCTTACTGGATTAAGGCATTTGAGAGAAGAGGAAAGTATCATGCTGGTTTAGTGAGGCCCCCTAGAAAGCTGTGTGTGTGTGTGTGTGTGTGTGTGTGTGTGTGTGTGTGTAAAGATATTCTTCTTTTTTAAGGGGAGTGTACAAGAGAAGTGGGGGAGTTTGGGATTTGTCCCTCCTCAGTTTTCTTCAAGGTAGTTACTCACCAAAGAATGAACAAAATGACTGAGGAATAGTCGACATGCAATCAGGCACTTTGCTTGGACATTGTCTTCTGAGCAGACCGTACCTCTAATACATAAGCTGGAAACCAGCCTTCATACAGGGAGCTCACATGCAGAGTACAAATCATGTCCTCAGTGGGAACAAACAAACGTTTCTCCCTTTGAAATTATCACCTTGGCCAGAACCCCATGGCTTTACCGTATAGACCTGCTTGTTCTGGTGAGCTGTCAGAAGTAGGGCTTCTGGCCTAGGATCCAAAGCCTTGCTGGTATTAAAAAAAGCAAATCCCTACACAAAGATAACAATCTTATCAGAAAAATAGTCCATTTATTCTACCCCCTCATCCTGGAAAATCACACAGAATTCACAACTTTCCATTTATAAAGATCTCAGCAATACTCTTAATTTTGCCATGAGCTGGTCTTGCTGTGAAAGTCTCTTTTTATTCTGAAGTCTAGACAACCAGCTCCTGGGGTCACTCATAGTGTCTGAAACTAGGGGATAGGTTGGATTGGATGAAGATATTCAATAATTTTCACAGAGGGCTTGGGGGAGCTGGTGGGACATTAAAAAGCTCTTAAGAAACATTGACAGATGATTTCAGAATAAATGAATCTCTTAAAACATGCGGGGTGTAAAATATTAATGGAAGCAGTTGTTGGCCCTGAACACATTTGAGACATTTTTTTATTGACGCCAAAATATTTGAAACATAGTTAAGCAATGTTTAACGACCTGGAAACGCTGAGCTGTTCACCCAATCCTGGGTTATTTGTGAAGTGCTTGGAAGAGCCCCTGACAGAACAGCGCATCTGCAGGGACTCCATTAAGGAAGGCCCCTTGGAGGTTCTTGTAACGTGGGTGCGAACGAAGAGCTCCGTAAGAGCCTCATCAGGGAAATGAAAAAATTGCGTAAGTGTTTCCATATTGAATTGAGTTGCATTAGTCACTGTCCTGAAAAAGGCTCGTGTGTATCAGTGGAACAAAGGAAGGAAGTCTCTAAAATCTGAAGATAACAGATATCAAATCCGCATTACTATGACCACCACACAGAGAGAATTGCCCGTTTGCTTTGTTCCAGGAGCAATGGAACGTAGTTTGCAACTGCAGAGACAATTATTAAAGTTAGGCTATACTCAACTCCCCTAAAATTATCAATAGAATGATTTGAAAAGGGATGGGGCAAAGACAGAGAGATGAGATTTAAGAATCTACTGTGTTCCAGGACCTGGGCTGAATGTTTTTATACATTTGTTTTCATCTTTATATTAATTGTTGTAAAACACTGCATCTATTTCACAGATTAGGAAATCAAAGTTAAAGATGTTGAATACTTTGTGTAAGGCCATATAGGTGATAAATGGCAGTACCATGACTTGAGTCCAGGTCTATTTGAGTCCAAAAGCTCATGTTCATAAAAAGAAAAATAATTGGATGTTAGATTCTCCTGTTCTGAAAATTCACACATTCTCCTAACTACAGGTCTTTCTATGTAGGGCCCAGTTTAGATCTAGTTCCAGAAATGTCATAAATCAGACTGTCAGTCCGTCCCATTCATCCATCCTATCCATCCATCTATTATTTTAGACTAGTCTCTTTAATACCTTCTATAGACATCAGAATATGTGAAGTAAGACTTGGAAGTCTGTAATACAGTTTTGTAGAGACTGTAGATCTCCTTCATGTTTTCCTCAACTATTGTCTCTCTTTTTTTTCCTGAGATAAAAGAGAAAGAACCTCTGGGCTGGAATCCATTTGTTTCCTATTCTAATCTTGGTTCAACCATTTCTAGTTTCATGATTATGGGTAGTTCACATAATATTGCTTAGGTAAAATTTTATAAGCTGTAAAATAAAATAACATTTTCTGTGACTCACTTATATAATTGTCATAAAGATCAAGTAAGATAGTGCAAAGTGATCAACCAAAGTAAGAAATTACTGTTGTGACTCATTTGTAAAAGTCCTCTTATTGCTTTTTAAGTAGACACATTTTGGCATATGCCAAAACAAATCTGACGTTGAAAATTAAGGATGATTGTTTTTAAAATTTTTGTGACCTTCTGGAAATCTTCATATCTCTCTATCTTGGGTATAGTCTGGAGATTAATGGGAGCACATTAGGGGATCCATGAATCCCTTGATATTGCATTCAAAAGTTTGTGAATATGTGGTCCCTGGGGAGAGGGTCCATGACATTCATCAGATTTCCAGAATGAGTCTATAACTACTAAAGTGTTTGAAATCACTGAAGGTGTAGCTGTACATCCTATAGCCTCGGATACTGGTCTTAAGGTTTGGAGGGACTGATAGTTACTTTGTCAGTCAAGTCCAGTGAGGAAAGCAAAAACCACATTATGCATTTCAACAAAGGGAATTTAACACAGGAAATTTGTTACACCAGTTTTAGAGAGCTTTACAGAATAAAAAGGAAATACTGAGAATATTTCAGGGACAAAAATTGCTGACAGAAACTAATGCTCCTTGAGATGGGAACCTGGAGAAAAGATGGTCAGGGTACATGAACTTTGGAGCTCATGCAGGGGTCCCAGTTGAGTTGGCGATCACATCTCTGAAAATGTTAAGTACCATACAACCTCTGAAGAGGCATGATAAGACATCTTGGGAGGTGCAGAAAGAAGCCGGATGCTGGAGTCACTGAGATGACTTTGACCACAACACAATAGGAAAGGGGTCCCTTTCCTCCTCATTTCTTCTAATCTCCCTCCAGCACCTCCTCTTAGCAGATCCTAGCAGGAAACCAGGAAGCTGACAATGGAGTTTCAGAGATGTAGTTTGTTGAGTCCCTAGGTATGACCTCACAGAGCAGAGCATGGAAAGCCCAGATATTTGGTAAATAATGTCCATGCTATGCCTTTTAGTGCTAACTCTAAAGGGCACATAGCAGGAACTCCTTTACAGGTTTGGAAGGACCCACTCAACACACTTGAACTAGTACATCAGCGATCCTGCTATTTCAGAGAAGTGGAAGTCACACATATCTAAACTTAATTACACTAAATCTTACGCGTGCTTCAGACATCTTCCTGGCATTTTCTTGAAGATCTGTGTCAAGACAAGTGGTACTGCTTAGGTGATTAATGGGACTTAAGAATGGAGAGACATTGTCATCATTCTGGTTGGCTCAAGCAAAAATGTGAGTGTGGAGATTGAAGTACAGGGAGTAATTCAAGTATCCATGCAGTCAAGATGGAGGTGGAAAAGTACAATTTTCTGAGTAAGAAAGAGAGAAGGAGTGAAAAATCTGGAGATTCAAGATGAGCCCTCCTAAATAAGCCATTTTCCTTGCAATCCTTATACCAAAGACTTCAAGGAAAGCAGATATACTAGTGATAAATAGAGCTAGAGGTCCAAATACCTGGTCTGGAAAATAAAATCACCATACTCAACCAGATCCTTAAGGGGTCCTGCCAGGCCTTCTAAGCTTTGTGTTCTTTTAGGTAGACTTGACCTTCCATGTAAGCCATGGTCATTCCTTGTTGGATAAATCTCAGCTCCTGTTAAAGCCAGAGGAGTTAACCAAGTAGGTGAGTGTGGGTTACCTTAGGACACAACTTAGGAGATGGAGTGAAGTAGCCAGGGAGCAATAGCCGCAGTCGGAACACTCATCTGAACGCTTTCTGTCACGCAGAGCACAGGAGTCTATGTGCTGATGACCTTAACATTCCTTGTCAATTTCCTAAGCTGGTGAGCTTCTCTTATCCTCCTCCGCATGCTTAGTCTTTATATTGAACCTTATTAATAATAAAAACAAAAATTATATGGTGCTTATACCTCTTAGAAGGTTCTTAATGTCTATTAACATATTTAATCATCCATTAAACCAGTGAAATTGGAACTGATTTCGGGTGATTTAAACTGATACTTTACAGGTAAGGAAATTGAGGCTTCAAGGTTAAGTGACATGCTTAAGGACATGTTTTTAAATGACTCATTAGGGACTTGAATCCAGGCCTTCTAATCCAAAGCCCTTGATATTTCCACTTTTCGTGGTTACTGTAGGTCTAAAATGCTCAGGCCTTGTGGTTGCGTCAGTCCTTGTTAGGTGTCATGGCGATAGATATACATTGCAAAAATAATCTACGGTTCAAATATATTGGGGAAACAATGACTACTGTATTCCCATCTATGTAATTCATAATGCATATTAGAATATCAAAGACTCTTAAAAGACTTACAGGAAAGAAAAACACTCCGGTTTTTGATTTGATTCATGTTTTCCCATTTTTTGGACCATACATGATTTGTTAGTATGAAGCATCCATTTATATCAAATGTAATAGCGGTATTTCATAAAACTCTGAAGAAATATTGCCTCAGCCTATGTTTTGACCCTCAACCTCTCAGAATCAAAATGTATCTTCTCCATAGACTGTGACACAGCCACTGGGAGTATTCAGGTAAGGCTGGTGGCTCGCTGGAGGGCTTTTCTAGTATCAGCTACACATTGGCACACCATAGCTATCATCTCACTAGGCTCAGGGGCTAAGAAAAAGGATTTTAATATTCACAAAAATTACTGTATAGAAGGACATTGAGAGCTGATGATTCAAGGTGTTTCTAACTATCTTCTGACCTATATTTTGTTTTTAAATTTAAATGCCCTCTGGTCATTCATTATTTATGAAACTTCCAAGTACTCAATAGCTCTCTCCTGTAAAATGGCCAGCTTTGAATCAAGTTCTTTGTGCTGTGGTGGTTATTAGTAGCTTCCCAGATTGAGAAATGTTAATAAGAAATTAATTAGTCAACACTGTGGGAAAGAAAACAGAAAAATAGTGATGGGCAATCATAAGGAAACATGGCCACATTTTGCATAATAAGAGTGGCAAAAATTCTGTTCTACACTATTTGAAAAATCTCCTTTCTATGTTCTAAGTCACATGGACACTGACATTGTATCTCAAAAAGAAATGCTGCAGACATTCATTGAATAGTCATTTTGTTCTGGGCAAGAGGGAGGATGAACAAGATGAATTTCTTGCCTAAAGTTTCTTGTGCTCTCATAACAGGGAGATAGACATGCACAACATCGCCCATGTCCTCTATAAGACAAACTAAACTGAGATATGAACCACAGAAGGGGGACCATAAATTCTCATGGGTGAAACCTGGGAAAGCTTCACAGAGGAAATGACATTCAAACTGTATTTTGGAGGTGAACAGGAAATCTCTCCTTGTCTCTCTCCCCAGTATCTGCCACCACCATGCCCTCTGTTCACCACTTTCTAGCCTCAATGGCTTCCTCTCTGGCTCCACCTTCAGGGCCTTTGCACATGCTGTTTCCTCTGCATGAAGCCCTTGCCTCCTTCTTTTATGTGTTTACCTCTACTTGCCATTCAAGTCTCAGCTTCAGTGTTACTCCTTGGAGCTTTCCCTGATTACACCCCTCTCAGGCCCCCAGTTACATTGCCTCCTCCCATGTTGCTCTTCTCATGACATTTTGATAAGTTCATTTATAGAAGATATCAAACTTTTTACTTCTATCTTTTTTACACGTTCGTTTGTCTCTCACCTCCATGAGACCAGTAACTGGGTCAATTTTGTTCAGTGTTGTATCTCCATATCTTTCAGTGCCTTGCACCCAACAGGGGCTCAGTAATCATTTGTTAAGTGAATGAATGAAAAAGTGAATGAGAATCTCCAGCAATGTCCTGTTGGCATTAACCTGGGTGGTGTGTATGTTAGCAGCAGGTTCTAAACTCTGTGTGAGGTGAGGAGGGGAGTGGAGGGGATCTAGCCACCTCCCCACCCAGGAAAAGGAGAAGCTCAAATGTGGGTAAGGGTGAGGGTCTTCTTAAGTCAAACACAAAAAAAAGGAAGCTCTCTTTGGGACAAACCATGGTAGAAAATTCCTGGCTCTGAAGTAAATGTCTGATTTTTGGATTCACCCCCTTTTGGGTCATACAGCTGAAGTGCACAGCCAGACCTGGACTTTGCCCTTACAGAGAGGCACCTTTGTTCTGGAGTGGTGGTGCTACATCTTAGGAACAATGCCTCTTCCCGCTTACCTCCTGGGTGTGATTTTTCTTGGGTTTAGCTTTCCATGCCTCCCAGGGCCACCAGAATGCTAGATGGCAAGGGACAGGTTTAGGGTGTGGGCCTGGGGCAAAGGATCAAGGATCAAGGATGGACTTGTGTCTGCTTTGAGGTAACATCTTAGGCCCAAAGTAGACTTGAAACCTTCCCACTCCACATCAAGCCCAGCACAGCTCACCCGAACCAGGAGTCCACATGGGACAGGGAAGCACATTCTTATAAGAGAACCATGATCACAGCAGACATGCTGAGCTCTAGCCATGCATCAGGCACTGTGCCAAGTGCCTTACATGCATTTTCTAATTGAATCTTTGCAACAACATCCAGTGAGTTAGGTCCTAGTATCAGTCCCATTTTACTAAGGAGAATATTCAGGCATTGAAAGTGAGGCAGTCCAAGGCTTACCCAGCGGAGGGCAGTAAAACTGTGGGACTGCAGCCTGAGCCCTTAGCCCAGGCATCCATCTCTAGAATGCGCAATCACATTAGGCAACTGCTTAAAGATTCTGGGCTCGAGATCCCAGCCATCTCTTCCTCTCTCTCTAGACCTAAGGAACAAGATGACTGGCTGGTCCACAGAGGGTGGGTGAGTTGAGGGTGGTGTACTTGGGAGGAATCGTTGTAAAGGACTGTGAATATTAAGCTAAGACACTCAGCTTTCTTTCTTGGGAACCAAAGGGTTTGTTTGAACAAGGAAATGGCATGCAAGGGATCAAAGTGACAGACAGTGGCAGTCAGGCATTAGGAGATGGGGTGACCATGAGCACAAAACTGCAGAATTAGCTCTGCAAGTCTGAACCAAAGGCACAGTGAGTGCTGAAGATAGACTGGAGAGTGATTTCAGGGTAGAGCTGATGGGACTTGGCAGGCAATTTGTATGGGAAGAGCTGCTTCTTGTCACTTAGTGATGAAATACACATTCCCATGTTCCTGGCCACATTGCCTCTCAGCAAATACACTTTTAATGATTGGTCGGTATTTACTTAATATCCTCACTTTACTGAGAAATATGAATTGGCTCCATCTCTGAAGACACATGAGTTCTTGGGCTTCTCTGACTTAACAGACTGCTGTTAAGAAAGGGTCGTTGATGTGAAAAAAGGAAATCACATATTGAAGGGTCCCCACCCAAAAGATGGCGAACTTCCTGCTTCTCTTCCAGGTCCTCGGTTCCCGCCGGCACCACCTGAAGCCCAATCACCCCTCGCCCCCCTAATCCCAGCACCTAGGCAATAGTCACCAGCCCCGTAGAAGTGACACCTCAATCACCTCATGCCCCTTCCTATATAACCCAGCACCTTTCCCTAATAAAGCGGAATTCTCCGGTGAATTGCTGCTGTGTGTTGCTCCTTTCCTTTCATTGGTGCCGAAACCCGGGAGACAGGACACCCCAACTGGGCCCCTTTTTCCCCCCTACACCAGCAGCGGCTTGCCCTCGTCCTCTTTTTCTGGCACTGGCTCCTCACACTCAACACTCCTCTCTGGCCTTTGGGTAAGTTTTCGCACGGAGCAGGCCACTCTTCCCCGAGCTATCGCAGCACCATTGTCCGTGATCGTCCGGCAAGGCCCTGATGCTCGGGGACGAGGAGGGAACTCTCCCCGCCTCAGGCCTTCACGCTGCGGCGGACCCTCACGCCCCTCCTCCAACAGCCATACACGAGGTGACTCCTTTGCGGATGAGAACGTTCCCTTCCCCCCCTCCTTCCATTCCTTCCACCGAAAATGCCTTCCGCCGAAAATTCCTAGTACTAGGTTCCTCGTGACTCCGGCACTCTGCCTTCTTAGAGAAGTCTGGGTGACGACCCACACTTCCTAAGAAATTCCGACTCGTATACGAGTTTCCGCAGACCCCCAAGGATCATCGGGGATGCCCTTTGTCTCCTTGCCGTCTGCTCCCAGTCCGAGGGTCTCCGTTCGTCTTCCCCTGTTTGTCCCCTTCTCTGTCCTTTAGCCATGGGAGCCTCCTCATCCCTCCCTGAAAGTTCACCTCTTGAATGCCTGCTCAAGCATCTAGCCACCCTCTCCCTGACGCCTGATATAAAACCAAAACTTCTCCGCAAATACTCCTCCCAAGATTGGCCGACATACCCCCTAGACAATAACAACCAATGGCCCACAGGGGGAGCTCTTGATCCTAACATCACTCGCGATCTCTTTAACTACTGCCAGCGCCTGAGAAAATGGAAGGAGATTCCCTATACCGAGGCTTTCCGCCTCCTCCCCCTGCCTCCCCCCAAGTTCTCCTAGCCTGCAAGCCGTCTCTCCCGCAGAAGCCTCCCGCCCACTCCCTTCCCCTTCTTCTCCTACAACAGCCCTTCTCCCTTCCTCCCCCACCATATCCTCTCCCATCTCACCTCCTCCGCCTTCGTCCCCCTCCCCTGCCCCTCCCCTGCAGATTGAGCTTGAGCCTTTCAGCCCCCCTTTAACTAGGTCCCGGGGGCCTCCTCCATCTTTGCCCTCATCACCTGTTTCTCCCCCACAGACTGAGCCAGAACCCTTCAGTCCCCCTCAGACTCGGTCCTGAGGGCCTCCCAAAATTATCGTCCCCCTCCGGGAGTTAGCAGGATCCGAAGGCATCATGAGTGTTCACGTCCCTTTCTCCTTAGGAGATTTAGCCCAACTTGAGAAATGCCTAGGTTCCTTTTCCACTGATCCCACGACATGTATCAGGGAGTTTCAATGGACCCTCCAGTCATACAGCCTCACACATCATGACATTTTCATGCTCCTGGCCAATACCCTCCTTCCTGAAGAGCGTAGACGAGTTTGGGACTTCGCCCAAACGGACGCCACCGAAACCCACAGGACTGACCTCACCTATCCCCCTGGCCCCACCGCTGTCCCCGAACAAGACCCACACTGGGATTATAACACCGCCGTGGGTCTCCACTCTTGAGATATTTTCGCCTCCTGCTTAATAGCAGGTCTGAAAAAGGCAGCTCGTAAAGTAGTCAATTTTCAAAAGCTCCAAGACATAATTCAAAGGAGGGAAGAAGCTCCCTCCGAGTTCTTAGACAGACTCACCCAAGCCCTATCACAGTTACCAGCCTGGACCCAGAAACGCCTGATGGAAGACATGTCCTTATGACATACTTCCTAGCTCAAAGCTACCCCGACATTAAAGCTAAACTCAAAAAGTTAGAACAGGGCCCCGCTACCCCACAGACTGAGATCCTAACAGTGGCCTTTAAAGTCTTCCATAACCAGGAGGAGGAGAAAGAACGCCGTAAACAAAAGGCTGATCAGGCCAATTTGCAAATGTTGGCCCAGCTGATAAAAACCACAACCTGGGTGCCCTTCTACAAACAAGCCCCCCCCCCAGGAGCTTGTTTCAAGTGCGGACAAGAGGGACATTGGTCAAGGGCGTGCCCCTCCCCCAGATCTCCTACCACCCCATGCCCCAGATGCCACAAAAATGCCACTGGGGGTCTGATTGCCCAACCACCCGAAGGGGAGGCTGGACAAACAACCCCCATCCTAAGCCTGCCATAGTGGGGCTGGCAGAAGAAGATTGACGGGGCCCGGGGGCCTCTCGCCCGACCATTTCCATCACCAAACAGGAGCCCAGGGTTACTTTAATAGTAGACGGTCGCCCCATCTCCTTCCTCCTAGATACAGGAGCCACCTTCTCAGTCTTGCGGGAATACCGGGGCCCTACCACGCCTGCCATTACTCCTATAGGCGGGGTAGGAGGTAAACAGATTTTTCCATTAAACTCCCCCCCTCCCTTTTATGCACAATCCAATCCCATACCTTTCTCCCACTCCTTCCTGGTTATGCCCCAGTGTCCCATCCCCTTACTAGGACGGGACATCCTTTCTCTCCTCCATGTTTCCATAACTATATCCACTCCCGCAGCGCCCAGTACCCCCTTTCTGATGGCCCTCATAGCCGATGACCCCCCTCTACCCAATGAAAGCTCCAGTTCCACCCTCATACACCCTGTAAATCCCAAAGTTTGGGACATTACAAGCCCCTGCGTGGCTCTATGTCCTCCTGCCTCTATCAAATTACGTGACCCCTCTCAGTATATCTGTCAGGCCCAATACCCCCTAACCACTTCAGCCCTCATAGGCCTCCAACCCATCATTCAAGATCTTTTAAACAAAAATTACCTCAGACCCACTCACTCCCCGTTTAATACCCCCATATTAGCTGTTAAAAAAAACCAACGGATCTTTCCGCCTCATCCAAGACCTTCGCCTCATCAACATGGCCATCATCCCTACCCATCCCTTAGTCCCAAATCCATACACCCTTTTATCGCAGATCCCTGCCTCGGCCTCCCACTTCTCAGTCCTAGATCACAAGGGTGCATTTTTTTCTATTCCTCTGGACCCCTCCTCCCAAGATTTTTTCTCCTTCACCTGAACGGACCCATACACAAGACATTCTGAACAACTCACTTGGACAGTTTTGCCACAAGGCTTCCGAGATAGTCCCCATATTTTTGGACAGGTCCTAGCTCAGGACCTCAAACAGTTTCATCATGATCACTCCGAGTCCACCTTATTACAATACGTGGACGATCTTCTACTCTGCAGTCCCTCGTGGGAACAGTCTCAACTTGACACTGCCTCCCTACTTAACCTTCTAGCTTCCAGAGGTTACCGAGTATCCCCTGTCAAAGCTCAAATCTCTTCCCCTTCTGTCACTTACCTCGGATTCCTTCTATCTCAACAAAGAAAGTCCATTACCTTGGACAGAAAACGACTCCTCTCTGACCTGCCCGTTCCCAAAACCAAGACAGAAATCCTTTCCTTTCTAGGCCTGGCTGGGTATTTTAGAGCATGGATCCCTAACTTCTCCCTGTTGGCAAGACCCCTATACGACCTCAGCAAGGGTCCCCCTGAAGAACCATTATCCTCCTCACCCCGACACTCCTTCATTAAGCTCCGTCGAGCCCTTGTGGAAGCCCCAGCTCTCCATCTTCCTGATTTGTCGAAGCCCTTCTCATTATACATTCATGAGAAGTCCAGTCAAGCTCTAGGAGTCCTAGGCCAATATTATGGCCCATCCTTTGCCCCAGTAGCTTATCTTTCCAAGCAATTAGACCCCACAGTTCGGGGATGGGCCCCCTGCCTACGGGCATTAGCCGCTGGACAGCTCTTGCAGAAGGAAGCTCATAAACTGACATTCGGGGCGCCCCTTACCATTCTGTCCCCACATCACCTAAAGGATCTCTTAACCTACAAAAGTTTACAGACTCTCCCTCCCTCCAGACTCCTGACCTTACTGTCCTCTTTCCTCGAAAATCCCATTCACCCCCTTTGCCATCCGTACCTGAATCATGACTTTTTCCTCCTTTACTGCTCCCTCGCTCTCTCTCGCTTTTTTTCCTCATTCCTATTGTCTTCCCCGCTACCCCAGCCTCCTTTGTCTGGCGATTCAAAGTCAGACAGACTTACACACAGCATCAAACAAAAGTTACTGCCCTCATCACCACATCAGACTGCCCTCTGAAAGGCTGCTCCGAGCCCTTATACCTCCACTGTCCTCCCTCCACCGAAGTGTTCACTAGCGGCTACCTTTATTCTCCCTACCTCGGCTTCCTCTATGACCAAAAACAAGCCTGTTGCAGGCGATGGCCAGACACCTACGGGGATGTCCCTACTGGTCTTGCGCCATTCACTACATGGGTAACTCCCGGTACCCACAGTATTACTCCTCCAACTCATTCTCTTCAATACTAACAAACCCCTTCCTCACCTGGCTGTGGCCCATTGCAGGCCCTATAATAATCATTCTCCTCGCCTGTCTCTTCTTGCCTTGTAAAGTTTATCAAATCTCAAGTTGGTAAAATCTCTAATCAAACTTTCAACCAGCTTTTACTCAGGAACTACCAGCTTTTAGCCGCAGAAGATCCCTCACCCTCACGTAACCTCCTCACCACACGCTGAGATGGACCCCTCTCCCCACTGGAAACTGTTCCTGGAAACAATGGCCACAGACGCCTGGCTTCTGGCACCCGTATCCTCTTGGCACCATTAGAATCAACAAGTCCTCGACCTATGGTTACAGGGAACCTTCATTGATTTCCAACCTGAAGAAGTCCACATCTACTCGTCCTTACTGTGGTGAGTCCTATCAACCCTTTCCTCCCAGTCCTCAAGGCCTCACTCCCTTCTCCGCCCCCGTTCAGCAGGAAGCAGTCAGAGAAAAAGCAACGTCCACAACCCCATAGAGGAGAAAGGGGGGAATGAAGGGCCCCCACCCATAAGATGATGAAATTCCTGCTTCTCTTCTGGGTCCCCGGTTCCTGGCAGCACCACCTGAAGCCCAATCACCCCTCGCCCCCCTAATCCCAGCTCCTAGCCAATAGCCACCAGCCCCGTAGAAGTGACACCTCAATCACCTCATGCCCCTTCCTTTATAACCCAGCACCTTTCCCCAATAAAGCGGATTTCTCCGGTGAATTGCTGCTGTGTGTCGCTCCTTTCCTTTCACATATGTAGGATGCTACACATGTGCTTCTGTCATGCTAGGGCTTACAAGGTAAACTATTTTTATTTCTATGTCATTACAGTGTAATATGAGAACTTTGTTCATTCATACCAATTTATAAGTATTTTAGGGACAAATTTAAGAAATAGAGAACAGGTAAAATAAATTTAAAGAGGGATTGGAACAAATTAAAATTAGCAGAGGATAAATGTCAGGCTTCTAATTGATCAACTTTGCTAAATCAGCACTAAACAAATTATTACACTCTCTAGGATCAGATATTGAATTTAATTCTGAGCTCCCTGGCAACAAGGTGGAAAAAGGAAAGATGACAACCAATACAGTCCATATTACATGACTAAAGAAAAGATGGATATTTTTCTCTACTTTTCATCCTTGTGACTTATTTATTTTATAATTAGAAGTTTGTACCTCTTATCCCCTTCACCTGTTTTGCCCATCCAGAGCTGACTATGAAGAGAACTCCACAAACATTGACAAAGAGAGAGTGGCTACAGATTCCTCCAGGCAGATTGAAGTTTAAATCTTCATGATGCTTCCCACACCTCTTTTATCCAGAGTTCCCTACATGCCTTCTACCACTAAAGTCCTTGGAGATAGAACTCCCAGTGCAGAGATTTCAAAAGCAACATCTAACCTGGTCCTCAAATTAACCTCAGGTTGCAAGTTACCAGATGGATCTACCATTTACAGAACTAACGGTAGTCTTGTAACTTTTAAGTGGTCATGCTAGGATTTGGACCTTCTAAGTCCAGGCCCTCGGTTTTTACCGCTGCCATAAGGATGTCTCTCAATTCTTCTGGGCCCTCCTCTCTTCCTGTTATTTTAAACCAATCTTATAATGGGTCTACGGAGACATGGGGTAAGGTGTCAACATTTTGCATCAATCCAGTGAGTATGCATTGACATCATCATCATCATCAAACAGTACTAAAAATAATTCTAATTTACTTAGCCCGGGCTATACCCCAGAAATATGCTATGCATCTAGCATACACTGTTACATTTCCTTCTCCCAGTACTCCTAGGAGGCTGGTATAATTATCACCTCCACTTTATAGATGAAAATAAAATCACTGCTCAGAGAGTTTAAGTAACTGGCCTGAGGACGTGTAGCCACGGAGCTGGAACTGAACCCAGATGCAAGCCTGCATAGACTCTGAACACTCTCATGTTTACCTCCAACTACAGGAGCCAGAGACTGGGTCAGAGGACCACACCACGGAGTAAGATTTAGTTCATGACCTTGAGAAGGCCAAGGTATAGATGGGGAATCTCTCTTAAGGGAGCACAGTCTGTTTTCACCTGCCCAGCGCTCCCAGGGGAAGTAGGAGCAGAGCTTGGTTCTGTTTGACAGCTCAGAGTTAGCATCTGGTCTTGAAGGCAGGCGTGGAGGAGGAGGGGCGGGGTAGGAGGGAGCCCCAGGTCAGCACTGGTGTCTTGGGAGGGAGAGGGTGAGAACCCTGTGAGCAGTTGAGAGGCTCCACTTTCGCAGGAGAGATAAGTGGAAATTCTGATTTCCCCAGACCAGACTATTGAACCACAATCCAGGCTGTGGTTATTTATATTCCCCTAACAGCCTTGTTTACACAACCTGCCCGGATGCAAATCAGAGTATGGAAAGCGGTGGAGGCGGTGAGGTGTGCAGCCAGAAGGGACTCGGGGATTGGTTTTACTCACGTAGCGTTAACGCAGCTGCACATGACTGCCCACGCTTGTGCAGCGGAAGGGAGAATGAGAACATGCAGTCCCCAGGACACTTGCCCAGTCCTTCTGCCTGAGTGAGAAATAACAAAAGAAGATGGGACTTTGATTAGGCCCATCTCTGTCTTCATACCCCGCCTTTCTTTCCTAGCTCCTTCCTCCCCTACAGCTCCCGCCCTCCCCTGGGGCAGGCACCCTCCATCCGGCCACTCTTGGCTCCTAATAGTCACAGCTCCCTCAAGCTTTTGTGCTCTCAGTTTCCTCTGCTCAGAATGCCCTTTGCCCTTTCTCTCTCTCTTTTTTTTCTCCCTTTTTTTTTTCAAAGTGTGTTAAGTGTATGACTGATGGAGGACCAGATGGCTTTAGGTAGTACACAGGCAGAATCCTTATTTTATGCAAATATTTATTCTCTTAGACCTGAGTCAATTTAAACAAAGACACTGAATATATAATAGTAGAGGTAGAATATAGATAGGGTAAATACTTGATGATCGTGTAAGGCTTACTGGCATTTGGGAAATACTTCTCTTATTTATCTGACATGGTCTGCCTTTTATAACATGGGAGGCAGGACTGGAATTCTCTTTTCCTTGAAGGCATCTCCTGCAGCTATGAAGTTCACATCATCTGGTTATAAGACCTTTCTTCATTCTCCAGGAAGATCTCTGTCATCCACCAAGACATGCTCCATTGTCCCATAAGGATGTGGCCCTCAGAACTCTTACTCCCAAGTTCAAAACCTGCAATCATCAGTGGAACACACCAGTCTCCAAGGAAAACTTACCAAATTACCAGCCTCCTCTGTCCCTCTATCCATCCATCCCTCTCCTTCTCTCCTCTCTCTCTAAACCCTGGCAACCCTTCATCTGTTCTCTGTTGCTATAATTTTGCATTTCCTTAATAGTTAATGATGCTGAATAGATAGTTAATGAAGGGTTCAGTGACATGTGTTTTGGTCTTTTGTCCATTTTCTAATTGGATCATCTCATTTTGTTTTAGCTGTTGCATTCTGAGAGTTTCCTATATATACAGACACAAGTCCTGTGTTTGATATATTTTTTGGAAATATTTTCTCCCATTCTGTACCTTATCAATTCCACTCCTTCATGGGGTCTTTCCCAGAGCAGTATGTCTCTGCATTCATTTTGGTCTTCTTTGATTTCCTTTAGCAACTTTTTATCATTTTATTATACAGATTATATACATGTTTTGTTAGGTTTATACCTAATTATTTTGCTTTATTTGGAGCAATCACAAAGAATATTGTTTTTAATATCTGTTTCCACATGTTCATTGTTAATATATAGAAATGTGAATGATTTTTGTGGTGTGTGTGTGTGTGTTAATCTCCTCTGACTATACTGAGTTCATGCAATTAGTTCTAGGTTTTGTAGATTCCTTGGGATTTTCTATGTAGACCATCATGTCATTTGCAAATAGGGACAGTTTTATTTATTTATTGCCTGTCTGTATCCCTTTGTTAGCTTGTTTTATTCTCCTGGCATTACACTGGCTAGCATTTTCCATACTATTTTGAATATGGGTAATGAAAGTGAACATTTCCTCATTCCAATCTTAGGAGAAAAGCATTTAGTGTTTCACAAATAAGTATGATCTTAGCTCTAAGTTTTTGTAGATATTCTTTATCAAGTTGATGGTATTCCCCTATATTCCTAGTTTTCTGAGAGCTTTTACCATGAGTTGGTGTTGGATTTAGTGAAATGTTTTTCTGTATCTGAACCTATGATATTTCTTCTTAAGCCTGTTGAAACGGTGGATTACAGTGATTGATTTTTAAATGTTGAGCCAACTTTGCTTATCTGGAATAAATCCTACTTGGTCATGCTTTGTAATTTTCTTTATACATTGCTGGATTCAATTTGCTAATATTTGGTTGTAGATTTTTGTGCCTGAGTTTATGAGAGATGTTAGTCTTGTAATTTTCTTTTGTACTATCTTTGGTTTTCTTGTCAAGGTAATATCAACCTCCTAAAATGTCCCCTCCTTTTCTATTTTCTGCAAAAGATTGAGTAAAATAGTGTTAATTAAAAAAAAATTGGCAGAAATCTGTAGAACCACCCAGGTATAGACATTTCTTTTTGGGTGCTTTCAGAATACAAATTAAAATTTTTAATGGCTATAGGACTATTCAAATTGCCTGTTTTATCTTAGTTGAGGTCTGGTGGTTTGTGGTTTTTGAGGAATTGATGTATTATTCCAAGTTGCCAAATTTCTGTTTTGTTTTTAGAGGGAAAATTGTTGTTCTCCTTGACAAAGGTCTACACCCTAAAATCTGTAAGAAAACACAAATTGCTCTCTGTCTTGCCAGTGGGTTTCAGCCCGGACATGTTCACTATGGATTCAATGAGACCAAAGAAATGACAGTGGAACGTTCTTGGGGTGAAAGGGTTATACCCAACTTTATTCCCACAGTGGCAGGTCAATCACTAGAATCCTCTCCGCTCAGAACGAGTCTGCATGCAGCAAGCTGGTCTCTGCCTCTGGGCCTCTCTGGCCCCTCTGCAGTCTGTCTCTGTCCTTGGTGCTGTCGCCACTTCAGTCTTGTCTCTGCTCTCCTGCAGCCTTGCAGGTGCCACAGTGTCGCCCAGAGCACTGGGTGGAGCTCTTTATATAGAGTCAATAACAACATATTGCCCACACATGTGTAGTGAGCTGGCCAACCAGGGTCAGGTGAGACTCCTGGCCACAGGAACCTTCACTTTATCCACATCTCCAAGTGGAATTTTTAATTCCACTCTACCACTCTGATCTCTACTTGATTCCTTGTTCATCACTGATGAGTCTCTGACCCTCAGTTCTCTAGAACAGTGGTTCTTAGCCACACTTATTTTTAGCCCCAGCCTCAGATGACATTTGACAATGTCTGGAGATATTTTGGGGGAGCGGTTGCTATTGCATCTAGTAGGGGTTGTGGGTGCTGCTATATGCCCTGCAAGGCACAGAACAGCCTCTACAATAGACTTGTCTGGCCTAAAATGTTAGTAGTGCTGAGAGCAAGGAACCCTGCTTTGGCTTCTCTCCTCCCTGCACAGTCTGCAGACCCACAACATCTGTATCACCCATGAGCCTATTAGAAATGCAGAATCTCATGGTTACTCCAGACCTACTCTAGAACAGATTCTATAGTTTAACAATACTTCCAGATGTTTTCTATATACATTGAAGTTTGCAAAGTACTACCCTGGAATAATTTCTTCTTGTATTAGTTTCTCATTGTTGCTGTAACAAATTTCTACAATTTAGCCATTCAAAATGATTGAATTTATGATCTTACAGTTCTGGAAGTCAGAAGTTTGCAAGGGGTCTCACTGTGCTCAAGTCAAGGTTTCCACAGGATTGCATTCCAGGCTCTGAGGGAGAATACATTTTCTTGCCTCTCCTGGCCTCTAGAGGCTGCCTTAATTTCTTGGCTCATGGCCTCATTCTCCCGCCTTCATAGCCAGCTAAATAGGACCAAGTTTTTCTCATGCCACCATCACTCTTTTTTTTTTTTTCCTCGATAATTATTTTTTATTGAAGGGTAGTTGACACACAGTATTACATTAGTTTCAGGTGTACAACACAGTGATTCAACATTTATATACATGATAATTCTAGGTACCAGCTATCACCATACCAAGTTGTTACAATATTTTGACTATATTCCTTATGCTATACATTACATCCCGGTTACTTATTTATTTTACAATTGGAAGTGTTTATATATATATATATATAATTTTTTTTTTTGTGAGGGCATCTCTCATATTTATTGATAAATGGTTGTTAACAACAATAAAATTCTGTATAGGGGGTCAATGCTCAATGCACAATCATTAATCCACCCCAAGCCTAATTTTCGTCACTCTCCAATCTTCTGATGCATAACGAACAAGTTCTTACATGGAGAACAAATTCTTACATAGTGAATAAGTTACATGGTGAACAGTACAAGGGCAGCCATCACAGAAGCTTTCGGTTTTGTCACCATCACTCTTATTCTGACTTTCTTGCCACCTTCCTGCATATTTAGGAATGCTTGTGCTTCCATTAGGCTTGTCTGGATAATCAAGGACACTCTCCCTTTCTCATAGGCAGTTGATTAGGAAGCCTCATTCTGTATGCTACTGGAATTCCACTTGGCCACAACACGGTTACATATTCACAGGTTTCCAGGCATTGGGATGTGGATGCTGCAGGGAAAGTGGAAGTTCCTATGGCCAGGATCCTCCGCTGACCCTAAACTACTTGATGATATAATGGGCCTACTAATTGGCTAATGCTTCCACACCTGTAGGTAATAAGCTATTATTGACTGAATTGCTATATAAAAAGCTCTGCCCAGTGCTTTGGGTGGAGGTAGAGACAGAGGTGGATTATGGACCTGCAGACTGCTGGATGCAGAAGTGAC
Organism: Manis pentadactyla; assembly: GCF_030020395.1. NCBI lineage: Eukaryota > Metazoa > Chordata > Mammalia > Pholidota > Manidae > Manis > Manis pentadactyla. Next base: position 207,019,894 of record NC_080021.1, on the reverse strand, counting down.
TCTAGTGTTTGACCTGCCACCATGAGAATAAAGGTGGGTATAAACCCTTTTACCACAAGAACATCCCATTGTCATTTCCCAGTCTCCCTGAATCCATAGTGAACTTGCCTAGGGTTGAAACCCTCAGGCAGGACAGATGTCTTTGAAGGGTCTTCACTGCCCAGTTGGATTGAGTCACCCGGAAAGCTATTTAGGCATTTAGCTCTCAAGACCTAGCCCATATCCTGTTGATCCATTCTCCAGGGTAGGGGCTGCGAGTACATATTTTTCACAAAGCTTCCTAGATGGCTCTGATGATCATACATGTTTGGGAGTTGCTGTCCTAGACCTTCTCGGGTAGTCACTTTCTCTTGAAGCACCATCGTCTTGCTTTCACTCTCTGTAAGGGCCACACACAGATTCTGCTGGTGTTTTAGCTTGAATCCCTAAGAAGCAGAACTTGGGACAAGAATTCAAGTACAAGTAATTTATTTGGGAGCTGATTCTAGAACACAACTCCAGGAGAGTGAGGGTTGAGACAAGGAAGGAAAAGCAGTTCCTACATGGTGGTTATTGGCATATGATCACTGTTGGAAATTGGAGCTTTATCCCACTGAGGAATTCTGGGAGCCAGTGCAGGCATAGATGGCAAACTTATCTCACTTGGAAAATAAATAATACGGGGTATTTACACTGAATAATGAATTTGGAATATAGTGACATACAAGCAATGAAATTTGCTATATTGTCTTCATTTTAGCCAGCAATTTTTCTATAGTGTTATTCACAAAATATGCCATTATCTTGACATTCCTCACCATTATCCCTGAGCCCTCTTTAGCATGAAACATACTTCAGTGCTTGAGTGACGTTCCCAGGGGGGCAGTAATTCCCTACACCTCTGGTCTGTTGTGTGCACTGGTCTAGTGGTCATCTGTGGGCAGAGAAAGCCCTCAGGCAGAGATGACGTCTAGCATTTGGGAGTTGAGAAGTGTGTACTGAAATGGCAAGGCACAAAGGAGTATGGGTAGGGCACCAAGAGCGTCTGTCACACCTTGGATATTGAGTCAAGTCTTTATTGAAGTCACTAAGGACACAATTTACAAAACGCAGGACAAGTTGGAGGAATTTCATTGAAAGTCTTCAGCAGAAGTAGATAATGAAGAGATGGATAATGGCTTGTACCGATGAGTGAGCAAGAACCAAGCTCCTCTTAGCCTTCCGAGTCTAGAATAGTTATACTCCTCACCTTTGTGTCTGTTCACCATGCCTTCCAGTCTCTGAAAGTTCTGTGCTCACTCTCCCCATCCAGAGGCAAGGTCTCACCTCAAATCCCAGCACCACACCAAAGAGCTCAGGGCATGGAGCTCATGGTCCTTAAAACAATCACAGATTGGCCTAAGGTGCGCTAACAATGACCGTCTTAAGGATTCTCCAAATGTTTATTGAACTCATGTTTGAAAACCACCCACTTAGGTGCTTTGTATGTATTATGACCTCTTTAAATGCTAGGTTTTTGCCTTTTAAGCCCAAGAAGAAACTGAAATGAGTATAGGCATAGACATAGATATTCATGAATGCCTTTCTTGACCCTTTAGAAAAAAGTAGATTCTCTTTGGAATTGAGGCCAGATGATGGGTTAGGGGACCTGCCCATCAGGATGGGATTCAGAACCAAAAGCAGGGTAGTGTTGGCTTGTGCCACTGCGCTCACTTCTGCCATCCATCTCTTCATCACCTGTTTCTTCTCTTCCCTCTTTCATAAATAGAAGCACTGAGGTTTTGCTCTGGGCTTTCAGATCTGTGGCCAAGATCTATTTGTATTTGCTGAGTCCCATCATTGTCCACAAGCCCTGTGATCCCCAGTCGGTCACTGATTCTGAATTCTCTGACCGAGGTTCAGTCCCTCCCCTGAAACCAGTGCAGGGCTTTGCATTGCTTCTGAATTCCAACTTAGTCTTCATTCCATTGTTAAGACCCACTATTGTTCCCAAATTCCAAATTCAATGAACTTTCTCAGCCTGCCTAGGCTTCCCAAAGAAAAATAATGCAAAGTGGTACAAATTTACAAGTGTGGCACTGAATAATGAATTGGGAATGTAGTGACATACAAGCAATGAAATTTGCTATGTAGTCTTCATTTTAGCCAGCAATTTTTCTATAGTGTTATTCACAGATATGCCATTATCTTGACATTCCTCATTATTAACTCTGAGCCCTCTTTAGCATAAAACATACTACAGCTTACCTGTGGTTCAAAAAATAAGCATGAAAAGGGTTTATCTTATTCAGCAAACCTATTCTCTGAGGTGATTTTCCCCCCATAGAAAATGAAACGTACATTGTTGCATGGAGTAAATTGGACCAGAAACCTTTTAGAATGTTGCTGGTATTTTGTGTGTCTTACGGACATTCATGTGTTTATCTCTAAGCTAGCCTGATACACATTATGCTGTGTTAGCTAAATGTTAAAGTCACCCCCGAGTCACCCCAACAAGAGTGGTGTTTTTGAGGCAACTTGAATTTAGCAAAAGCTTTATGTATAAAAGCAGTTCTAAGGAGGCAGAAACAGATCCATGCTTTTTGCCAATGGGTGAAGAGTGGGTTTATCAGAGCAGCTCGACTAGTGAGAAGCTGTTCCTTTTACCCTATCTCTGCTCTCCCCTGAGGACGATCAGCAGAGCAGGAGTGGATACAGATCGCACAGGAATAGTGAAGCTCTGCAAACCTGCTCATTCGTAGAAAGCCAGCGCCCAGTGAACGAAATGACTTCCCTAAGGTCATGCAGCTTCCCTTGAATGAGACCCAAAAGGAAGGTCTCAGCACACAAGCTCTGCCTTCCTCTGGGTTTGTGTGGAAGTCTGACTCTATGTTCCCACTTGCACAGGAGTCAGAGACAGTCCAGCTTCCTAAACGAATCGTGTCGATCACAGATAAACGCAGAGACAGTGCTAGATCTGAACGTGGGGTAAACACCCATTTTCAAAAGGTTAGTAATCAAGATGCTGGACTGGATTAAAAAGAGAAAAAAATTCGCAGTGGGTCATAGCAATGTTTTTCATGTCAAGCAGCAGCCTTTGAGAAAGAAAATGAGCTTTAGAGGTCGAGACTTAAATTCCTCCTGTTTTTCACCAGAGTAGAGGATGCATCAAGCTAGGGGGACGGCAAGGAGGGAGACTGAGACTCCCCACGCCTTGCCATTATGGCACAGGAGAAGGCAATTGCTGCTGCATTAATAAAAAGACTGGGCAAGGGCGGAAGCTTTGTCAGTAGGGAAGCAGGTTGAAAGAGGGCATAAAAACACACTTGGTGGAGAAACTCTTCATTCCAGGCGTGTTTGTTTTGAAAATGTCTCAGTACCAGGTCATAGAATTCATGAATAAAACTCCTTCCTTATTTTGACTCAAAAGGAATAAAGATTTATTACCATCCTAGCCAGGGAAACAGTATTGACCCACTGGCTATTTGAGATTTTTAGCATTGTGGGCAAGAATATTTATTGCTTTTAATTACCATAAAGTAGCAAGGATCTTGTTTTTAATAGATTTTCTCCCAATCCCCTGATCTTGGTTTGCAATTCTGGGTGTAGGAAAGAAGAAAAGAAAATGCTATTTCAATGTTAAGTAAAAATTCTCAGACAAAAATGATGAATTAGCAATGACCAAGGCTTGTTTTCCATCTCTCTCTACTTTCTCTTCAATTGCAGAAAAACAAAATAGTGTTGTGAAGGGAGGAGGACTGTGAATGGGCCCTGGCTTACAGCATGCCCTTCAGCAACTCAGTTAACCTCTGTAAATCCCAAGACACTAGGCTGAAATAAGGACAAGAGCACAAAGGGTTACAAAGGGTGGCCTTTCAACTTGAAAAAGAGCTGCCTTCCTGGAGGCCTGGGAGGCAGGGATGAAGAGGGCATAACAGGCTCTCCCAGTGATTGTGTATTTGGCCTATGGAGGGTTCTTTCAACTCTTCAAGCCTCAGTTTTATCGTTTATAAAATGCGGAGAATACTGCTTCCTTGACAGGGTCATCATAATGATTAAATAAGATCATGGATTTTAAAAAGTCCCTAGCAGGGTTCTTTATACATACAATTTAGTAAATGAGAATCATTTTCATAATTGGAGGTCTGGATGCCAGAGGCTATGCTCACTTTGTCTCTATACACACACCACACACACACATGAGCACACATGCACAAGAGAGAAGAGAAAAAGCTTCATGCTCCAGGCCAACATTGTTGGGTCGTGCTGTTTCCAAGAGTTCTTCAATGGTTGGCCCAGTCAACTGAGATCTGTATGTGTTGAATCCACTTGTGGATCTTCTGTGGCTAAAGGAAGGAACGTCTAGCAATTGCAGGTCATGTTTCAGCAAGCAGCTCACACTCCACGTTATTGTGGGGGGAGATGAGCTCTCTTTGCTCCATGCTGCCAATGAAAAAACTCAATTCCGGAAAGACTTAGTGGCTCCACAAAGAAAAGAAGGCAGTCAAGTCGTCCAGCCCCTTAGGTACGGGATTCACAGGGAGGGCTATTAGGCTCCATTTTCACACTGCTCCTGGTGTGCTTGGCCCCAGCTGCATGAGTGACCGTCTCTTTGTGCTGCCATCCCCCAATCGTCTGAACTTGGGCAAGTTCCCAACCTCTCAAGTCTTAGTTTCCTCCTCTGTAAAATGGGATTAATAACTGTATCTATTCATGGGATAATTGTGAGTGTTAAATCAGACCATCTGTAGGAGGTTTACCTATCAATGTCTAACCCAGAGTCTATTGATGAATAGAAGCCATCAATCATATAAGAACTCTGGGTCACTGCTTTCCCTTTCTGAGGGCAAATTCTGAAGAGAAGATGTCCCCAAACTAGTTTTCCAGAAAGGTAAGAAATACTTTCTAACAAATTCCCATATAACTCACTGATTACCATCAGTGGTAAGTATCTTAGATTAAGCAACACTTAAAGAAATGCAGCAATATAATCAATAGCAGCAATTATATTTAAAGGGTGGAGAGAGGGAGAGAAGAAGGATGTCCAATTGAGCATGAGGAAATTGAGATTTGGAAAATAAAGAAGGAGAAGAAAAGAGATGCAAAGTTAAGCGAGAGCTAGAGAGAGAGGAAAAGGGAAAGAAAGGGAGAGAAAGAGAACAGAGTAGAGGAAGCAAGGGACGCAGGAAGAGAGGAAGGGTAAGAGGGAAACAGGTAGCAGGAAGGCAGAGCAGGGGATTAAAGGAGGCAGAAGAAAAGGAGCATCCTGGGTAGAGGAAGAAAAAAGGAGGGAGGGGACCAGGAGCTGGTGCCAGGTTGGCTTCTCCAGTAACCGCGCACGCCGTTTGTCTGGTCCACCTCAGCTGATGACTTCAGCTGCGATTTCTTTGAAGCAAGGGGGTCCAGCTGGGGTCCAACTGTGCTCTGCTAACCTGCCTGCTTTCCCCACCCGCTGGGCAGGCAGCGATGCTCTCTGCAGGTTGGAACAGGTGGGAGATATTTGTTTCTTCCTTGCCTAACAACTTGTCCCTGGAGGTGCTGCTAAGGAGCCTTTCAATTCTTTGGGGAAAGAAAATAATAAGGGAGAAAATGGATGGAGATTCTTTTATATTTTTACTTAAAATGACCAGAGACAGGAAACTTTTCCAAGTCAGTGGCTCTCTGGTGAGCTTTACAATCCCTCTTCCATCAGCATTCAGCACCACTGGGCGCTGCCTCTGCTGTCTCAGGGACTCCTTCAGAGCTCAGCCTGGTGCCTTTTCTGCAATGATGACAAACAGATGGGTGTGAAATGAATGGCACCACTTGCCTGCCACCCTTTCAGGCTGAGTGGAGATCAGCAGAATGAGCTGGTACGTTTTTGTACAACTTAGGCTTGTGTTGTTGTGTTGTGTACAACTTTGAGCATTTAACCCAATGAAAAACAAAAGGACTGAGATTCAGAGAGGCAAAAAGATTCTCTTCAAGTCACACGGTTAGGAGCAGAGCCGAGGCGCCCTCTAACCCATGGCTCTTTCTTGGGCACAGTCCTCTCCTTTAAACCCTGCTGGACACCCTATACAATCAAGGAAAGCAAAAATGCTTTCCCTTAATGCACTTATAGCTCATGTATAAATTGGATATTTTCCCTTTGAGTTAAAGGTTTTTAAAATTTATTTAATAATACCTAAGAGACTTCCCCTCCTACAGAAGCCATTACTCATATTATTTAGTGATCATAATAGATCAAAATTTAGGAATTTTCTGATTTATCCTCAAAATGTAGACACAAACATAACTGTCTCTGTTCAGTCTTTTTCTTAGCGAGGTGTGCCTATAAATACTTCAGTAGAACAATGGATGTTAAAGGTCTTATTTGTTCCCTCTCCACCCACCTCTGAATGTTCTCACCCCTGTGGTCTTATTTTATCTTCCCAGTACCCATTTAAGAAATGAAGAAACTGAGGTGCAGAACTCTTGAGGCTTAGTTATCAAGGGAATGGTTTGTGAAAACAGTACTTTGTTAAAAGACTGTTGTGTGTTATCATTGATTTGGAAGCTGTTCAAATTACTGGGGTTTTGAAAATCAGGCTGACCTGGTTTTGAATCCTCTGATGGCATCCATCAACTTTGTGACTTTGGTCAAACTTTGGGGCCTTAGTTTCTGCATCTGTGAAATGGGGATAATAAGAACTGAGAATTCATAGAGTTGTTGCAAGAATCAAGGTCTTGTATACAGACTTCTTAAGCATACAGTAGGTGCTCAACCACTTAGCTGTTATTACTTGGCACAACCGCCATGTCCCATGAGAACTGATGGATTTCCCTTTATTTCCCACTAAATCTTAGAGGTGCAACCAAGACTACCCTTCTGCACTTCCTGAGGAAATGTGTTCTTACATTTGATAACAGTTCACCTGCCGTCTCATTCTGCAGAGCATAAATCTGTCCACTTCTCAGTTTAAAAATGACCACGGCTGATTCGTATCTTTGCTTCATCACTTATTTTATCCCATTTCCCCTTCAGGGCAATGAGTTTTCTGCCAGATAGTTAGTTGTCTTTATAAAAGCTGTTATATTTGTGATTTTTTAATTTTTATGTTTCAGCAAGTTGGGCTCTCCCTTTTAAAGAAACATAAAACATCAGCATCTCTGCTTTGTCCTGAGGACAGTTGTTGGGGCACCAAAATAGTCAAGGAAAAAGCTGCAGTTCTGACTTTCCCAGGGCTGAATGCAGATGGAGACTTATCTGGGGTTCTTGGGACTTTTGAGCATCAGGCAAGTTGCTTGGTCAGGAGGAATCTTGCCAGACAGGAAGTCAAGGGACTGGATGTTTAGACTAGATTCAGTCTCTAATTTAGCATTCGACCTTGGAGAGAAGGAAGGTCATTCCTCTAAGCCTCATTTGCTCACCTACAAAATAAGGAAGTTGGATCAAATGATTTCTCAGGTACTTTTAGCTCTTGTATTTTATTATTTCTATTGCTGAAGTCTGTCAAGGCCCAAAGGAGTTAATTTTAATGATTATATTCCAGGCACTGTGTAGCTGTGGGAGAGATAATTGGGGAACATGGTCAGTGCCTTTCAAATCATTCCACATAGTGACCCCCAACTCTGCCTAATTGTCAAGAAAAGTCCTTCAACCAATCTTCAAATGGACTGAATCACAAATTAGACATGTCCACATGCAGAGGTACATATTAAGTAGAGGTGTTTTATAGACTATAATAGCACCTGGATGATAACAGTAAAAGCTATCTCACCTGCCATTCCATAAACCAAACCCTTTATTACAAGAACGCATTTGCCCTGTCTACATTCTGCTTTTACACAAAAAGAGAAAAGAAAAGAAAAGAAAAAAAAAAGGTTACAAGTCAACAAGCTGATAACCTGGATTTATCTTGAGAAAATAGATGCCATGATATGCCCTGGGGTCAGTGTGGATTTAGCTCAATTCCACACACCTTCTGTAGCTACTTCTGAGGTACAGTGGTGCTCTAGCAATAGCCTAAAGGAGCCACGAAATTCTGGAGTTCTTGTCCATTCACACACACACACACACACACACACACACACAAGCTCTAGTATTTATCTTTAAAGTAGTAGCATAACAATACTAATAAGGGGAGTTACTCATAATTTCTTTAAATATTATACAACATTTCACATGTATACTTTTGGGACCCTTATAACAATTCCTTGCAGTAGGATAAGTGCTACTCTCATCAACACCCAGCTGAGAAAACAAAACTCACAGAAAAATAATTGCTAAAGGTCAGTTGCTCAGCACATTTGTGATTTCATTTAATTGCTGTCATGATCCCGTGTAGAGACCATTTTTAACTCCATTTCACAGATGAGATTATTGAGTCTCAAAACTTACAGATCAGGCTCAGCTCACATACTTACAAAAGCAGAGCAGGGTTTCACACCTAGGACTGTTTAACCTCACAAATCCGTGCTCTTAACATCTTTCGTACCTGTCTGGTGACTTGTCCAAGGCTTTACATCCAGAACCGTGCATGACCGAGCTGCGAGCTGCGGACAGAACTACCTGGGATGCATCTTAACTACTTTGCGCTCTCTCTTACGTGCATGTGCCACATCTTTGAAGACTACTAAGAGTAATATGACATGCCGTGTATTTCTCTGTTAACCAGAACTTTGTATTTCCTGGCCATTCCTGATAGCAGAGAGTTTGCTTTTAATTTTGTATAAGCCAATAAAGCAATAGAAAATTAAAAGTGAATTATTATGCAGTGTGTTGAACGCCTCCTGGTATGCTGTAGTTGCAGACATGCAGAATAACTTGGATAGGAAAAGGCTCAGGTAAAGTCATAAATATATTCAGCTTTTGATGGGAAATCTACTTATATTTCTGGGAGACTGGAGCAGGGCTCTGGGTGACTGGTTTTTACACCCCTTCACTAATACCAGGTTCCAAATCCCTCCTAACGTCTCTCCAGTCCTACTTGTCTCCATCCCCATAGCCATTTTCCCTTCCCGTATCACCATCTCCTTCCTGAATCATGCAGCAGGCTCCCAGCCTGCTTTCTTATACCAGCTATAGCTCTCTCCAATTCATTATTTGTCCTGCAACTGGAGAGTTCTTTTCAAAATACAAATATGATTGTGTCTCTTGTGCAGGAAAGGAAAACTTTCCTTTATTGCCTTCTAGGTTCCTTGACTTGTCTAATAATTAAATTGACATAAGACAGATTAACAGGCAAAAAACAAATTTAATTTCATACATATGGGAGCCCATAGAAGTCATGAGACTCAAAGAAATGATCAGGAAGGCAGCTTTTATACTTTTTAGACAAGAAAGCAATAAATGTGTGATGAATTGACAAAGCAAAGGGATTTGCACTTGGGATAGTAAATTAGTGAGTAACAAGGTTGGGTTACTCATAATTTCTTTAAATATTATACAACATTTCACATGTTTTCCCTGTGGACCCTAAATCCCCAGTCTCTGGTGATAAGGATGCCTTCCACCCTCCTGGCACAGGAAGGATGCCTTTGGACTGGAGGTTTATTTCCTGCCTTCGGGGGGGCAAAGGGAGCCAGAGTGTCCTTCTGGTATTGGCTGCTTCTTTAGTAGTTTTAATTCAAAATAACCAATACGCCAAAATGGCATCATATTTTGGGGTGGCTATTCTGCTCCCCATCACCTGCTTAAATCCCTCCAGCCTCCCCATTGCTAGCCCAAACCCTTGTGATCGACCTATAGGGCCTTGTGTTCTGTGGCCCTATCTCCATCTCGGGCCATGTTCTCATAGAGCTATTGGTCTTCTCTGCAGCACTTGTCCTAATTGTGGCGATTTTATTGTATGTCTAGTTATTTTTAATTTCCATGTTCTCTACCGTAAGCTGTAGGGGCACAAGGGGCCACATCTGCCTTCCTCAGCTATGCGTCCTTCATGCCTGGCATGGGGCTTCATGGACACCAGCTGTTTGACGATGCTGTATTCATTTGTTGGTGGAATGAGCGAATCTTCAGGGTTCCGTAGTTCACCTTCCCTTGGTTACTTCCATCTCAGAGGTCATTCGACCTGCCTCCATCACTCCACCTTCCCTCACTACGGCTTCTTCTCTTCCAACGTACATGTCCAGGCCCAAGACCCTATTGATGTAGACTCAGTGCTGGCTATCCTAAAGTTTGCAATGCAAAAATGAAATCGCTTGTATGATTTCATCCACTTATTTTCCTTCTCTCTTTTTCTTAACCCACCATTTTCTCCTTTGCTCAAGTCATTATTAACATAATGTCTCTGGCCCATAGTGGAGAAAACTGTGTAATTAACAAGAGCAGTCCCAGTAGTAAGAATCTGGACTGACTATGGGATGAATTTACATGTGGGAAGCGGATCAACCAAGTAGGTCATGCCTACAGAAAACTGCTGCCCTGTTGAGGGGGTGTAAACATTGACAAGAACCTCTGTAAGACAGACTATTCCCTAACCGAATAGGTTGTTTTTCCTTTTCTGTTTTTTTTCCTTTGCAAAGAAAAATGTTTTCAAAACATTTTTACCTTCCTAACGGCCAAAGGTTGTTAAGCAGCTTCACACGTTTTTCCCTCTGGGGTGTTCATATCCACCAAAGTTAATGGATGGAAAATTAATGTTTCTCCCCAAATTTCCCACAATCACCCAGCAAATAGTTGATTCTGCCAAGATGAGAGTGTAAATCTGCCCTCAGGAAAGGCTTCTGTCACCATTACCCACATCATTTAGCCTAAATCCAGAGACTGGCCTAATTGTCATGATAATTAAGGAAAGTGGATTTAAGCATCTCCAAGGCTTTGCTAAATATATAACTGACCACACCCTTTAATCAACTGTCCGCCACTCTGTTTTGATACCACATAAACTCATATGCAACATGATTTGTTTTTTAAGCAGTGCTTTCCAAATATTGTAACTCAAATCAACACAAGTTGAAATATTTTCTAGGCAAGTAAAATGGTTTAATTATGAATCACTTTCCAAGAAATAGATTGCAGCTCACGCCCATATGTCCACAGAATGGATGGACTGTTACCAATTTATACATCAGGGTGCCATTTATGTTTCTGTTTTCAAGGATCATCATTTAATTGGTGTTGATTACAAGGGAGAGGACATCAACATGTCTCTTGAGTAAAATGAAAGAGATGAGGAGTCTGAAATGTGCAAATAGATCCTGATTTAATAAAGCCATAGAAAAGCTGGACTCATACAAAATTTCGTAACAGTAATTCAAGTGTAATAAGGAGGATTCTTTTCTTCCCTGGTCTTGCTAAACTCCAACCCAATACTATCAAGAAAAAATGAGAAAGAAAATAATGAATAAAAGCAAACATTTATTGAAACTTACTAGGGACCAATGTTCCAAATGATTTACATGAGTTAATTTATTTAATCCTCATGCAACTCACAGAAATACTTTGCTGTTATTATTTCCTCCTAACAGCTGTAGAAACTGAAGCACAGAGAGATAAAATGATATGACCAAGGCCATGCAGCTAATTAGTGAACATTCAAGATTCAAACCTCAGCAGGCTAGCTTTTGAAGCCCTCTTTTAACCATTAGGTTAAACTGTTACAAGCTCCAGAAAACACAACATTTAATATAATTGTCTTTGTTGGAGAATCTGCCTTGATTCTGGCTTTCTTTCCTAGGAACAGGTCTGGGCCACCAAGAGGGAGCCTTAAAGGCACAGGGTTCCCTATCTGCAGCCCCCAGCAAGTCCACCGCACAGCTCCCTGTCTCCTCTACCCAAAGTTGCATTGCTTCTGTCCATCCCCAAGTTAAATGCATCTGCTAAACAGAAGGTACTTTCTGGACTAAAATCAGGCAGCACAAAGTAAAAAGAAAAGGCCTGTACAGACAGTTAGGACCCATGGAATACCTGGATGAGACTGTCTGAGCAAGAGATTCCTCACACTGCCCGTCAATGTCCAGTAGGCCCTGCCTCAGTCTTTGTTGCCTGCACCTGAGCAGGAAAGAAAAGAATATTGGCTAAGCCTTCATCCCAAGGGGGCAGTAATTTTCTCCTCTTTTTTTCCCTCCTCTTCTAACTGCCAACACTGCCAGGCACTTACTTGATGGTCACTTACCTTTATTAATACTTCCTGATACGTAGCTAGGGCCCTCATCCCTTTGGCTGTGAACCTTTGGAAATCATGGGCCTACCTGAAAAATATTTATCAAACAGCATCCTAGGGCATTATATTGGTTACAGAATATCTGTCACTCTACAGAGCCAGATGGAGTTGCAGTCCAGGTTCATCTCAAGAGAGAGAGATTTTTTCACCAAGATTTCATAAATCAAGCAAGGGTTAGGCCAGTGTTCATTTTAGTTTCAATGAAATAGAGAGGGAAACTAGATTGGAAGTGTAGATTAGGGCCAGTGGACTAATAACTTTGAATGCCGAGTTAAGGAATTTGAAAAAGAGATTTGGCAGTGCTGCTTACTATGGATTAGAATGGAAAGACTCCAAAAAGATCCACGTTAGATTGGGAAAAGTCAGGCAACTGATATTTCGGGAAGTCCTACTTACTGGGACTAGGAGCTTGTTGAATCACGTTGCCATGTCATCTCATTGCATTCATATAGTAAATCTGTGATGGATTTATTCCCATGTCATTTCTTTATCTAGGACAGCTTGATACCATCAGCAGTAGATAGTATAAGAGCCAATTTAAAACTCATATTGGTGGCTTGCCTTCCTTCTACTGAAATGGGGTTATAGAACTTCTTCTATGCAATAGAGATGCTCCCTGGCCTTGGCACAAAACATAACAACCAGCGAACAATAAAAGGTGGCAAAGGAAAAGCATGTTTGCTTTCTCCTCTGGGGAATGAAACCTAGGTAAGTAATGAATCATTTTTAGTAGGATGAGCAGTCTGATTATGGAGTCATAGAAAAGGACTTGACATTTGTTTGGATGTGAGAGAAGGAAGTAAAGAATAACTTTGAGGTGACTAAAATGAGTTGATTCAAAGGAGGAAAGCACAAATAAAAAAGTGGGAAACAAAGAAGGGTGTGCAAGTTTTTACGGGAACATGGTAAGTTTCATTGCAGACATATTTGCTGTGTCAGCCACACCCAGCTGGAAGGGATCCAGCAGGTTGTTGCAAATGCAGGAATGGTGCTCAGGAGGAGGACCAGAGGTAGAAAAGGAGATTTCAGAATCTCCAGTACAGAGGCAACCATAGAATCCATGAAACTGGAAGAGATTTCCAAAGGAAGGGGTACTCAGAGTGAAAGAAAAATGAAAATGATGTGCTTTGGGGAAGACAAATGCATCAGGAAGTAAAAATAAGTAAGAAGGAATTAAAGAAAATGGGGAAAGAGAGAGGAAGAGGCTGAAGATTAGCAATTTATGGCTGTGGCAGAAAAAAGCTGAAGAGAAAAAATTCTGCTTTTGGGGACACAGTCATTAGTGTCACGATTCAGAGAGGTCACAAAATTTGAAGATCGGGAAAATGATTTTTGATGTTGCAATTGGGTAACTCTTGAAATAACTTTTGCAGTGTTCATTGGTGGCATGTAGCAATCCAGATTTCTGGATAATGAACACAGTAAAACACTTTTTAAAACATCTTATTAAAAATCAATAATTGCTGAGCATTAATATGCAATGGACTTCAAATACCAGCCAAACTTCTGTTGGAAAAGGATAGCACTGTGTTCATTTTTAGACATTCCTGATGGAAGGCCAGCTGTTGTCCATGGTGCTAAAAGAGTCGTCTGGCATTATAATATTGCAGCAATATGACGAGTATAGTTGGAGTGAATTAGGTGTTTCATTACATGCCTCTATTTGGGGGATTTATATTTCACTGAGATGAGATTTTTCATATATATTTCCCATCTAGAAGGTTTTTTCTAACTCCCCAATGGTTAATGTCTAGAAAGCAATTGCTTTTCTTTTCATTTGTCATTTTTTTTTTTTAAGAAATCCCTTGAAACATGGGTATAAGAAATCCAGGTGAGGGAAAAACAGAAAGCAGAAGATGTTGAAAAGGTTATGCAATTCTTTCTTCTTTCAAAATATCTGAAACCATAAACTATCAGTGCAGTACTCCTCTTCCCAGTGGCACTCCTAAAGTTAAAAAAAAACCCACAAAAACATAGACCATAAAAAAAAAAACCCTGAACTATATGGATTTCAGGCATTCTACTGAATATTACAATTAAAAAGTAAAATGGAAGAAACATCATTGTCATGGATAATCCTAAACTATTAAATTCTTGCTAATGGAGCTACGGTCCTATCTCTTGCATCTTCCTCCATAAAACACATTTTTGAATTACTAGAAAAAATCGTGATTCAAAAAATAGTCATTGCAGTGGTGTTATTCCCATAATATTCCTGATGAAGTCAAAACAACTACCATTCAAAGTCATATGGGAAGGATGTGATGGGGAGTTGCCAATGAGTTTGTGAGTTTGGGGTTGAGTAAATGATCACAACTTTTAATTTTTCCGGTTAGAAATTCGGCAATTTGGCTGACTGGAAGACCAAATTAATTGAGAAATAAAAGATCCAACTCACATCATGAAATTGTGAACAATCAAATTTAATCAGTAAGTCCACAAAGTGTCCATGATGAAGGAAGGAGGATGAATAGAACTCACTATGAACAATTGAAGGATGAATCTTTGGTTTATTTGAGAAAGAAGACTAACTGGGAAAGCAATAGTCATCTATGGCTGTTCCGTCCGTTCTGGACGCTGGATATTCAGGATTCTGTGAAGAACAACTGTAACTGTTTAGGAAGATACTTATTTAAACTTGCATGAATGTTTACATAAATAAGCCCAGTGGTAAGGAGGTCTGCTATGGGGTTCTATGAGATCATTTCCTAATTCCATAGAATCTTTGGAGACTAATGTTTACACTAAGACCTGAAGGGTATGAAAAGATATTTCAGGCAGAAAGAACAGCATGTGTGAATACAGGGAGGCCATCGAGGCATGTATACTTAAGGAACAGGAAAACAAAAGGCCATTGTGGCTAAAGAGTGGAGTGTAAGAGGTAGAGAGGTGTAACTAATGCAAGAGGCGATAAGGGATCATAACACAAAGTCCCTTCTCTAGACCACATTCAAGATGTTAGCCTTTGCGCACTAAGGGAAACCATCGAAGGGCAGATCAGTTAAGGTTTGAGCAGGAGGAGAGTACTTGTTCAGGGACAGGACTTTACACAGTCTTGGGAGCTGGTTAAACAGTCCACGTGAGGCTCTTGCTTCTATGTCTGCTGATGGCAGCCACAAAATGGAGATGAACATACAGCAGAGGAAGCCAGAATAAACTGAAATCCATGAGGATGAGTGGGACTCCTTGAGCAGAGATTAGAAACCATGTTATCCTCTCATTGCCTCCAATCTTCAACTTTGAAGCAGGAGAGGCGGGCGTTATTTGTCCGGGTAGACACACACCGGTCCCAGGAGTAGAGGAAGCTGAAGGAGATTCATGAAACCTGGAGGGGCTTGCAGACCTGTGAACCCACCAACCAGGTGAGCCAGCAGACAACGACAGTATGCACGAGCTGTGTGTTAGCCAGGATTCTCCAAAGGAACAGAACCGTGGGATTAAGCAGGCTGACAACTTCCAAAATCTGCAGTCAGCAAGATTCCTGGAGACACAGGAATCGCAAAGATACAGTTCCTATTTGAGACCCAGGAAGAGCCCACGTTTCAGTTTGAAACTGAAGGCAGGAGAAACCCAGTGCCCCAGTTTGAACGCCATCAGGCAGGAGTTCCTTAGGACAGCAAGGTCATCCTTTTTGTTCTTGTCATACTTTCAACTGATTGGATGAGACTCACCCACCTTAGAGGGGGGAGTCTACTCAGTCTCATCCAGAAAGGCCCTCCCAGACACACCCACAGTCATGTTTGACCAAATGTCTAGGCACCCCGTGGTCCAGGTGAGTTGACACATAAATGAATGCCAAGAGTTTCAAGGGCACCTTGGGCCCTTGAATGATCTTCCAAATGTAAAAAGATTAGGGAAACTTCTTCAATTTTGCCTTCTAAACCATGCGAAGTATGGCTTGTGGCTCATGCTCATTCTGAAGTATTCAGTGAAGGGAATTCTGGGAAGTGTAGTACCAGATAAGTGGCCATCATACAAGTCCGTCATAAAGGGAGTTATCAGACCTAAGTCTAGGAAATACCACACTACTGGCAGTATGGAGAGAGGAGGAGAGTGGATACCTTCATCTTCCAGTGGAGGAAGCGGGGAGGATGGCATTATGTGGCAGTGTTCTTAGATAAGGTCATGCGGCAGAAGCAGAACCGTAAGTGGAGTGTTTCGGTCAGAGGTATCAGAAGCAGGAAGCGCCGCATCATGGAGAGCTATTCACGCAGAGACAACATAGCCCCCTTTCACAGGTGTGTCAAGGTCATTTTAAAACTGCATGGATATTTGGGTGAAATGATTACTCAGTTTTTTTCTAATTTAGAGTTCATGGTTCCTGTTCTTTAGTGGGAAATTTCACATCTCATAAAAAGGCAAGACTATTACACTCAGAAAGAGTACAATGCAAGGTAGAATAATTTCAAGAATTGGGTTGTGGAATCAAAAAGAGAAAATAGGTGCCATGGAAGGCGGTAAAGTTGAGATATGTGTGTGAGAAGGAGTAGTTTTGGGGAGTGAGTAGGGAAGGAGAGCCCCAGTTGAACATTAGAATAAGACCTTGTTAGGAAGAAATTCTGAAATGCAGATTCTGACCACTCATCCTCCAGCTTAACTGCTTTTAGGTGCTCTCCGGATGAAGCCCATGATCACTGACGCGGTCTGTGAGGCCTTGGTGGGTGTGGTCTCTTCCCCAATACTAACCTCAGCTTGTTAGCCTACTGTGCTGACTTTCTCTTATTTTTTGAAGTTGTCAAACTCCCTCCCACCCTAGAGTTTTCCTACATGCTACTGTGAAGGCCTCAATGCTCTTGATCCCACTCTTGACCTGCATGAAGCTTCTCCTGCTTCAGTCTCAGGTTCAATATCAGTTCCTGAGAAGGCTGTCCCTGTGTATGCTCTCCCCACCTCTGAACTATGGTAGTCCCTCAGTTTGACTCTCCTATTGTCCCCTGTACCTCTTTTCCATCACATTGATGATAATTGTAATCCCATAGTTGTTTTTGGTATGCTTAGTTTGTTTCTGACCCTACCGCTAAGTAAGGTCACATGTTGCATCCTCCATTTACATGACCGTTTAGGATTGTTAGATATTTTTTGAATAAGTGAATGAAGGAAGAAGTGAGACTTTTTGAATAGCTGGAGCTTGGGATCTGTATCTTTGTAGATTAATTGGTTAGTGCAAAGGGCAAGGTGATGGCAGTCTTTGGTACTGAAGGCATCATTATCACACACTGTCTTCAGCTCTCTTTCTATTGGAGCCAAAGCGGGTTTTATTTTGGATTTGCTAAACATGGCCTGAGCATCTGAAGCATCAGAATAAGCTGAGCACATCCCTCTGCATTTCATATCTTCCTTGGGTTGCCCAATACCAAGGAAGATATGAAATGCTGAGGGATGTGCTCTGCTCATGGAGATATGCAATGCCCAGGAATAGTTCATCATTTTCCTGCTCTCATAGTTGAATGTTACTTTTCAAACATCTGCTCTCAGTACAACTTCCTAGGGAGATGGGATTTAAGACAACACTGTGTCTCTATTTCTGTGTTTACCTCATTTCCTCTCTGAAGACCTTTTCCCTTGTGTTCCCATGAAGCTAAGAGCATTCTGCAAATTTTCATCTGGGAGTTGGTTGCAGAAGGAGTTCAGGGGAGAATTCTCCTGTCTGGGTATTGAGAATTTGGCTTCCTCCCAAACACTTATGTCTTCTCTGGGAAAACAGGGGATGAGTTCTGGATCTCTCTGGTTTAATCTTTAAGAAAGTCAGGGAGTAAATTGGGCAATTAGTTGGTGAATAGAAATTTCTGTTTAGGTTTTTCAGTCTCTAATTCCCCTTTTCAGCAAATACAAATATAATATGGACAAAAAGCCAGGCAGGGTGTTTTTGGCTCTGCCTAGGGTAGCCATGGAAGGATTTACAGAGAAGATGCAATTTGAGATAGGTCTTGAAAGATAAGGAGGAATTTGTCAGGTGGAAAAGGGGAAAAGGTATTCCCTTCAGAGGAAATAAATCATGGTAAGGAGGAAGACATCAGGTGTGCAGGATGGATAAGGTGTGGTTATAGAGGTGATGAAAGCACTAACACAAAACATGGGCATTTCTTTGTGTGATTCCTGAACTGGGTATGATGAAGACAGTCGCCCATTGCTCACATAGTCACTGGCTTGCTTGCATGTAAACAGCCTCAGAAGTGAGATGTGATCTGAGACCATACGGACCTCCTTTTTCTCTCTCTACTGAGTAAACATGGAGCATCTTGCTTTGGACCATCATCCCTCTCTCCTCACTTCCAAGTCTAACTCAGAATCAGATTCTTTCAGCATATTTCCAGCAAGGACAGGTTGATATCTCTTTTTTTGTCCTTTCTGTTATGTGATTGCCCTGATTATTGCAAACACAGAGAAACATAAGTGACCCTTTCCTGTTGATGTTGTATCAGGAAACTTTGCTGAGCTCTCTTTTTATTGGTTCTTGTTACTGGGCAATCGAATCTTTTGAATTTTGTATATGAATTCTGAAGATAATCATATTGTCTGAATAGCAATAAATATTTATGGAGAACTTACATGTTTTAAACATTTTATAGATATTAACTCATTTTATTTGTATATTTAATCCTATGAGAAGGTCCTATTATTATCATCATCAAAGTCTTAATTCTGTAGGTGGGGTGATTGAGGCATAGAGGTTAAGAAACATGCTCAAGTTTTCTTGGATAGTAAGAGGGACAGCCAAGGTTTAAATCCAAGTGTGGCTTCATTATCCATTCATTCAACCACCAGGACACCTTGCCTCTCTGTTAGAATTTCATCTCTTTCCAACATTTGACTTATTTATTTTTCTTATGGTATTACATTGGCTAATATCATTCAGGATAATGTTGAATATTAGGAGTATACCTAATTTTAAGGGTAATTCTCATAAAGTTTCATTATTAAGTACTATATATGCTATCCCAGTAGTACTTGCAATGTTCCTTGAAAATTCAAAACAAAATAAGATCATGTTTTCAACCTGGTCACTGCAAGATAAGCCTCACACAGAAAGTGATAACATTACATCTACTTGGTGAGTGACTAAATCTACTTCCTATATGTCTTGTGTTTTTCTGTTCCTCTATTCCTCTTTGATTTTTGGTACCAAGAAAATATTTTCTGATGTGATATTAGAATTTTTAAAATATTTCTTCACTATATATTTTTACTAATTTTTCTTTAGTGTTTTCTCTAGGGTTTACAATCCATACCTTATACATGGCATATTTTTAAAGCCCCTTCTTGGTTAAACATTCTCTTATTTTAAGATTAAGTCAGTTCTGAAGCAGTTAAGTCTGTTGGATACAAAAATCACAGGGAGCTTAAGGATAATTGAGGTTTGCTCCATGTGTGAAGTTCATTCTAATTTTGACCAAGAAAGCAGTCCCTGCATTTATGAGGTATCAAATTCGACCTTTTAGGTTGGACCTTTAGGTCTAACCCACAATCCTGAACTAGGTCACGGATCCAAGCCTACAATGGATATGTTAAAAAAAAAACCTTATTTTTCACCTTGATAACTCAGGGTTTGTAATTTCCTTACACTCTGAGTAAAAGGATTTGCTAAGCAATTGTGTATAGAAGGCAGGGGAGATAGTTCAACTACTTACATAAACCAATAGCTTTTAAGAAACTGAGTACATGATTAGAATAAATAGCTACTGTTCATTAAAAATGAGGCTTATCTATCCATTAAAGCAATCTGGTAGTGGGGTAACACTGTTCTGGAGAATCTTTCAAAGGCTTTCTCCAATTCCACTTTCTCTGAAAAGTCTACCATCATTACTGGAATACAGAAAAGAACATAGACTCTGGAATCAGAGAGACCTGGGTTCAAACCTTGTCTCTGCTCCTTGGTAATTGGCTGAGTTTGGGTAAGTTAAGCCATTGTAACTCAAACTGTGTCCCTCAGGCCAGCATCACCTGGAGGTTTATTAGAGATTTTGAACCTCAGGGCCTGCCCAGACCTCCTGTATTTTAAGATCTCTAGTGATCCAGTCTCAAATTGATTTCTGAGAGGCACTGACCAAAATCTCCTCATCTTTAGTTCTCACAGGGTGGTTGGGAAGGTTAAATGGTACAACTTTGTAGAGACCCTAGGACAGAGGCTTGTCCAGAAAAGGTAGTTATAACTAGCATTAATATTAATATTTCTGTATGGGCATTGCTCTTCATCCTACTTCTCCCTAGCCCCATCCCCTGAGGCATACTAGGCCCACTCTGTACATTGGAACCTTGCCCAAACCATGGACAAGGAACTTAACATCTTCTCTGAGCCTGTTTCCTAGTCTATAAAATGGGATAATAGTCCCTACTGAGAGGATAACATAAAGTGATACACGTTTCCAAAGGCCAGGTGCTATGCTCAGCACTTACATCCATTTTCTTATAAACTTTTATCTCACTCCAGTGCAGTGGGAATATGTTCAGAGAGGTGATGGTACATGCTCAATGGCACACAGTTCATACATGGCAGAGCTGGAACTCAAATCTGGAACAAGTCTGAATCTAAAGCCTTTAACTGCTTGATTCTAGGCATCTCCTGCAGCATGAAAATTGTGCTGCCATCATCCAGATGTCTTATCAATCAGGTGTCCCTGCCAGGATGACTCATCAATGACTGAGTGGTGGGCTTTGACTTTCCACCCTGTTATGCTGACCCCACCTGGGTCAGCTATTTTGCTTCTCTGCCTACTTGGCCACATTCTGATCAACCCAATTCCCTCCAATGTTCCCCCTTCTTTTCTTCAAGAGCTCAGATGGCCAGATTCAGAGGCAGTTGCCTCAGTGTCAGGTGTGACAGCTCTTGTTAAGGATCCAGAGGCTGAGCTAATTATAGTCATTAAAGCATCCTATTTACATAACACCTCTCAGGCAGAAGGAACACAGTGCTTTTCCAGGGCCGTATACAGGAAGCTGTCCAGCTCCACACTGCCATGTTGCTGCTTCCCTGGAGACCCAGACAGAGGCTTGCAAGTAGCCTACATCCCCATCACGCTGAATCACCCCAGATGCAGGGAGCTGGGAAGCACTCCTGGTGGACATGAGCATCAGCCAGTCCTCCAAAAAATCTGGAAAGCGAGCTCCTTCCAGGGCCCAGCAAATCCACAGCCTGAACCTGCACACTACCACGTCATTAAGCTCATCTCGACTAATGAGTGTTTTACGATATGACAACCACTATCAAGTGTCCTATTGTTGACGTTATCTTGCATCCATAACCTTTAACTCTTACGAAAGTCAGATGACATAAGAGCTAGTGTCTCCCCATTTTACAGAGAAGGAAAATAAGGCTCCAAGAAGTGAAACAATTTAAGCAGCATCATACAGCTAGTGAGTGGTATAGACTTTTCCACCTAAAGTAGGTGAAATTATAAAACCAATGAGCCATCCATCACACTGCTTCTCTTAAGAGCTTTACCAGATCCCTAGAACTTTCATTGTTCCTTCCTCTTTATAACCTGATATGGACAGATGTTGTCTCCATTTTGTAGATTAAATGCTTATGCATGTGCACATCCACATCCACTGAAATTCCGAGAAGTCTCACATCTCTTCCCTGGTCATTCCTGTGGAAAGTGGCAGACACTGCTTCCATGCCTGGATTGCCCACATGGCTTGCTACTTCCTTTGGTCTAACCCCTACTCAATTAGTATGGTCTTTAAAAAAAAAAAATCAATAAATGGTTAGTGATGCCTTTAATAGATATTGAAAGGATACAAATCTGGTGTTATTTATCACAGAAGCAATACTTTCATTCTTTGTTCCCTTCAGAGTAACACTGGCTATACCCAACATGCTCAGCTTTTATAAATGGAACCCTATTACCTGATTCTAGGAATAGAGGCCAGTCCATGGACACTTCTAAGTTATCAGAGAAGTTATTTTCATTCTGTCACCAGCAGATCACTCCCAGTTGAAATAAACTTACTTGTTCAGAACCATATAGCTAGCAAATGACAGAGCTGGGTCTCTGAATCCATTATCTTTCTGCTTATCTATATCTGAAATAAATATTATACTTGATGCTGACCTTCACTCAGGCAGTAAATAAAGGGCCTGTGGGGCACTGGGTACTGTGCCAGGATTTGGCATACAGTGCTAAAGGACTTTGAATTCTGACCCTTCTGGGAAAGGTAGACAATAAGCCAGTAACCTAACACACATATAAATCCACGTTGAAATTAAGACTAAGAAGGAAGGAAGGAGGGTTCAGTAACAGAGAGCAGTGGAGTCAGGGGAGAGGGTTATCAAGGGTGGTTAGAGAAGCTGTTTCCTGTAAGGAGCATTTACGCTGACCTTAAAGGAAACAAGGAGCCAGGAAGATTACAGGTAAAAAAAAAACACCCAGATTTGGGGAACTGTATATGTAACATCTAAGAAGAAAGATTTGGAAAGTTCAAGGAACTGAAGTAAGGCCAGGGTGGCTGGAGCACAGCAAGAGAAGCAGAGAGAGGGACAAAATGGGGCAGGTGGAAAACGATGCAAGAGGGACATGGTGCAGGGCCTGAGAGAGCACAGCAAGGACTGGGGATTCTACTTCAAGGTAAATGTAAATTACATCTTGAAAAAGATTACTGTGGCTCCTTATCGTGGGAAGAATACAAATTCCTTTATATTTCAGATTTCACAGCGGAGAAGAAACCAATCTTTGGAGTCCGAACGATCCAAGTTTAACCCTGCATCAGCCGCTTATTTGCTGTATATCCCTAGTGAGTTACTCATTCCCTGCTGAGTCTCACAGCCCCCGTCAGTGAGGTCAGGCTAAGTTATGCTGCAGTAACAGAATCTCAGTGACCTAATGCAACATGAATCAATCTTTTCTCAATCAAAGTCCAGTGCAGACGTCCTGCATCTCTTGATGCAGAATCCTCCCATGATGGCTCAGCATCCCAGATCCCTTCCACCTTATGCATCTCCATATCAGCTGGCTCTGAAGATGGTCACTGTGATAGTTTGCTTCCAAACTGATGTCCACTACATGTGCTCACATCTTATTAGATAAAGTAAGTCACATGGTTACTTTTAACCCAGGGGCAGGGAAGAAGGCAGTGCTATTCCAGTGTTTACTGGAAGCCAAGGACATCCAGACTTCAGGCAATAACGGTAATCATACATTCCTTCCTCATATGGTGGCAAATGTTATAAGTAATCTGTGCAGAGTGCCTATGCCAGATCTGGCACACAGTAATTGCTTAGTGAATGGGTATGATTATTAGCTCCCTCTCTTAAATTCCTGGGGCTGCTCCTCTTTGGGATCTCTTCCAGAGAGCTATGTATTGCATATCGTGATGGTCTAAACAGGACAGAATAGAGGGCAGTATGGAATTATCACACAGTTTAGATCACAGGTGAGCAAACAAATCCTGCATGCCAAATCTGTCTGCCACCTGTTTTTTTTTTTAACTTAAGTTTTATTTGAAACACGGACATGCCCATTCATTTATGTATTGTTTATAGCGCTTTCACACTGCAGTGGTAGAATTTAGTAGATGTGACAGAAGCTGTTTGGCCTGCAAAGCCCAATATTATTATTATTTTTTTGAGTTATTATTGATATAGAATCTTATGCTCAGGTTTCACATGAGCAACACTGTGGTTACTACATTCACCGGTATTATCAAGTCCCCCCCCCCATTGCAGTCACTGTCCATCAGTGTAGTAAAATGCTATAGAGTCACTACTTGTCTTCTCTGTGCTATACTGTCTTCCCTGTGCCCCCTCCCTATATTATACGCGCTAATCATAAACCCCTTAATCCCTTTACCCCTCCCTTCCCACCCACGCTCCCCAACCCCTTTCCCTTTGGTAACTGCTAGTCCACTCTTGGGTTCTGTGAGTCTGCTGCTGTTCTGTTCCTTCGGTTTTGCTTTGCTTTTATACTCCACAGATGAGTGAAATCATTTGGTACTTGTCTTTCTCTGCCTGCAAAGCCTAAGATAATTACTATCTGGACCTTCACAGAGAAGGTCTGCTGAGTGGTGTTCTTGATTATATTTCTAATTGCCTGGCTCTCCCTAGTCATTCAAACTCCATTCTCTGGAATATTCTCAATCCTCTTCTTAGCTAAGGATGATATGACTTCTCACTCTTGTCCCTGTCCTCCCAATCCTAACTATATTTTTTTGTTGAATGTCTGATCAATTAAAAAAGAAAGACATCAACCAGGATTTTGAATATATCCTGTTTTTCTAACTTCTCTTTCCAATGCTGCTGTGATTCAAAGAAGACATGTGAGTCATCAAAGCCAACCATCTCCACAACCACATTTTTGTTCCCTCTTGGGAGTTTGCTGGTGACCACTGCCCTGCCCTCACTTTTCTTTATCCATGGCACCACTTTCTATCCTTTTATCTTGTGACATGAGCGCTCCCTGATAGGGAATGGATCCTACAGAGATCCTGGGAATTTGTCAGCAACCACGATTTTTTTTTTAAACCATGTTATGGGGGAAGAAAAACCTGTTGTAAATCCTGTCCAAAAATACTTTATATAGAGTCCACCTGTCCACAATGGATAAATCAATTGCTCTAAATTAAATTCTCTAAACCTGAAAGGCTTGGGTCTGGTACTGGATTTATTCAGACTCTAAGAAAACAGTAATTTACTAAGTCAACATCCTGACCCCACTTGACTCAGCTACTGATCATGATAAAGCCTCTCCTTGCCATTTGCTGCTCCCTTGTGAAGGAATGAGACACACGTCCTAGGGAGAAAAGTACCCAACTCCAAGGGACAGAAACTAATCAAGAAGCGTCAGCCAAGGAAGTAGGCTGCACCACAGATGTCCACTGCCTGGCTCAGTGGCGGCTGGACCCTGACCAGTAAGGACGTCACAGCCAGGAAGCCTCAGCGGCCCTGGTAGCCCCTTGCCCACCCCGTGCTATTGCTCACTCATTCAGCCTCCTTTCCTCATTCCTTCCACTGGGTTTGAGGACATGATCACTAGTCCTATGGATCCCCTTGCATCCTACAGTGCCTCTTCTCCCCTAAATTTTGCATGGCCTGGGATCTGTGGCAGGTATAGCCACATCTAATTCAAACTCTAAGCTATGACTCCAGAGGTAAACTTGGACTTGAGTAGCCACCCATGTGAAATTACTGCAGCCTCCTCAATGCCCCTACCTCCCACACAAATCCACATTTCAAGCATAGACTCACAGTTTGGTTGGTAGTTTTAATATTCAATGAACTATTTGTACAGCTGGAAAAGAGCTCTCAGGATCATGTGGCCGTGGGTCCTTTCCTCCATAGGAAAGAAACTGAAGCTCTGAGGGCTCAGTTCACAGCATCAGTGGTGGGACCATGAGTTTTCTTGTCTTCCTTCACCCCAGTGAGTTTAGGTCAAGTGTCACTGTTCCCCTTGAACTATGCTTTCAGCTCAGGGATCTTGAAGAGAGAAGACTTTCACAGTGATGGACAATTAAGTCATTGGGAGGAACTTGTGAGATCACTTGCATCCATACTCCCCCAGGTGGGAGAAGGGCTCTTAGCGGAATCCATGTGGTGCCCCAGGGCATGGGCAGAGCTGTAAGATGAGCTCCTTAGACCTGGGACCCTGGGAGCTTCAGTTCCTGGGAAGGGTCGCCTCTGAGGCCCTTCTGGCCTCCCATCCTCTGGCTGAGGGAGTGCTAGGGGTTGGTGGGTTTCCTTTGGGAGCTACTTTTATGAAGTGGTCTTGCCTTACTGCCCTGCACGAATTTGCCACTACATGGCAACCAAAATTTGAGGCTCCCTGGAACTTGAGCCCCGGGTGAAATGATTCCTCTGGTGGTTTCTCTGTTTTTACAGATCCTGGCCACCGCTTCCGAAAACTTTAGTTTTACTGAAGTACTTTAGTTTATATGCAATTTTACATATATATATATATATATATGTATGCAAATAAGGATATCCTAAAGTACTTAATTTTGTCAAGAATTTTTAATATAAACAAAACATGAGACTTTAAAGAAACATCTGTCTGTGGCAGGCCACTTGGCTCCCTGTCCTCTTGTCCAGGTCCCCAAGGGTAGCTGCCACTTATATTCTGTAGTTTTGTGGCATTTGGGGAGAAAAGTGAAAAACCTCGAGCTGATTTAATCCTTTCATTTACAAATAAGGAGGCAAAGCCTGGCATTTACGGAGGCTTGTCTGGGCCGCTGCGCAGCGAGATGGGGAGGGGCTGGCCTTTGGGACCCAGAGCACTTGCTCTTGATTTGTGTCTTTCTCCAGCCATGTGACTTTGCACAAAATTTCTAACTTCTTCTAGACAGTTTCTCTAACTGTAAAATGGCTTAAGACAAGATGGTATGGATACTGAGTAAGATACTCCCTCTAAAATATCCAACACTTTGAAGTTACTCAGTAAATGCTGGTTACTTTATCTGTGTAGCAGAGGTGGGAGCACAAGGAAGATTTTAAACTTTCCTTTCACTAAACCAAGTCTCTGGATACGTATTTCTGTGTTGTTATATCCCACAGCCTGTCGTCACATTCAGTTTTTGTTGGTTATTAGAAGTGGGGGAGTTTCCACTTTTATTTACTGTGTAAACTAACTCCCTCCTTCCCTTCTCCTAAGAATTCTGGCACTGATAAATTTCTACCCATTCATCCTTTAAATTGCCACTCAAATTCTAACTCTTTTTTGAAATGTACTTCTCTTCCTCCCTGGCCCCAAGTCCCTATTTTCGCCACCTTCTCAGAGCATTTAGTGAGTTCCCCTGCTTTAATACTTACCATATTGTGTGGTAACTGTCTGTTTATGGCCTTCCCGCTTGACCACAAACAAGAACTTGAACCTATTTCCCTTCTGAATTTCCCACCCCTTAACACAGAGGGAGATGTATGTAGGTGCTCAGTAAACAGATGCATATATGGATACATTGTTTGCCTTTACCCTCACAAAGGAGAAATTAAAGTCTTAAATGCCCTCAGTGTCTAAGAGGAATGGACCCTTGACAGTAAGGGAAAACCTGGAGCCATAAAGTGAATGTGTCCGTGACAAGCCCCAGTGCCATCTTTGCAGAGAACAGCTCTGTCATCCGTATTCCCATGACATGTCCAGCTCCAAGTTCATTTCTATCCCCACCACACACTGACCTTCAAGATTGTGGCTCCCCATCTGTCTTCCCCCCCGCCGACCATGTAACCCACCAGCCATCACCCACCAGTTCACCTCCCCTGCAATTAGCACCGCCAACTCTGTCTCAAAATGCCAGGCCAGGACCTGAAGTAATTGCCGCTCGAGATTCCTCCTGACACAAATGTTGACATTCTGTTGGCATAACTTGCAATAATGTATGCAGATTGCATCCTTCCAGGGCCATAATTATTACTTCTCGGCAAGAAATAGTCAGGTTATTCCCTGGCTTGATTTCTAGGAGCCAATTTCACTTTCGGAGCTGGTTCGTTTAGAGAAATGAGAAGAAAGAGGAGACACATTGGAATGCACCCCAGGGAACAGAGCTGCCTGGTGGCACGGTTTGGACAGCAAGATGCAAGTGGAAGAGCAGTGAACTGGGAGTCAGGAGTCCCGGGGGCCTCTCCTACCAGTCTGCCCTTATTTCTTCTGGAGCTGGGTTCCAGGAATATGTATTTTATAAGAACCTCAGATTGTTCTTAAGCACAATAAAGGATCCCCTTTCAAAGAGGAAGTTCAAGGCCCCCCAACCTCACTTCACATTCATGACTAAGGATCTCTGATGTGGGTTGAAGACATGAGGGAATTCACAGGGACCCATGGTTGACCCACGATGCTAGGATAGAGATTTTTTATAAGAGTGACAAAAAAAGTAGGAGCTCTTGGTTTTCATTGCTTACTCTGTATCCAGTAGCTGAAAAAATGTATCATCACATGTTGGAAAATAGCATCACCTCTTGACTTTTCCTTGTTCTGCTTAAACACCAGCTCTTTGCATCTTTAGAATGAAGAAGTCTAGATTCTGCAGCTCTGTCGTTAGGATCAGTCCCATGTTCTGCATTAAAATGAAAAGACTGAAACAGATCCTAATATTCTCATGAGGTTTATTGGCATGTAAAATTGTTTTCAGTCAATTTTATGACCTTTCCCACAAATATATCCTAGAAATATATCTACGTGAGAAAAGGTAGGTGATGACCTCTAGCTTGGTCGCTGGCATATAACAGGTACTCAAAAATAAAGCCATGCTTTGAAATTGCGTGGAACTCAGCAGGGCTGGATGACCGTTCCCTTTAAGGATGGGACTACTTTGCCTTCCTGAATTTGCATCCCCCACTGAGGCCTCAGAGAAACAATCTGTGCATAGGCCATGGGGGCCACACTCTGAATTATTCCCAGAGAGAGGGATCATTTGTCACCTATTTGTGTTTTCTTATTTGGATCTTTGGAGGAAGAAGTGGAGTCAGAGAAGTGAGACTGATAAACAGCACCCGGCCTGACTCCCCATCCTGGAGAAAATCTCTCCCAGCTGGACACTCAGGTCGCTCTGGTCCAATAAAGACTTCACGGTCCCCCCTCCGTGTGTGCGGCCTCTCCCAGCTGGGGACGGAGGCATGGCAGTACCTCAGATGTCCTCTTCTCCATCCCTGGTCTCCTCATTTGACAGAAAACTCACCAAGTCATAAACCCGACAGGATGTCCCCCTCGGGGCCTTTTCTCCTCTTGCCACCTCCATCTTCCCTCTGGCCTCCAGGGTTTCTGGCTGTCACCGCTGCAAATCTGTCGTCCAAATGTGCGAGGCAGCAGGGCCAGAAGCCCTGCTGAAGCTGCTCATTAATTCTCTTGATGGGCTGACTCCAGATGCAGCCAGACCCATTAGGATATGACGGTTCATTTGGTACTTCAGCCCCTCTGCGATGGAGTGCGAGGCCATGGGGTCCCATGGCTGCCTGGATGCAGAACAGGGACTGGACGGGACTCCCCTCCCCTCCACGCCTTGGCCCTCTCCTTGAAGCAGAACTGGAACCAAAGGGTCCAAACTCCTTCTTTCTCAGAATCATGCACATCAAACTTCCAGAGAGGAAGACAGGAGTATTTTCAGCATCCATGTCAATCTCACACTCAGACACATCTGGTGGCGTCCCCACCAACCAGAGAATAAAATCTGAGCTATCAAGCATAAGCTTCAAGAACCTTCATGTCTGACTTCAAACTTTCTTCCCAGCCTCATTTGCCTTCAACTTCCACTACCATTCCCTACATTTCGGTCAAATCAGGCTCCGCTCCCACACCAGCACGTGCCCTTGGTGTTCTCAACCACATGCCTTTGCAAACCTGATTTCCTCAACCTAGTAGTGCCATCCTTCAACCTCACCATTTCAGTCTATCGAAATCCTACATGAGAGACCCGGGAAAATGTCATGTCCTCACTCTACAACATTATTTTCTCTAATAGAAAGTAATTTCCCACTATTATTTTTCTTCTTCTTCTATTCAACCTTGACTCAGATTTGCTTAATTGTGTTTCTTCAGAGTATCCCATTAGGAGATTGTGAGCTCCCTGGGTAGAGTCCCTCTTATCCTATTTATCTCTCTCCTCCTCCTGGGTGCCAAATATGGATCCTCGACTATCGGAAGAGTTCAGGAAATGCTTAGATTGGATGTCACCTTATGCTATTCTCAGGATCTGTTTTACATGATATGCCATCTCAGGACTACTCGAAGGACTGATTCTACAAGAATATATGTTTTTCTTAGGGTCACCACCTGCGATGTTTGGAATAGATTCAAGATCTAATTTCCACTGAATAATTCAACATGGATCACCAAATTGTCTGAACTTTTTGGTAGACCCAAAATGAACTATTCTGCAGGGGATTTACATCTCATTTCTCACTTCGGTGTGCGTTCTATACTTAGTGTACTGCTGCCTAATGACTGAACTATAAGGCAGCGCATGAGGCCTTCTAATTATCCCCTGGCCTCTAAACTCCCCAGCAGCTAAGCCACCGCTGAAGACGGCCTGCTCATGTCCACTGTCTGGAGCCAAGCCGCACCCCCCATCCTCTCCTTTCCTTCCTGTCTCAGCAAGTAGATGATGCCATCACATAAGTTTTATTAGGAAAAATACTACTGAAATTTCATTTTTAGAAGTTCATCTGTTCATTTATCCATTCTTACATTGCAGTAAATACGAGATCAACACATATCATGTGATTATTAAGTATTGGGTCTACTCATGCATTCCTTTGCCCAAAAAAAACCCTCCAAAATTATGTGGTATCTTTCAGCTGAACAAAGAATAAAATCAAAATTTCTTGTCTTGTCCCCTTTCCAATCACAAATACATTGGCTCCTCTGCAATCCATCTTGGGCTAGTCTCTGTCCCCTATGACCCCATGCACCTGCCATTCCCTATGCCTGAAATTTGTCCCCACCCCATCTCTCCCAAGTCTCACCTTTCCTATGCTCTTGTTTCTACTTACATGGAAAATCCTCTAAAAGCCTTTTCTGAGGTTAACGAGTACATTAGTGGCTCCTCCTCTGTGTTTCTACAGCCCTAGATATTGTTCCTTATCATAACACTTAGCCACATGGTATCACACTTTCTGTTTATTTGCTTTTCTCTCCCATTAGACTGTAAGAGTCCTGAGGCTGGCAAGTGTATTTAGTCTTCCCTGGCATTCTTAGACTTGAGCACCATACCTGCCAGGAGGAGATGCTTGCAATAATTATTGGCAAGCCGGATGGTTTTAGTGCTATTGTACCAAAACAAATATGGTAAGTCATATGCCTGCTTTAGGGAGTTCACATCTAGTGAGAATGACAGAAAGTGCAGAGAGCCATTATAATACATTTTGTGGTGACTGCTACAATGGAGCCTGAATGAACAGAGAGCTAGCATAGACTGGCAACTTCTCAGGGATGGGGTGGAGTATGCAGGATGGGCTGTGTTGAAGCTCAGAGTGAAGATCCAGCACTGTCAACAGCGACATCTCATTCTTGAATGGCAGTCTGCCGCAGAGCCCCAGTTCCTAGAACAGTCTATGCATCACTCCACATCCACAGTTGGTATTCCTGCAGCCCAGGTCTCATGAGGTCATATAGTCGCTTCTACATAGTCGCTCTACACCCTGGTTTGAATTTCTCTGAATTCTAATGTAAGTGCTGAGACTTTGCCCTCTCCTGACTTCTGGGTCGCCTGCTTGTACTCTGAGTATCCCCCCTCTCACAACGTCTAGACACACAGAATGAGTCCCTCCGCTTCATTCTGGCCCTAGATGTTGAGGTGGCATGTGGGCCTGTGTACTGCCCACTCGGTTCTTGCTCCAGTGCTGGCATCAGCTCTCCCAGCATTTGAATGGCCACAGAAGGTTTGGGAAAAGAGACCAGTCTCGGAAGCAACAGCCAAGGTTTCTGAGTCATGGTTTGATCTAATAGCCCTGAGGCTGTCCAGGATCCTGAAACCTGACAGAATGAACAACTTTTGGTCATGAAGTGGGGATCCCAGTGGCACCCCAGATCTTGGTGATTTTGAAAAAGCTGACTGATTCTACCTAGCAGTAATCACAGGAGCCAGATTTTAAAATGTTCCTTAAATAACAAATCAGTATTTGGGGTCCTGATACACATTTAGCATCCCCAGTCCATTTTCTGTTCTGGGACCATATAGAAAGTTCCGAAGCCAAAGATACCCAGTTTCTGTCATATATCCTAGAGAAGAGGAGACATAATGATAGAAAGAGGTCTAAAATAAGATAATTTAAAAAATGGTGTATTTACAACGGTTTTAAGTTGTGCATGGGACACAGTGGGACACATCCTTTTTAGGTGTAGGATTATGTATATACAGTGGAGTCTTGCTGAGAATAAAGGCAGAGATGAGTATTAAGGGATAGGAAGAAGTTACTCAGATTAAGAGGAGGTAAATGTTTTTCTGTGAAATGAGAAATACAGAGTAAAGGCTAAGAGGAAGAAAGCAGCAAGGTGTGTGTGTGTGTGTACAAAATACATGGAAACCTGTGAAACCGGACAGCATAGCATGAATCAAAACATGAGGAATGAGGCTGAAAAGTATGCTAGGAGCCAGTGAATGGAGGGGTTTTAATGTGAAGCCAGTTCATTTGGAATTTAGGCAAGGGTGGTGAGGAGCCGCTGAAGGATTATAAGCCTGGGGATACCATGGCCAGATGTGTTTCATAAAGGGAACTCGGTGGTGAACCTCACGCTGAGTCTGTGTCCCTCTCTTCCTCCTCTGCCTCCTGTAAACCCTAGCTCCCTACAATCAGTGTAATCTCTTCTACACGTCGTCCCTCAGTCCTCATGGTAGTTCCCCCCTTCCCGAGCAGGGAGGCAGAACAGCTGGTCACCATCCCACATGCAAACTATTCTTGAAATGTTTCCCCAAATGTGCTGTATGTCTTATTTAAATTGGATGTATTCTGGCTTCCACGATCAGTGCCCTAGTTAAGTGTTCCATCTGAGGCTTCTTGATGGATGCAGCCCAGTCTCAGGAACCCGGGATGCGGTGGACGGTGACAGCTATGGGATCATTTTCCCTGAAGACCTGAATGCCGCCCACATCCCTACCGCTGCCTCTTTAAATTCTCACACAGCCACTTGTGTTTGTTTACTTTGTAAGGACTTTTCTCATTATCTGTATACTACAGCTTCTCAGGGAAGGCAGGGTAGAGATATCATACTCATTTAATAGATGAAGAAGAGAGACAAGCAGGATCATTGGGGGGCAGTAGGAAGAAGACTGACTTGAGAAGCAGGGTACCTGAGCTCTTGTCCTACTTGAACATCAACTAGCTGTGAAATACTGGTAAGATCAGCACATATGTTTATTCCAAGACTGCAAACTAAAGGAGTTTAGATTTAGTCTTTCATTCATTCAACACCTATTTGTTGAGTATCCACTATGTGCCAGGAACTGTTCTAAACAGAAGTAAACCATGTAGAACTATCCCCATGGAGCACACATTTTAGCCAGAGAGTTAGGCAGTAAACAGATTAACAAGTGAAAATATAGTATCAGACACATAAGTATATTGGAAACCACAAAGCCTGCGATGGGGCATTATGCTAGATGGTGCTATTTTATATAGAGTGGCAAATGATTGCCTCTCTCTAGAGATAACTTTTA
Organism: Manis pentadactyla; assembly: GCF_030020395.1. Lineage (NCBI taxonomy): Eukaryota > Metazoa > Chordata > Mammalia > Pholidota > Manidae > Manis > Manis pentadactyla. The sequence continues at coordinate 206,986,739 of NC_080021.1, read as the reverse complement.
CACAGAGAACTGATTGAAGACAAAGTAATAGGCATGCATCTTCCTGGTGGAAAGCTTCCAAGCTGAGCAAACAGCAAGTTCGAAGGTCCTGAGGTGGGTATGTATGTGACATGTTGTAAGAACTGGCAAAGGCCAGCCCAAGTTGGGTCTTACAGGCCAGAGTGGGGACTTTGTATTTTGCTCTAGGGTGATGGGGTGCCACTGAAGAGATTTGAGAAAGGAGTAGTGTGATCAGATTCAGCTTTTAAAAACACACCACTCTGGCTGCTATTGGATAATGGGGCACTCACTGGGAGGTGGGCAAGGATGGCAGTGCAAACACCCTTCACAGGCAGTTGCATGAGTCGGTGTGCACCACGAAGGTTGTGGTCCCTTCAAACCTCAATTTCCCTGTGCCGTGGGTATGTATGACCAAGCTGAGACTGGAATCCAGTCATTTTGAATTGTATTCTAATGCATCTTCCCTTCCAATTTACTAGATTTAGTTCAAATGAACCAGTTTTACTCTCTGGCCTCACCTAAGCCTTTAAGAGTTTCCTGCTATTAAGCTATAACTCAGTATTTTAGCAAAAAAAAAAAAAGTACACGTTTCTATTCTGGAGCCCTCATGCATGTTCCTGAAAGTGGTAATATGAATGGAAGAAAACATCCATTTCCCACTGCCACACCTCTGCTCAAGCTGTGTCCTCTGCTCAAAATGCTTCTTTAGTCCTGCCAATCCATCAAAGCCTAGACAGTGTGAATTCTACATCTTCAGGGAGGCCTTTTCCAATCATCAGAACCACAGCCATCTCTTTCTCTGTACCACGTTCTGGGTGCTAGACATTCAGCAGGGAAGGAGACGGGCTTGGTCCCTGACCTCCCGGCATCTTCCTCCTTATAATAGTTCTGATCATTAATATGCAGACAAATGAGCGAGACAATACCAAGTAGTGATAGATAAGAATGAGAAGCGTGTCGTGCAGGGAGGTACCTGTGAGGACAGTTTAGAGGGAGCGGTCTAGAAGGTCTGCTTTTGCCCAAGTTTCTTATCTGTTAAATGAAAATAATGTTCACAAGGGTGCGTTGATGGAGAAGCCATGCCAAAGTCCCTAACCAAGTTCGTTACAGGGAGTGTGCAGTTGGTAAGTTGGCAAGTGTTATTGGGATCTGAGTGAAGGAGTGCAGAAAAACAGGTTACAGTAGAGGGAAGAAAATGAGGAAAGAGTGAGGAAGAAAACCAGCTCCCATCTCGGCGCCAGAGGTACCCGAGAGAGGCCATATTGTCAAGCAAACGTGTCCTGATTTTGCCCCCACAGAATGTGTTTGTGCAGCACAGTGACAGTGGGATACAGAGTGAGCACCTGTGCGTGAGGCTGTGGAACAGGTGTTCAGGGGTGCCCACAGATGGGGTCCTCCTACACGCTGTGGGGGACACAAATCGCCCTTTGGTGGGATGCCCAAGGTTCCCATCAGAAGAGGAGCGATGACGTCAAGGTTGTCTCCTCTGCGACTCTGAAGTATCTGAGGTCTCTGTCCCCTGGGCAAAGTATGGAGAAGGAGACTCTAATTTCCTCCACCAACAATTGCGGTTTCCAATTAATATGCTGGGAAGAGAGAACAGACATAGGCCTCTGGGGAAGCTGTCACTACTCGGTGGCATTAGTTAAAATTAGCTGATGGGCAGCCTTCTTTTTCCCACAGAGACCATGAAAAGCTCACATCCACATTCATCCCTCCAACATCCCCTCCCCGCTTCATGTTCCTTGGCTGAATAAAATGTGACTCCTCTCCTAAGTAATTGATGTTCTGTCTCATTCCCAGAAGCAGTGGAGGCTTAGCAAAGGAGATGGTGTCTCATCTTCCTTGTGACTGGTTCTAATGAAATATTCCCTGGTTGGCAACTTAAAAAAAGGACGGTGATGAGGATGGGGCCCTAGTGTAGCCTGACCCGTGGTGCTGATAACTCCTACTTAAAGGGGAGATAGGGAGGGTGGATGGGGAGAGAAGCCAGTCTGTGGCCATCAGTCACCCACCCACCCACCCACCCATCTATCTAACCATCTATTTATTTATTTACTAACTCATCTATTCATTCATTTATTCACTTACTCACTGACTTGATCTGTTTTCAAGGTTCTTTGGTTACAAGTAATACAATTCTGAATATTTTATGAAAACAAAAGTGGGGGTATTGAAATAACATCAAAACAACTCAATATCCAATAACTTAAAGGACTGTTATGGACAGAATTTTGGCCCCCTCCCCTATCCATACATTGAATTCTTAACCTCCATGACTTCAGAATGTGACCTTACTTGGAAATAGGGTCATTGCAGATATTATTAGTTAAGCTAGATGAGGTCATGAGTCCAGTGGGCCCCTAATCCAATATGACTGGTGACCTTATCGTAAGGGAACATTTGGACACAGAAATAGACATGCATAAAGGAAATACAATATGGAAAGCCACATGGGGAAGACAGCCATGTACAGGCTGAGGAGAGAGGCCTAGAACAGGTTCTGCCTCTTGACACCCTGATTTTGGACTTCTAGCCTTGAACTGAGACATACATTTGTGCTGTTTAAGCCATCCGGTTTGTCACAGCAGCCCTACAAAGTGATACAATGATGAATACAAGAATTAGCAATAACAAACGGAACAAAAAATGCACAAAAAGTGGTGCCAATCCAGGGACTTCAGCAGTTCGATCTCTGTGGTCTTCCTTGGAGCCTGCCATGAGAAGACTCAGCTCTGTGTTCCATCCCCGGGCATCTGACCGGCCCACCTCCATCAGGTGTCTCTGTCTTTGTAGTGATTAGGCTTGGTCAGCAGAGAAGGGAGTGGCTCACAGCCACTGGGGAATTTTGGAGGATTTGGCAGAAACCAAAGAGAATCAGAGATCTACTCTGCTCACATTGAGTACCTGCTCTGGTCCCAGTTCTGGGCTAAGTTCTGGGGAAGCTGTCTTCACGGCCGTTTTACTTTGTTGGTGGGAGAGACAATCATGGCCCCTCTAACTAGATAGAAAGGGAAATAAGAGCCGTAAGTGATGCAGGCAGGGGATGGGCATTCACAGATGACCTCCATAGGAGTTCAGGTCAAAGGTTCACAAAAAGTGGTATCAAATTTAGACCTTGAGGTATGGGTAAAATTTGGACCTGAAGGTACTCAGATACTTATGGATTTTCATATATTAAGAACACAGGCTGAGTCGTGGATGCAACATAAATTACCCGTAATGGAGGGAGGGGACGTCTGTCTAGCGACTGAGACAGAGCAGTGGTGAGTTCACTCCGAAGCACTGTGGCTGGAGCACAAAGGCTTATGTTGCTGGCTTGAGGGCTTGAACTTTATTGAGCTGACTGTGGGGAGTCAAAGGCAATGGTGTGATTATAATGGTGCTTTCAGAAGAAAAAGCCAGCAGGGGTGGGTGGGGTAGATCGACTCTGGGTAAACTGAAGGCAGAGACATCAGTTAGGAGTCAGCTTAGCCCAAGTAAATAATCAAGAGAGAGAATGGGGCTGTCAGAATGAGTTCTGTGCACCCAATCCACAGTCTCCTGCCTCCGTGACACTGGCCTGGCTGAAGCCACCATTTGCAATGTTCTAATCCCCATCTGCTTTTCCTTCTAAGGCTCCATAGGTCAACTCTTCTCTGAGTTTCTCAGCTGGAGAGAAGTTCCTTCTTCTCTGAATTCTAGTGCTTTAATGGCACTGCTCCTTACAGACTCAGGCAACTTTTGCTCAAGGATTTATTCATTAAACAATTAGCAAATGCCTTCTATGTACCAGGCACTGCATTGGGCGGTGGGCCTCAAGAGTTAAGCAGCCAGCCTCTGTCGGTGCATAGAAGCTCTTTTTGTACAATTCCCACCTCTCCTGTAGCCTGGAAGATCTTGGAAGAGAGACACCACACCCACCTCTACCCTCTGTGCTTTACGATGCCCCGTGCACAGTGTCAACTCCCTCTACACATTGGCCAAATCAATGACTGATAGCAGCTACTTTTAGTTTCGATCTCGTGCTTTATTTCATGTTAAACATACAAATCCACAAGTATATACTCTGTGACCTTGAAGGCAGCCACTTGTCACTTGCTTGGGATGAGCTTATGAAAAAGAAAGGGTAGGTTGATTCTTTATCTTAATTACTAATCTTTTTATGCTTTTCTAGCCTATAATATTATATTATATACCTGAAATGTCTGCATACAAGTACCTCTCAATGGTGATTGAACATTCAACACCAAGCTCAGAGGAGCGACAAATAGCCTCATTATTCCTTATGGCATCTTGGAGAGGCAGCTTAGAGACAGACCTCATTTTCTGTGTTTCCGAAGTGAAGGAAGAGGGGCCCAGGTAGGGCTGGTGGACAGGCTGAGGACACAGAACTACTTCCACATTAAAACCCAGACCCGTTTCATGGCAGACACAGGAAGGTCCTGGAAGGCTATCAAGCTTAACCCCCATCTTCAAATGGGGAAACTAAGGTCTAGGAAGACAACTTAACCCAAGGTCTAGAGTGAGTGAATTAGCAGAAACCCTGGGTCTGAAACTACTCTCTCTTCTGTGATCAATGGTAAAAATCTCACTCCAGACTCTCACTATTCAACAGTCAGAAGATGATATCTTCCCTTCTTTCTCCCAGGGATATTGACTTTCTGAGGGACATCTGCATCTTTGGACAACATTGTACTCCAAGGAATGACTATCTAATGGTAGACACTAAGGCACCGGGATCCTGAGACGAAGAGGGTTTGAGACAGTGGTTGTCTTTTACTGCTTTTCTCTCTTCTCTACCCTTTACTTCTCTCTTCCTTCCTCCACCCCACCCCACTAACATTCCCTGGGCACCCGAGGAAAGATGAGGGGGCCCACGGAGGCATGGCAGCCCTTTGTTCAAGTCTTCTTCCCAGACGTGGAAATACTGATTCCAAAACTATGTAATTAGCCATAAATCCATGTAACTGTCTCCCAAGTGGCTTCAAGTCCTGTATTGCTCGAGGTCATGGATTTTTACGGATTTTTCATTAACACTGGAAGATGGCACTTCCTTGCTAATGATCGCCTAACATTTAATAAACACAGCCCAAGAGTTTTACAACCTGTTAACTTGCAAGTGGCAGTAATTAACCAAAAATGATAAATAATTAAGGCCTAATTACATGGTATCAGTCATTTCATTTTCCAGCCTGTGCAGTAAGTGCGTTTGAACTGCCGAACAGGGCTCCCTCTCCATCCCTGTGCCGTTGTTGGAGCTGGGCTGGGGGAGCACTGGGGCCACGCATGCCTTTATGGGGGAGAGGAGAGGCAAATTGGCTCGTTAGATCAGTAATTGGACTGCTTCCTTCGCCAAGGCACATTCACATGGAACTGTTTGCATGCTTTGGGTTTGGAAGAAGAGCAAATGGCCATACGGGTGATCCTTGGCTTCTCTGAGGGGGACTAAGGAAGGCAAAGGCTGCCTGGAGAACGTGGTCTGCGAGGTACAGAAGAAGAGCACGCCATGAGAGGCAGGTTATGGGGGCCCTCCTCCTATCTGCTGAGGGGGCCGTGGGCCAGGTGCCTCCCCTGCCCGGGCCTCCTTCCAGCGCACATGTGAGCACGTGAATGGGTGCGTGCATGTGTGGGTGTTAAACAAAATATTGGGGTGCTGTCTCACTGAGAAGTCCAAAGGACAAACATTTCCTCTTGTAGCCCAAAGAATATCATCAGAATCTCTCTTGTTTTCTCTCCACTAGACTTATTTTGTGACCTCTTTCATAGATCGAATGCCCCCTCATAGTCACAGATAGCTTCTGTCACATTCTGAGGCTCCGTCATTCCAGGCTCATGTCCAGAGGGAAGAAACTAGGTCAGTTTTATCAAAAAGAATGACAAGTTAAGTGAAGATGATGATGGTGGTGGTGATGATGGAGAAGACAAGAATGAAAAGAACTATTTTTTGAGCACTTCCCACAGTTTAAGCAACTAAATGAAACATATTACAGACATTACCTCACTTAAACTTCACAGTAAGACTATGAGTAATGTTATTTTTCCCATTTTACAGAGATTTGTTCACACAGCTACAAAATGGTGTGTGAACCCCAAATGGTGGATTTGAACACCACCATGTTCTTTTACAGATTTGCATAGCAATTTGCAGTGCTTTGACATTCAGGACCTCATCACAGCCTCAAAAAGAATCCTAAAGAATGGGTGTAAGTCTATCCATCCCCATTTCACAGGTGGAAACATAACTCATTTGCAAGAAGTGATACCCAGGCACAAGGCTCACCTCCTTCTGCAAAATAGAGTTAGATCAGATCAGCAATTTTCAGAGTGTTGTTGCTCCAGAGAAAGGGGGCTGCGTCCACAAGAACCTTGAGGCCCTCACCCCAAAATTAGGTCAAAGAAGCTCAGTTTTGGTCAGCTTTACATATTGGGGTCTTGTCTATGACTTTTGTTGGACACTGTTGAAAGAAGAAAAAGAGGTGGACACTGATAGATGAAGGTCCCTTTTAGTTCCTGATTGCTCAGAGCTCGCACACGTTTCTTGGGCTTGTCCATCAGGGCAGACTCACAGGGTCCTTGTCCCACCCTGAGAAGCAGTGGGGGAGGAATATCTAGCACCCGGTTTCCTCACCACGTACGTGGTAGGCAAGCAGGAGATTGGGTTCTGAACCTTTCCAGGGCACACCACTGCAGGTAGAGGATGACTGGCCTTGGGGAATTCCTGTGGGTCTGGAAAATTCTTCCTGCTATTAGCTGAAGTTGTCGCAGACGCCCTTTCTCTGAGACAGTGCAGGGCAGTTACAACAACAGGTATGAGTCTTGGCTGTTCTACAAATTTGCTCTAGGACAGTAAGGACATCATGTTGTCCCCCTGGGTTTCTATTGTATTGTATGATTCTCATTTATAGTAATTCCATTGAATGCATCTCTTCCCCTCCTAGACTATATCCCATGAGGAAGAGGGGCCCTGGCTGTCACACAGCATGGGGCAATGCCCACACTCAGGTGCTCAGCAGACATGTGTTAGGTAAGAAAGGGGTTGTACTGTGATGTGTGGGCTTCTTCTCAAATTCTAGTCCTCCAGGAGAGTGTTTGAACTCAGCTGAGTGTGGGTAGGCAGTGGGAGTCTTGTCTCTGGAGGAGCAGCTGGTGACAGGTTGGAGGGGCCACTGGAGGAGAAACTTGGAGCCCTACTCCATCCTCATCAGGGGAAGGAAGAGGAGGGAACCCAGCTGCAGCCCCCGGGGGTGATAGAATCCTCTGGGGGAGTGGAGAGGGTCAGAATTCTGGTCCAGAGAGAAGGAAGTTCTGGATGCCTGCAAGACTGAGCCCCCCTCCCTCTCATTATGTTCTCGGTCAAGTTCAAGGCTGGGTGGATCCTTTAGAAAGAAGAGAATAGCCTCCAGAGAATGAGGCAGGGCATCCCTCTGTCTGGCTGCCTCTGTGGGGTCCTATCGCCCGAGAGAGGAAAGGCTCTGTTGCCTCCTCTGCACCAGGGGCGAGAAGGATGGTGGTGCTTGAAGTAAACAGCACTGTGGCTGAGTTCATGTGAGGACTGCGGCTCATTTGGGGGAAGGGGGTTAGGAAATACTTGCTTACCAAGAAGCTGGGAAAACCTATTACAAAGATATCCCCTGGTTCTCCTCTCCAAGACATACACCGTGCATCCCCTTAAGAGAGAGGCTAGGATGATTCCCTGTGGCATGGTACTAGCCAGTCCAGAAAGAGGATTCTCCGAGGCCCCAAGAATCTGGCTCTGCCTCTATTAATAAGGTGTTGGGTAACCTTGGGTGGCCAGCTAGACCTCTCTGTTGCAATATTTGTCAAGTGAGAAGACTAAAGTTTCTTGCTCCTCCACCTTCTGGGAAGCTAATTAACAACTCAGCCTGGCAGAAACAAAGAAAACTCCCCCACCCACACCCTGGTTCCCTCCCTCTGCTACTGTCAGCATTAGCTTCTCCCCAGGGGAGTGGGGCTGACAGATGGTGGAGAGAAACAGGGAGCAAGGGGGGCTTAAGTCTATTTTTGGTTCTGTTTGAACGTTCTTCAAGGAACTTCAGGAAGAGGCATTCTCCGCTCTACTTTCTACCTGCTCTACACTTCACACAACAGCAAGGACACACTTTTCCAAAGGCTGAAAATGTATGTGCACACGTATACACACACATTTCCTGTCAACAAGTGTATATTGGCTTTAATGATCGTATATTAATTTAAAACAAAATTCCTTACCTTGGCTTTCAAAACCCTTCAAATTGTCTCCTTCCGGGTTCTCCTGTCCCGCCCTGGGGTCTTCCTCTTTATGGGGTTTTCCACTGAATAGGGAGAGCCAGACAGATAAACATGTGATTGCAATGTCTCCAACTCAGGGTGTGAGCTGGAAGCTGACCCCTCCAGGAAGTCTTCCCTGATTTAGCCTAGTGCTCCCGTAGCTATTTGCCTGTCCTGGTGCTGATCAACTACATGGTGTTCTCTGAGGTACAAGCTCCAACTGGCCAGTGGTGAGTCCAATAATCACAGGGCCACATCTATCTTTATTCATTATATGATCCCAGCACTTAGATCATCTTGACTGTGTGATGGGTTCAAGATGAGTAGAATCTGTTCTTCAAACTTTCCTGAGAGATGCACCATCTACTTCTTCCCTTTCTGAACAGGCTTCACTTTCCCAAATCCGTTCACCTGTAAACACACAATTGTAACCTCTCAAGGGAATGCTCATCTCGTCCTCACCTAGATTTTTATTTTGCTTGTACTAACTCCCTCAGTGGTTACTATCTTCTGGGTAAATAATCTAATACTGTCTTTCAAATAAATATTGAAAGTGATCATAAAAATACAACCTCCCATCATTTCCATAGCAGTTTACATCTTGCAAAGCAGCTCATCTATTTTCTTATTTAAACAACCAACTTGATTTCAAAGAAGAGCCGGCTTCCCTCAGAGAGACTGATATTCTTCGGGCCCATCTCTCCTCCTGTTCCAACTCAATTGTCTTACTGTCTAGAGCCTCCTTCCCCAAGCACACTCCCCACCTTTGTATACCTTGATGTTGCTCCATTAAGTATTTATGCCAAGATTCATTATTTGTCCATTAAATATTTATCAGCCTGTGAGCCTGTATCAGACAATATGTATCTCCTTCTCCAGGAATAGTCTGATAATTAAGTCTACAATCCATGAGTTTCTTCTAGACAGCCTATATTTTTTGCTCTAGGACAGGTCCCCACAAGACTGGCCTGTCCTTCACAAATCACCAGCTGCCTTGGCTGTTCCTTTTTGCCTGGTTATTCTGGCCACCTATGGATTTGTCACCAAAGGCAGATTGTTTTCTTATTCAAAGTGGAGTTTGGGAATACATACAGCCTGAGGTGCAATCCCTGGGGTTTTCTGGGAAAGGTTGGGAGGGAGCTTCCTGTTTAAATGAGTTTTATGGTCTGAACACACACTGCTTTCTGCAGCATTTAAGGACAGAGTCCAAAGGCTTCTTTTTTTTTGGTGGTGGTGGTGGTGGGTTGTTCCATGGCATGCCTGATGAGGGACTTTAGAGAGAAAATATTTCTCTTGAAGGGAAGCCCTTTGGGTCCCTGCAAGAACCAGGTTGGGCCTACTGTCAGCATTCCAATTGGAGGATTATGGGATCCAGTCTTTATATCACTTCCTTCCCCAAATGTCACTTCCTCTATGAAGCCTTTCTGGATTACATGGGGAGGGGAGAGCTGGACAAAATCCTCTGTTGAGTGTGTAAGATAAGAATAGCACTGTGGGGTGTGCATCAGAGAAGGGAGGCAGGGTAGTGTGGTCATTTGGGGCGTGGATTTAGGATTAGAGATGCTGGGTTTGAGACCTAGTTTTCCCCTGCAGTGAACAGATGACCTGTATTAGGCCTTGGACATTCCCTGACCTGAGGACTGGGGGCTCACTATATGCTGGGCATTCCATCAGCTCATAGAATCTTCACAGTGAGATGACTACTATCCCCATTTAACAGGAAGCAGGTGCTTAGAATTTATATGACTCATCCATGTTCTAGCAGCTTGTCAGACTGGGCTAAGCAGTCTGATCCCAGAGCACCTCTATCAAGCAAACACTGAACCTCAATGTGCTGATGTGTAGGGGCGAGAGAAACATGCTCACCTTTTGGTTGTTAGGATTAAATAAGATAGTGTATTTATCATCATTCACATCATGGCTGAAGTAGAGTCTCCAAAAGAAATGGCAGGCCTCTACTACTGGTATTAATAACCACTAGCACAAGATTATTGCTTTAATTGAATGTATTGTTCCTTTGCAAGAGTTCCTGGCCTGTGAATTTGTTCAGGGAGAGTCTGTCTCATCAAGACGATGACAGTAATTGATGGTAGTTTGGTAAAAGACTGAAGTATTAATCAGAGGAACTTTAAGGCCCCTCAGGTCCATAGTTTCATGATTCTAAAAATGAAGCACTCGAAAAGTAAAAGAGAGTGAAGCGATCTCACCTTGGATGTCCTCCAGCAGAGGCGGGCCTCCAGGGACAGAGCTTGGGTGCCCCAGCCCTCTTCTCTCCTCCTCTCCCGTCTGGGCTGCTCTGAGCTCTCCAGCTGGCCCTCTCTGATGCATGGCTCCCTCCTCGTCTGCCCCAGCCACCTCTGCCTATCTCCCAGCATTCCCTACCCAGGGATTTATCCCTTTGCTCCCATTTCTAAGAAAGAAGAGCCCTCCTGGACAGAGGGGGAGGCTGGACCCTGAAACCCATCTGATTTTGGATTCCCAACCATCAGTCAACCCTTTGCTCTTCTCTGTCCTACAGCCTGTCAAGAAGACATTCATTGCTCAGACCCATTGTGTTTTCATTAGCAACTCTTGCTCCAGAAAAATATGAGCTGTGGTTTTAACACACGATTTGCTTTGTTTGAGGGTGGAGGTGGGAGGAAGAGGAGAGGGCACAGAAAGAGCTTCTTTCTATTCAGCCAAATGTGGGTGAGTCCTTGGGCTTCCGCACACTCCTCTGCCATGGTTCAGCAAGAGCATCGTTTACAAGAAAACCAAAGGCCCAATGTGGAGTCGGTTCTGCTAGGCCAAGTCACCAAACTAGGCTTGATACTTAGCTTCATTGCCCTGTCTGCCTTCCCCGGAAACAGCCAGGGATTTTCTGATCAGCACCAGTGAGGTCATCTGTCACACAAGCCCTCTCCATTCCTCAAAAACTAAGATTTTGGGAGCAGGGTAAGGCCCCCTGCTCTTCCCCCTAAGGGAAGATGACCTTGCCTGAAACAATCCCTTCTTGTCTTTTTCTAATAACTTCTTGCTTTCCAGCAACGTCACTCTCCTTCCTATAAAATCCTTCCATTTTGTACAACTTTTCAGAGCATCTCTCTACATGCTATTTGGGATGCCGTTTAATTCATGAATAGCTTAATAAAGCCAATTAGATCTTCAAATTTTTTTTTTAGCAGTATCCATCTCATCACACACAGACATGTAAGCATTAGTTTGATTACCAGTGTACCCCAAGACTCTAGCATGATGCTTCTCAATAAATACCTGTGAATAAATGATTTGTACTATACTTTTTAACTGTTACCAGTAGCACATCAAGAAGCTGCTAAAATTGAGAAGAAACGGATTCATCAATAGTTGCTGACCCCTTAAGACAAGTCAACCACTTTAATAAATTCAGCAGATGTCTATCACCCAAATAAAATACCAACTCCTGAACAGAAATGTCAGCATAGAATATCATTTGCCAAATGTTGATTTATGTAATTTACTGTAGCTTCATTCTGATAAGGTGGAATTTCATCAACACTAAGAATGTAGCAAAGAATTATAGATTCCATTACCATAAAAATATGTTTCCTAAGCTTCTGTAAGAGCACAATAAGTTAGTAGGGAGAATCTGTCATGCTTTAGCAAGAGGAAACAAGGAGTAAATAAGAACTTTTCTATTGAAATAAAAGACTACACACCACATATAAACATACAAGCACATATATGCAGAACTATTTTTTTAGGAAGAGGTATGGTTGTTGGAATTGATGCTTTTGAACAATCTAGAAATCATACATGTTCACATGGAATCCCCAGCTATGATGCCACTGAGTCTTTCTAGCTAGTGAAATACCAAGATTTGGGGACCTACTGCAGGAAGGCACCATCAGATGAAGGGGTGGGGGGTTAGCACAAAAAGTCAGGTGGGCACCAGGATAAGTAAATATAAGGATGTAAAATTAGAGGAAATATTATAGACATGGGTCGCTCCTGAGATGACGCACTCACTTCTTACCCAGGGCATGGCTGATGAGCATTGTCCCAGTAGATCTTGGGTGCACATCATCCTCCTTGAGATGATCTGCAACAAACGGCTTCTGGTTGATTGGATTTGGGAGACCCTGCTCCTGTTGGGTAGCCACAATGTGCATGTGCTTAATTAAAGGTTCATGAGAAGTTCTGCTGTAAAGAGTCTTCTTTACTCAGCGATTTTCAAATGCAATCAATCAGCAAAACTTCCAGCTTATGTATGTATCAACCTTTTAATACTCTGCAGAATTACAGGTCCACCAGACATACTTTGGGGAATGAACTATATCCTTGAGACATGGAGGTCTGTTAATATCCTTGGTAAAAGACCATCTGTACCTGGAAAAGGGGTAAAATTACAGGTTCACCTGTTTGTGTCCTTCATATGCAGAGACCTCAGAGAGTCAGGGCAGGGCTTGGGTCTTTTTGTGTTTGGAATTTCAGCGTGGATCTCAATGTATTTGATATACAGTAGGTACTCAGTACAGCTTGATACCAGTTTGGTAAGTATTGGTCATGAAACAGAGACCATGGAATTTTCCTTTGCATGGGGGCCAGATATATCGCTGGAGCTCTGTCTTCTGCTCTTTGAAATTGTAGTAAGATGGATTTATTTTAGAGAGCAGTGATTAAAATGGCCAAAGGGAAGGAAAGCAGTAATTATGTCTTCTGGATGGAGAATTATACTTTGTTTCATAAAAAATGAAGATTAATAGAGAATAATGACTAATAAATTTGGAGAACACTGAGCATCTACTCCGTTAAGGTGTTGGGAGGGACATCTAGTGAATGGTTAAGTTCTCTATCGTGAGTACTATCCAGTGTCTATAATATTGTCAAGATGAACAGAGAACTGTGCTCCAAATGTTGTATAATTGTACCTGCATAAACTTGCCTGAAACCAAAGCTTTGACTTAAAAAAAGGAATTATAACTGCCATAACATTTAATACACACATTGACTGAATCATTTCTCCAGAGAGTACAGTGAGGAGAAGGAGGTTTGCTATGAATAGTTCATAGCAAATAATGACAAGGATTGGGGGAGAATTCTGATTTTTTTGTGGTCATATCAGAAAGAACTAACCTATTATCTTCTCTTTGTGAACCCATCCAAAGAAGAATTCCAGATTGAAGAAAACATGGAGGAAGGCTTATGCTCCTCCCATTTTTTGTCTAACAATAGAAGCAACTGTCATGCCACATCCTCATTAAAACTTTCTATTATCCACAAGTAGAATGCCTACAAAGCCCTTGACTTAATTCCCAGAATCATTTCCTGGTACCATCCTCTCCACTATCTTTGATCATTTTGCATGTAAGACCCATTGAGATAATTCCATTTTCTGTATGTGGATTCTATCTTTGCTTGCTTGGCATGTGGTGTATGCTTTGTCTGTAAAGCTCATCTGATGACCTTGTCTCAAGTGTCGCTTTCTCTGCGAAGCTACACATGTTTTGTACAACTCCCACTCCTCCAGCCAGAGGGAATCTTCTGTCCTCTGTCCTACAAAACTCTTTGCATGTACCTACATTCTCGGGTCATCTCATGCACTGACCTATCAGAATGGTCACTAACTGTTGATCTGGAATAGGGTCCTGGGGACCTCCTGCGGGTCTGTGAAGTCTGAGGGGTATAGAAGGCCCAAGATCAGCAAGGGAAGTTAGAATGAGGCAGTGGTTGCTCAGGGGCTCAGGAAAACAGGTATTTGCAAAGGGGTTCAGAGCATTTCAAAATTTTATCAACGTGTGTGGTCATACCAGTGCCCACCAGCTCAGTGTCAGCTGTGCCTCTGTTATTTCTCATCACATAGATTTGAAATTATTTACTTGTCTGCCTTACCCATTAGACTGACAATTATTGCAGGGCAGAGACCTTGTTTATCTTTATGTCTCCAGAGCCTCGCGTGGCGCCTGGCATGAAGCAGGTCTATTGATTTCTGGGAAACCTTAAGTTCTTCCCTTACGAATTCATTCCTTATGAATCAAGATGAAAGCGCTTCCCTCTATTCCCAAGGAGGAGGAGGCCTGAACTTGTTTAACTATATATAAATTCACCCATTGGGCTGTTTTAGATTTTTGTTTTGTTTCGTTTTGAGTGGGCATTTTTTCCCACTGTTTCTTTAAAATTCAACAGTTACAATTGTAGCTCACTGGTCATGGCAGGGGTCAGAAAGATCAGCTTTTCTTCACCTCCTAGTGGTAAGATCGGAGGATTGGCTTTGATAGTTGCAGGGAAGGAAATAGACAGAGCAGGCCCCATAGTCTGCTTTGCTCTAAAACCATGTAGGACTAACAAGATTAGGAAAAAGTCATCACTGGACCCAGTTTACCAGAGTTTTCAACACTGGGGTTTTGAATGAAAGCTGGAGCTGACAACAGTGTCACTTTGCTTCATACTTTGTCGGGTACTTTGTGATGAGGGATTTGGAGCAGTATTTGAAGATTCCCAAGTTCCCTGGTCATAATACCAGTTTAACACTACCTTCATAGCACCCAAATCTCACTCCATTTTCTAATGCAGAAGAGTATATATACATTGGAAGGAGAAAGGAAGGAAGACAGGCAGAGGAAAACTCTATGTCAGTCATCAGTGAGCTTATTAACAGACTGAAATGGGGAGGGGTGTGCAGTCTAAGAATGTCCTAACAGCTACTAAGCTTGTTTTGATTTCGGAAAACCATGAAATCTGCAATGGGAAATAAATCAATCCCTCTCTTTTTTCTGACAGAGCATTGGTATTCTTCTCAGAATCTAGGAGCTTTTGGTTCTGTTACAAGGTAGTGTTTTTTTCACT
The DNA here is from genome assembly GCF_030020395.1 of Manis pentadactyla. NCBI lineage: Eukaryota > Metazoa > Chordata > Mammalia > Pholidota > Manidae > Manis > Manis pentadactyla. Next base: position 206,971,685 of record NC_080021.1, on the reverse strand, counting down.
AATAGCATTTTCAGTATCATAGCTGTTGGTTAACATTGACTCATCCAGATATCTCGTTTTTAGATTGGCAATGCATCCCCTCTCATGTGGAGCTAAATGCTGGGCTATTGAAGGGACATTACAAAGGAAACTCAGCCCTGGGGAGTCTGGCTAATCTGTTTGCTTTTAGGGTTGGCTATGGGGCACAGGGATGACACACTTCCCCGGGTGCTTCAAATGAGAAGTAATCACTTGTTGAGTCATTAATAATGGAGCAAAGGAGAGAATCCAGGGATCTAACTAGGTACAGATAAGAAGTTAGAGGTTGAGCTTGTCCTTAAAGAGTTTAAAGTTTGGCAAGAAAAGTAGCCACACACACACATAATTCAAGGTCAGAAGAGTTAAGAGTCATAGTATAATTCCAAATAATGCACTAGGGTGACTCAGAGAAGGAGAGGAGGGATCTCAGATTTTGGGAGGGTGAGAAATGAGATTAGGAAGGACTTCAAAGAGGTGGAAGAATTTGGAATGGATTCACAAGAGTAAAAGGCATGAAAGACAAAACTGGTGAAAAGGGAATTCTAGGTGGGGGGACCAGCATGAGCCAGTGCATGAAGTTAGGAAAGTATAAAATGTGTTAATAAATTAATGATGATGACTTTGATTTGTACACAGAATACATGTTGACAAGAACAGGAGCTATTCTCAGTGGCTTTTTCTCAGAAGAGTGGCAAGTTAAGAACTCTGTGTTGGATGATATGTACAGGTCAGGAAACCAAGACGAATCTAAGATAATTACTTGTAATGATGAGAAGGTTAGAGACTTATATATTTCTATCTTATCTCTATCATCTGTCATCTATCTATCTATCATCTATCTATATCTATCTATCTATCTATCTATCTATGATCTATCAGTCTATCTATCTATCTATCTATCTATCTATCTATCTATCTATCTATCTATCTATCTATCTGTCTGTCTATCTATCACCATCATCATCTATCTATCTATGAGAAAGAGAAGCTATTACAGCATAGGGAGGTGGAATATTGAGAAAATGGTGATTTGCTGTAGTGTAGAAGTAAAGAGGAGAGATTTTAGAAGGTTCCTTGCTTGATCCCAGCTCACTCTAACTTCTTAAGTTGGAGTTCCCTCATTAATAAAATAAAGATTAAAAAAACATTTCTCAGGGTTATTTTGAGAATTTTAGTGTATGTTAAAGGATGCTGACTAGAATATAATAGATAATTAACACATTTTTTTGCTTCTTCCTAACCAAACATCAGATGCTTAAAGCTTATGCATCCAGTATATCACATTAATAAGAGTTAGCAAAATAAGTTATTCACCATCCAATTCATTCCATCCATTCTTTGCAAAGTCATTTGAGACAAAGTGGGTGTTCCGTCAGTTCTTCAGATCCTCCATAAGAAGCCCACCTACAGGAAGATGGGGATCCTGGAGGCAAATAAATTCACAGGAAGACATGGTTTGGAAAATCCCCTGGTTTTGCCTCTTGCACCAAGACTGAGCAGACACATCCCTTTAAGATGTGACTGAACTTAAGTAGACACCCAGAAGCCCATGGCTTCATAATGAACATGACTGAAGCCCTTTTAGTATTACTCAAAATGTCTTTGAATGACTCCATGTGATTCCCTTTTCAGGTCCAGACATAAGACCTGTTAGCTCTAAACCAACAAAGACCCAAATGCGTCTTTCCTTAATTAATGTAATGAGGCTTTTGGCTCCTGCTTTATGAAAAGTAAATGAATTTGCCCTTTTGGTGACAGGTCCTTTGGGGAATGGTCTGGAGACTCGTGTAACAATGACTCCAACATACTAGGTTATTAAAAACAGTTGTCCAACTATGAAATTAGTTATTGATTAATATTGCAACAGGAAGATCATTACAGTATGAAAGAAAGGGAAGAAACACTTTTGCTCTTGGCCATGTCTTACTGAGAGATTTAAACATGGAAGGTGGGAAATTATTGCTACTTGGCCAGAAAAATGATAGTTCAAATATTCGCATGAATTTTGGAGGACTAAATGGTCATCTCCAAGAATGATCATGTGGAGTCTCAGAAGGATGTGTATGAGTGTGTGTGTGTGTGTGTGTGTGTATACCACGCACATGTAAAATACCCAGTCCCACTGTGCTCTAACCTAGAATGGGGTCTTGGTATTTATTTCACTAGCAAATTGTTTGAGATCTTGTTTTCATCATTCTCTGCATCATCACAAAATAATGTATCTTTTTGTGGTACCCTGTGAAATGCCTTCTGGAGCAATGTTCTAATTTTCAGTCATACAGTTTGTTCTGATCAACAGGGCTCTGCATGGATTCCAAGTAGGCACCAAAGAAAGACTGCGGAATAGTCTTGTGGCATCAGGAAGGCTTTTCCCAAGGTGGTGACATTTGAGCTGGGCTTTGACAACAAAAAACTGCAGGGGTGAAATGGACTAAAGGGCATTTAAGCAAAGGAAGTAGGGTTAATCCATTCAACATACAGTTGCAATGCTATGCAAGGATTTTAATAGGACAAGTACAGGAGCCATGAGGGTGCACAGCCAGGGGATTTAACCTAGCCGTGCTGATGAAGGAAGCCCTCCCAATGTAGAAGGAAGTCAGTATGTGTTGAGAGTGTGAGATTGCAGGCAGAGGGAACAGCTCATGGAGGTCCAGGGGTGAGAGAATTTACCTTGTCTGGGAAAGTGACATTCTGTCGGCAAGCCTAGAGTATTCCATGCGAGGAAGCACCCGATCCGGGATGAGCTGAGAGCAGTGTGCGGACGATAGAGGATGAACAGTCTTAGCCTTATCAAAGAATTCAGATTTTGTCTCAAAGGCGATGAAAAGCCATTAAGGATTTTTAAGCAAGAGAGACATGACTGGTTATATGATTAAGAGAGATACATTGGCAACTGTAAGGACAATGGATTCGAGCAAATGAAGACTAGGGGCGGGTTGACCAGTCAAGAAATCCTCTGAGTATCCTATGACATGATCGATGATGCTCTGTAATAGATGAAAACAGCAGAATCGACCTGAAATATGGAGGTGGAGGTGACAGAATTTGTGTTCACCTGAAACAGAAGAGTCGGCCATGCACGGAGAATGTCAAATGGCTCATTATGGACTGGACGCTGGGTGCACGAGGGCGTGCGAGGAGAGATGAGCGTGAAGAGGCAAGTTGGAATCAAGATGTAAAAGGCCTCGAATGTTCTGAGGAGTTTGGCCTTATCATCAGGATTTACGAGCTACGCTCTCCAACTTCCCATGTCTTGGTAACCTAAAGTGTTCTAAACATCTATTATAGGATTCCAATTTCATTAGCATTTTAACACATTACCACATTTTCACCCTTGAGCGGCCATGCATGGTTACATCTTCATATTGGAGAGTAAGTCATAATCAGACAATCCAATACTTTCCACTCCATAAGGTTATTTTCTCGACATTTCCCATTGTGTAATTGCCAGCTCTCTGCTCAGTTCATGTTGAGGTTTCACTTACCTGCATCGGCAATTTCCATATTGTATCACGGTACCAGAGTGCATTCGGCGTGGAATTACAGAGTGCTGGAGCCCGAGGTGATCACTGAGAACAATCCAGTTCAATTTCTTCATTTTACGGTTGGGGCTCAGAGTGTTGAAATGTTCCGTCCAGGCAAATGCAACTATTTCAAGCCCAGAAAAGAACCACTTAAGTCTTTCTTCCAGCTACAATTCCTGGGAAAGTCAATGTATTAGGTCCTGCTTTGGGGCAGCTCTCCAACCCTCATCTAACTGTCTGGGATCATGGAATAATTCTGGTTGAATTTTGGGGGGGTGGTTGGGCAGTTTTCTACCACTCTACTCTGTTTTCTACCTTTCTGCTCAAATGACCTAGCTTACAAACTCTATTCCATTCTCTTGTGATGGGGGAATTTTAAATGAGATGAAGGAGCCCTTCTGTGAGAAGAAGGGCAGAGCTGTTGGAGAATCGTAATCATCATTCACATTTAGTAGGGCACTAAATGTGCCAGCCACTGAACTAACTGCTTTTAGCTGTTACTGACACACGTGACTCTTACAACCCTACAAAGTAGCTACTATGATTTACCCTATTTGTAAGTATGGACACTGAGGCATTATCAACTGACTCCGTGTCAAACTGTGACTAAGTGATGATGCTAGGATTTGAACCTAGACAGTTCGTTAACAGATTCTTAACTACTCTTAACCACCACACTCTAGTGCTCTTAACTAGTATGCCACAGAGCACTCAAATTGAACAAAGCGCTAAAAGGGGAGATGCCAATTTCATCTCATCACACATTCATATTAACATATACCAATTTGTTGACTTTTGAAGCTTATTAGGGTAGCATTTGTTATCTGAAATATTTCTGTCTTTGAAATAGTTTACCTCTGTTGGCCTATAATAATAAATATAAGATCTTGTTGAGGGGATCATTTACAAGCCATGAAGATAAGGCAGTCTACCATGAAAGAGGAAAATGAAGCTACCTGGGCTAAGACATCAGAGAGAGGGGCTGCCAGAATTTCTGATGGCCTTTTGGTCTGTGGATGCACTCCTCGATGACGTCTGAACTTGCATGGGACATCTCAGCCTATTGCCTCTTTGTTCTAGAAAGGTTTCCCAGCTTATATGAACCATTCTTATTTCTGAACCGTGGAGTCACATAGGACAAAATTATTAGCAGAAGCCCTCCCCAGTGGATTAGGGAAGGGACCGATTCTTAAAGAAGGGGATTTGGATTGGGGTACCCCGTAGTGTCTGTCTCACCTCATATTTAAAGAGCTGACATGTAGCTTCCTGCCAACTGGTGCTGGAAATACAGATATGGATAAATGATCTACAAACAACATTAAAAGGACAGGCCTTCTTCTTCAGGCTTTACCCTGAATATGGGGGAGATTGATAATAATATCTGTCAATTATCCTTTATAGTACTATTTTTGATGCTTTTTTCAGACATTGTTTCCTGTCTTTCACAATAGTCTCGTGATACAGATAGGTAGTATTTTTATTTTACACACAAAGGAACCAAGGCTCATGAAAGTAAGGTAACTACTCAAAAGACATGGATATATTGTGAATAATAATTACTATCCTAACAAGCTTCAGAAATCAACAAATCGGTAGACAATGTCAATGTTAATACAAAGGTGTAATGATACTGATGTAGTTTTGAATGCCTCGTTCTCGGGAATTAGCAGAGCAAGTTTTCCATGCTTTATTTGTGAAGATAACTATTCTTTTCTATTATAATATCAACTTCAGATCTTTTTTTACCTAGGGAAATGTAGTTACTAGATTGAAAGTAGATGCTTTATGGAGTCACATCATTCAGGGTCTGGCTGTGAATGCCAGAATGCCAAGCCTACCTGGTAATCCCTTACCTCCAAATCTCATGCCCGTTAAGTAGGAACAACAACAGCTGACATACGGGGTATTTGTTCTTCCTGAGTTCTGTGATTTAAACTGATGTAATCCCCTTGACCCCCCAAACCACCCTTTCCTGGATCATCTAGTGCTCCTTATCTCTGGCTCACAGTCTCTTTTATAACCACAGCTTCTTTCTGGAACATTCCTTTCATCCTCTTGCCTCACCTGAAATACGTCTGTCCCCTAAAGATGTATCCTCCACATTCTTACCAAGAGGGATGTTTTCTCTCACATGTCACACCACATGTTTCCAGACTAGCGGCTGGAGTAGCTGGATTCCTTCCATTCATTGCTGCTCCCTGCCTTCTGCAAGTTTATGTTCTTAGAAATGCACCGCAGGCTCCTTGCTTCCAACACTCTCATCGTTATCCAGTTTGGCCCCTGTGTCATAGTCTGTCTACGCTACCGTCAAATCTCAGTCTTGGGACTATCAAAATCCAGATGGCTGACTCATCCAGAGTTCCAATCTCTTAATTTTTTGCTCTTATTGCTTCACATGAACTTTTCTGCCACTCTCCCTCAGCCGCATATTCCATGACCACCCCTTGGTTCCTGTGCCTGAACACCACGCCGTCTTCACCATCTCTAATGCAAACATCCAGTCGTGAGTCTTCGTGTCTTTCTGTTCACTGACCTCCCCACTTTAACACTGCCCATCAGCACCTCCCTCCTCTGCTTTCTTTCTTATTCAGCTAGGGTTCTGTGGGCCATTGTTCTAATCACCCTATCATAAAAGCTCTCAATATTGTCTTGGCTCCTCACTCCCTCATATTGTCTGCTATCTAGTTGAAATCAATCTTGAATACCTCCTTAATGCCTGTATACAAGCATCAGAACAAATGTAGGGAAAAACACAGTCTCGAACTTTAAATGTGCTCCAAGCCCCATGCCACAATCCTTCTGTTTCTCTCGTCAGCCTGCTTCTGCAGACCTGGAGAAAAGTACCTTTCATGCTTTAGGAGACAGTCGCCCTCCGGTCCATCTAAGCTTCACCAATGCTTCATCAAAAAGTTGACCACATTCACCAAATGTATGAACCCATCTATGCATGCAGCTGTCTTCTCTATCCCACCTGTTACACCAAGGAAGGCTTTTCTTTTTTTCACATTAGAGGCTAATCTTTCCACATGGTCTCTGATTCGATCTCTTCTCACTTCACTTCCTTCTGCCCATTCATCCGCTGAAATCTGGTGTCATCAGCCTCTCTTCTAGGGATCCACTTACTCCCCGGGTAAACATACCCTACCCACTACCTTTCTGTTCACTTTCTCCTGAGTTCCACATTACTCCCAAGTTACCACCTCGCTTGTTTTATTCTCACCACCAACTTCATCAAAGTGCCGTCTACTCATGTCAACTCTACCTCTTCAACTCCCAAATATTCCCTGCCTACACTCGTCTTGCTTTTCCCCAACAATCCACTGAAGCTGCTGAAGGTCAATACTAATAATCTCAATTTTGTCAAATCCAATGACTTCTTCTCTGCTCACATCCTATCCAGTCTTTTAGCAGCTTTAATCAAAGACCAAGAAAAAGCAGCTGAAGAGAACAGAGGGATTATCAAGAATGTTTGACTTTTCCTTGGTCTCCCTTGTGTATTTCTTCCTTTACCTGAACTTGAAATCTTGGGGCTCCCCAAGACCTGTTCTCCTTCATTCTCCATATATGTTCCTTAGAAAAATCTGTTTTATTGCTTTAAATGACACATATATGCTGATAACGCCTACATAAATTTCTAGCACAAATTGCTCCTTGAATTCCAGACTGGAATGAATACCTGCCTACTTGACATCCCTTCTTAACATGTCCAAAACCTTAAAGAATCTTTTTTTTCTCTCACCTTCCATCTCATTAAATAGTACTATTGCCATACAGTTGTTCAAACCCAAAACTTTAAAGTTAGGCTTGAGTCTTTGCTAACATCCAAATGGGTAGCCAATTTTCTGTCATGTCTATTTAAGAAAAATACTTTTGATCCATAGACTTCTACCTATCTTTCTCTCTGCCATACCGTCCCAAGGTCTCATCCTCTTTCCTGGACCAGTGCAATGGCCACATCTTCTACTTTCTTCATCAAATCTCTTCCTCATAGAAGAGCCAGAGGAATACTGTAGGTACGTAAATCATATGAAATCAGTCTTCTGCTTTAACTGCTCCAGTGACTTAAAATAAACCTCAGCGCCTTCCAAGTCTACAGACTGTACATAATCTGGTCCCAGCTGACTTACCCAACATTATTTTTTGTCCTTCCTCTCCTAGTCCAGGACCACAAAGAAAGGGTTAGGCTCCAGAATAAATATATAGGGATCCACCTGCATAAGGCAAACTCTTCTGTTATTCCCCTTCATAAACCTTGTGCATTTTCACCATAGTTCTTACAAGTTATGATTTTAAATTAAACATTTGCTCATGTCCTTATTGTCTTTCTCTTTCACTAAATTGTAAGCTCCATGACTTCAGGATTTATGTCTGTTTAAACCATGAATATGTACCAGGGGACAGCTGATAGTTCATAATCATTGACTGAATGAGTATTGATGGAAAATAAGTATCTGATTTAGATGTAGACAAATGGCACATTTGATGTTTAAAGAATCAATTTTTAGACTGTATTTTGGGTGACCTCAAAATTCATATGCCAAGTGAATTCTGAGTTCCATGTAGCACACACCATTGTAAACCATCTAATTTATTAAAAACACAAACACTATCACTTGTAGTTTAGTATAATCATCACCCCTGTCATGCTGCGGTTGCCATCACAATTATCTGTAGTTTTTTGAGCCTATTTATTGAGTTCCAAGAACAGTGCTAGACACAGAGTTGGGAAAAAAAGGGGGTGACATAGTTCTTGTCTCAAGTATATTTATGGGAGAGAAAATAAAGACATTAAAAGGCAAGCGAATAATTGCGGAAAAGACTCTGCAATTTGGACTTTTAATCAGGTTCCTTTCAATGAAATAGGAATTAGGACAAGTGGTTCCAGGTACATTTACATGCAAATATCATCATCATGCACTACAAGCAGCACTTTGAAACCAGAAACCAGAAATATAAGTCCTAGTCGCTTGTCTCAGGGAATTCATATCCTGGAGGAATTAACTCCAGCATTCTTATTATATTAATCTACACTCCAAATAGAGGATGTATTTCTGTTTTTACCCATAACATTGCTGCCAGATTAATAAGAATTTTCAAGATGTTAATGGATTGATTTCAGCATAATTGTAACTATATTAATTCAGTGCAATTACCTCTTAGTAAAATTTAAATGAAGCTAAATTGAAGAAATTAGAAATATTTGAAATCTCTAGTTGGAAGCCTGGAGGCATTGAAACCTTGTCTATTTTCATCTCTGAGTATTCAGAGTCTAGCTGTGGGGGGAATAGCAAGGACTTTTGCTTGTAAATTGAAGGGTTTCAAACCCTATCAGCACTTCAGAACTTGAGATTTAGCAAAACAATGAAGGGGGAATAATAATTTTAAAAATAACAACCATGAGCTGCCCTCTGGGACAAAGGTACCCAATCATTCAGCACTTTTTTGAGCTATATTACAACTAGATGCCCACAAGAAAATATCCAGACTTAGAAAAGTGAATATGTGAGCATAGTTGAAGCTACAGGGTAATTATGAAAAAGCTAACAAAAGCAACCTCTTAATAAGGAACTCGTAGATCAACATAATGTGGTGAAAAACACCCTGGGCCCAAACTTAGAGGATCTGCTCTGCCATCTCCTAGTAGGAGTTCCACTTTGGACAGGCTGCTTTGTCTCTTGCTTCATTTTTCTAATGATGCTTGCTCTTTTAACTTTGCATTGTTATTGTGAAGATCAGATGGACTAGGAAGCTCTTTGTCAACAATTAAAAGCTTTACAAATGTAACTATAGGGGATGATTTGAAAAGCTCTTCAGAATTATAATCAAATAAAGTGGAAGGAATCTGGTAGCAGAAACTTCTTGAGGACAATGTCTGCTTTATGAAGACTGTCTCAAAAATATCCCAGTGTCTCTGGTCTTGTAAACACACTTGTTCCATTTCTTTTGGCTACTTGATAAAGAACGTTGACTCACCTCTTTTATTATGCATCCACCATGTGCAAGGCTCTATGATGGGGTCCATGAGGGCTGGTAAGATACAGGATATTGACGTTGCATGTTCTATATGAGTTCAGAATCAAATCAGAAAAGAAGGGAAGGGAAGGTAAAATTTAAATGTTTGCATTGTGGAAGATGCCCTTCATACTGCATTTCACAGAAATTTACAAAAATATTAGGCAGGTTTTTTTTTCCATTTTATAGATGCAAAGGAGGATCACTGATGCTAAGTGAATGTCCAAGATTAGGTTTCTTGAAATTCAGATAAGAAAATAAGAGTGATTTGTTTTAAGTTATGTACTTTCTCTTATACTCAGTGCCCTTCTGTTAACTTAAAAAAAGGAGTTATAAACAATATTTTTAAAATAGATATTAGTTGTCAAATCAGTGGTACAAACAATAAATTCTCTGAATCTCTTACACTCCCTCCCATCCTTCACATGGCTGTTTTCCAGGATTCTGGAATACACATAAAATATCACATTTTCAGACAGACTTTTCTGCCCACCCTATCTAATGACAGGTCCCACCCCCAGCCACTTATTGACATGTTCAATTATGTCACTGTGTTATTAATACCACAATGCTCATCTTTCTCCTCAATAATCTTTTTTATTCATCTTTTTATTAAGGAGGTGATAGAGCATAATGGTTAGGTGCTGAATATAGACCAGTACTATGCATTAGGAATATAACCAAGTCACATACAACTTTAAATTTTCCAGGACCCACATCAAAAAAAGAAAAGTAAAAAGAAACAGGTAAAACTAACTTTGATAATATATTTTATTTAACCTATTATGTACAAAATATTATCATGTCAATACATAATCAATATACACACAAAAGCAAGAAGATATTTTACATTGCTTGGTACAGTCTTTGAGATTTTGTGTGATTTTACATGTACATGCCAGTTCAGAGCAGCCACATGTCAAGGGCTCAATAGCCACGTGCAGCCAGTAGCATTCACACTAGTCAGTGCAGCCATAGAGTAAGGCTTTTATTCTAAAAATTAAGCTACATTAGAAAAGGGACCTTATCTGCTCTATACATTTCTTTAACCCCCAAATCTAGAACAGATTTAAATGCAATACAAGTTATTAATTATAGCAAATTCTCGTGGTTCACATATTGGAACAAGTAAGGTTTGAGCCTCATCTTGAAGTGTGAGTTGGATTTAGACAAGTGAATTGGAAGTTCAAGGGGCAGGAGTGAAATTAATGACAAACGGCCTGACTCTTATTTAGAGACAATATACAGAGTTGTCTTTTGTATGAGATGTGGAGGCAGAATATTGAATAGGATAAATGTTTATAGTTGGCACTGAAAATTCTGCTGAGTGATTATGATCCTTCCTGAACAGGGGACTGGGAATCAGACCCACCTGAGTTTGAATCCTAATTCTATCTGGGTATCTTGGTAGGCAATTTATTCACTCTATCTGTGCCTGACTTTCCCATATACAAAATGGAGAATGTTAATCCTTAAGCATTTAAGGATTAAATGAGATACTATATGCAAATCATTAGCCATATAGTATATATTCAGAAATGTTATGCAATGTTTTTGATCCAATTATTGTTATTTTATTAATATTTTTAAGGAGATGGAGAGGAAATTGAAGACTTGAATGAAATGCCAACTACAAAATCTGTGCCACAGCCTCAAAAATCATGCTGCTTTCAGTACTTTTCAGCTCCTGTCCTCCTGATTAAACTTTGCATAATTCTTCTTTACTTATGGGCTGAAGCTTCACGTATAAGCTTTACCAAAGTCCTTGCAAATGCACCTGAGACTTTCCATTCACTGGGCCTCCCCAACAGCATTCCTCCGTAACTCTTTACATGTTACAGTCTAGCCATACTGAATCATTTAGAATCTCCAGAATAGCCTATACTATTTCATGCAACTGTTGTCCAACAGTTCATCCCTCTGCTCTTGTCATTCACTTGTCTCTCTGGAAAACTCCTTCCTTTGCACTGTAAAATCCATCCCAGATTTCCCATCCTGAGGAAAGACAGAGGGACTGGGCTCATCTTCTATGGTGTATTTGTTTGCAATTTCTTATTTATATGTCAGTTTTCCTCACTAGATTGCCACACAGTTGAGGGAAGGAGCCAAGTGCATTCCCAGTGCACAGCACGAAGTAGATGTTTAAGAAATACTTAAACGTTTGTCCTATTTGCAATGAGAAACTCTTGAAAATGGCTGTGTTACTGAGTTTTTGTGAATGTCTGGACTAGTGCATTTCCATTCCTATTTGAGTAACTCTTGAACTGATTATCTGGAAATCCCATCCTCTCTGAAACAATTGCTGTCAGTGCTTCACATATGAGAAAAAGGTTAAAACCAAATCAGCTTTCCCAGTATTCACCTCCCTCAGCAAAGCTTTAAAGGCTCCTAGCTTATAAGGTGGGGTTTCCTAATTGTGTTTAAATCTCCTATCTACTGCTGGCCATAGATGTGCTAACAAATGAAAGTTCCTGGTTGGGGGGTTGGTGGGGAGAAAGTTTTGCCTCTTATAGCTGGGAAATAGTTTGAGGCTATGTTTTAATTAAAATGAATATCTACGCTATCTTAATGTTATTGCCAGTTAAGTGTAGCAGGGTGATTTAGAGTTCTATAACACAATTATACTGTGGTAATGAAGCTCTGCAGAATTATCCTCGGAATTTAGAATGCAGAAGGGAGCGGTAGCTCTCATTTGTAACCATGTTACGGCCTTTATTGTTACAGTATTTTCTGTTTTCTTCAAAGATTAACTCAATCGTATTTAAGTCTCTGGCTACATTACAGAAAGAGAGAGAAAACGGGCAATGGGGACTGTGTTACTGTCCCTGCAGCCTGTCTTAATGTTTTACAGTGAGGACAAAATAGCAGGGAAACTGCACCAGAGCATCACCGCTATCATCGCTCTTGCTCTAGCCCTCCTGACTGAGCTCCCCTCAGGCTGGTGCATGCAGTTCCTTCTCACTGGGGATTGCAGGGCAGTGGGAGTAGTTTAGAAAGCCAGCCAGGAATTGCTACATTCCAAGAGGAAGGAAAGCTAGCACAGGAGGCTGTTGTCCTTGGTCCTGAAACTCCCTAAGACATCTGAAGTGAGGGCCAGGGCTGCTCTGGCTCTGAAAGGGTATTAATAGTGGTTAAAAGTGTGTATTCTGGGGACACATCCAGAATCCATCATATATTAGCTGTGTGGCCTCTGACAAGTTATCAAGCCTCTCTGGGTCTCAGTTTATTAATCTTCAACATGGGGTAATAGTAGAAACTACCTAATTGGAGTTTGGGGGGAGGTAACACATGTAACTTAGAAGAGTGACTGGTTTATGGTATGTGCTCAACAAGCAATAGCTAAGTTAATTACTAGAAAAATACTCACTCAATAACTAGTTTGTAGCTCTGTTTTTCCCAAGTAGCATCATCTGAAGATTGGCAGAAACCAAATCATATATGTGCCTTTTCCCTAAAACTCACAGTTCTTTAACAAGCTCATAAACAAATTTTGGTTCAGTTTAACCACTATTTAATATGTATTATGTGTAGACCTTACACTATGCATTTCAAATAATACAGACATGAAGCATATGTTGATTCTATTTTCAAGGATCTTACAGCATAGTATGGATAGAGGCATGCAGAATGAGACAATCTAAATAAAGGGACATGGTGAATGGTAATGCAAGATAAGGAATTGTTTACCTCAATTAGGGAAGATTTATATGATGGAGTGACATTTGAACTGAACCTTGGGGGATAAATAAGATTTTCACAGGCAGAATATATTCCCTTTCACAGCAGAGGGACTCTAGGTCAAGCTAATCTGGGCGAAGTTCAGATTTAGCAAAGTACAGGGAATGATTAGCAAATGGGCAAAATCTATTGTGATTGAAGGATAGCATAGTGTATCTATTTGGGGAGGACCTGTACCATGGGTGATTTGGCAGAAGTCAAAGTCAAGTAATTTTCATTCATGAAAGGCTGGTGAAGGAGTTTTAACATAACTCTGTAGGAAGTTGTGTGTTTCTGAGGAGGACCAGCACATGATCTGACCTCTTCTATATTTGCCTGTGCTTACTTCTGCTCAAGAATACAAATGCTACAATCCTTTAATGCTATCTTTACAAATTGAGCAGCCTTAACTTGGAGAGAAGTCGCAACCTTTCCTTCTCTTTGTCCACCAGAAAAAAATTTGTTAACCTAACCTTTAAAGTGATGAAATGTAGTTCCTTTTTCTTCTCTTCCAAACCTCTTCCTCCTCTATCACGCTGTTTATTTAGCATTTACTCTATTCTAAACATCATACTTAACTATTTACATATGTTATCTTATAGCAACTGTGTAAACTTCCTATTATTGTTGCAGGATTACTTTCAGATGAGAAAATTCATGTTTATAAAGACTAAATAGCTTGGCTACCATTAATTTAGCTAGTAAGCTGTGATATTTGGGACAAGGTCTCATTCACACCCCTTAAGCACAATTCTTTAATCTTACCATGAATAGGGTCAGGTCATTGATAAGAAATGTACAGGAAATCAGGTAATTGATAGGTTATTAGGGTCTTGAAGGTAGGATTTTGTCGGCTTTGACTTGAGAGCCAAGAAATATGAGATGCTCAACTAGATGACACCAACTACGTATGTTATGTTTTCCATGTGACTTGACCTCTCCAGGTCCTCACTTTTTCCAAAAGTAAATGAGATGATGGATCTAAAACTTTTCATAGTTATATAGAACTTAGCCATTTGTTCTTTTTTACCTGTTAGCTTATTAGCCTTGCTTCTCACAACTATCCAGGACAAGGGCATTGCCCCATTTCACACATGCTAGAATTCAGGTTTAGAAAAGTGGCTTTCCCAATTCACGAAGCTAGGATGTATCAGAGCCAAGACTTGAGCACAGGTTCTCGGCCAACCAGCTCAGTGCTTTCCCCACCACTCCAAAGAGAAACCCTTCCTAGATTAGAATTTTTGCTGCACTTCACCTTCCATCTCATGCAACCGTTTAAAAAAAAAAACACTCTGAATCTTAAGTTATCTCTAAAATTATTTTATAAATCTTCACTGAGCCTTTTAAAATCAGTATATAGCACCATTCCTTCAAGTTATCTTTGCATAAGCAAAATAAAGGCACTCTAATGAGTTTGTGCAGAATGCTTTTCCTCAATATATATGCTCTGGGAAGAGAGTTATAGCACATTGCTTTCTGCACCACCAAATGGATGGTGTTAATAGTAATGCCCCTAGATATTTACATCACAAATATCCTTTGTGTCCACCCTGCAGTCAAATGGTATTAAGCCAAGATTTGTCACTAGTTCACAGTGATGTCAGAGGGTGTAGTCAAGACATAGTTAAATCCTAAACTCTGAAAAATTTGCCCCAAAACACCCAGGGCAGTGGATGGGTGGAGCAGCTCATTCACAGAGCTGTCAGCAGCAGCACAAGTAAATTGTTTCCTGAGTAGAAGAACATAACCTCTTATGGAAAAATCTCCCTGAGCTCTGAAATGGACATACTGTAAATAATAGGAGTATTAATGAATTACAACGAGAATCCACCCAGCTTGTCAGGATACCACCCCTTCCTTTTTTGCCTAAAAATCATTTCCTTATGATGTTTTGAAGAATTTAATCCAGTGTGTCTAAGCTGACATATGGACATACGTGGTAGTTTACCCTCCATGGGGTACCTGGCTTTTTCCTCATCCACAGAAGTGGTCCCCTCTACCTGTCTAATATTCTATGACCTGACTGCCTATGGCCAAAGCTGATTGGATATGGTAGGAATACCACTGGGGACACAACCCAGAGGGTGTCATGTGATTCTGATTCTTTCTCCTGGAAATTAAGAGCTGGGCTACAGACTGAGTCAGTGAGGTAAGAATCGGCAGGGTCCTGTCTGCTGAAGGGCTCAGGCTGCCATTGTGTGGTGAGTCCATGATGGGCATGGCACAAGGGGAAGAGCAGAGCAAAGAAGACGGACTCTGGGAGAAGAGACTGAAATAAACGAGGAGAAAGAAAAAGACATGAAAAGCCATGTGGCCTTGAAGAGAAAAAGAAAGAAAGAATGTGTGCTAGTTTCTGGCCCTGCTCTTTTGGGAACTAGATGTATGTTATGTCTTGTTTCTGGGTAGAGGGAGGGATCGTCAAAGCTTTCAAACACTTTTCATTATGTTATTTACTGCTAGTTTGAGAAGTTGGCTTTTGCCCCTTGAAATCTTAGATAGCCTTAAAATACAAGTTATTTAAGGTCAGAGAATTTGGCACTATTAATATGCATGTCATTTCATGAGTTAAAAAGAAATGGATATATGATTGCTTATCAAGACTTTATGCCTTATTTTTACACAATAATCATTTGGGACCAGTAGCTGCACCCCCACAGCACGCCTACTATGTCTTGTGCGGTGCTCTGTCAATAGTAAGAGAAAAATCCTTGCTGATCATAATGTCTAATATTTATTGATTATTTACTATTTTGCAGTGATCAGCCAAGTGCTTATATGAACTTGTTCGCGTATTTCTCCAAATCACCCAATGAGGTAGGTATTATTATTGTCCACTTTGCAGATTAACAAACAAAGACTTAAAGAGATTAACTAAATTGCCTCAGGACTCACATTTGATAAAAGGCTGGGGCATGAGGGAGTGAAACACACACAGCCAGACCCACATTTGCAAGACACAAAACTATATTCTTAATGCCTATTCTGACCACCTTGAATATGTAGAACAACTTGATATCCTATGTTTGGGGAGAAGACATCAGACACAAGTGAGGTCTCCCCTTTGAAGTGAGAACTATGTCTAAAACTATGGCTAATATGTTGCTTTATATTTAACACTGAAAAATAATCTAATGAAATTCTTAGGGGAAATATAAATAGGGGATCTACCATGGAGAGAGGGAATTTGCAAGCTAGTTACTGTTCCAAGGATCTTCAACCACTTTCCAATAAGCCTGTGTTGCATGGGGGTTAAGGGTATGCATTTTTCTGTCCAGAGAGCTATATTTGAATATTGAACAAGCATTCATTAACTGTAGGACTTTGGAGAGTTAGTCTGTCTGCACTCCAGTCTCCTCATTTATGAAGTGGAGGTAATTATATGCCTACTTCCAAAGGTAATAGTAAAGAATAAAGAACAATATGAATAAAACACTTGGCATGCTTCTTGGCACATAGTAAGTACTTAACAATGAGCATCATTATTATTAGATTCATAAATGATGCTCATTGGGGTGACTGGGGTTGTGATAACTGTGCTGCTGCTATTTTCTCTTTTTAGTGAATATTCACATATGTCCTTAAACTCCTTCTAAAAAACCTTCTTATTATTAAATAATCTAAGTGTACCTCTAGCAAATATCCCTGACAAACCAAATCAAGAAAGAATGGCCATAACTACATTTAAATGTTGGAGACAAAAGTCCTGTGAATCAGAAACCGTGAGTAGGAAGAATCATAATCAATAAAGAATCTGAGGCTCAGAGAGGTCGTGTGACTTCCCCAGGTATATAGACCTTTCCCAGTCTTGAGAGCTTGTTAAGAGAAAAAGCACAGAAGACTGGTGAGATCTGGCCATAGAATATGTGTCCAGAGGAAGAGGGGAGTGAGTCAATGAGGTACTGAAAGTGTATAAGAAGGACAGTGACACAGTTTATTTCCTGCCTCAAGAGAGTCAGAGACATTGTCATCAAGGGAATAGTTATCAGCACTTGGGGCTGTCACAAGAATTGTGAAAGGCTTTGAAATAGGCAAAAAATGATTACTTGGGGTCCTGTCTGACTCACCCTTCTGGGTTATATCTGCCTTGCCTTGTCTTTGAGCTATTTTACCACTCTAATTTAAAGAAAACTGATAATAATGTAAATGATTATTATCCATAGAGATACAAATTGTGTCCAGTGGAGATTAATTGATTATTGCCCTATGGATATTAACCAGTTTTGCAACTATTTGTCATCTGTGTCAGCTTTCTGATTGCCTATGTGTGTTCTTTAAATTCTCCTTTCAATGGGTTGTAACATCTTACTGGTTCCCTCATTAATTCATGAGTTAAATAAAATA
The DNA here is from genome assembly GCF_030020395.1 of Manis pentadactyla. NCBI lineage: Eukaryota > Metazoa > Chordata > Mammalia > Pholidota > Manidae > Manis > Manis pentadactyla. The sequence continues at coordinate 206,954,073 of NC_080021.1, read as the reverse complement.
TTTGGCATGTGTTTTTATATTTATAGGAGAGTCATAATTTTATCTTTTGCTGAGGTGTCATAAACAGGACAGAGCTGCCCACTGCATTATACACTAGTCTTAATCAGGTACAAGCAACTGTTTCAGAGGGAAGTTAAAAGCTATTCAGTGCTTAGCAAATGCAATCGGATCACCAACACCCCATTCAGTAGATGGAAGGGAATGACAGATGAGAACTATTAGGGGCAAGAAAGAAAGGCTTCTCTATGTGTTTCCAGGGGCTGGTTACTGAGAAGCAAATGGTACAGCTGCCTTAATGAAAGCTGAACAGCCTGAGGAGGCAGCATGGGGGAGTGGACAGACAACGGGGGACCAGAAGTCTGGCAAACTGGGGCCTGGGTCCAGCTCTGCCATTAAACAGCTGTGTGACCTTAGGCAAGTCACTAACCCTCTGTCTCCCCATTTGCAAAATGAGAGGCCAGGTTTAAATCAACTCCAAGGTCCCTTCCAGCCTAACTGGCTATGGCCCTATGATTCTGAAGACACTAGGTTGTCATGGCTCAATGCCCCTGAGCAATTCTCCGCTCAGAAATTAGCAGGCTTATGGTAAGAGCCAAGGACCCAATGGTCTGTGGATCTGGAATGGGCTTCTCCCTTGCCATCTTTGCTTCCATCAAGAGTAATGGCCTCTGGCTAGGGAAAGATTATTGCCAAACCATCTACATAAAAATACTTCAGTCTCGTAAACTAGACTTTTTACAAGAGCATCTTCAAATCACCCAGGCTACTGTTTTAAGGAATATATTTTGTTTCTAAAAGTGGAACTGAAGGACATAGTTGAGACAAAAACAATGCTTTTGAGAGGTTTTGCTACTCACTGTTTACTTTCACCTAAAGTTACCTGGAATCCCCCATCCCTACACCTTACCAAGAGCGTGGGTAACTTCCGCTGAAAAGATGACAATTAAGCGCCAGTTAGCAACTGGATTAGATGACCTCTAATTTCCCCCACAGCACACCTAGTCCTAGGTATTACAGTTGAGTATATTTATTCTTTGTTTCCTCTTTCATTTCACTTTCAATTCAAGCGGTTGTGCATTATATGCAGTGTGCACTGAGTGTAGAATGAAGACACTTTTATTTGGAAATTATCTTCATCTTTCTAAGTCTCATTCCCACACTGTAGAAGGCAGGTACTGGCTTAGATATCATTAAGACCTTTTAATTTCTGATACAAGAATTCTAGTTAGCACCTACAGTGTGCCTATGGTATGACAGGAGGGCAGAAAATTGAATTTAAAAACAAGACTCTCCACCTCAAGGGGTTTACACTTTAATTTTCCAGGAACATTTCTGTCCATTGATTTCTGCCTACGAATTTAAAAGGTGTGTTGGGCTTTATTTCACCTCAGAGTCTAATTCCAGATTTTTAGATTGCCTTGAAATCTTCCTCTCCCAATCCCAGGCAGGTATTTTTGAGATATGCAATTGATACATCTCTCCAAATGTTTCCTTCCCATGACATTTGATTCTGCAGGGTTCAGAATTGCATTCTATTCCATTCTGGGAAGTTCAGTGGGGTGAAACCTCAGACTTCCCGTAGTATAGACAGTGATGGAAGAATTTATAAAACAGCTACAAATCTCTGGTTTCCTCTTAATCAGAAGCAGTACGATGATTTCTGTGAAAGCATGACCTTATCGTCCAGTGTTGCACAGTAGTTAAACCCAAGAGATTTGGAGTCAGCTAGAACCAGATTACAATCTCTACTCCTTCCTTTCCTAGCTATGTGACCTTGGCCCACTCCTTAACAGCTCTGGGGTCTCAGTTTTCTCATCCTAGAATTTTCTGTCAATTCAATGAGAAAATGCATGAAAAAATGAGATGAGTTTAAATGCACGAATTAAATGAGATAAAGCATTTGACGTAGTATCTGACCTACAATGAGCATTCAATAAATGATAGTTATTATCAGGTTTAACCCAATAGCATCATGATTCATGGATCACTGGAGTGACTCTATTTCCCACTAACATAGTTTCAAAATGTGTTGATCATAGGTGAACCACTTCACTCTTCTTGACCTCATTCCTTCATCTATAAAAACAAGGAAATAGATGCAGTGTTTCCCCAAAGCACCTTTCAGCAATAATGTTCTATAATCGCAAGAACAAATAAATTTCATCACTTTCATCTCTTCTGCCAACTCCAACAGCTGATAAGCAGTTTTCTGGAATGTTCTCTTAGAATAGCATAGTGATTAAAAGCACAGATTCTATAGCTAAATTGTCTAAGTCTTTATCCAAGTTTTCTAGTTTATTTATAGAGTGAGTGCTATATAAGCATTTGTTATTATTGTATTATTGTTGTCTCTGTTGTCTTTATGGACTGAGGCCACTTCTGGATTCAGGAGAAAGGAGCAATGCCTGGCCTGCTAAATCCACCAAAGGCCTGGAATGGCTACCCTCCTTTTCGGCAGTGACATAGGTCATATGCGATTAAAACAGCAAAGTGCGGCTTGTAGGTTATTAGGTAGGTCATTGGCTCTGGAGGAGAAGCATTATGACCTGTTGTACAGAAGTTGGCTTAATGAGAGGAGAGGAGATTGTAATTTGGGCTATGAAGATCAGGTAGGAGTTGGAGAAGGAGGTGGAGAGGAAGGAGAGAGCCTTCTCTTTTTTGGACTGGTGGACTTGAATTACATGCAGCAGGAAATGGCGAGCAAATCAAGGATGCGCAGAGATGTCTTTTATGGTAGAGAACATGGTCAAAGTGGTGGCTTTCTTAGGTCTCTGAAAATCTCCAGGTAAATACACACTGGAGCCCTGCTATAAGACCTTATTTCTGGTAGAGCCTTTTCCTTTGCAGATAATTGAAAGGATTCAGCCTCTCAAGTCACAATTTATCAAATTCTGCACATATAGGATTTAAAACTCTAATCCTAGTTATGTAGTGAGCACAGTGTGCTCCATTTTGTCCCATTTTCTCTCAGGAAAAATGGGGTTCTAACTGCTATTAGCCATTTGCTGATGATGTTAGGGTTTACTTAAATACAATCATTACCAAGGACTTGGTGAAACCTTGAATTTACAGTGAAGCTTCATTAGTTTGGTGTCGTGTGTCAGTCGGATCATGTGGAAGAGGGCATTCAGGTGTGAGCAGCACACTAGAATCATGGGATGCTTGTAAAGAATCACAACTGCAATAAATCTTTCTAAGCTGACGTGTTTCTGTAAGAGCAGCCATTAATGGAATACTCACTACAGTTCTATGTGGTGTTAATATTATATTGCCATTTTGCATATGAGGGTCAAAGGAATCAAGGCTCAGAAAGATCTCTGACTTGCTCAAGGTCTGTATTGGGTAAACATGGCTGCATAAGAAACTACCTTCAGAGCTCAGTGACTTAAACAATAAATGTTTATTACTTCTTCTAAGTTCCTGGGTCAGTTGCATGGTTCTGCTGATCTGAGCAAGGCTCAGCTAACCTTGTCTAAGCTCAATCATGTATTTGGTGGGTCAGCTTGGCCAGAATGGTCAATGATGGCCCCAGTTACACGTCCAGCATTGCCTGGCTGTCAGCTGGGGTGGCGAGGGTGACTGGGCGACAGATCTCTCACCTGCTAGCAGGATACCCAGGATTGCCCTTATGGCAGTGGCAGGATTCTGCACATGAGAGAGAGAAGAGGAGGAGACGGAAAAAGAGGAGGCGAATCTGCTTCAGGGTCTCTTGAAGTCTCCATTTGGAATTGGCAGTGTGACTCCCTCCACATTCTTCTGGTCAATGCAGCCATGCGGACAGCCCAGCCTCAGGGAGTGGGGAGACAGGCTCCTCCTAATCATGGAAGGGGCTACAAAGTACACCGCAGAAGGCACGGCTGTAGGGAGAAGTGAGGAATAGCTATTTTTTACCAGGTAACTTATAAGGCGGTATAAAGAAAAGGAGAGTTAATCCCAGACCAAGAGTCACTCCCAAGCTCATGCTTCTAACAGTGTTGCTGTGTAGATTTAACACGCGTGTAATGAGTACTGGCGAGCTTCCTCCCTTCAGAAAAGCCTTCGTCTCAGTCTTCCCTTTAAGCCTGGCACAGAGGGTTCGTCCCAGCTACCCCAGGATATGCACCCTGCTTGCACTGATAGATTCTCCTCTATGTCTTTATTTTTCCAAAGTAAGAAAAAACAAAACAAAACAAAAACAATTGACAAGAACCCCTTTTGTCTGGCAGAGCTCTGTGTAGGAGGACATGTGACATCCCAGAGACTGGTCCCGCTGGCAGTGTGGGAAGGAGAGGCACATGTCCTTCCAGTTCATCTCTGGACTGAGAAACCAGTTATCAATCAGCCTTTACCTTCACCCAGTGAACCAGCCTGTCTTGTACCAAAGTATTTACAGGAAGCAGAAGAACCTGTTGCCAGATAACAAGCTCATTTTTACCTTCATGGAGGAACGAGCCCACTAGGAAGCGCCATGTGGATGGTCCAGGTGCCTCTGCTATGTGCAAATAGGTATCAGTGTGTCTTGCTCTTTTCAAGGCGATTTTACTTTCATTATCACATTTAATCTCCACAAACTCTCTTTGAGGTACACAGAATAGAAACTTAAGACTTCCGTATGACAGTTGAGGAAACTCAGGCATGGGAGAATGACGGGATATGCTTAATCTTGTATGATTAGAGATGAGCTGCATCAAAGACACTTGTGATCTTAAATCCTCATTGGCTTTTCTTTTTTCCTGCCCCCTATTACCTGGGTTATAGAGACGAGCCACCCATTCTCACTTGTTCTTATGCCTGTAGAGGCGGCCAGGTGAATAATAGGCAGGATACAAACCAACATAGACACTTTGAACAGAGGTTGCAAAATCGCCATCTATGAGCCATATCGTCCCTGAAGATACTGTATTGATTCCATATGATATTTAAAACTAAGCACTTTTAAAATATTTTAAAATGATGAGGTTCCCTCTGAAAACCTGGATTTTGCAATTTCCTGAAAAATAAGGTCTAGAAATCTTGGCTCACATTCCTATACATATGGTAACAACATACCAGAGTGCAGAAGAGGCAGCCCCTTGGGATGGCCGTCCCTTCCCCCGTTTCCCACTCTCAGCCTGGCCAAGTTTACAGTTATGTTTCCCATCTGCCTCCCACAGGCATTAACATTTATAGCCTCTCTAACAAGTGATACCATTTTTAAAAATACAATCCTATTTTGAGGTTCCACGTATCTTCTCAGTATACATATTAACCTTATTCTATAGTTGAAAACAACTTCTCCTTCCACCTTAACATAAAGATGTCAGGAAACATTCACTCACCTATAAGCAGCAGGCTATGTGCTTTTTAATTGTGACCTTAACCTAAGGTGTTAGGGAGGGCTTCCTATGAAAGATAACTCCTGAACTGGGTGTTGAGAGGTAGGTAGGAGTTAGTTGGCTGGAGAAGAAAAGGTAAAGAAATTCCAGGTAGACCCTATATGCTCAGCTATACTTGCAGTAGCCTGCTGTGTAAGAGGAAATACAAGACAGCCCTTTTAGTGGGGGAGAGGAGGAGTAAAGGTTGAGACCTGCAAGACAAGTGGTGTGGGGTCACAGAGGCTTTGCATGCCATGCAGGTGAAAGTAACAGTTATTTTATAGACAATGGGAAAAGAGTTAAGTGTACTAAGCAGAAGATGAATTTAACCACAGGATGACATGGCACTATTCACATTTTAAATAGACTACCTGGCAGCCACGTAAAGGATGGATTTAAAGGCAGGCGAAGCTGGAAGCAAGGAGATCGTATCAGAAGCTACTGCAAGAATCCAAGTAAGAGGTCAGAGGGATTCGTTTGAGAAATCCTATAAGAATTAATGCCGGGAAATGCAGAGATATATTATTTTGACATTTATTGAACGCTAATTGTGTGCAGAATGCTATGAGAGAAATTAAGTATCTAGTCCAACTTTCTGTGTAATGCTTCAATCTGCTTTACTGCCTCCCCAGATAAGCAGTTCCCCAGTCTCTGATTGGACAGCAAATGACGGGGAGCTAAGTCCCTCATGCCACAGCCAATTCCCATTTTAAGTATTAGAAAAAACGACTTCCTTATACTGTTTCCTTATATCGAGTCAAAATTGTTCCCCCTCTAACTTTTGGTTCTGTCCTTTGGAGCTGCAGTGAGAAGCTTAATCCCTGTTCTGCATGACAGCATTTCAGGTATTTGATGACAGGAATCATGTTTCTCAAAAATCCTCTCCTTTTCAACTAAAAAAAATTCCTCAGTTTTTTGTAGGAGGCGACACCTCCCAGCCTCGGCCCACAGCAGGTTCAAATTCCACCTCCCCACTGTTTAAGGTCCAGCTTCCATGTCCCCAGATTGCTTCCAGGTTGTGCGTCTATGGACAGATGCCAGCTTCCAATGGGCTTCTTCAAACGTGACTCTCGGAAGGGTACCATCTTTCTGAGGAGTCCAACCAACCTAGATTTAAACAAGGTTCCCTTTACTTCCAACTTTTCCGTTTCGGGATACAACGCAATTACTGATGCACTTACCTCCGAGAAAAGGTCAGAAGTTTCAGGTGGGACAGGATTGTAGAGCAGGACTGCCCAGAGCTTGTCCCAAGACCAGCAGCATCAATGTACCATCTGAGAGCTTATTAAAAATGCTCACTCTCAGGCCCTACCCCGATCTGATTCAGGATTTCCTGGGCAGGACCCAGGAATCAGTGTTTTCAAGGTGATACCTACGCAGGCCAAAGTCTGAGATGCCCTTCCGTAGCTCTTTGACTATCTAAGAACTTTAAAAAGCCCAGGCACTTGCCTGTAAGCAAAGTTCTTCTCTTTATTTCACACAGGGACTTCAGCGACTTTTCTGAGGACCTTGGACAGGGTCCACAAAAAATGCACATCTTTAAATGTGGGGTGAGGGAATCTCAACTAGGCTAATGAAGTTTTATCATCTTGTGGGTAAGATTTTTTTTTAATAGAAAGAAAAGGAAACAAAACAATATGCCTCTGGTCAATCCATTACAAAGAGGACTGAGTGGCTGACCTTTTCATTCTGCCTGTGCTGTGTATGCAGCAACTCTGTAACCTTTTCCAGCTGGAATAGAAAGTTCAATTAAGTTTGTTGGCTCGGAAATCTGCCCATGTCCCGGAGAGCAGATTAGGCACTTAGGGGCTGCAATTATCCATCTGCTGCTTCTGCAAAACTGAAAAGAATGCACACGTGCCGTACCTATCTCTGGGCATATGCAGAGGCAGATATATGTGCATCTGTATGCATGGGCACATGCTGGGGACAGACAGGCAGTGGCTGCAGCTGAGATATATTCAATTGTTTCCAAATTTGGGTTCTTTATGCATTGCTGGTGGTGATTTTTAAGTTAGACGTGAGCCTGAGAGTTGGGACCTGCCCAGTTCTTGACCACCCAGTTCTTTGCTGGTTCTTCTGACCAGCACCTCCATCCTCTCCCAGGTTGGAGGGCAAAGCATGGGCTTGGGCCTGTGTAAGGGCATTTAAGGAAGCTGCTTTCAAACTTCAGGTGACTAAACATCAAGTCTGCCTTTGCGCGGGGAAGCATTACGTGTGGTGGTTAAGAATACCAGCTGTGGAGACTGGGTCTGGATCCTAGTGCAGATTGTGAGCTGAGTAAACTTAAACATGTCCTTTTAAGTCTCTGAGCTTCAGTGTCTTCATCTGTGAAATGGGGATAATAGTAGTCACTCCATAAAGTGGTTGTGAGGGTTCAGCGAGACAGCATATTCCATTGTCTGGCACACAGTTTATATTTAAGAAATGGTAGCTATGTTTTAATGACACAGAGGGTCACTCTGACGTCAAGCTGTGGCTTTGGTGTCTGGGTCTGTACTCCTCCCCTCTGATACCTGTGTCTCATGTCTGGACCCTGGGCCGCCACCTCTCTTTGCCTTGGTAATGTCCCTAAGAGCCTTGCTCCCTCTAGGACGACACCCTATCTTGTTCTGTCAGAATCTAGAGTCTTCTCTGAATTTCACATCCACTCGAGCATGTTCTAAAGGTTATTCTTTGAAGCCCAGGGAAGTGAGCTTTTAAAAGTGTAAATGAGATCAAATCCGTCTCCCCATTCCCAACTCATACCCACCCTAGCATACAGCTCTCCAACAGCTTTACACAGGATTTGAATAAAGTCCAGACTGGTGCTCACCTAACCTCATTTTGCATTCCTGGATTCTGGCTCAGTCACGCTCAGGTGCCACAGCTTCTTGTCCAGGCCCTTGAATGCACCCAGACCCACCCTGCGCCAAGACTTGAGCACAGCTGCTCCGCCTGCTGGCTGCACCCTTTTGCTGGGTGGTAGCATCCTGGGCTCTTCCCCACCATCCAGTGCCACCTCCTTCCTTGGAAGCCTTCCTGGACTGCCTTTTCTAAAGTAATCCCCGGAGTCACCCCACCCTCCAGGCATTTGCTATTCTTTGTTTTCATGTAGTTTACTTAGTATTTTGTTACATATTTATTATCCATCTCCTTGACACCATATTGTGAACTTCACAAGGAGAGGCTTGGTTTGTTTTGTTCAACACTGTATCTCCAGAAGGAAAAGAGCTCCTGATCTGAAAGGGTGATCAATTAGCTTTCGTTGAATTAGTGAGCTCAGGGATCCAAGCCTGTGACCTGAAGCCCTTCTTTGATCACATTGGCTTGGGTCTTAGATTGTTCTTTGCCTCTGGATCCCCTCTTGCTTGTCTCTAAAGCCTATTGTAAAGGCACATGTGCATTTCTTGCTAGCCACCCAACCCCTACCACCTTACTAGATTATTGCCAGTTATCTGCCATCATTGTTTCTGGGTGTCATATTTTATATGCCAGCTTTAACTTCACCTCCATACAGGTGTATGGAAGCACAAAGATCAACTCCAATTGGCGTGTTTGTAACAAAATTAAAATTCTTAATGAAGTCTAAAATTCTTAAAGAGGTTAAGATTTACTTCTTGTCTACTTCAGCCTCACCTTGAACCATGCTACCTGAGATATTGCATATGTAAGTGGACAATAACCAGACCATATATGACCATGGAACTCTAGAAGGACAAACCACCATTGCAACAATCGGCCCCAGTGGGTCAGAAGTTGATCAAGCACTGCCAGCTTCCTTAATTTCTTTCCCCGCTTCCAAGTCAAGGCCAGGCAGAGAAGGCTAAATATGGTCCCCAAACCAATCACATAGGATGCCCACCTCCAGCTCCCAATCAGAGCACACCTGAAGCCTTCCCTTTTTTCCACTATAAACCTTTCCTACTCTCCTGACTGCCTTTGAGTCTCTGTTAAACACAAGTGATGTTGACTGATTCCCTTGCTATATTAAATTCTGCATAAACAGCCTCTATTTCTTCTCCTCTGAGTTGTCTCCATTCATTTCCACATGCATGTTCTGGTTAACTGTTGCTTCAAAACCAATCACCCCAAAATTTAAGGGCAAAATAAAATGCACATTTTATTTTGCTCATAATTTTGGAGGTAGTGATTTAGGAAGGGGCTCAACTGGTCCACATGGGTAGCTTCTCTGTGGTCCACAGGGCATCAGCCAGGCAGTTGGGTCTGGAGAATCCACTTCCAACATGAATCCTCCTTAGTCATGGGTGGGACACTTCCGTGTGCTTTCACCTCACTTCCACTCTGTGGTGTCTGACTATTCAGGGCCCAGCACATGATACTCTCAGGGCAGCCACACTTCTTACATGGAAGCTATCTTCCAGGCAGCAAGAAGCATAAGTTACACCCCAAATGGCCCTCTGTCCTAGCCACCACATTTAATTGGTCACTCACAGTGTCACTCAGATTCCAGGAGATGAGGAACATCATATTATTGAAGAACATGTGGGGTAGGATATAGTCATGGCCATATTTGAAAATACAATGCATGCCTCTCTTCCTCTGTTCTCCAGCCATGCTGGCCTTATGTTGTTATCATAGATGCATGATGTTTCTTCTGTGCCCAAGGTTCAGGATCTTTGCAAACACTGTTATCTCTGCCTGAATGCTTTCCTTCCTGATCTTCGTCTAGTTAAATTTGATATCCACTACACATTTTGGCTATAATATCAATTCCTTTCATATCTAGGGAAACATTTCTTGATATCCTTCTCAAAACCCAACATAGAAACTAAATCATATCTCCCACATTTTCTTCCTTCATAGCATTTATCAAAGTTTGGAATTATATTCTTATTATTCTTGAATTAATCTCTACCCTGTCCTCTTTTTTCCTGCCATGGATGAACATATTGGTCACTATTTTATCCCAAATGCCACACATCATAGGTGCTTAATACATTTTTGTTAGATAAATATGCATTTATTTAAACTTTTCCACCCTTACATGTACCTCTAATAAGAGCCTAGTGTTTGAACTTGCTGCCAGGGTCTTGAGCTCATTGAAGAAATCAGTTCATGTGGAATTTATACTTGCTTAATGACATTGCGATGCAAAGAACTTTTACCAGTTTTACCAGTTATTATTATTTTAATGTAGTCCAAGTGAACACTGACAATTGTATGCTAAAAGTTCAGCTAATGTAGTGAAAATAGCTTTTACTTTGGCTTCAGGAAGACTTGGGTTTGAATTTCTGAACTATGACTAATTGTGTGAATTTAAGTGATTATTTAACATTTCTTACTCTCCTAATTTCACCATCTGTAAAGCAGGGATAATAAGAAATGCCTCACAGAATCTTCTTAAAGATTATGTTAGAGAATAATCACAAAAATCATCAGTCCAATGTTTAATCCAAAGATCACCCCAGTAGTTCAAAATGTTTACAAGCAATTGCAAATACAGACTTTACCATAGCACTGTATTCATCTTCCTTGATACCTATTGCCATCAGATGATGTAATTTTTGCTTAATCCCTTGTTTTCCAGCTTTAGTCTGATCTAAGTGTACTTCTTAAGGTAACTGGAAAATAATTCATGATTAGACTTTTAGAAAAATTCAAATTGGTCCCTATTAAAATCAGCATAATTGATTTAATGACTCTTTAAGGAGAAAAATAGGGAATTGGCATTCTTTGGCTAGCTTAAGTTGTTAATGTATTTATTCACTTGGTTTTTGATCATTGGATGAAACAACAAAGATAAAAAGAATTTATAGGAAGCTCCCTCATATTTGGGGAATATCTGCTGTTTGGGAAAACTAAGCTGTTTCTGCCAGAGACCTACTTCTTTAAAAAAAATCTAGCACCTATGATCTAGGTTGCATTAGACTCCAGAGGGGGGAGTTTTATATATATGCCAGGAAGTTTACATACATGACCTGTGAGCATGCGCCCATTTTAAAGAAGAGAAAACTGAGGGTCAGAGAAAACCACTGTGAAGCCAGTAAACAGTGCAGCAGAGTCGAATCCAATTTTGTGTTAGCAATGCCAGGAGCTCTTTCTGCTGTGAAACCTCTCCCAGCTTGTCTCAGCCATGAAGACGTAGGCAAAGCAGTGGAGAGCTATCACAGCTGGGAAATGAATTTCAAGTTGCCTTCGTCATTGCTGTCAGACTGCAAAGCCCTGGCAGGGATTAGCGGCCTGTCCACTCCATCCTCTGAGGGAACCACCAGTCATGCTTGCACGTGACCCGGGCAGCTCCCCCAGAGCCTCTGCCAGTCCCGCCATCAGACAGGACGTGTCTGGGAGGAGGAATTTGCAGCCGACCGCTCCACCATTCAGGTCCCCATCTGTGTCAATTGAGTAATTTATGGATGCTCTTTTTCCTGCACTGCAAAGGAGATGCACAGGACCTTTGGAAATAATTCAATCTCTTTCAAGGGAACACATTTGGGGAAATTATTGTTAATGCATCTGAGTAAGAGGTGCTCAGCCCTGACAAATATTTCATACAATTATAGCAAAGATGAGACAGTGACAACCAGTGACCATCAATCATTCCCCAGATCAATAATAACCATGGAACATGCAATCAAACCTAATCAACACCCAGTGATTAAAGAATAGGGCCTCTCTTCTTTGCTCTCAGGGTCAGAGTCCCTTGAAAGGACTGGCTCAGAGTCCTTAGGAAAGCACATAATATGGAAACAAAATAAAACTGTGGGCTTTAGAATCTAGCAGATCCTGTAAATCCTTGCTTCTAGATCTTGGACAAAATTATACAATAATAATAATTAACACTCACTGCACTCATTTTCAAGTGTACCGTACAGCGTGCTAAGCATTTCATCTGTACCGTCTCATTTAACCATATGATGCATGTGTGGGGTTTGCACCAGTATATCCTCTTTGCAAGGCAGACACAGTCTCAGAGAGATGGGTTGGCTTGCCTGAAGACACATTCACAGCAAGTGACAGAGCTGTGTCTCAAATCTAGTTCTGTCTGACCAAAGCGTCAGTCATTTTCAGACTGGCCCCATGTTGGAATCACCTGGGAGCTTTTCAAAATAACCAATGCCTGAGCCTCACTCACCCCATAATGCCTGAATCATAGTCTTTAAGCCTCTGCCTACTAGTATAATACATACTAGGCATGTATTACATTTAGTAGACATTTTAATAAATTATAGCAGACTTGCAGAAAAGTGAGCAATGGAGCACAATGTATTTTCATAAAGTAAACATGCCATGTGTGCAGAACAAAACCACCCCCCAGGGCCCCCCAGAAGCCTTCTTGTCCTTTTCTAGTTACTACCACCACCTTGGTCTGCCCAAGGATGATTGTCATCCTGACATTAAAGAGCAGACGTTCATTTTTCCTATTTTTAAACTTTATATACATGGAGTCGTGTAGATGATATACTTCTGTGTCTAGCTTCACATTACATTTCTGAGATTAATTGCTGTCATAGAGGATTGTGGTGGTTTGCCCATTCTTGTTGCTGTAGACTGTTCCACTGTGTGAATATACTACAATTTATTTGGTCCATTCTCTGTTGATGGAGAGATTCCCGTTCATGGGTATTACAAACAGAGCTGCTACTAACATTCTTTCATAAATCTTTTGGGTAGCAAGAGTGTATGCCTTTCTGTTCAGTATCTACCTAGGCCTGGAAGTGGTGGGGGGCAGGGTATGTGTATATTCAACTCTACTAGATCTAGGCATGCATTTTTAACAATTCTCAGGTGATTCTGAGGCATAATGAGGGGTGAGAAATACTACATAACCCTATATGACTTCCCTTATTTAGAACTTAACTGTTGTTGCTTTGTCGAACAATATACTAAAGTTCTAGACAGATTATTTTACATTCTACCAAAGGCAGCCTCTCTTCCTCCCTTCAGTTCTCCATCTCGTTCCCCTGAACTCAGGCCTTCTAACATTTTAATGCCTAAGCCTCAAAGGCCGGCAGGTCCTGGGAGAAGGAAAAGCCTGAATGCTGCTGTCTCTTATTCTTGGAAATGGAAAGATTTTTGCCATTGCAAAGAAAAAAATGTAGTAGTATAATTTTTTTGCACCAAATCTCTTAGTTGCTGAAGACCCAAAAAAGGAACTAATGGTGTTAACAGAGAAACACACACCCAGTGCATAGGACATACCCTGTCCCTCATTAAGTGACTGTTGTTATGATTATGATGGTTGCTATTATCTGCAGCAGCAACGCAAAGAAGTGAAAATACAGGGCTGGAGGTTCTTCATGGAACAGAACGAGTTTGGTTCGTCATCTCTATATACTCAGTGTGTTCCCTGGGCCAGACTCAGTACATGGCACAATGAATTCAGGGAGAAACAAGCCGACTGTCTTGAAGACTCTCACTGTCTCCTGGGAAGAGGCCTCTGCATCTCAGAGCAGATGACACCAGCCACAGCAGACATCTTGCCTGCAACCTCATTAAACCCCAAACCAGAAAAAGTCCAGCCAAGCCACTCCCAAAATTCTGATCTGCAGAAACTGTGAGATATTACATATTTACTGTTATTTCAAGCCTCTAAGTTTTGGGATAACTTGTTGCATAGCAACAGATGGTTACTCCATGTGGCCAGTGAGTCTAGACCAGAGTGAGTGAGGGGGGTATTTTATTGAGTAGGTCAGAGAGGGAGCACCTCTTAATGTCATATAAGACTTTGTAACTTATAAGGAATTTGAAGTTATTCTGAATTTGATGGAAAACCATTGGAGAGTTTTGCTCATAGGAGTGGGATTAGGTTTGAAAAAGATCATCATGGCAGCTATATATGGAGCTAAACACGGGGGGCAAACATGAAGATGGGGGTCCTCCTGGGATGGAATTGTGTTCCTCCAAGTACACCTCAGTAATGGCAGGGACTCTGCAGGCTCTATTTTGAAAGGTGTAATCAATGGGCTTTTCTGAGATGTGAGAAAGTGAGAAGTCCAGGTGAATTCAAGATTTCCACACCAGCAACTGGGAAGAGAGGGGTTTCATCTATGGAGATGAGGATCACAGTGGTGGTGGGGTGGGTAGCAGACCTCAAGGCGGGAGAATGCAGCACTCAGAGATCAGGAAGAGGAAGACGAGCCAGTCCTAGAGACTGAGAAGGAGCAGCCCCAAGGTAAGAGAGGGGGAGTCCTGGAAGGCACGGGAAGAAAGTGATTAAAGAAGCAGAAAGTGAGCCACCGAACCAAGTTCTGCTGAGTGTTTTAGTAAGATGAGCTGTGAGGGATGGCTGCTGAGTTTGGCATGATGGAGATGGTGGCTACCCCTGGGCATGAAAAACACAGCTTGGTAGATGTGCTTATGAATTCATCAGCCCTGCAGTGTATTTTGCTCCTCTTCCTCTTTCTGTGAGAAAATCAAAGCATCCAGTGCTATTTGCCCTCCATCAGATTTACACTGTGATTGTCACATGATGATGCTCTTGTTCACAGTGCCCTGTTAATGGTGCCTGAATTTTCACACCCTTGGAGACTGATAGAATCCATCCTACATATGAATTAAAAGGAAGAAGAGCTGGAGAAGAGGGGGCCAAGTGGAGCTGGGTGGGGTAGGGAACCCTGGATTCTCTTTTGTGGGCCCCAGGGAGCCCCTGACAGGTGTCTGGCAGGTATCTGATGTGTCCACCTTGTATTTTATCAATCTGCCAGTCAGCAGAACAGAAAGCAGTGGAGGTGAGGAAAAGGGGCTATTAACTGAATTTAAGAGGCTAAGCAGGATTTGAGTCATACAGTTATTACAAAGGCTGAAGAAAAGTTTTTGCTGACTTTCAGGGATTTATCACAATCCAGGAAGGGGAAGAGGGATGGGGTTGTCAGAGGATTTATACACTGAAGTGAAGAATCACCAATTCAAGAAACTCCTTTCCTTCTGGACCGGAAACTTAGAAAGACCATTTAGTGTAAATTCTTTGCCTCAGTTTCCCCAGTTGGAAGCACGTATCACCACCCCAATGCCTGATTATTTGATCACAGGCTTCTCTCAAGGAGGCCAGGAGAAATCATGCCTCGTGCCTCGCCTCGGCAAATAGCCCTTCGTTCCCAGAGAGAGCAGTTATTTATGCAGGTGAACAAAGCCCACCTGGGAAGCAGGTGAAGTGCGTCTCTCCCTCTGCTGATCCACAGCTTTTGCATCTCTTCTTTGGCACTTTGAAATAAGATCTTGCATATGAAGCACTGGCACTTAGATGGTGCCCAACCAATGGCACTTATCATTAGTGGTATTGTTTGTCTTACATTCTACGTACCAGTGCATACAATTCATCTCCCTACCGGGTTGGCGGCACCTTGGCGGGTAGGACTGCTTTGTACACCTCTTATTCCCAGGGTGCAGCCTTTTATTCCCAAGTGCACAGAATAATGCTGAATTTAAGTTTGAACTCAATGATTCCCTTTGTGTCTTTAAAGTTTTTTTGCACCACTCCCCAAAGCCCACTGCCCTTACTGGATTTCTGGCTGCCCAGGGAATGTGAAGACACTGCAGTCGTTCATTCATCCCTGCATGCACCTGCTGGTTATGTATTTTTCGGTTGTGCCTGACACTGCACCCACTTGAACAAGACAGTGGTCTCTGCCCTTGCAGAGCTTACAGTTCAATGTCATAGCCCTCCACCAGGGTCACTTTGGGAACTTTAAAAAAATTAACTCCCAGGACCACATTTCCATTCCTGTTGCTCAGTAAGAATTCAGAATAGGGTCTGAGGATTGGCATTTTTCAACAGACCCTATGGGATTCTGGGGGCGGAATATAGAGAGTTATGTTGGAAGGCGTGGTGTATATATTATTCCTGATTCTACAACTTAGTTTGGGACCTTAGGGAAGGCTCTTGACCTATCCCACGCTCAGTTTTTCCACCTGCAAAGTAAAAAAATGTCTCTCCTGGCCACCTTTGAGGGCCGGTGTGGGGAGAATATAAAATAAGCAATAGTAGTATAGGCTTCCTATATTTTACATTTCTATACACAAACCACAAATTGTTATTAGGTATTAGCCAGTGTTGGAGACCTACATTTAGCTGATCCTTACTTACTAATTTAAAGGTACATGATTGGGGCGCTTGCCCTGTATAAGTTTGGGGCTTTTATCTTGGACTCTTGATAAGGGTTCATTAAATTGGCTATAAAGTTAGCAGCCAAAGACATTTTAATGTACTGCCTCTCCAAGTATGTTGCATTTAACATCTTGAAGAAAATCATGATATAATAAATTGATAATAATAATTGCAATAATTTTATTGGAATCTTACAATGTACCAAGTGCTATGCTAAGCACTTAGAGCTGCAAAGGACTTTTGGAACTGTCTACTAGAGGCCACAAATCAACTTTTATTAATCATTTTTTAACCTTTATAGTGTTTTAAAAGGTAGTGTAACTAAGCATGAGACACATTTAATAGAAATATAAAAATAGTAATTCCTGTTGTTTCACAGAAGATTCATGGCATGCACCACTGTCACCTGTGTGAGCCCCAGACTTAAACTCAATTCTCCCATTTTACAGATTCAGATCTGATGCCCAGAGATGTTATCTGGTTTACATGGGATCATTTGGGTCTGTCTGAGTGCTCTGGCTTTGTTAAGAAATTGCCTCTTCAGTTTAGCAGCCATCGGAATCTCCGTTCAGTCAATTAACCTAATACCTCAACCTTGAACTCAGTTATTCACCACAGGCTGAGCCAACCCTCTTCCTTCACAGCCATGACCTGTCAAGACCTCCAGCCCTCACTATCTCTCTGGAGGCTCCCTCCAGCCCTGTATCTTTTACATGTTCTCTTTCCTGCTCCTGTGCACATCACAGACAGAAATGTCTCCTGGTGTTTCCTCTTATGATCTCTCCTCACCTCATTAGCCACTTGGTACCCTTTGACTGGAAGATGGGTTTCTGGCACGGTGGTATTCATGGTCAATTTAATTGGAAGATTAGGAAAGATCTGGCATCTGGGACATCATTTGAGAATAGACTGAGCATTAGTCCATTTTAGAGTATATTCCCCGTTGTTAATTCTTGCATATTTTTCACAGTCCCCAAACTCTAGAAATTCCAAATTGTTTTTGCCCCACTAGTTCTTTTATTTGTTCAGATCTCTGCCCAAATATCGTTTTTTTCAGAGAGGCCTTCCTGTCTGCCTATCTAACATGACCCTCCATTGATCCCTGCTACTCTGTATTTATACCATCTCTTACATGATAGTGGTTGATTGTTGGCTTCAAATCTCACTCTACTGGGTTTGTAGCAGACAGACTGGAAGGTGGTCCCCCATCTTACCTTCTAGTCTTCACACCTTTGTGTAATTTCCTCCTGGCAGGTGTGGGCAGGGGTTGTGATATGATTTTAACCAATAGAATGTGGCACATGTGATGGGATGTGCTTACAGTTGGAATGAGATTATGTAATTATATTACATTACATAGACTTCATCTTGCCAGCAGACTTGCTGGCATTGAAGATGTAAATTGCCCTGTGGGAGAAGTCCATTTGGCAAGGGATGAAGGGCAGCATCTAGGAGCTGTGCAAGAAACTGAAGTTCTTGGACTGATAGCCACAGGGATTGGATTTGGCTGACAACCTAAGTGAGCTAAGGGAAGTAGGTCCATCACCAACTGAGCCTCCAGATGAGAACTGAGACTTGGCCAACACCTTAATTATAGCCTAGCAGAAAACGTAGCTAAGCCTTGCCCAGACAATTGAACCACAGAAACTACAAGATCATAAATAGGTGTTCTTTTCAGCTGTGGTTTGTGGTAATTTGTTACAAAATATGGAAAACTCATTTGGTATATTTCCACTCTCCTTTACCTTGGGTTTGACTTTGTAATGTGCATTGGCCCATAGAATACACTAGCAATGTCAGTGTGCTGCGTCTATGCATGAGCCTTGAGAAGTCTCATGTGTTACTGCTCATGCTCTTAAATATCTGTCATCACCAGAAGCAGAAGCCTAAGCAAACCCACTGGTTTCAAAAAGAGAATGAGAGCCTGGGAAGTAGACCCTCGCTGTGAAGTCCAGCCCCAACTGACCATTCCCCAGGTGACCTGCAGGTGTGCAGGAAGCACATGCTGTTCTGATCATAAGCCACTGAGTTTGGGTCAATAGGACTCAAAGGGTAACTGGAAAGAAGTGAAAGTGTAGTCCAGATCTTCTGATTCTTAGTGTGCTGAGTTTTCAGTAAAAAAGCAACCCAAACTAAATACCAGTATTTATATTTGCATAATACTTTGGGGCTTGAGGTTTTAGTCTGGAGTTTGTAAATAGGAGCCATGGAGAGAGGTTTTTAAAAGACTTGAAATTATGTACTAAGTTTTATGTTTTGTGCACTTTGTGGGAGAGGCAGTCTACAATGGCCTCTCATATATTAAAAGAGACCCATAAACCTCACCTGTTTTAAGAATCACTGACAACTAATTGAAATCCCTTTCTCCCTTCTTAGGCCAGGGGATGGTGTTGTGCACCTAAGAAATATAATTCCCAGTCCCACTACATTTCCCTTAATTATTTGTCTTAAAATCTTATGGACTGGTTCTTGGTGGCTTTCAGAGAATGCCCCACTTCTTATATCCACGTATTTTCTTTAACAGTTAAAACATACCATTATTTCCCTAAGGAGAGTGATTCTAATTAAGATTTTTAAAAAATTCCCACACCAAGACCTATTACAAATGTGAATCCCCTTAAATTTCTTCACTTCTATGTCTTAGGAAGATATTACTTTAATCTATGTGAGTGTGGCATGTTGATGGAAAGCATGGTTTTTCTGATTGCCAGGAATAAAATATCAGGGAACCCAAAGGAATAGGGGCTTCACATCTCACTTTGCTCCCATTTTCTAATTGTATACAGCCTTGCAAAAGTCACTCTACCTCTGCACATTAGTTTTCTTCACCTCTAGGTCTGGACAGTCATATCTATATTCACAGGGGTGCTATGAGAATTGCCTGAACTAACATGCAAAAACATACTTGGCACATAGTAAGTGCTTAGTAAATATTGCAAAGTCAAATTTATAACACTTCCTGCAATGCTTAGGCAACTTGCAACTCTTCAAAATGGGAAGTGCCACTTCTTTGTCTCAAAGTGATCACATGGGGAGTAGAAATGAGTTGTTTGTTGACTGCTCAGCTATGCTCCTCCCTATGGGAGACGGGGGCTTTGTAAATACCAGTATTATTATATTATCCATCTGGCACTATGACTTGGGAGTGTAATTAGCTATTGCAGTAAATACACTGTAAAAAGAAGGATCCAGGATGGTTTAACAATAATAGTAGCAATTAGCATTTTTCTTATTTTGTTAAGGACATAGAGTTTATGAGGCACTCAAAGAATTTCCAGATACTAAGGAGACTAAACGATAATCAGTCCACTTTTCTCCACTCCCGTTGTCATCTCTCTAGTCTCAGCAATCAGCCAAGATTATTCCAACAGCTCCTAACTGGTCTCCCTCCCTCTAGTCTTTCCCCTTTTTATTCATTCAGAACTTTGAAACCAGGATGGTCTTTCTAAAATACAAATCAGCTTCTCTTTTAGGCCCTCCAGTGGCATCTCAGTGACTTTAGGAGAAAGGCCAGCCTTGGTAATGATACGTTCAAAACTTTTCTGGGCTGGCCCTTGCCACATCTCTCACCACATCTCTCAGAATTCTCTTTACTTGCCAGATTAAATTCCATTTCATTCTTCCAGGTGTTCACAGTTCTAATGGTGGTTGAGGGAGTTTGGTACGTTGTATCAGTTTATTCCATCCCTGGCCCTCAAGTCTGATGGAATTGTCATAGGCCATGGGGATATCGCCATTTTTAACCAGTTATTATGTATGAGAACATGGCTGTAGGTCCATTAGCCAATGGGGCTTCTATGCCTTCATCCCTAAATTCTACAGACTCAT
The DNA here is from genome assembly GCF_030020395.1 of Manis pentadactyla. Classification (NCBI taxonomy): domain Eukaryota; kingdom Metazoa; phylum Chordata; class Mammalia; order Pholidota; family Manidae; genus Manis; species Manis pentadactyla. The sequence continues at coordinate 206,933,865 of NC_080021.1, read as the reverse complement.
CTGCTCCCATCCCTGGTGGAGCAAACAACTGCCTGTCTTCATCAATGGGGAATTGCCCCTGTGAAATCAGGGTATGGATTCGCAGAGCAGGAAATCTTTGACATTCTAAAGATTTCTTAGATAGGACACAAGCACAAATCATAAAAGAAATCGTAACTTTATGGTAACTACTGCTTTTGAAAAATTACCATTAACATTATGAAAAGGTGAGCCCCAGATAGGGAGCAATAGTTGCAAAGATATATCTGACAAAGATCTTATAACTAGACTATATAAATTACTCTCAAAATTCACTACTAAGAAAATAAGCCAATGAAAAAATGGGCAGAAATGTGGAACCAAAGAACAGATATGGTAACAAGAAAGTATATAAGAAGAAACTTAATGTCATGAGTTAAGGAAACACAAATTAAAACCACAGGAAGATATCACTGCACAACTATTAAAATGAGGATAAAAAACCAAAAACCAATATCAAGAGGGGAGGGTGTCGGTGGGGAAACTGAGGCTCTTACATTGTTTTATGGGAAGATAACATGGTACAGCCACTTTAGAAAACATTTTGGCAGTTTCTTATAAAGTTAAACATGCCCTCCTCATATGTATTAGTTTGCTAGAGTCTTTATAACAAAATATCATAGACTGGGTGGCTGAAACAACAGGACATCTATTTTCCCACAGTTCTGGAAATGAGAAGCCCAAGGTCAAGGTGATGGCTGGTTCGGTTTCTCCTGAGGCCTTTCTCTGCCTCATTTTACTTTAACTCACCTCTTGAAAGACCTTTTATCCAAATACAGTCACACTGTGAGATACTGGGGGGTGTCAGGGCTTCAACATGTGAGCTGTGGGGGAACACAGTTTGGCCCCTAGCACCATACAACCCTGTGATTCCCACTTCGAGGTATTTATCCAGGAGAAATTAAAACATGTCCGCACAAAGGCATGTACAAGAATATCATAATAGCTTTATTCACGATTCCCGCAAACTGGAAACAGCCCAAATTTTATCCATCAACTAGCGAATGGGCAAACAAACTGTGACATAGCCGCACAGTGAAATGCTACTCAGCAATGAATAAAGGGCAAACTACTGATACTGAAAGGAAAGGAGCGACACACAGCAGCAATTCACCGGAGAATTCCGCTTTATTAGGGAAAGGTGCTGGGTTATATAGGAAGGGGCATGGGGTGATTGTGGTGTTACTTCTACGGGGCTGGTGGCTATTGGCTAGGTGCTGGGATTAGGGGGGCGAGGGGTGATTGGGCTTCAGGTGGCACCGGCAGGAACCGGGGACCCGGAAGAGAAGCAGGAGGTTCGCCGTCTTATGGGTGGGGGCCCTTCATCCCCCCCTTTCTCCTGTATGGGGTTGTGGACGTTGCTTTCTCTCTGACTGCTTCCTGCTGAATGGGGGCGGAGAAGGGAGTGAGGCCTTGAGGACTGGGAGGAAAGGGTTGATAGGACTCCCCACAGTAAGGACGAGTAGATGTGGACTTCTTCAGGTTGGAAATCAGTGAAGGTTCCCTGTAACCATAGGTCGAGGACTTGTTGATTCCAATGGTGCTAAGAGGATACGGGTGCCAGAAGCCAGGCGTCTGCGGCCATTGTTTCCAGGAACAGTTTCCAGCGGAGAGAGGGGTCCATCTCAGCGTGTGGTGAGGAGGTTACGTGAGGGTGAGGGATCTTCTGTGGCTAAAAGCTGGTAGTTTCTGAGTAAAAGCTGGTTGAAAGTTTGATTAGAGATTTTACCAACTTGGGATTTATAAACTTTACAAGGCAAGAAGAGACAGGCGAGGAGAATGATTATTATAGGGCCTGCAATGGGCCACAGCCAGGTGAGGAAGGGGTTTGTTAGTATTGAAGAGAATGAGTTGGAGGAGTAATACTGTGGGTACCGGGAGTTACCCATGTAGTGAATGGCGCAAGACCAGTAGGGACATCCCCGTAGGTGTCTGGCCATCGCCTGCAACAGGCTTGTGTTTGGTCATAGAGGAAGCAGAGGTAGGGAGAATAAAGGTAGCTGCTAGTGAACACTTCGGTGGAGGGAGGACAGTGGAGGTATAAGGGCTCGGAGCAGCCTTTCAGAGGGCAGTCTGATGTGGCAATGAGGGTAGTAACTTTTGTTTGATGCTGTGTGTAAGTCTGTCTGACTTTGAATCGCCAGACAAAGGAGGCTGGGGTGGCGGGGAAGACAATAGGAATGAGGAAAAAAAGGAATGAGAGAGAGCGAGGGAGCAGTAAAGGAGGAAAAAGTCATAATTCAGGTATGGATGGCAAAGGGGGTGAACGGGATTTTGGAGGAAAGAGGACAGTAAGGTCAGGAGTCTGGAGGGAGGGAGAGTCTGTAAACTTTTGTAGGTTAAGAGATCCTTTAGGTGATGTGGGGAGAGAATGGTAAGGGGCGCCCCGAATGTCAGTTTATGAGCTTCCTTCTGCAAGAGCTGTCCAGTGGCTAATGCCCGTAGGCAGGGGGCCCATCCCCGAACTGTGGGGTCTAATTGCTTGGAAAGATAAGCTACTGGGGCAAAGGATGGGCCATAATGTTGGCCTAGGCCTCCTAGAGCTTGACTGGACCTCTCATGAATGTATAATGAGAAGGGCTTCGACAAATCAGGAAGATGGAGAGCTGGGGCTTCCACAAGGGCTCCACGGAGCTTAATGAAGGAGTGTCGGGGTGAGGAGGATAATGGTTCTTCAGGGGGGCCCTTGCTGAGGTTGTATAGGGGTCTTGCCAACAGGGAGAAGTTAGGGATCCACGCTCTAAAATACCCAGCCAGGCTTAGAAAGGAAAGGATTTCTGTCTTGGTTTTGGGAACGGGCAGGTCAGAGAGGAGTTGTTTTCTGTCCAAGGTAATGGACTTTCTTTGTTGAGATAGAAGGAATCCGAGGTAAGTGACAGAAGGGGAAGAGATTTGAGCTGACAGGGGATACTCGGTAACCTCTGGAAGCTAGAAGGTTAAGTAGGGAGGCAGTGTCAAGTTGAGACTGTTCCCATGAGGGACTGCAGAGTAGAAGATCATCCACGTATTGGAATAAGGTGGACTCGGAAGCCTTGTGGCAAAACTGTCCAAGTGAGTTGTTCAGAATGTCTTGTGTATGGGTCCGTCCAGGTGAAGGCGAAAAATATCTTGGGAGGAAGGGTCCAGAGGGATAGAAAAAAAAAATGCATCCTTGAGATCTAGGACTGAGAAGTGGGAGGCCTATGAGGGCCGAAGTGGTTGGGGGGTATTGGGCCTGACAGATATACTGAGAGGGGTCACGTAGTTTGATAGAGGCAGGAGGACATAGAGCTACGGAGAGGCTTGTAATGTCCCAAACTTTGGGATTTACAGGGTGTATGAGGGCGGAACTGGAGCTTTCATTGGGTAGAGGGGGGTCGTCGGCTATGAGGGCCATCAGAAAGGGGGTACTGGGGGCTGTGGGAGTGGATATAGTTATGGAAACATGGAGGAGAGAAAGGATGTCCCGTCCTAGTAAGGGGATGGGACACTGGGGCATAACCAGGAAGGAGTGGGAGAAAGGTATGGGATTGGATTGTGCATAAAAGGGAGGGGGGGAGTTTAATGGAAAAATCTGTTTACCTCCTACCCCGCCTATAGGAGTAATGGCAGGCGTGGTAGGGCCCCGGTATTCCCGCAAGACTGAGAAGGTGGCTCCTGTGTCTAGGAGGAAGGAGATGGGGCGACCGTCTACTATTAAAGTAACCCTGGGCTCCTGTTTGGTGATGGAAATGGTCGGGCGAGAAACCTCTGGGCCCCGTCAATCTTCTTCTGCCAGCCCCACTACGGCGGGCTTAGGATGGGGGTTGTTCGTCCAGCCTCCCCTTCGGGTGGCTGGGCAATCAGACCCCCAGTGGCCCTTTTTGTGGCATCTGGGGCATGGGGTGGTAGGAGGTCTGGGGGAGGGGCACGCCCTTGACCAATGTCCCTCTTGTCCACACTTGAAACAAGCTCCTGGGGGGGGGGCTTGTTTGTTGAAGAGCGCCCAGGTTGTGGTTTTATCAGCTGGGCCAACATTTGGAAATTGGCCTGATCAGCCTTTTGTTTACGGCGTTCGTTCTTTCTCCTCCTCCCGGTTATGGAAGACTTTAAAGGCCACTGTTAGGATCTCAGTCTGTGGGGTAGCGGGGCCCTGTTCTAACTTTTTGAGTTTAGCTTTAATGTCAGGGTAGCTTTGAGCTAGGAAGTATGTCGTAAGGACATGCCTCCCGTCAGGCGTTTCTGGGTCCAGGCTGGTAACTGTCATAGGGCTTGAGGGAGTCTGTCTAAGAACTCGGAGGGAGTTTTTGAAAATTGACTCTTTACGAGCTGCTTTTTTCAGACCTGCTATTAAGCAGCAGGCGAAGATATCTCGAGAGCGGAGACCCACGGCGGTGTTATAATCCCAGTGTGGGTCTTGTTCGGGGACAGCGGTGGGGCCAGGGGTATAGGTGAGGTCAGTCCTGTGGGTTTCGGTAGCGTCCGTTTGGGCGAAGTCCCAAACTCGTCTACACTCTTCAGGAAGGAGGGTATTGGCCAGGAGCATGAAAATGTCATGATGTGTGAGGCTGTATGACTGGAGGGTCCACTGAAACTTCCTGACATATGTCGTGGGATCAGTGGAAAAGGAACCTAGGCGTTTCTCCAGTTGGGCTAAATCTCCTAAGGAGAAAGTGATGTGAACGCGCACGATGCCTTCGGATCCTGCTACCTCCCGGAGGGGGGCGATAATTTTGGGAGGCCCTCGGGACCGAGTCTGAGGGGGACTGAAGGGTTCAGGCTCAGTCTGTGGGGGAGAAACAGGTGATGGGGGCAAAGTCAGAGGAGGCTCTTGGAACTTAGTTAGAGGGGGGCTGAAAGGCTCAGGCTTGAACTGCAAGGGGGTTGAGGTGGGGGAGGAGATGGTGGTGGAGGAAGGGGGAGGGGCTGTTGTAGGAGAGGAGGGGGAAGGGAGTGGGCGGGAGGCTTCTGCGGGGGAGACGGCTTGCAGGCTGGGAGAACTTGGGGGGAGGCAGGGGGAGGAGGCGGAAAGCCTCGGTATAGGGAATCTCCTTCCATTTTTTCAGGCGCTGGCAGTAGTTAAAGAGATCGCGAGTGATGTTGGATCAAGAGCTCCCCCTGCGGGCCGTTGGTTGTGATTGTCTAGGGGGTATGTCGGCCAATCTTGGGAGCAGTGTTTACAGAGAAGTTTTGGTTTTATATCAGGCGTCAGGGAGAGGGTGGCTAGATGCTTGAGCAGGCATTCAAGAGGTGAACTATCAGGGAGGGGTGAGGAGGCCCCCATGGCTAAAGGACAGAGAAGGAGACAAACAGGGGAAGACGAATGGAGACCCTCGGACTGGGAGCAGACTGCAAGGAGACAAAGGGCGTCCCCGGTGATCCTTGGGGGTCTGCGGAAACTCGTGTACAAGTCGGTTTCTTAGGAAGTGTGGGTCGTCACCCCGACTCCTCTAAGAAGGCAGAGGGCCGGAGTCACGAGGAACCTAGTACTAGGAGTTTTCAGCGGAAGGAATTTTTGGCAGAAGGAACAGAAGGAGAAGGGGGGGGAAGGGAGCGTTCTCATCCGCAAAGTAGTCACCTCGTTTATGGCTGTTGGAGGGGGGCCTGAGTGTCCGCCGCAGCCGTGAAGGCCTAAGGCGGGGAGAGCTCCCTCCTCGTCCCCGAGCGTCAGGGCCTTGCCGGACGGTCATGGTCAATGGCGCTGCGATAGCTCGGGGAAGAGTGGCCCACTGTGGGGGAAAACTTACCCAAAGGCCAGAGAGGAGTGGTGAGTGTGAGGAGCCAGCGCCGGAAAAGGAGGACAAGGGCAAGCCGCCGCTGGTGTAGGGGGGAAGACGGGGCCCAGTTGGGGTGTCCCGTCTCCCGGGTTTCGGCACCAATGAAAGGAAAGGAGCAACACACAGCAGCAATTCACCGGAGAATTCCGCTTTATTAGGGAAAGGTGCTGGGTTATATAGGAAGGGGCATGGGGTGATTGTGGTGTCACTTCTACGGGGCTGGTGGCTATTGGCTGGGTGCTGGATTTAGGGGGGCGAGGGGTGATTGGGCTTCAGGTGGCACCGGCAGGAACCGAGGACCCGGAAGAGAAGCAGGAATTTCGCCATCTTATGGGTGGGGGTCCTTCAGATACAGGCAACAACACGAAGGTCATTTCAAAAGCATGGTGCTAAGTAAAAACAGTCAGATGCAAATAGCTATACACTGTAGGACTCCATTTATGGGATGTTCTGGAGAATCAACACGATGACAACATAAATCAGATGGGGAGTTGCCTGGCCCAGAGGGTTGGAATACAGAGGGACCCCAGGGTGAAGGAAATCTCTGTATCTTGATGGCAGGGGTGTTTACGTGACTATATGTCAAAACTCAGCAAACTCTATACCTACAAAAGGTGAATTTTATTGAATGTAAATTTTATTTAAATTAATCATACTTGAAAGAGAGACTGATGAAGACCCAGAGAGACTTATGAACTTGCTCAAAATCTCCCGGGAAGTTTCCTGCTTCCCTTCCTCCCTTCCTTCCTTCCATTTACTTCCTAGAAGTGAAGGAGTTTTATCTCAAAAAAAAGGAAGTTGCTTCATGAAAGCGGCCAACAAGGGACAAAGAGCTGTCTCATTTTTTTTTGGCGTTCTGCTCTGGGACTCGATTGTTTTCACTGGCCTTTTGTGCTCTAAGTTTATGAAAAATCAATAGTTTAATATAGAAAAAAAAAAAGTCCCCTAGCTATCTATTTAGAGCTGTGTTACCTTCGTTGCTGGACTCTGGCTCTGCCTGCCTGCCTGCCAAGAATCTCTAAGTCGGATTGTTTTGTTTAGGGTTGGCCCAGCTCTCTGGAGCCGAGCCACCAGGCTCAGGATGATAATAATAACACCAGTTACAGAACTCAGACACGTGTCCGGGGCTGAACGCTTCTCAGAGACATTTCAGGTACGTAGTCAACGCTCAATGCATGTTTAATGAAATTGCTTCGAATCGATAAAAATTACAGCACCCAAACAGGACGGACAGCATTACCTTTATAGTAGTAAAAGCAGCAGCTATGTAGTGAGGGTCTACTCTATACTGTGTCTCCCAGGGTTGATGATAATGCTTTCTCCTCTTTAGCATACTCACTTACAGAAGCGATTGTTATCCCCATTTTATAGGTGAAGAAACTAAAGCTTAGGAAGTTTATGTGAGGGAGAGCACAACCTGATAACAGCAGCCCCTTCATCCTGCTAGATTCCCGTATTTTCTCTGTTGGCCTTAGGGCCTGCTGGCCTATGGGACAACACAACCCAGAAACGCTTAATGATGATCTCTTAAACATCTGTGTCTTGGATTAAATCTCATCCTTTGTTCTTTCTCCAAATCCAAACAAAGAAAGACTAGAATAAACTATGTGGACCCTTGAATGGAGAGCAATGGGGCCTCAGGCTCCACGGAGACCTGTGGTCCGGGCTGTGATTCAAGGAGAGGTGGCCCAGTGGAGTTCTGGCACTGGAAAGGCCCCTGACACTGTGGCAGGGGCAGCCTCATGCGCTGTGGGCCAGACAAACAAAAGAGGATGCGTTGGGGGCAGGAGAGGATGGAGGTGGAGCAAAAAAGAGAGTAAGTGAGGTAGCCAGCCCTCCAGCTGCCTTGTTCTGTCTCTGAAGCCTGACGGTCTGGAATTTTCTGGGTTTCTAAGGAAATGCACTGATGTACAGTAACCTCCCCTTACTTCCTGATAGCACCGGAATTAAGAGAACCAAGTCCAAAGAAGTGATTTGGCTAAATTCATGGGATATGTTAGTCGTGAAACCAGACCTCCAATTTCTGGAAACCTGCATAACGTCCCCACCGCTAAGCCAGGGGTCAGCAAACTGCAACCCATGGGCCAAATCTGGCCAGATGCTTATTTTCCTAAGTAATTTTATTGGAACAGAGCCACACCCTTTCACTGACATATTATCTATGGCTGCTTTCAGGCTACAATGGCAGAGCTGAATAGTTGCAATTAAGACCCAATGGCCTACAAAGCCCAATGTGTTTACAATCTGGACGTTTACAGAAAAAGTTTGCTGACCTCTGCACTAAGCCTGAGGAATTCATGGATATGGGGACAGGGCTGGTGTTCAAAACTAAGGGCATTTTAAGATTTTATAGACCCTGGACAGTCTTACTTTGGGAAACCATATCAAATAGCTTCACACTCTGCATTAAATATGTTTCCTGAAGACTTAAGGTGGAGCTACGTTGACATAACTCACGTATTCACATTTTAGAGAAATTTAATTCAGTAACGATGTTCATGATACACATCACATTTGTGTGTATTTTGAACCTCATATCCCCTCCCCACCACCAACCTCCCCAGCAATCATGGACTCTGAATTTCACAGGCTTCAGGTTTGTGCCTGTTAACCCTTGTCAATAAAGTGGCCTGGCTCATAGCAACTTGAATGCCACTTTCTCCCTCTATTCTCTCCATCCTATTGTTTTTAACAGCTCTATTAAGATACAATTTACGTGCTATAAAATTTACCCATTTTGAGTGTATAATTCAATAATTTTTAGTAAATTTCCAGAGTTGTCAACCGTCACTGTAATCAAGTTACCATCTAATTTTAAGGCAGCTTTGGGTAGTATTTCATAGTGTACTTCTCCTTCCAAGTTGCTTATCACCTTCCAAGATATGCAGCTAATGCTTGCTGTTTGCCTGATGGCAAGGTTTACCTGTAAACTCTATCTGCATTATCTCACTGCATTCTCACAAGCCTTAAATGTGGCGGGCACATTAGTTTTCCCAACTGTAAAAAAGAACAGTAACAGATATATATATGGCTATTATGAAGTTAGAACTAGTTAATCCATGTAAAACATTTGCAATGGTGCTCAGAACATAGTAAATGGTGATAAATTTGTAAATAACTCTTAGTGACTGATAGATTTCCTCTGATCATGCAACTACTATTATTTGAGGAAATGCTTGGTAAGTCTGCTTAAAATAGAGACTGAGTGTTCAGAGCTTCAGAGGTTCCCTTCAGGAAGAGGCGATATGGGGATGGAGGATGATGGGCAGAATGATGTGCAATATGCGATCTGCCCCTTGCCATCTGGAGGGGAATGGATCTTGCACAAAGCCATGAGAAAAACAAAGAAAAGTCAAAGTCAGCAAGGAGAAAGACATAGAGAGAGTGTACCTGTGTGCAGGGGCTGTGTCGGAGGGGTCCCCCAGACTGAGTCTATGAGACTTCTCCATGCTGGGAAATCGAGTAGTTCAAGGACATCTTACTTAAAATGTAAAGACAAATCCCCAGCCATTACCTGGATCAAGGGAATAACCTAAGACAGGAAGGGCAGGGCCATTTAAGGAAAGTGCTTGTAAATGGCCCTGACTTGAATGAGGAGGGAAAGGCCTTTCCAGGAGAGATTCTGAAGGGTCCCTGGACAAGTAGGCTCTTGAACTTGGCCTTGGGTCATAGGTAGGGTTGGATCATATGCAGAGATGAGGGGCAAAGGCATCTCATAAGATGAAATAGTGGGTGTCAAGGAGAAAAACTGGGACATCACAAAGGCAAAATGGGTTAAGAGCACATTCATTTGAGGTTGAATAATAATATAAATAATAACAACTGCTATATATTACATTATGTTCCATAAACGTCATGCTATCTCATTAGTCATTACAGTAATACTGTAAGATAGATGCTATTTTCACCATTTTGTAGATCAGGGAATTGAGGTCCTAGAGAGCTTAAACAACTTGTTCAAGGTCACATTGCTGGGATTCTAAGACCTGCCCGATTTGTACCTGTCAGATTGTACCTGAATCTCTCTACTCCTTCATGAAGAGCTGAGCTGGGAGTTCTGTTTGGATAGGTGTCCAGGGCTGGGCAGAGGATGGCTCTGAACTCCGGATGGAAGCATTTGCTTAAGGCAAACACCATTTAGACTGCCTGGTGCAGAAAACTCAATCATCTGGGAGTGTCAGGCAAGCTGATCCACTTCTCTGAGTGTGTTATTTCCTCATCCACAAAAGGGGGTCGGAATAACTACCTTTTAGATGGAATGTGAGAATTAAAGGAGATACTCATGTGAAATTCTCATATAGTCCTGTCCACAGAAAGTTGTGAAGAAGGAGTAACTAATGTCATTACATACATTCCCTAGGGCTGCTGTAACTGGTTACTACAAACTGGGTGGATTAAAAAACAGAAATTGGTTCTTTCATAGTTCTGGAGGCTGGAAGTCCAAAGTCAAGGTGATCGCATGGCCGTGTTCCCTTCAGAGGCTCTGGGAAGAATCCTGTCTTGTTTCTGCCAGCTTCTGGTGGTTACCGGCAGTCCTTGCTGTCCTTTGGCTCATAGATGCATCCCTTCATCCTCTGCCTGTCTCCATAGGGTGTTCTCCTTTTGTGTCTTCGCCTTCGTGTGGCATTGTCTTCTCTGCGTATGTGTCCACATTTCCCTCTTGTTACGAGGGTGCCACTGAGTGAGTTTGGGCTCACCCTAATCCAGTATGACCTCATCTTAACTTGATTACAGCTACAAAGACCCTATTTCCAAATGAGATCAAATTCTGAGATTCTGGGTGGGCATGAGCCTTGGAGGGTGGGAGTATAATCGTTATCATCGTCATTACCTAAGAACTGCAAAGTGCCTGATAAAAATTCGGTATGGCCATTAATGCTCAATTCAAGGTAGCCTTAAATAATAACAACATTAGCAGCAACAGTAATGATAATAATAGGATAATGTGCAAGAAGTATCTAATGTCATACTTAGCACATTATAGGACTGTTCATTCTCTTCTTCCCCAAAGCACCTAGCACACAGGGATGCATGCAGCAGGGTGCTCAGTAAATATTGGTTGAACAAACAGCACGTTTTCATTTCTTAGAAAAAGCCCCACCGTTTGTCTCCAAGAAATTGACATCGGGCGCGGGATAGAGCAGCCAGCGGGGCTGTCACCTGTGAGCGGGAGGTGTGAGTGGATGATAGGCTCCGGCTGCAGGCGCTGATGACCACTCCTAACGAGACAGGGTGAGAAATGAGCTCAGTCCGAGGAGCTGTAGTTGAATCCTTCCTGAGCCCACGGGGTCTCGGCATGATAACACCAGCTGTTTTCAGATTCCTTTCTGGAAAAAAGCACAAGCTGATTTTGGTTGAATGGTACATGAGGTACCCTCAGGACCCGTGCTAGCCCTCAGCACCGTCTCCAACACCACTGGACAGAGAGGAGGGTGGGAGGACCTGGATTCCAAGCCTGACTCTGCATGGGGGCTCTGAGTGGCTATGAGCTAGCTGTTTTCTGTGACCCTCAGTCTTCTCACCCCGGAGGCGGGCTGGGCTGACTTGAGGATTAATGGGATAATGGGTCTGAAGAGAACTTTCTAACCTGGAGAGAAATGCAAACATGTTATCCGTGTGGCAGTCCCAGCCTAGCAGGTCTAAGCTTTTCCTCCCACCTAGCAGCTCTCCACGTTGATGTGAATTGCTTGTTCTCTCTACGTCAAATCAGTTGCTTAGGGAAACAGTTGAAACTGATTTGAACTCTGATATTCGTGAGTGACGATAGCTTCAAGCGTATCTTTCCTAGGGTTTTCTTCCCCATAGGGACCAAAACGTTAAGTTAGATGAGTTTATTTATTCACTCATTCATCCATTTATTCATTCATCTATACATTTATTCATTTGTTCTTAGATCCATCAACCACTTAACTATTATGTAGTGAGCAGTTGCTCTGTGCCAGTCATTTCCTAGGCATGAAGATGCATCCAGCAAGGATCCTATTTTGATGGCATTTGCAGGCTCAGAAGGGAAGCATATGAACACAAATAACTAAGGCAAGGTCATGTTTTGTGATTTGGGGCTAGTCTTTTCCTCTTCCTGGACTGCCATTTCCCATCTAGAAAATGAGACAACTGGACCAATTGTTCTGAGTTCCCTGCCCTAGCAATCTAAGAAACAACTGTTGTTGGAAAGGCCACCCAAATTGGAGTCAGGAAATTCCAGATGTGGTCCTAACTTGGCCAGCTTCTTAGAGAGAGGATGTCCTTTACACTCTGCATGCCTCAGTCTCCCAGTAGGCACCTGATGGGAAGGGGCGGAATGATCTCCAAGATCCTTGTAGTTTGGAGCCTTTTACTCCATGAGATCACTCACCTCCTTGTCTGGACGCCAGTGACGCAGCAGTAGCAGCGGAGCAAAGAGTCAAGGGAAGACACCAAAGGGAAGGCGCAGGAATGGAGCTCCTAGAAGCCTCTAAAACTTGTCAGCAGGCATTTTCCTGGGATGCTCAGCATCCTGTGGGACTGGCAATCTCTGGCTTCTGCTCTCACAGGCTGGGCATGGAAATGGCAGAGGCCGAGCACCGACATCTCCTGCTGCATCTCTGTATCCTAAGCCAGGTAGCGTGATGATGCAGGACTTACACTGGGACTGAGAGTGCTTATGGAAGAAGGTAGGAGGGGGCAGACCTGGACTAGAAGTGGGGGAGATCCTCCTGGCTGGTGGGTGCAAGAGGGTTTCTTGGAGGATGTTGCCTCCAACCTGAGAGCTGAGATATGGAAGGATGGCAAGCAGCTAGACCAAGGGTGATGAGCTGGGAAGGGTCGGAGAGAGAGCAGGGTGTGCTCCAGGAACTGAGGGAAGTACAGGGTGGCTGGAGCACTGAGTGGTGAGATAAATGCACCCAGATCCTGAGAGGGTGTCAGGAAACAAGGGACTAGCCCTCCAAATGCAGCAAATCACGGTGCTTGGTCACCTGAGTCTCACTTAGACATCTTTCCAAGCCCCAGTTTTTTCCTGCATAAAATGAAGAATGTTCCCTCCAACTGCTAAGCCCTTTTCAGTTCTCTGATTTGACAAAAACCTTTGATATTTTCAAGATCTCTGCCCTTACCTGCCTTTCTCCCACTCTGCAGCCTTCAGCCACTGAAGACTGATTCTTGACCTGAGCTCAGTCAGACACCCATCTGGGTGAATGCAAGAAAAGCTGCTTGGATGTGCACATCTGGGGGCTCCTTCCCCTTGGCTCGTCCTGCTTTGTGACAGCCATTTTTCCCAAGTACATTTCAAAAAGCTGTGGAGTGGAACCACCGAGAGGAAGAGGCTGAATGGCTGGCCAGAGAGGTTAGATTATGGGAAGGACAGTACAGGTTATTTTTAAGGTATTTTCAGGTTCACGTGAGCAGACACGAGAAAGTCTAGAAAATCAGGTTGATAGGTCAGAGATGGAAGAGGGGTGCATGTTAACAGGGACACGTGGGGAGTTGTGAAGGGCATTTTAAGAAGAGGAGGCAGATGAGAGGAGCTGGAGGGATTAGTTGGAGGTCCTTTAGGTCCTGCGGGAGAGGGGCGTGCTTCCAGGCTTCTGGAACCTCTGCCTCTGGGATGTCCTCATCTTCATGTCAGGGTCTGATCAGAAGCCACTTTAAGGGAATGTGGAAGGAACTGCACCTTCAGCCCACACTTAGATCAGATTAGACCTGTATTATTGCTCACCTGGTCTTCTGACCACCAAGTTATCTCCCTCCCTTTGCTAGGCTCCCTCCCATCCATCCCCATAGTGCAGCCAGAGGAATGACTCTCAACACAGATTAGATTATACCACTTCCATGATTAAATTAAAAAAGTAAGCTCTCTGCTGCAAACATCATGAAGTCTAAATTCCCTCAGTGGGGCCCCAACCATGCTTTACAACGTGGCCTCCAGCTGCCTCGTCTCCCCGTCTTTATCCCTTGATACCTGTCTCTGGACACACATAAACTGTCTGGCTGCTTTCTGAGCATTTTGCTCCCTGCAGTGCTTTGAAGTTCTACCTGTCCTGTCTCTCTACTTGGTTGCTGCTGTGTCTTGAATGTGTCCCTCAAAAAGATATGGTGAAGTCCTAGCCCATCAGTACCTGTGAATGTCACCTTATTTAGAAATGGGTTCTTTGAAGATGTAATCAAGCTCAAATGGGATTGTGCTGGATTAGAGTGGGTCTTTAAGCCAATGGGCCTGTGTCCTTATAAGGAGAGAGAAGGGAGGAGACGCTCACAGGGAGGAAATCCTGTGTGACAGTAGAGGTGGAAATAGACTGATGCGATGCAGGTAAGTTCAGGGACACCAAGAATTGCTGGCAACCACTAGAAGCTCGGGAGAATTCAAGGAAGGATTCTTTCCTGCAGCCTCGGGAGGGAGCATGGGTTGGCCAGCACCTCGATTTCAGTAGTCTAGCCTCCAAAACTATGGTTGAATGTATTCCTGTTGTTTTAAGCCACCTGTTTGTGGTAGTTTGTAACAGCAGTCCTAGGAAATGAATGCAGTGGCTGTTTTCTTCTCCCCCTCCCCCTTCCCCTCATCTTCCTTCTTCCTGAATGGCTGGCATTTCTGCCTGCCCAGCATCTCTTCTCATCCTGGGGTGCCTGGTTTCCCCTTTTGAAACTCACCTGCCCCATCTTGTGTGCTCTCTTGCGGCCAGAGGGGGTGCCCTGGCCCGCTAGGCTGTTCAGACACTCCCTGGATATCTGGGTCTTCTTTGGAATGGAGCAGCTGGATAAATGGCTACAGCTAAGTTCCCTCTCTGACAGTGTCCTGAAGAGATTGCCCTTTTGTTTCTTCTCACTAGGTCCCCGGGGGCAGCCTTTGTTCCTTTTCAAGACCAGGGACCATCCCCATAGCCTTCTAATAATTTTCATTTGTTTGTTTGTTTTTTATTTTCCTATGCAGTCAGCTAGAACTGATTTCTGATGTTTGCAATCAAAGAACCCTCACATGGTGCAGTCCCCAGCCCCAGCCGCCCCTCCTCTACCTGGTCCCTCCTCATCCCCACCCTCAGGAACGGAGGGGGGCTCTGCTCTGTGCTCCAGGTGTCTTGCATGCACCCCTCCACTCTCCCACTCACACAGGCTCATCAGTGGGTGATTCCGCAGAGCACTTCTGCCTCTCCCCCCTCTACTGGAAGGACCAGCTTTCTCTCTGAGCCAGTAGTGCTGGGGAAAGTAGACTCGATCAATTAATGAGCACTGGAGGGCCAAAGCTTCCTCCCTAGAGCCCCCCGTAGTGTTGTGCATGCTTTTGGTGCTAATAAATGATAAATTGATATATTTAATATCTCCCATTATAGCCCCCACAAAACATCTTTTATGACTCTTGTGAGACCAGAGCTAATTGGCTCCAAAGCCAGAACTAAGGGGAAGGGAGTAGGGCTCCTGAGGGTGGGGGTGGGGTGAGGGTGGTCCAAAAATGTAAGGGGGAGTTCACTGACATAATCAGGGTCACACAAGTGTTGTCTCTGAAAGTGAGTGCTTCATTAAGTTCTGTACCTTAATCTCTGCTCAAATATGTACTTGGTTTAATTAAACTTCCCAGTATCCCCAGGCTTCAATGTTAAAACCTCAAGCCCCTCAACCTAATAACCCACCGGCATTATTCCACTTGTTTAATAAAAGGACAGATGTGTGAGAAGATGTAGGGGGCACAGTGGAAAAACACTCTAGGAGGCAGGAGAAATGCACCTTGTTTCTGAACTTCCATTTAGTAGTTGTGTCATTTTAGTGACATCAATCTTCTGTGTATCAATTCCATCATCTTTAAAATGGAGATGCATGATAATAAAACTTATAATTATTACGTTACATTGTGTAGATTGAATAGTATCTTTTAAGTAGTTAAACGATACCTAGCTTGTAGTAAGCATGAACAAATGTTAGCTGTTATTGTCCTTTGATGGACTGAATGATTCTGAATTAATCTCTTTTCAGTCTTTATAAAGTGAGGGCAACAATATTCACACACATAATTTATAGGATTGTTGTGCATCTCCAAATTTTAAAAAGGTGGGGTGGGAAAGTACAATGCTTGGAACAATAGGTGTGTGCACATGAGAGTGGCTTATCTGTGATGTAACAGTTTGGAGCAGAGGTTAACAAAATTTTTTTTTTTTTTTGCCTTCATTTCTTAAGTCAGGCTGACTTTCCAAGACTCCATTCAGTCATCTTTAAATTAGAGCTCCTAATAATCTCTACCTCATAGAGTTTCGTGGGAGTTAGGTGGGATCATAGATGCAAACACCGGGCATCAATGCTGATAGACGGGTAGTGACCAATGAAACCCACCTGGTACCGTTGTTGCCACGGAAGCTTCCATCAAAGCAGGGGTTAACATGGCCTTCACCTGTGACTTTGGAAGGTGATTTATGGAAGCCAGTGGTTCTCTGCAGCAGGCAAGGGAAGGATATCAATTGGCAAAAGTAAGCTGTAAGTGAAAATTGAAACTGTCAGATGGAGTGGACTCCCTGCTCAGTCTCTGGCAGTTTTTTTCTGTCTTCTTTTAATTAAAAGTTTTTGTGTTCTGATGTAGAAGTGGAATAAATCACTCCTGACCTTAGCTTGCTCCAGGCCTACCTGGAGCTGAAGGCTGCCTTTGTGGGCACTGATGTCTCCCTTCTGGGGAATCCAGCGCTGCTCCCAGAATCCACCCAGTTAGAAGGTCACCGAGCACAAGGGTCACAGTGGCTCTGGACCCTGACCTGAGTTTAAAACCTAAATCTGACATTGTGATTGTTGGGCTTTGACGTTATCCTAAAACATACTCTTCTTTGTAAAGAAATGGAGGTAATGGTGCCTGCTTTACAGATTTTTTTGAGAATTAAATCAGAAAAAGTATTTCTAGCATAACAGTGTACACAGAAACTCCTTAATAAAGGTTGATCCACTTCCCCTTCTCTCTTCCTCATTTTTGGGCACCAGTGACTTGTTCTCTGGAAGCGTTTGACTTTCTCAGATCTATTAACCAACATCTCTGTGTAGAGAAATAATCCAGCCCCTTGGTTAAGAGGCCAGACCCTGGGGTCATAGCACTAGGATTGGAGACCTGGTTTCAACATCTACTCTATGACCTTGATCGAGTGAGTTGATCTCTCTGTTCAGGTTTATCAGTTGTGGCAAAATATAGATCTTACAGTGCAGTGGTTTGCAATAACCATTTCACTTTGACCACCATTAAGAGGATCAAGAACTCAGGGTTCAGCCAGGCAGTTTCTCAGATGGCATCTTCACTGACATGCCAGGAGCGCCCCTGCCCCCCAGCTCCTGTTCATCTCCACATGGCCTCCCTGCCCCAGGCCCTTTACCCATGGTGCGGGCCTCCCAGAGCATGGCCAGTTCCCAGGCACAGTTCCTCCAGGCTTGTAGCAAGAGGGTATGCCAAGGGAGTCCCTTATGAGCCAGCCGCAGGGGTTCCCAGGACACCACTTCTGCTGCATTGCCCTGGTTGAGCAAGTTACTGAAACAGTCCAGATTCAGGAAGAAGGCGATGTGACTCTATTCTCAATGGGAGTTGCACCAAAAATGTTTAACTTGCCATCTTTAATTTACCACACCCTCCAAGCCCCATCTTTCTACCTCGCGGGACTTGTGGAGAACTCAGTGAGATGATGCAAGGAGAGCATTTAGCGCAGCCCCTGATACAGAACAGTCACTCAGTACAGCGCCAGCTATTGGTATTAGCCGCCTCTTCTCAAGCCCAGCCTTCTTTCCTATGGCTGCTAAATCCCCTCCATGTTCCCTCCGCACACAGACACGCACAAATCAGAGGGTTTTTTTACATTGGAAATGACCATGAAGGATGGATTTAGGGGGAGAAATGAGAAAACCTTGGGCACCAAACTGTGCTCGGGTATCATTCAGACCTGGACAATGGCAGTAGTAGAGGGAATAGACAGTGGACAAGTTCAAGATCTGTTTAGGAGTTACACTGACAAGAGCTTAGTGATTGATTAATTGATTATTTGGTGGAATGCATGTATAAAAAGAAGCAAGGAGATGAATCAAGGATAATGCTCAGGTTGTTGACCCTGGTGCCTGGCTAGAGGGGGTGTTTTTCACCGACACAGGGGGAACCAGTTAGCTTCTGTTGGCAACTGCCTCTTCTTCTAATACAGTTGTCTTCCCCGTATCTGGGCAGCAGGCAGACATCTTAGGAATTTAGCCATTGCTCTTTCAGTAACAGGGAACCCTTGAAGCTTGTTGGTCAGAGGTGTGACAAGAAACAAGTTATTCCTGAGGGAGATTACATGGTCTATAGCAATGCAAGACAGACGACTCACTGTATCTTGTATCAGTTTGCTCTGTTCATATTTAAGACTTTTCATGATATTCACATGGCCTCATCTTTTGCACAGATTAATTGTCATCCTCTGGAGGAACCAGAAGAAAATGAAAAAAAAACAAACACCAAACCTGCTTTGTTTGCTTTCCAACTTAATGAGAGCATGGACTACCCAAATTCCCAGAGTGAAGGTATCTGTCAATCTGATTATTTTTTAGAATATTATAAATAGCATGATAATATAATTATATATATATTATAATAATTATAGTAATTCTGATTATTTTATTATTCAGAGGTCCTCTCCCTTTGTATCCCCATCAGCCAGAGGTAGCACGTCAAATGAAGTCTGTCTATCACTGTCTATATACTCCATCCTGCTTGATTCTTTTCATGATCTTCGGCTACTCATTGCTCGTAGCCCTGTGTACAGCTCTGGATTTCTCCAAATGCCCTCTGGCCAGGGAAGGCTCCTCTGTCATATCTTGCAACTCCAACTGATGCTGAACAGGTCTAGTTTTTCCACAAAGTAAATGCACTGCAGAGAAACCCTATAAAAATCACATATCATGATGGTATGAATTCAGATATAGTATGACAGTCAATCTTCCCCTTCTCCATAGTAGCCTTACTTTAGTTTTTCTTAAATTTTGCAATACTGTGATCCCACCTTTTATGTAATGGAATTTTTTTTTTACCCTGTTTGCAGCATTATAATGGAGCATTATTGTTATAATAATAACAGCAACAATAAAAACAGCAATGAAACTGATAACAATAACAATTACAGTAACAACAGCCACTTTAAAGTGTGCTTATCACATGTCAGCCATTGTGCTAAGCATCTTATATATGTTTATCTCATTTAATCATTAATGAGAACCCTGTGTGACAGACTGCTTTTATGCCCATACTAGAAATAAGATTTAAAGAGGTCAAGAAATTTGCCCAAACAGCTAATTGGTAGGTGAAGCTGAAATTCAGATCCAGCTCTTTCTGACTTGGTTCCCCTGATGAGTGGGGATATTCACAATGTACTGGAAATGCACATTATACTGTCCTGGAAGGTTTCTTGAACGCTTTGGGTTTGACCTGAACTTTGTCCTGAAGGGGTTGCAGTCTGGACTGGTTTCCTTTCCTGAGTGTTGTACAGGACCTCGATATCCTTCTGGATGGAAAATGATAGGAACATATTAGGCAATAAAAATGTAAACGTTTCCACTAAAAGAGCAAATTGTGGAACACGTAGGGGACTTGAGATCCATCACATCAGAATTCAGCAGCAAGGGTAAATGACGCAGGGGATGGTAATAGGTTCAGACCGAGGGACTGTCTGAAGAGTGGTGATTCAATTAAAGATAGTAGGGCAGGTTTCATCCCCTCATCGCTGCTCACACAGGCAAGTGGGCAGGACTCTGGTGGACAGGCGACAATCAGTGCCACGCGTGGGGACTCCAGGGCAGATTGGTAGAGGCTTCTTCTCTGAACTCCCTTCTCGCTAAAATCTTAAACTCTGTTCATGCATTTATTATGTCATGACACCAGACAGGAAATGCTGAGGGAAGAAGGCCGGGTGAGAGAGCTCTCGGAAATGCAGCAATTTAAGAGCACACAGTTCCTCTGCAGGGGCAGCCTCCACTTAACTCTAGTTCCTGATGGCTTATGCCTCTTTTTTGTCTTTCAAGATTAAGAAAGAGAGAAAAAGCCCCCAGTGGAGTCATTTGCCACACCTCCCCCGACCACAGCAAACCAAGACTTAATTACAGTTTCAACCTGCCCCAGGAATGTGACTTTTAACAGTCAGTCTGAAATTTCCTGATCAATATTATTCACACAATCTGCCTGATAAAAACCCTGCTTTCCCTTACACCCGAAAAGATGTCCTGGCCTGAAACAATCCTTTCCTTTCTTTTGCTAATAACTCCCTGGGCTTGCCCTCCTTCCTATAAAACACTGCCCGTTTTGTAAAGTTCCTCAGAACATCTATTTGCTACGTGGGAAGCTGCCCGAATCATGAGTCGTTTAACAAAGCCAATGAAAGCGCTACGTTTACCCAGCTGACTTTTGTTTTTTCACAAAGGGAAGATGGACATCAGACTGTCTGTGAAATATGCAGACTTACAAATACTAGAAAAAAGAGAAAAAAATTCTTCTGGTCCATATCTGTTGGATGAATAAATCCCATTTCTGGTTGGAAATTCAGAATTCATTCAAATGTCACTTCCTCTCCGAAGCCTCTCTATGAATTTGCTTGGGCTGCTCCTGATGAAGGTACCCAGTGGATGGCTAGGAACAATAGACATTTTTATTTTCTCTCACATTTTGGGGGGCTAGACGTCCAAAATCAAGTATCAGTAGGGCCATGCTCCCTCGGAAATGTGTAAAGGAATCCTTCCTGCCTTTTTCCTAGCTTCCTGTGGTTTTCTGCCAATGGGGTGAGTATGGGGGGAGCATTTGATGGGGCAGGTATTGAAGTTCCCACCTCTGATCACTCGGTCGGCTCCACTGGCAACCAGCCTCACCCCCATCCTCAGATGCTCTCTGAAAGTCACGTCCTTCACACAACAAAAGACCCCATTATTGTTCTCATCACAGAGGACGTTCCGAAGGCTTTAGGAGCTCAGTGCCAGACATGGGACAAAGACCCAATATATATACTTCTGGTTGTAAGTCACAATATCACAAATAACCTGGGAGAAGGTCTTCACCTTCTGAAAGTCTTCACAGAAAACTCATTTACGCTGGGAGAGTGTGGCCGTGAAGGGTCGATAGGACTGAGGGGGGTGCTGGGAAAAGGGAGCATCCCAGCCAGAGCAAAGCCTCAGGGAAGAGCTTCAAGGATGGGTAAGGAGTTGGAGGGATGGTGGTGAGAGATGAGACTGGGAAATCAGGTGGGGTCGTAGGAGGAGAAGCTTTAATCCCAGGGGAAGGAATTGAAATTGGTGAGACGTGAGCATGGGGTGGGAGAAAGAGTTAGATTTGGGAGATTTTTCTCAGATGGAATAACTAAGAGGCAAGTGGGTGGCAAATGAAAAACTCCAAAGATGGAGAGACCTCTGAAATAAAAGGGTTTGCTAAGCTTTTACAGGTATAGTCAGAATAAGGACTGAGTCCTTGGACAGGAAATGGCTGCTTCACCAGCAGCAAGACCAGTTAACAGAAACAACGTATTCACCAGACTCAAGAAGCAGCACATTTATGAGAGATCTCAAGGAAAGAAAGTTCTTTAAATTCATATTGGCTACAGATAAGAAAGGTGGGCTAAGTCGAGGCAAGGGAATGTCCTGGGATAGGTGGTTGGTCCAGAGAGAAGGCTTGGTTGTTGTTGATGATAGTCATGCACGAGGGGGATGCGGTGGTCCTGGGGACCTTCTAAATGCTTGTTGAAATTACTTCATTCAGGAACTTGGAGTTCCTGGTTAGCTGCAACCTGGTGCTATTGACTGATGGCATTCCTTTATCTCTTTCCCTCATTCTCAGGCCCTTATGCCACTTAATTTAGGACATTTCAGAACTTTTACCTTGTCATGGTGGTGCAAGATACAGGACTTCTATTTTTTTCTTTCCATAACTGAAAGCAATTTCTATTTTACGCCACCCTCCTACTATATGGCAGGCTTTCACTCACCAGTGATGTGGGTAGATTCTCCCTTTCTCTGGAGTTGGGTCTAAGCTCTGGGGGATGTACGCAGGATTTAGGCATGCTATGTCTGTGGGGTTTGGAAAAATCACTCTTGCTTCTTTTTTGGCCCCTGGCATGAGCATATCAGGTAACTGCTGAATTCCCCCATCATCTGCAACACAGACCTCCCTGAGTGGACCACAGACCATCTCTTCCCGCCCCCCTCTAGGTCACCACATGCAGAAAACATTGTCTCGACTTTTGGGTAACTTCAGGAGACTGTCTCAGTACTCTCTGCCCAGACTCTGGGGTCTTGTAACCTTCTCAACTTCCACCCTGGAAACGGAGCATGTTGACTCTCTATTCGCAGATTCCCTAAACCTCTGATGGGTTTCTCTAATTCATCGGTTACCCCCGGGGGAGACAGAGCCAAGGACACCTGCCTCAGATACACCAATACTGTGTAAGTGGCTTTATTTGTTTCACTTCTCATCTATCCTCGTCCTCCAATTTCAGTCATCATTTTGGATCTCAATAGAAGGAGGGACGGGGGATTTAAAAAAAAAATAGAATTCAGAGATTCTTAATATAGGGTCTAATAGAATTCTAAGGTCCATGAACTTGGATAGGGGAAAAAAATACATCTTTAGTTTTACTAATTTCCAACTGAAATGTATCACTTCCTTTCCTTACGAATATAGGCAACGAATCACATTGATTTTAACAATACCTGTGGCTTTGTAAAAATATAGATACGATGGCTATTTTTATATCACACTATAGTCATTGCAGGTATCTTAAAATATAGTTGATGTGCATGACATCTTCAAAATAGTAGTCATTACAATATCATGTTAATTACACATCAATAAATACATATATTACTATGTCAAAAATTTTTGAACAATTTTAAGGAGTGTATTTCCATATGAGTGACTTCCTCTGTGTTTATATCTATTTCATTAGCTGGGAAAAGATTGTTTAAAAGGAAATTGAAATGGCAACAAATGGGTACTAGTTTCCCATAGAAGGTTAGACAACGTTTAGGGCGGACTCCAGCTATCTGATTCTGTCATAGTTTTACCTTTCCTTGCCTTTGGGCTATTCTGCATCTCTGAAAGTTGAGGAAAACTGAGAGTAATGGAAATAAGTCCTGCCCATGGAAGCAAAATTTGTCCTGTGGAGGCACAAGTGACTCTTGCTCCCTCCATGACCTCTCTGCCTTCCAAGTTATAAGCAACTTCTGCATATATTAACACATTTATTTTAGCATTTCTAATTGCCTATATATTTCTGCTCTCAAAGCACTGTTTGTAACGTTGTCCTGATTTGTTCATTCACTAGTGAGTTAAATAAAAATGTTAAAACCCATTCATTTTATATTTGTCCTAGAGTCATGATTTCATGTTGAAAAATTATTCTGCCATATGGTTTGTGCATGTAAAAACATTATTCAGAGGTATCCATAGACATCACGTGGCACAGAGAAGGCTAAGAAACCCAGCATGCAATCCCCCATCCTTGGGTTCCTTCTGGCAGTAGGCTTTTGATACTCAAAGCCTTTTCTCTTCTCCTGGACTATCCCTTTGTTGCAGCAATGCAATCCCAGGGGGTCCAGCTGCTTCTTGACTGAGGGAACTGTCACATTAGCAAGAAAGAGCAGGGTGGGTATGGAGGGAGCAGAGGCCTCAACTAAGTCTTAAAGAGGACTTCAAAATCGTCTGACAACCTGAAATAAGCATCATCATTTTCATCGGGTCTAGAGTGGTGTTAAGAGCTTCGTCGGAAGTTCCTGTAGGATCTCAGTCACCCTTTTCCACAGAGCCTTGGAGGTGGGGTGGGGGCACTGTCCACCCTCCAGGAAAGGAAGAGCGGGGTAAAGGCTGCTTACGGGCACAGCATCTGTGAGCATGTGGCTGGCTAGGCTGAGCAGGCATTTGGCTTTTCCTTGTAGCTGTCGTTTTTCTCAGTAGGGACAAGGCAGGCAAGTGTCAAGCCGGTTCCCCATTGTATGCATCAGTGTAGCTGTGTTGTTGCTGGGCTGCCTGGTAATAGACGAAACACGAGCTGCTGCTTGCCTTCTCTCCTCTGTGGATGTCGTCAGTGTAATCAGGAAACAGGTGGGTATAGGCGATTAATAAGGCGGGAGGGTGGGGGAGGACGGGGGATCTGCTCAGTGGGCTGGGGGTTAGTTTGAGCCTGAAGCTGGAATGCACCGGCTCCTCTAGCAGGGCTGCCGTGGCAGTTATCGGTGGGAACAGCCTTTTCCCAGCCTCTCAGTCTCATTTCCAGTCCGGGCATGCTTGAGAAGCCATTACCATATTTATAGAGCTACCTGGCCCCACAGCACACGCATGAGAGGGTTAGAAAGACCTATCTATTTTTCCAGCTGTGCTTCTGTCCTCGGCGGCGAGGCTGGCGGGGGGAGAAGGGAGGGCCCGGATCCTCGCACTAGGAGGACAGACGAGGACTGGGCTGCAGGGCTGGCCAGAGACAAAGTACGTGCTGGCCTCTTGCTCGCCTCTTCCAACTGGTTGGGCTGAGCGGTGGTGGCTAGCCTGAGACCGACCAGCTCTGTGACAAGAAGCATGGTGGACCACTGGTTAGGGAGAGAACTGAGGGGCAGCGAGTGTCATGTCTGCCCCCTTTCATCTCCAGCTGTGTTCCTTTATTGAAATACAAAGCTGCCAGTGGATGGGGGCCACTCTGGAAGCAGGCTGGAGTGGATGGAGCCTGGACTTAAAGAGTCAGAAGTCTTACCAGTTGTATAACCTTGGCCAGATTATCTAATTTCTCTGAGCCTTATTTCAGTCATCTGCACAAAGGGAATGATAATGGATTGTTGGGAGGATTTAATTCCAGACGTAGCTGAATGTGTCTTAATAAATGCTCCTCTTCTGGAATCAGGCCATTCTGTCTCACCCTTAAGTTTTGACCCACATCATTTCTATATGATGCTTTGTTTCCAAATGCCTGTTCAAATTGATCCACCTCTCACCATCCCCTCTAGCACATATGCACTCTTGCACACAAGAGCACACACACAGCCGCCCCCACCCCCACACACAGATTTGTTCCAGTCATCAACTGTGGCACATCTACTCTGTTCTTTGTGTAAGTTAGTGAGCCATACACCCAGGAAAGTGGCTCCACATCTCAGAGCTGTAATCCCAAGTACGGGTACTGTGACATTTCTGATGTTTGTGTCTCCCGGCACCCTCTGTTCCCACAACCATCTGGTTACAATATCAAGGTTGCAGTGACAGCAATTGGTGGCATGCTTTTCCCCCTGCTTTTCGCCCAGCTGAAAACCAACCATATTGGTAGCAACTGTAGAATATATTTTACCACATGTTCTGACCGGCTAATAAGGAAGAGATAGTAAGCAAATCGAAGCAAACTCTTAGTTCTACAGGAACTCCAGGATTGGGCCACAAAAGAAACTGGGGAATTGAGTGCTGTTTACAACCTTCCCTTCCACTCTTCCTTAAAAGGAGAATGGACTGCAGAGGACAGCCTTGCATTTGTTGATCAGCGATGTTGGGAGAGGAAGCAAAATGGAGAAGCCAGGTTGTGGGAAAGTTAAATGTCTTCTCAAAAGCTAGAGAATGGTGACGCCTGTGAGGAAAACACACCTGGGAGGGAAAGCAACCGGAAAGGGTAGGGAGAGAGCTGAATGGGAAAGTGGTGGTGGGATCACATAACAATTACTGTAGGGAACCTGTGGCAACATGGAGGTGTTTCAAGAGACTGGAAGTTTTGCTGTGCAATGTGCATGTAACTATCTCACCTAGGTCTCCTGATCATCAGTAACGTCTGTATCTCTCATCAATCCTTTGGGAACCAGGAGTGTGTGTGTGTGTGTGTGTGTGTATGTGTGTGAACTGCAGGATCTGGACCAGATAAGGGTGGGTTGTAGCTGGGTTATGGGTGTGTATTTCTAGATTAGTGGAATCCTAGCCTTTGATAGCTTATCTGGCTGGACTCTTGAGGTATGATTCACACCTGACATTCCCAGGAAAAGGAGCTAGAGAAATGTGCATTTCCAGGGCAACAGAGAATCCTCTGCCTACAGCTCACAAAAACTGTCTGCTGCATCATAGTGTTTTGTTTAACAGAATATATTTAGGTTGGTAAGCAGGAAAAAGGTTGGAAATGCTACTTCTGCAGCCAGCCAGGACTAGACCTGTGCTTGGAAAGACCCTCTAATTGCCAGGAATCCCTCTCCATCCATCCACCTCAAATGCACATAGGCAGCTGCAATACCCTCTCTACCCGAATATACTTCTAAGAGCATTCAAACCCCTCCCCCATGAAGAATGTGTCAGACACCACACCCTCACCATGCTTTTGCTTCTCTGAGCAGCTTCAGAACCAATGGCTGTTGGAGCAACCTATTTGAGCTACCATGTGGGCTGACATTCTTTTGTGTCCTTCTGTGTCCTAGCTGCGGTCTGACTTCTCAGCCTCATGTCCAGTGACTACACTGCATGCAGGTGATACTTTTCCCTCCCAGTGAGATCTCCCCCCCCAAGAGGAAGTCTACTTATCTCTTTGTCATTGTAGATTCTCTTAGGAGTTTATTTTCAATAATGAATTAGTGTGTGCGTAAGACACTTGTCTAAAACAACCTCAAATAAAATTAATTGTGCATGTTTCTTAAAGTTATAGAGGTTTCATGTGACGGAATCAGTAACAAATGAGGCTGAGACCTTTAACACAGATTTGGTGATTATTCATGGGGAGGTGGCAATCGCACTTGTTGGATATCCTTGTAAATGAGTCCCTTAAGGATTACTCCAAAAGGCAATATAGCAAATTCTGGGAAGACAACATTGATATACTGTTTTTGTACCTCCCTAAATCCCCAATCAAAACAAAGCTAGGATATGAAAACCAAATACCCACTGTCAAATTCTGTTTGGGTTTTTTTTTTAATGAGTTATCAAGATATCCTCCAGACCTCAAATTGTGAGCAAATGTGGTTGACACACCGTCACTTTGAGATCGGCATGGTATTAGAATTTGTGAGGGAAGAGGCAGAGGGGTGCAACGGATTCTCTGATGGCCCTGAAAGCGGGCAAAGAGCCAACCTCCCCCAGATCTGCAGCAGAAAGCAGGCAGAGCGATTCGGGAGCAGCCACCATAGCAGCTGGGATTCCGAACGCTCCCCGATGTAGTAGAGTGCAGAAGCCCCCACTAAGTCTGAAGGGGCTGAAATAGCCTGAGCTCAATGAATTCCTTAAAGGATCTGGTTGATTTCCATTCTAGGGCAAAATCCCACAAGAATGGGAAACTGTTAGAAACAGAAGCCAGCTTAAGCTGGACAGAGATGATAGGACAAAAGAAAGAGGAGACAGATAGAAGTGTGAGAAGTAAGAAACTCTCAGAAAGGAGAGGTCATATTAGGAAACCAAACAAGAGTGCTCCAGAACCATGAAGCCAGAAAATCCAACCTAACCCACTTTTCCTCCCAAAAGTTAAGGACAACTAATTTCACGTAAGAACAGGTTTCAGGAAAAGATGGAGTCTGAGTCTCATATAGATTTATGAATAAAGAAAAAGGAGGCTGGGGAGGACAATAATATCTCGATGGGCAATGAAAACACAGCATAAAAATACACGCCAAGAAGATGAACACTGTAGCCTAAAACTTCAAAAGGTACTAGAAGCATTAAGATAATGATGAGGAGATGAAGGAAAAACAGAACTGTAAAAGAACAACTTAGTATAAAGCTATAGAACTCAGAAAGAATAAGAAATACAAAAAAATACATGTAAGAAATAAATATGAAACCAGAAAGAACACGGGAGTTAATGAAGACAGCAGAAAATGCCTTGAGGTAAAGGTGCAAGAAGTGAAATGGTAAACACTCAAACAAATGAGCAAAGGGATCACAAAAACTTTGAAACAAAGTAGCAGAAATAGAAGACAGGTAAAAAAACAACAAATACGAATATATGTATAAAATAACATATACAAAAAGAGTTCAAAAAGAAGAAAACCAAGCAATGGGCAGAAATCATAAAAACAGCAGCTTCTCTAAAATTTAAGATAAATTTTGAAAACACATACTGAAAAGGAACACCATATACCCAAGAAAAATGGTCTAAATGACCAATACTGAAACATTCTCAAAAGTATATTCTGGGCTCCCAGGTAAAAGGACTAAGTCACTTAAAAAAAAAAGACAGCAATGCTTTATAGCAGAAGACAATGGAGTGACATGTTTAAGACACTCAAGAAAAGAAAATAAGAGCCATATATTATTAATACAGCCATACTTACTTTCCAGTATAGACTGCAGACAAACTGATATCAACAAGCAGGGACTCAGGAAATACTGCTCCCAGGAGCCTTTACTGAGTAAACTGCCAGAGAATGAAATTGACTGGACAGACATTGACATAGGGCCTGGTGGTGAGCGATAAATACATAGCTACCTGTAGAACTAAATATAAATGATGGCTGTAAGGGAGAAAGTCCAGGCCATAACAACTCTATGTTCCAAAATTGTAGGAAAAGTGCATCTACTTTTAAAAAGGGAGGGAGTCTATGAAAAGCAGATGAAGCTTATGATTACCTAAGAATAAAAGGATATGGTTTTGAATCAATTCCTGGGATAGAAGGTGGTGAAGAGATTACTAGCAAATTTCAGTATTATTCTTAATAGCAAACCAATAGTCAATTGCCAAAGGAGGATTCTAGAGATATTACACAAAAGTATTGACATAAAGGAGGCAATCTGGACAAACTCACAAACTCTCCTGAGTACGTCATCCCCCTAACTACCCCAAAACACTTGAAAAAATAAAAATAAATAAAATAGACAAAATTATGAAAGACCATTTGTATAAAGGATGGTATACTTATAAATATAACATAAAACAATAGGACAGAGCAGAGGACAAATGTAACAGCCACATCAATAAATGTCATGGGCTTAACTTACCTATTTAAAACATTCAGATTCTCTAACAAAACAAATTCTATCCTCTTGTAAATATAGACCTTGAAATTATGAGATATAAACAAATTAAAAAGTAAAAGGATGGGACAATATATACTAGACAAATGAAAATGAAAATAAATCAGAACTCATGTTCATCACTCCAAAGAGAAACCCACACCCCAGAGTGGCCAACTGCCATTTCCCTAAACCCCCTGGTCCTAGGCAACCACTAGTCTGAGTTCTGGGCCTATAAATTAGTCTATACTGTGCGACTCATGTCCATCACACAATATGTTGTTGTTTCAAGAATGGCTTCTCTCATTTAGCATAATGTTTTCAAGAGTCATCCATGTTATATGTATATCATCTCCAGTCCTTTTGATTGCCAAATAATACATTCAATTATATGGATACTTCATTGTATTGATGGCTGCACAATTCTGTGAATTACTACAAACCACTGAATTATACACTTAAAATGGTTAAGTGTTTGCTTTATAAATTATAACTCAATAAACTATTACCAAAACATAAATAAATAAAATATATCAAAGTTCACAGTCTTACAAGAAAAAGTAGAATTTAGATAGGGTGACTGACTTGTCCAGTTTGCCCAGGACTTTTCTGGTTTTAGCACTGCAAGTTTCACATCCTGGCCAATCTCTGGGCAGACTGGGATGTCAGTTACTCTAAATTCAGGCCAGTGCTATTTGAAAGAGACAATTCTGTAAAGCACAATAAAGACGGAGCTGTTATAATTACTTATGTATCTAAAAACACAGCAAAAACATAAATTAGAAACTATAGGAGATACAAGAAAGAATAGGAAATGATAGCAGTATCTAACATACCAGCTCAATTCAAGACACATCAAGTGGACAGAATTCAAGTGGACAAAATTTAGAAGGCCTAAACAACACAATTATCAAAATAGGTATCCAAATCTTAATAATTGAGAAAATACAAATGTGCAGAGAATATGCATGTACTTGTCCATATTTTAGGACACATATACACATATACCCCCCCACACATGACTCTCAATAAATTCCAAAGACCAGAAATAGTAAAAATTCATGATGATATTCAAGGAAAATAGAAGATAATAAACTTAATAAAAAGTTTTCTCTACTGAGAAATTTTTAAAAATTGGTTACTAAGAAAATGTTGGGGAAAGTAAAACAAATGTATAAATTATTTGAAAATAACAATAATGAAAATACAGCTTGCAAAATCTATGGAAAAAAACTAAAACATTTGTTAGAGAAAAAAAACATAGCATGAAATACCAATATCAACAAAATTAAAAGGATAAAAACAAATGAATAAAATACCCAACTCAGTAAAGCTAGAAAACTAGAATAAAGTAAAATGAAAGAAAGCAGGAGAAAGGAAATTATAAAGCTGAAAGTAGAGGTTAATGAAATAGAAAACTTACACTAATAAGTAAATCCAAAAGTTGGTACCTCGAGAAAATGAATAAAATAAGCCACTAACAAACCTAATCAAGACATGGATGGGTAAAATCATAGCTACATAAAATTAGAAACCTACAAGGGGGAAATAACTATTCAAACAAAATAAAAAATCCCAAGGGAGTCACTTTTCATGATTCTGTGAAATAAATTTGGAGATGAGATGAAATTGATACTTTTTACAGAAGACTACAACTTAACCAAAATTCAGAAAGTCCAAGCAGACCAATTGTCTTAGAAAAATTAGTGAAAGTAGTTACAAAGTTCTTCTTGCAAAGTCACTAGGATAGGAGGTTATACACGGGAATTCCACCAAATCTTTCAAATCAGATGATGTCAATACTACTTAAATTATGGAAACATAAAGGACTCTTCCAAAGTTGTTTTATAAGATAAGCATAATGCTTGTTCTGAAACCTAGCAGAGGTTTCACCAGAAGCCAAAAGTACAAATCAATGTTCCTGGCGAATCTTAATGCGAAAATATTAACATCAGCATATCAAAAAGACATGTATTGCTATTGACTGGGTTTTATTCCAAGAAGGCAAGGGTGGTTCAATACTAGGAAATCTATCAATATTAGCCACCATGTTAATAGAACTAAAGAGAAAAACATTATAAATTTTTTCTGGTGACTCATTCTATAGACAGAGGAGTCATTTAACAAAAATCCAGCACCTTATACTCAGTGAAACAGGAATATTAGAGGATATTGTCTTAGTTTGTGCCAGTATTGCATCCATTATCCAAATTAATCCTAATAACCTTACAAGGTAGGCAATATTCCCATTTTACTTATAAGAAAACTGAGGCTTTGGGTGATAAATAAGTTATTCAAAGACACATAGATTTAATGTGTGGAAAAGCTGGTATTTGAGTTGATGGTTGTTTGACTCCAAGTCATTTTAGCATCTATACCTACGTTATTCTTCAGAGCTTTCCTTGATCACCATACATCTCAGATTCTACTTGTTCCCTTCTTTCCTCCCTCCCTCTTGCCCTCTTTTCCTTTCTTTCCCATGACCTCTCTTTTCTTAGAGCGCCTCTAGCAATTTATTTGTACTTTGCAAGTGAACTGCATCCAATGTTCTGTTCATTCCATCTCAGAAAACTTAGGGCATGCTACTCTGTAGGGCAGTTATTTCTGTTTGAGACTTCTATTCTCTCCTAGGCTGATTTTTGGGAGGAAAGCCTCTAGCCACACATGCCCTTCCTGCAAAGTGTCCTGAGTCGCTGCTCAGTTCCAAGGAGCGTCTGTGCACGGCTTGCTGATGGTCTTGCAATCAAGTACTGGAATATATAGTTTGACTCCATGAATTCAAATGAGCTCTGATGCGTCTCATCCTCACAGTGATGATCATTGTCCCCATATACTGATTATGCTTCTGTAAAGCCCATTCGTCCTTTTGAAGACTCCCTACCTCCGGTGATATAGAGGAATTCCATGGCTGAATAAGGCTAACGTCTTCTTCCAGATTTCTGCTAATTCAAGGTCAGAGGAAGTGAGGTGTGGCACAGAGAAGGGTGTTTACATTTGTGCCTCTATATCTCTTAGAATCAAGAAAGGGTTCCTTATTGTACAACATTGCAAATTCTCTAAATACCTCTGAATTGTACACTTTAAAGTGGTTAATTGTATGATATGTGCATTTTATCTTGGTAAAAATAAATAACCTGTGGTCAGTGGTGTGAGTGTTATTACTTGGGGATCAGTGGGGAGAAAAACCAAACCTTTGTTGTCTTATCCCGGATGCCTTTGGAAGACAAGCCTGAGATGACAGCTTACATGCAGACAGTGTCCCTAGGGAACAGGAGTGGGGGGTTGGGGAGTGATAAGGGACGGAGGGAAAACTGTAACAGATGTCACTGAGTTGTCTAGTGCTCCAAAGGCCTTGTACTGCAGTTTACAAAAAATTCAAGTGTTTTCAAGGAACTCTTGAACAGATGTCATGAAATAACTCCGAACTCAGCCTGGGGACAACAAGGGAGGTGTCTATCCATCCAGTGGTCAAGGTGGCCCTCTAGGCACCAGTTCACCTATACTTCCGGGTTCCACATAGCTGATCACCCATCAGTCCCCAAGGCTGTCCCACTGCTCCAGGTCAAGAAACCCATGACTGGGAAAGGAGTGACGCAGACTCCCAGATCCCATTGCACCTGCACTCCACTGGGGGAGTTGGGGCTGGGACTGGTGTCCGTGGCTGACACTGGAGGGAGAGATGTGGCTTAAAGGATTTCACACCCAGCCGAAATTTGATCAGGTATTCACCAGGAAGAAGCAAATCGTGCTGCTGCCTTCCCATTCCATCTTTCAGTGTTTTGACTATAATCAGCTGCATGTGAATATTTAAATAAAAACTCCTTTGAGACTCCTTCACCCGTACAATTAGAGGGGCTCCTGAAATGCTACCATTGAGATCTCTGGCTTTAACAGCATGCCCTGGCTTGAGAGTTAGATGGATGTTGTCATTTTCTTTTGTCAAGACCTAGAAATAATCTTTGTTATTGTGAAAAGTTTCACTGGAAGCATCCATTGCACTCACATGTGTGGTGACATATGACTTTCATGTTCCTGTTTGTGTTTTTGTATCTTTATCAGTTTTAAAGCTTCTTTACTCTTTCGATAAATATTTCCATAACATTCACTGGGTTCCAGACACTGGCCGAGGTGGGAGACAGGGTGGATATGCTTCCTCCTCTCATAGTCCCTGCAGTCCTGAAGGGATGGAGAACTAAGCACACAGCCCGAGGTATCAGGAGTCCTACAAGAAGGAAGACATGACGAGCTGTGGCAGCACCTCAGTGGGGACCTATTCTAGTCTGTGGGGTCAGGAAGTCCGGGGACTCTTCCAAAGAACTAATGTCACAGATAATTTTTCCGGGTAGAGTTGGGCTGACCAGGTGAAAACGAGCTGGAAGGGTGTCCACACAACAGGGATTCCACCAAGCCAACAGGACAAAGTGCCATTTTATAAATGAGCAGATTGAGGCTTGGAGAGGTGAAGTCCATGCCCGACATCAGACTGGTAAAATGGCACAGTTCAACGGCAAACTCAGAGAATTTTTGCTCTGTGAGAACCCTCCAAGCAAACGGTTCTCCTCAAGATGAAAAAGGATTTAATTACACTTGCATTAGATTAAAAAACACCTTCTGGCTACCTCAGCGGGGAGGGGGCCCGATTATGGCTTCAACAGCAGCACACCTGGGCACGGAGGCACCATGTGGGGCTCAATCCACTGGGGGAGTCTATCAAGTGTTTGATTGAAATCTCCTTTCCTTGCATTACTTTCCACTCTCTCTGTCCATAGGAAATTCAAGCCATTAGTAAAACCCAATTTAATTTTCAGAAACTGAAGTATTCCTGCATTGACCTCCCGGAGCGTCCCAGCAAATATCCTGCCCCGGATCTTACCTGTCAGCACATTTACTTCCCTTTAATGGTCGTCAATCCAAGAAAGGACCCCTCACTGGAGAGCTAGTTCCTGGGTGAAAGAAACTGACGGGGAAGGTGCCCACAAAGAATGAGAGAGGCTCACGGGTCAAGTGGAATTGTACAGGACCCATGTTCAAATGTCTTTTTAAAAAAATCGCTGCAGCATGGAAGAAGAAGTGGGCTCATTCAGCGTGTCTTGGAGGCGGAATGAAGTCAGCGTTTGGCGTTGCCAGGAAGTTGATTTGGGCTCAGGGCATCTAGGGCCCCCCTGGATCTGTTGAGTGCGCTCCACTACTGCGGCAGTAGGCACAGCGAGCTCTCCCCGCCACAGGAGCTGCAGGAAAGCATCGGTTACCAGCCTGCAGGTGCCTATGAAGGGAAGTTTCATACAGGGTACAAAGTGAAACTAAAAATCCCTAAAGAAAATTTTGAACCTGGTAGTTCACTAAAACATGTATATCCTATGTCACATCATCTTAAAATCTTTATAGACACCAATACATGACAAAAAATGATCTCGCAGGTTAAACAAATGATGGTGTTTTTCCTCTCGGGTACTGTATGTTACCAGAGACTGTGAATGCCATGAATGCTCTCATCCCCAAAGGGAGAAGCCCAGAGTTTCAGAAATCAAACAGCTTGATGCACACAGTGACTATGTGGGGAAAAAATACTAAGCGAACAATCATGAGGAGCAGGTATTGAGACTTAGAATACCTGGGTTTCAGTTGTAGGTCTCCCCATGAGAAACTGGGTGGCCGCGTGAAAAGATCAGTTCGGTACGAGAAGGAGAAAAGGCTAGGAAGAAACGTGCAAGAGAAAGGCACGTTAGGAATGAGAACTTTCAGAGTGGACGGAGGAGAGGGCGGGTCCCGGAGACTTGCTGGTAATTAGTCTTGAGAGGTAGGTTGGGGTCAGACCGTGAAAAACACTGAATGCCTTGTGAAGGAATTTGACCTTGGTCTGGTGTAAAATGTGTTCTCACTGAAGACTTTCCAGCAAAGAAGTAAGTAGCGTGATCAAAGCCGCGTTTGACAAAAAGAAAGAAAAGGACACTTACAAAGTGGAGGACAAATTTCCTTTGACAAAGACTGGGATCTGAGAGATCAGTTAGGGAGCCCCAGCCCAGATGAGGGGTGATGACTACCTGACCTACGATGGAGACAGTAGGGAAGACGGCAGGGCAGCAATGCATTTGGGAGTGAGAGTCCGCGGAACTTGGAGTGATTGCCCGGGGGCAGCAAGAGCCGGAACACAGTTAAATGTCTCTATTTCCAGGATCATTTTAGAGAGGAAGTAGAGTGGAGTGTACCAGCTAAGAACACAGAGTTGGCATCGAACTCATCCTTATTTGACTCCTGGCTCTGCCATTTAATAAATACATGAAATTAGCTGTGTCGCCTCTGAGAGTCTCGGTTTCTTCATCTGTAAAATGGGAATGACAATAATAGAAACTTCATAGGATTCCTCTGAGTTTTCAAGGTGAAAATTCATAAAGGAAGGAGTGTAGCAACGTAATCAGTACATGGAAAAATGATCCATAAATACTATACCTAATTATTAATTATTATATACAGACGGAGGATATAAAGCAAAATGAGTTTGAAGGTGACATTTTCCAGAAGTCAAGTTTGCTTAGGCAGAATCGGGGATTTTTTTTTTTTTCTTCTGCAAACTAAAGCAGTGTTTCAGTTGCCCCCGTGGGATGATAAAACCAAGGGTTTGAACATCACAAGGCATTTCCTTCTTTGTGTCTGCTCTTCTCTTTCTGCAGGTTTTGTTCCCTTAGAAGGCTTTGTCTCCATAGGAGAAGCAGAGTTGGAAGTAGTCTGTAGCCAGGCATCTCAGACTTACCAACAAAAACAGACTGGCTCCCTGGAGCACCATTTAAGAGTTGCCAGGGAAAAATTCTGATCGGCCTCATTTGGCCAGGTACTTGTGGGACAATCGGCTGTAGCCAGCGGCTGAGTGATCAAAGCTTCATTCTTACACATGGCTGGAGCAGGGGGAAAGGTGGAGACCTCTCTCCTTCCTCCACCTGCCTCATCACAGTGCTCCAATTACAAATTCAATTGGCCAGATAACATCCCAAGTATCTGGGCCTTGAGGGGCTGTGCTGGCTGGGGCATGTCGCCTTGGCTGGGGCCAGTCACCCTGCCACCACTTGAGATTCTGGGCAGAGCTGTGAATGAACACATTTCAAACGCTATCAATATTTTATGAATTTCCATCCACTTACTTTAATGGGGAACTGTAAAAGCATTTAGCCATATTACACCCCATCTCTCAGGCACTGCATTATTCCAACAGAGCTGTTTTATTAGAGTCAACCACGAGGGCAGCTTTATTCACCCCCAGCCCCCAGTCTGTATGTCTGCATATATGTAAGTCTGTTTGTCTGCCAACCTATCTCCAATCTATGTGTATTTATCAAATAAAATCAACCAGTATCAAAAGATTTATAGTCTTGGTAATGATGCACGTGTACACGCACCTACATAGCTGCACACATTCGTTCCCATACACACTGGTACACTGAGAAAGATCTCATCTCCTGTTTGCTTCACTAGATGGGCTTTTAAAGGACTCTTGGTTTTATGGACACTCCCCTGGGTTCTCTTCTGAAGCATCTCTCCCTTGTCTTCTGGGAAAAAAGTTCTCCGGGAAGCATCTTAGTTGAAGTTTAAATATCTAAAGTTAATGGTTAATACTCCAGCCGTCAAAGTCAGATGGACATCGGTTTCACAGCTGAGCTCCCCCACTTACCTTTATGATCTTGGACAAATCACGCAACCTCCCAGAGCCCTCTCTGTAAAAGGGGGATTTTGAGAGCTACCTTTCAGGTGGTGAGGCTCAAGTGGGGGAGCATGGGAATGTGTTTAAAGCAGTACCCGCACAGCAAGGGGGTGTTGGCAGCGCCATGAGTCCTGAAACTGAAAGGCTCAGTGGTCTTTCTCTTCACTTTCCGGATAGTGAGAGCTTCTGGATCAAACATGCATGTGTTTCTGGAGATGGCTTCTGTCTGCACCATATGTCTGAGCCCAGCTTTCCCAGATGGATCATCTCCTTCAGGACTTCACCCCATCTTCGTCTACTCTGAGAAGCCTTCCTTGGTCCTCTCACAACTTTCTCTGAGCTCCCCCATCCCCGCCCACTCTCTCTCCACGTGCAGCATTTATGTCACTCTGCTACTGTCTCTCCCCTTCTGGATGACAAGCATTTGTGGTCAGAGTTCAAGCATTATTTCTTAGCACAACGAACAAAACCCCTCTGGACCTGAGCTCTGACAGCCTCATCTCTCAGAAGACTTCTAACCACCCTCCACTTCTCTGTCCCTTGAGTTTAGCTACCATGTTGTTCAGCACCTGCTCCGGGCCAGACAGGGTTCTAACCATGGTCTATGCAAACAGTGGTATATGCAATAACTAACTTAATCTCTATACCAGCCTTATGAGATAGGGACTACTATGTCCCCATTGTACAAATGAGGACACTGAGGCTCAGAGAAAAGAGGAAACAGACACAGGGTACCCAGCTTATAAGGAGCACATTCAAGGTTTATAGTCTGGTGGTGTCACTCCACCTGATCACGATGCCCCAGTCCTTATTTACCCTCTGTTCTTTCTCCTGCTCCAGCAGAACTGACCTCCACCCAGGTCCTCTTATCCATGCTGTCTTCAGCCTCAACCTGTAGCCTTTGCACATTTCCTTTTCTCCCTGGAATGCCCCTCTGCCTCCCTGATTGATCCCCTATTTGTCCTTCATGAGTCAGAACACCTTCCTTAATGTCCGGTCAGTATTCATGCCTGACATGACACTTAGAGTGTATCAGAGTCAGCTGACCTGCCTTTTTGACCATTAGTCTTGAGACTCCTTGGGGCAGAGGCACAGTATTTCCTGTGTCTTGCTTGTGTTGAATCCGGTACCTAATGCAGTTTCTGGCCCTTAATGGAAAACAAGTACCTATTTGTTGAATAAATTCTTTTGACATTCCTGGAATCTAGAAAAGTTTTCCCAAATATATCATCTCTTTAACCCTGACTGACATATAAATTGTATATATAAATCCTTATCTTTGATAACATGGTTATCTGCATGCCTAAGATGCTAGAACAAGTGAAGTACATACCAGATAAAGGTATAGATCATGTGTGTCTGTCTGAATTGCTTAAGGACCAGCCAAATGAGTCCTAGGGCTCCAAAGCTAGGTTGGTGGACCTGCAGAGTGTTTGTGGAGAGGGTGTGGTGTCTCATTGCTAATTCTTCTGGGACCCTTTGAAGAGGAAACTGTGCTCACAAGGAAAATGAAGAAACAGGGGAACAAAGTATTGACTTTATGCCTAAACATCTAGGCTCATGTGACTCTCTCCAAATGCCAAGCATCTTTGATAAGAGGTGCCAGCATACAAGGTTCATGGCCATAAACTTGAGTATTTCCTATGCCATTGAAAACAAATGTAAGATCTGCAGAACAGACTTTGACAAAAAGGCTCTTGGCCAAGGAGGGCTGCCTGTCAATTCATGCAGAACGATGGGAAGACATGGTGGAGAGTGAGCATGAGCTCAGATATATTTCAGCTTTTAACAGCTTTTCTGAAGGGGATGTGTGGGGTCTGTCCCTTCCAGGATAAATTACTGGGCATGGGGCAGAAAAATTCTACTTAAAACATAAGTAGTTCTCTGCCTTACAATGTCTATGAGTGGAACATGCCAGAGCCACGGGTCTGAAACAAAGTTCTTAGGGAGGCGTATCAAGTGTCACTGTTAGGAAAATCAAGCTAAGACATTAAGTGGCAGAATCAGGAGACACATTGAATTGGAATAAAATAGTAGCAGATGAATAATGAAAAGAGGAAGGTTCTAGGTGTTCACTACAATCAGAGGAAGACCTTGCTTTGTCCACTTTCTGGCCTGCGGGTCAGGTCACTGACAAGTACAAGGCTCACAAGGGGGCACCTGGAAAGCCATGAGCTTCTGAGTTAATGGTCAAGGGGGATCTAGGCTGGAGCGAACCTGATTCTCATTGCTCCTGTTCCCATCTGTCTGCCTTGGTCTGGGGGTACCATCTGAGTGGAGTCACTAAGCTTCCCTTCCCCAGCTCCCTAAGACCCTCAAGAGTGAAGATCATTTCTGACAAAGAAATGAAATCAGCTTCAAGCCCCATTAGGTGCCTGAGTTCCTCCCCTCCCCACTCCTAGCAAAACCTTTCTTCTGAGCACAGAGAAAACATTTCAGCCTCATGACAGCCCCGTCACTCTGATGCCCCATGTCTCATTGCTGACATGATAACCGAGGGCATGAGACAGACAGTTTCTGTGTGATGCTGGCGGCTCTGTAGAGGAATCACAAGGCCAGGATGAGGGGGGCAGGCTGGGGTTGAGAGGTCTAGTCTTTTCCTCCTCTGTCCATCTCCTGCCCGACAGGTTGATGATGCAGCAACAAGCCTTTTCAGTCTAGGAGAATCATATTCCATCTTTCAAGGGGTCTTGAGCCACAAAACTCCACCTCTAGATGTGATGGTTGTCAGTGAAAACCAGCTCAACTCAACACACGTTTACTGAGATCCCGTTTTGTTCCATGCAAAGGAGTTCGATACTGTGGGACTACGAAGATGAAGAAGAAAAGGGAAAGAAAAAAATTGTGATGCAGCTCCCATTGAGGACAGGCTCTGTGCCAGATTCTATGCCTACTGTTATAGATAAATTGACATTTAATAATCTCAGAAACACTCTGAGTAAGGTATTAATAGCCCCACATTACAGATGAAGAAACTCAAGCCCAGAGAGGGGAAATAAGTTGCTAAGCTCACACCAGTAATGAGTAATGGATCTAGAACTCTGATTTAGGGGTTTTTTTTTGGTTGCAGAGCTTCTACAGTTCTTTATACACACGTACACACAACTCAGTGTGATATAATGCTTATACTAAAGCAAAGTCTTACTGCAACCAAAAGGGGGAAGGATGCTATATGACATTCATACATTTCAGAGTAAGACAGAACTGGATTTGAACCCCTCCTCCATTTCCTAATATCTGTGTGACACTGTTAACTTCTCTGGACCTCAGCATCTTCATCTATACATGAAATAAAAATATCTATGCTATGGAATTATGGTGAAGGTTGAATAAGAAAATGTATGTAAAGTCTACATAGTTAACAAGTGTTGAATCTTACTTTCTACCAAGCCTTTGATGCCATCTAATTTGATCCTAACAACAACCTTGAGCAAGATATTAATACTATTATTATTATTCTCTTTTTAGAAGTGAGAAAGCTGTGGTTTAAGTATTTTGTGTAATCAAGTTCATAAATGGCAAACGTGAGACTGGAATTTAGCCAGTCTGACCTGAAAAACAACTTGTAGGCAGTCAGTTGAGCCTCATTGGTTGACAGGGTGGCTTGGGATCTATCTGAAGATGACCAAGGAATCTGGAATATACTCCTGCACCACACAGGCTGCCTTCTTTGACAGGAGGGAGTGTTAAGGAACCTATGTCATCCTTGACCTTGTGAGAACATGTTATTATACACAGGACATTGTTTGGAAATTACCCCAATATTCTCTTCCAGCTGATTGATGTATATCAATTGCATATTTATGGAAAAAAACAGAACTTTCCTTTTTGGTTATCCATGGATGTTTCCATAGCTCATGCCTCAGAGTTCAATTACAAAATATGTTCTTCTGAAAGAGGCAGATTAATACCAATTAACAGGTCGAGATAGGAGCTGAGACCTTAGCCTGTTCACAGAATGAGTTGTGATTTCATGTCATCTG
The DNA here is from genome assembly GCF_030020395.1 of Manis pentadactyla. Classification (NCBI taxonomy): domain Eukaryota; kingdom Metazoa; phylum Chordata; class Mammalia; order Pholidota; family Manidae; genus Manis; species Manis pentadactyla. Next base: position 206,893,563 of record NC_080021.1, on the reverse strand, counting down.
ACACATGCATAATTACACACACCAGGATGCATCCCCCTTTGTGCACATCACAATAACTGTGCTTAATTACAAGTCGCCATGCATATATGCTTAATTACACATCCTAGTAACTGCAGGATCAATTACATGTGGTGTTACATGCACACAATCAGAACGGGTGACATTTGGTGACATTAAAAGATCTAGGAGAACATAAAGCAGCAATTTTTAAACAGTCGCATAATGCGTGTGCTTATTTTTTTCCTCTCCACTGAAGGCATCAGACATTAATTTCTACTCAATTAATCAAGAGGCAGTTATTGAACAAGTCCTGGCAATTCTACTTTTATAGTGTCTCTTGCATCTATCCTTTCCTTTCCATTTTCATGATCACTAATGTCATCATCTCTCACCTGACAGCCTAAGGAAACAGGAAAGACACTGCATTCAAATCTTCTCTCTCCTCAGCCCTGGGCCAGGACCGACGGATGATGGTCCAAGTCACCATCATTTATTATCTGGGTTGCAGGTCCCCTAGTTCTTCCCAGGTCCCAAACTCTTCACCACTAAACAGGGGACCTTTTAGAAACCTGATCTTCTCAAGCCCTACTTTAAGCCCCTCAATGACTTTGCATTTAACTAGAATAAAGCCGGGTGCACTAAGCACGACCTGCAGGACCCTGTTTGTCCTGGCCCTTGCCCACCCCTCCAGCCTCTCCTCTCTTTCTCTCTCTCTCTGAGGTCCAGCAACACTGCTCCCTGTTCCCCTGCAGACCGTAATTCCCAAAATTCCTCCTACCTAAAAATCATTTCACAAATATTGCCCTTTCTGCCCCCCAAAGTCCCCCTCCCTTTCTATTTATTTAATTAAATCCTCCCTGAACCTCAGATCTCTAAATATCCTTTCCTTGGGGAACTTTCACTAGTCCTCCAGCCCAGGTTAGGTCCCGCTATTGAGCACTGTACTTTTCCTCCCTAAGAAATTATCACAATACCCTAGTTAGAGTCACCTGGGCAGTATTTCCATTAATGCCTGCCTCAGTCATTGGACATGCCACAAGGAAAATGACTGGGCCTATTTTGTGTCCCATGCTCAGTTCTTAGTAGAGTGCCTGGCACCTAGTCATCTTTTAGTAAGGATATTAGGTTTAATACATAAAAATGCAGGATGCTCAGGTTAATTTGAATTTCAGATAAACAATATATATATATTTTTAATTTATGTATGTCCCATGAAATATTTGGGACAGACAGACTAAAAATTATTTGTGCTTATCTCAAATTCTTATTTAACTGGAAGTCCTATATTTTATCTGGCAGCCCTATTTCTAAGCATTTAATATTTGATGACTGAATGAATAAATAAATTAATGGTGAAATGAAGATTCAAAAGACCCTGGTTCTATTTCAGCTTTGGTTTCTGGCTTACCCTCACCAGTCCCTTCATTTTCTTGACATGTAGACTGAGGTTCAATGATACATAAGTCAGAGTCCAATAATATCAGCATGAATGATGGGAAACGATGGCAAAAGGCAAACAATGATCTCTCCCTGCCAAGGTCCTCTCCAGGCCGGTTCTCTGTTTCTAATATCACCTGAGTGGCTGTTATTCCATTCTCTTCCTCCAAATTCTAGCTCTCTCTTTCTCTCATGACCCCCAAATTTCTCTTTTGTGTATGTTCTCACAAGTCTTTCACAATCAGTTTCTGCCACATTTTAGATCTACAGGCAGGGCTATAGGGCTGGTATTTAACATTTATGCTTAAGAAAATAAAAATCAATGCAAAAATCCACAATGAACCAAATATTAAAAGTTTACATTTAAAAATAGAATCAGTCCTACTGATTTTTCCTTTTGCCTCGGGCTCCAATGTGGTTTGGCACAACACCTTTTATTGAAACTTCTGATATCTGGCTCATCATGGCTTTATTTGCATTAATTGTGATTTTGAAAAAACATATTGAATTAGAGCATTACTCATCTTGATTCCTAAGCCGTTTGGCATCCTCTTCAGTTTAGCACCCCAGCTGAGTGGCTCACTTGCCGAGTCCCAGGACTGATAAGTGGAGCCACACTTTGGAAGGGGACTTACTGGGGAGAGGAGGCCAGGAGCAGACGCAGCAGGGTCTCAAGGGCCATGCTGAAGTCATCCTGCGGGCCAAGGGGGACTGGAAGGTTTTGAGCAAGACAGGGACAGACTGTGATTTGACTTTTAGAGAGAGATTCTGGCTGCTGGACCGGTGCAGAGAACTGATAGGAGGGATGTGACTAAGGAGGGAGCCCAGGGAGGAGGGAAGCACAGGGAGCCAGGTGGGAGACCAGGAGCAGGGAGGAAGCAGTGAGGACGGAGGGAAACTTCGCTGCGCGCCGGCGCAATGAGAAAGGACTAGTAGATGTACCGGAGGAAACACCCCCCTCCTTGACTGTAATTTCTTGGCTTTTCTGTGCGGCCTGTTCTCTGTTCAGCTTAGCATGTCTTGTCGGAAGAGAACAGGGAGGGAGGGAGCACAGATGGTGGGATTGTTAGCTTCGTTGATGAGGACTCTGACTACATGGACGCTCCCTGGTTTATCTGTGGACCTTCTGGGCTTTTTCTCAGCCCCACCATAAATGAGTTCCCCAGAGATCCATACATTGACTATCATGCTCATTATTCCCTGCATATATGTTCCCAGGGGGGAGCCGACAAATTCATTTTCTGAATTGGTCTAGAAAAAGACTGTGTGTTTGACGCTTCCTCCTGCGGTATTTGTGTTTCAAAAAGCAACGTGCTCAGGAATTCATAATTTCAGTTGAAAGTCGTCTAGGTCTCCTCTGAAAAACAAATTATCAATAGTGCAGGGTCCCCAACCCAAGAGGATTCGAATTTGGCGTTCAGGCTGAAACCCCCATGGACTTGCTGTGTGGCCACGAACACACTTACATGGTTTTCTGTGCTTCAGCCCTTGCCTGTGGGAGGCAGCCTGCAGTAGACAAATGAGCCTGAACTGTGGGTTTAGATCTTGATGTTGCTACTCAGCAGCGGGGTGCCTGGATCGAGTTATTTACCCTTTCTGAAACGCCCTTGCCTCCTCTTCCTGCCAGAGAAGGGGAATGGTGCCCCTTTCCTTGCGGAGTTGTGATAAGGGTGGGAGGTCAGGCCTGGCATGTGCTTAAAATGAAACGGGTGTTCATTATGTTAGCCACCCCTGTGATGGTTAATGGACACTGGTGATCGAAAAGAATTGTGCCCCAAAGAGAGTGGAATGCCATTGTTTTTTTCAACTGGCAAAAACTAAGTGCGATGACGTGCCAAGATCCGCTGATACAATGAATAACGGAATGATTTTACAATTGTTTGTACAGGCTGCCAAAAAATTCAATAGGTGGGTCGGTTTTGGTGAGGTGGAGTCATTTAAGCTGATTGTAGTGCTTTATGGGGAAATATTGCTTGTGTTTGTGTCTTAGTAGTATTTTCTAACTGTGTACTTAAAAAAATAAGTTTTCCACCAATGGTCTCTTCTGATGATTTCAGAGGTGAGAAAAGTGAGGCACAAGTATTGACTAGCTGTGGACCATTGTGTGCTATGGTCCTAAATGTAGGAAGAGGCATACATTGTGTCGGTGTCATTTCTTGGATATTCAGCTTGGTTATGCCTTTACTGTATGTTTAAGCTGGGTCTCAAATCAAAATAAATGTAGTCCCACATCATGGTGCGGTATAACATTTAAAGTTTCAAAGTTTAGGGATTTTTTTTTCCCATTTGTAAGGTGGAACCCATACCTGCTTCCTAGGTACGGTGTAAAGGCTGAACTGGAGGCTTTAAAAAAAGGCCTTAGCTTAGTGTCTGATAAAAAGGAAGGATGAAATGACTGGTTATTGTGGCTACAATAATTAGATTATAACAGTGATGAATAGATAAAACATTCTCTTCATTTTTCCAAATATTTTATATTGAAACATTTCTCCCAACAATGTAAGAGGGCCTCAGTTTTAATATTGTGACCTTATAATGTGACTTCTTCTTTATTTATTCTTTTAATACAGCATAGAATAATTGCTTTAATTTTGATATATAGATAAAACAAGTGAATAAGATCATCTTTAATGCTATTAGAAATGCACTTTTCCATAGCAAGATGAGGTTCATAAGACTTCCACAAGCTACATTCTTATAAAGAGATTCTTGATTTATCCAAAGTCATGAAGCAAGATCTTCAACCCAGAATACTTTCTACTATACTTCCAGTTTTTTTTAACTCAACGTTAGTTCTGTGAATTTCCTTCCAGAATATTTCAATTTCAATTTGATTTTATAACCTTTGGAATATGTTGATGTACTCCCTTTCCTCCCCCCACCCTTCATTCTGCTATTAGTTGGCATGTTCTCAATGAATGCAAATTCATTTTTACATCAGCAGAAGCAAATTTGAATAAAAAAGACCATCTTGTATATAGTAAATCAAACAAAGCCACAATGCCTTTCAAAGCCAAGTATAAATCTGAGACATGGCATGTTGTGTAGGAAAGAGCAAGGAGCTCAAATCAGGTGATTTGGAGCCTAGTTTAGACTCCACCACTGATTCACCTCCTGAATTTGGGAAAGTCACTTTGCTTCAGGTTTCCGACTTTTCTTTGGTAAAATTAGGTGTAGTGCTAGATAATCATGACTTAATCACTGATTGCAATTAAACATATTATAATTCCCAGTGGTAAGTCTGAAACAATGAAGCCTGAATCTCATCAAGCACTAGAAAGTAATTTTAATTTTATCAAAATTAAGTTATATATTAAAGTAACCTAATTTTATCTTATTATGGGCATATTAGACTGAAGAGTCCCAAGCCTAGCATGTCTCAATTTCAGCAAAGGAGTTGGTCTGGTTTCTCCTTATGTGTTTCTGGACAAATTAGAAAAATGAGGGCCAGATCAGTGGAAAATAAACCTGAGAGATGCCTGGCATCTCCAGGGGTGTGATATCAGCAGACTTATTTCTGAGCCCCATCCTCAGAAACTCTGATTAAGGTAGTCCTGGGTCAGATCTGGTGAGCACAATGATCTCTAGTTGATTCTGAAGACCATCTTGGCTTAGAAACCACTGGACTTTGCTATAACCAGGTGGATTAGTTATTAGCAGTTGAATTAGCAGGGGAACCTACCAGGGTAAGTTACAGGTTCTGTCCATGACTTGGTATTTATCATCTCCTGTACGTCTGATTTGGATGAATATATAGATGGGAGGTTGATGCAAGAACAACAGGGGTACCAATGTAGCTGACACAGCAGATGACAAAATAAAGACAAAATATTCTCAATGGGTACAATAGTCAGTAGAAACAAAGGGAAATTTAAGGGATGCATGAACTCCTGTAATTCATTTACAGTTCCTAAAATTAAATATGTACTATCAGATGGGGTGTTCCTGACTTGTGAGCTTCTTATGGAAACTAGACATTGAAGTTTGAGAGAGCTAGAGTTATGGCATCTTTCTGAGAATGAAATGATTTTCAAAATGAAAGCACTTTATCTATCTAATTCTGTTTTAATTATTTGAGGATCCTCTGTACTATTTTCCACAGTGGCTGCACCATTTTGCATTTTTACTAACAGTGTGAGCTCCCTTTTCTTCACATCCTTGAAAATACTTTCTCTCTTTTTTTCTTTTTATTGTTTTAACGGCAACCTGACAGATGTGAGGTGTTTATCTCAGTACGGTTTGATTTGCGTTGCCTTGATCATTACTACCCTATGATCCAACAGACCCACTTTTGGGTATTTATTTAAAATAATTGAAACCAGGATCTTGAAGGAATATTAAGCACTCCTGCGCTCGTTGCAGCACTGTTCACAGTAGTCAAGGTGTGGACACCACCTAACTGTCCATCAACAGATGAATGGATAAAGAAAAGGTGGTATATGCATAAAACAGAATATTATTCTGTCTTTAAAAAGAAGGAAATTCTGCAAAATGCAACAATGTGGGTGAAACTTGAAGACGTTATGCTAAGTGAAACAAGCCAGTCACAGAAAAGCAAATACTGCATGATCCTACTAACAGGAGGTCTCTAAAATAGTTGCAGCCACAGAACTGAAGAGTGGGATGGTGGCCATCAGGGCCTGGGGGAGGAATGGGGAGTTGCTACTCAATGAGCATAAAACTTTAGTTTAGCACAATGACTAAGTTGTAGAGATCTACTGTAAGTCATTGTACCTATAATCAAAAATACCATACTGCCCATTGAAAAGTTTGCAAAGAGGATAGCTTGTGTTACAGTCTTACCATGATAAAAGAGAACAAACTAGAAACATCTGTATAAAGTATAAAACATTATCGACATTATAAAATCACAACTAATGTCAGACTAAGGCAGAATAGAGTGGTGGTTAAATGTTACAAGTACTGACTTTACCTATAAGCTATACTTGTATGGTCTTGGGGAAATTATTTCACTATTGCATATCTTGGTTTTCTCATCTATAATTTTGGGAGACCACCTCCCTAACCAAGGTTGTATTAAGGATGAACTCATTTAGCACATTGCCCAGCACAGGGTGACGTTTAGTAAAATGTATCTATTATTGGAGGTATTGTTATATAGTGTCCGGAAGGAAGAAGAACTGGGTCAGCTGTACTCTGTGATTGCCAGGTGACACTTGAAGAATTGTGTCCACTTTGGATAACATATGTTAGCAAACTTACAGACCAAAAGAAATGTGTTCAAAGATGGTGGTGGTGCATAGGACCAGGAGAGTGAGTGGCTGTTAAGTACAATCAAATGCATTTGAAGGTATTGACAGTGTTTTCTCTCAAGAAGAGAAGCCAGAAAAGAACATCAAACTGGCCAGAGGGCAAATACAAGAAAGCTGCTTTGTCGTTGGACTCCACAAGGCAAGCTTCACTTGGGGGTGAACCTAACAAGCCCTGATGGTGTGTCTCAGGAGATGCTTTCTACAATAAGAAGATTAAGGGTTTCCTGGGGCAGGAGGGAGTTCTTTACCCCTCATTGTGCTCCAGCTCCATGACCAGGGGTACCTTCCTAAAGCCAGAGATGGCTTGCTTGGGCTAAAACCTCTAAGGCCCTCTTGAATGTTAGGGTGGGATGGTGACATTCCCAACGCCTTCCTACAAGCTCTCATGTGCCGGATGAGTGCACCCAGAGGTGCGCAGGGTTGCCAGTGACTTGCTGCTCCGAAGATGGAAAGCGATTTGTGTTCCCATCTAGTTTAATGCAGCTGTCTTTTCTCCCAGGCCATCAGCCATGTGCCTACATATTGCGCCCATCCATCTTTCCTGAACTACAGAATTGGGGGGTTGCACTTGGCTAATGAACCTCTTCAGAAAAAGCATATTTCCCAAATTAGGTTGTGATTGTGTTGAGAAGCAGCAAATGCCTGTAACCTGTTCGTATTTCAGCAAGTTGCATCCACGTGGGGGGTTGGGGAGCCAACAGTTTTACAGAGGGCTGGATGGATAGGTCTCTCGACTGACCCCCACCCCATCAGCCTTCCCTCCTCTCTCCATCATCAACCTCCCTGTTTGAGTCTGAGTTGGAGCCTTAGGAAGCTCTGTCTGGCTCATCAAAATGGGACATTAATGGAATTTTACCATCAGAAGATCTTACAATTAAGTGGGATTAGAGTCATGGAACCACAACCCTTAGATTCTCAAGGCTAGTATAGACCAAGGAAAATCATGTAGTCCCACTGCTCACTGAATCAATGAATCCACTTGGCAATATCCCTGTGCAGTAGCCTTGAACTCCTCCTTAAACATCCCCCAAATTGGGCAGCCCGGCACTGTCAGATTTCCCATTCTATTTTTATACAGCTCTGAGAGCTGGGAAGGTCTTATTGAGGCCAAGCCAGTATGCATTGCTCAGTTCCTTTGGGGAACAATACTAACGAGGATGATCAGAGCAGTGTACACTTACTGAACACTTAGTCCCAACTAAACACCCTAGTAAGTCCACTTCCTAGTTTAATCCTGATCATCACGCTTTTAGGATACATGTTAGGCATCCTACTTTATGGATTAAGAAACTGAGGCCTTTGATTTGCCCAAAGATCACAGTTCAAACCTAGATTCGCACGATAGAAAGAGCTCATTCTTTAAACCTCTTCCCTGTACCCCCTAATGCAGGTCTGAGGGTCCTCTCCAAAGTGGGGCTTCTTGGTTTCTTGAGAGTGTCCCCCCATCAAAATACATCTCAGATCTATACTTCACCTCAAACCTGTTCCCAGGTTTGGCACTCATGAGTATGGTTGTCACTGCCGGGAGCACAGGTTTTCTAACTATGCTCTGGGAAAATTTCCGCTTTGGAAAAATGGGCCCCGGGGGCCTCTGTGAGGGCTGACAGGGGCTGAGCCACAGAGTCCTACAATCCATCCTTCAGCCAGAGAGGACTTTTGCACCCGTCTTTTTTATGTACTGGACTTCTATTTAAGATCTCAACTGAAGAGAAGATTCCATGGCTCATAAAAATTTGAAAACTATTACACTAGATTAGAATATAGACACAGAATCCAAATATTAGTGAACTATTTTAGGCCAGTCCCATATATTATAATACCAGCTCTCCCCGATCCAGCTCTGAAAGCATTAATGACCAATGTTTTCTTAATAAAGGGGGGGAGGCGTTACCTGTGCGTTAGGCAGCAAAGCTTCCTAGGAATCTCCTTTTCCTGTCCTGATTGCATTCCACTCCTGAAGGTACTGCTGTCTCTCTGTCTCTGTCTCTCCCTTTATCTCTCTTGTTCACTGAAACACAAATACACACCCCCATGCTCACAAACGCAGCCACTTCTTCAGTCTGTCTTCTCCCCCTGCGGGCATTTACACCTTTGTTTCTTCTCTACTCCCCACCTGATCTTGACTCTCACTTACCCTTGGGAGCTTGACCTCTGTGTTAAGCATGCCTTTGTATTTTCTGTATATTGGATGCTTTGACAGTTCCGGGGTCTTGCTGACTTTGGAAGGACTGCCTCCAATTCTTAGACGGGACGAAGGACTCTGCAGGTTTGTCTTTCGTATGCAAACCACTCAGTCCCAAGCCTGGACCCCAATCCCCTCCTTTACGGGACTCTTACCCTCTGGGCCACAATTCCCCCACCCTAATCACCCAGAGCCAGGTACCAGAGAACAAGGCAGAGCCCCTGTGCCTTACAAGCCCACCACAATTTTAAATTAGACAATCCTAGACTTGCTTACTCTGCCTCGCCCCTTCTTTCCCATGGAAACCACATGAAGGCCCTTGTCCCTGTTTGGCCCTGCCGGCCTCTGCCTCCTAACCAACACTGCTTCCTCGTGTAGCCCCCACGGCATGCTGTGACCCTGGCACTTGGGATTTCTGTGCAAAACAAATTCTTTCCATTGGCAGTCATCTCCTGATCTGTTAGCCTCACCCTGTGTGAACAATAGCAAAATCTATTTGAAAACAACATCTCTTTTTCAGAGTTTAGTCTTCTTTCTCTCTGCTTTTTCAACACTCACTTGACCCAACCAGATCTGCTTCCCTCTAGGAGAGGCTGAGAAGGATATAAACATGTGGATTCTCAGTAAGTACTTTTTTTCTAAGTAAAAGCACAAACACATATTCCCACAAGGATGCCTCCTATCCCTGTCCCTTACCGACTGTCCCCACCCCTAGCTCTTGCTCCGGCCTGGGCCCTTCACTTCCCTCCCATAGCTCTGACCAGCTGGGCTTCTTGAACTCCATCCTCTTTTTTTCTCCTTAGACACAGCTTGACCCTTGCCCTGTTCAGCCTGGGCTGCTTCAGTCATCCTGAGAAGTGGTCCTAAGGCCACTGCTTCTGCCATGTGAGCTTCACTTTCACTCTTCGTGTGACCCTTACCACTGGGCTGACCTTACTGCATACAAGATCCTAATAGCTGTCCCCTCCTGTCCCAGGCTGGGCCCTCCGTGAGGCCAGTGCCAGCCCAGCGCCTGGCTTACAGTGAGCTCACAACAAATATTTCCTTATTGGATAAATTAATCAATGAATCAATCAATGAACTTGACTTGTACTTTCTGCCCTATCCCCCTTTCTCTCCTCTCAGACACACACACACACACACACACACACACACTCCTTTACCTAAAATAATGCCTCTGTTTACCTGTGGGCAAATATCCACCAAACAGCCCACAGAAAACCATCCAATTTGTTTATATGATATGCAAGCAGTATGTCTGGAACTGAATGGTAAAGGCACAAATTCATTTTTTTTAACTCACAAAAATGATCTGAAAATATGGATTTGGAGTCAGGGAAAGGGAAGAGAAAGGCAAAGAAAAAGAAGAGGAAAGAACAAGTGAGTGAAAAAATAGAAGGAGAGAAGGGAGGGAGAGAAAGGCCTAGGGGAGGAAGGAGGAAGAGGAAACCCTGTTGACCCGTGCTCCTGACGGGACCGATTCCCCCACCGCCCCATCGGATCTCCTCTGCCGGGCGGGCTAGGGACTTCCTTCCCTCAGACCTGCACTTCTGTCCCACTGTGTCTGCATAGTCAGGTGATTCTTGGAGTACCGTCAGCTTGGAGGAATGTTAGCCCTTTCTTGTATTTGGATGCAAATTGCGAGGAACACCCGAAGAGGTGGAAGGTGCTGGCACCTACAGAAAACATCCAGATGGGAACTGTGCTCTGTGCTCTGCCTGACCAATGCCTGGTTCTCCTGCCTGGAGGACAGGGGCAGGGTGGGGTGCCTCTCTTGCCCTCAACTTCTTTCTCCCCTTCTAAAGAAAAAGGGCAGGTCGGTACACGCTCTGAATTAAAATGATCAGTATGAACTACCTAAGCTCCAGTAAGCAGATGGCACTGGAACAATAGGTAAGCTTCGGGTGTGCCAAATTTGGGGGGTGGGAGAGCTATTCCATTTGGGAGAACCAGAAGACATTCATTCCTGGGCTCGCTGGCACATGCTGCCTCTCTTCTGCAGCCCAAGCATCTCTGCGCCCTGGCTCCCTGCTGAGCCGCCGGTCACTGCTACCTGCATAAAGGCGCTGCTGGCTCCAGCTTAGGGGGGATGAGGGATCTGGGGCTCGGCCTGTCTGTCTCCTTGAGCAGAGATAACGGAGATGTCACTCTGCGTCTTTCTCTGACTCTTGTTTATCTCTTCCTTCCCTTGATCTCTGCTGCATTTTGTTGTAATTTCAGCCAGTGGGGAGGGAAGAGAAACCCTCAGATATGGAGATATCACTGGTGCAAATGGCATTTACTGTTAATGTGGCAGCAAACGGCCTCTGCCCTGATCTGTGATGTCTTAACTCTCTTCAGGGAAGGAAGTGACACTGCACTTCTCTTCTCCAGGCCTAAAGGCCAGGGAAGATTTTTCATCCAGATCATTAACTCCATGGCATGATTTTGTGGTTATGCCAGTCTGTGGAGCATGGGCACTGTAAGGAAATTGTTCCTTTTTATAGCTGGATAATATTCCATTATTTAATATATTTTGTTTATCCATTTATCGATTTATAGACATTTTGGTTGTTTCTAGCTTTTGAATAGTATGATTAATGCTGCTATGAATATTCATGTGGAAGTTTTTGTGTGGACATAGGGTTTCACTTTCCTAGGTGTATACCTGGGAATGGAGTTGCTGGGTCACATGACAACTCTAACCTTAGCCTCTTGAGGAACTAGGCAGTATATTCTAGCATTGCCAGCCGAGACCAGGGCCGAGCATCAGGACCTCAGTTCCTGTCCAATCCCACTGTTCACATGCCGTGTGACCCTGTGTTGGCTTTCCTGAGCCTTTTGTCATCTGCATAAGGAAGATTCTGTGCCGTGTCTGCTTTTGGACGGTGATGGGGAGGATATCATGAGGTAGTGTGAAAGCCACTGGAGGTGAAAGCACTGTATACATATTGGTCGTAATTACGGCTATTTCTTAGCTTGGGTTCCTGTACTTTGCCTCTCTGCACATTTTTGTTCTTCTTTCCAAAACCCCACCTCTGGCTCCCCTGGGATCAAATCCTCCTCTCAGAAAAGTTTCTGTCATCAGTCATTCCTAAGCTCATGTCATTCCATCGCCTCGCGCCTGGTTTATCCACTTCCAAACCATTCTCCAGCAGGCCAGCAGAAGCATCCGTCTGACACACAGGACTGATCCTGCCCACCCAGCCTCAGTAGTTCCAGCAGCCCATTAATTTACTTACTTAATAAAAGTCAGGCAAAATTTAGCCATCACCTACTGTGCATTCCAGGCATTGTTGTAGGTGATGAAACTGCCCTCCTGTGGTTTACGTTCAAGAAAGGAAGACGGAAAGTAAACAGGAAGATACAGAAAGGAGATGACCTTAGACAGTGAGAAGTTACATGAGGATAGCAAAGCCAGGGGATAAGACACAGTGATAGGAACAGGGCCAACGCTGGATATTTGAGCTCCACCCCAAGTAGGGGACCACGTCTAATGCAGGATGAGAGGCTTAATAGAACAATCAAACAGCAATCACAGAGCCTGACAATGAGAGGGGCTCCACAGAGCTGCAGAATGGAAAGGGGGATCCTATGGCGAGTGAGGGGTGAATCGTGGTGGAGCACAGGAAAGGCAGGACCCGGTAGACTATTACAAGACTCTCAACTGGATTCTAAGTGCAAAGGGAAGCCTCTACAGGGTATAAAACCGGGGAATAACATGATGGGATTTACCTCTTAAAAAGATCACGCTAGGTGCACTATGGAAAATAGAATTTGGGGATGAAAAAAATTCTAAAATTTTTGGATGGATGATATTCCAAAATTGACATTCAGAGCCCTTCCCCAGGTGGGCCCAGCTTATACTCCAGCCACACCTTCTATGCCTGTCACATGCCCTGTGCTCTTGGCATGCTCAACTGTTATTATTTCCTACATGCCATGGTCTTTCACACTCTTAATTCAGCTACTGCTGTCTTTCCTGCTGGTGTACCCACCTGCCCTGGGTGGTCTCATACCTCTGACACCATTCTGCATGCTTGGATGTGGAGCTAGAACTGGAGCATTTGCCAAAGCTTGGCATAGATGAGGGAAATAATCCAGCAATAGATATTTAGTGCCCAACCAGTATGTGCCTGGCACTGTGCTGGGCTCCTAGGATTCAGAGAGTAATGGGACGGACATAGTCCCTGCCCTTATGGAGTCTATAATCTGAGGGGTAAGGGAGACTGAATGGGAAATATAAAAATGTGTTAGGATATTTGAGTCCCTATAGCTTGAAAGATAACCCAGTGCTGGAAGTGCTCATCTTGAATGCAAAGATCATGAATTCATGGTCTCATGGAATCATAAGCTTACAAAATCAAATCATACCAGGAGAAAAAAATTCAGGAATTAGAAATGAATATTTGTCAAGTCTCTGGAGGATAGGGTGGCTCTCTAAGCTTTGAAGTGATAGAAGAAGTCCCAAAGGAAAAAGACATACGGCAAACTGGAAAAACACCCACTGCAAATATGACAAAGGATTACTATCTTTATTATGTAAAGAGCACAGGCAAATCAATTAAACTGGCTAAGACCCCAGCAGATAGGTGAGCAGAGGGCACAAAGAGACAATTCTCAAAAGAGGAAATACATATAACTGATAAACAAACACAGGAAGAACATGCTTGTTCTCTCTCATAATCAGAGAAACGCTTATTAGAAGCATGAGATAACATTTTTCACCTATTGAATTAACTAGGCTTAAACAAAAACCAGAGGATGGCCAATGCTTTCCAGAAGGAGATGAGATAGAGACTCTCACGCACTGCTGGGAGATGTGTAAATGAGGGCAACCGTTTTGGAAAACAATTTGGCAATATGCATGATGAGTCTTAAAATATAATTTAATTTTAGTAATTTAATTTCTGAGATTTTTTTTTCTAAAGAAAGATTCCAAAAATAGAGAAAAGATCTATGCATGAAGATTCTCTTTTTTTTTTCCCGGAGTATTATTTATAGTAGCCAACGTGGGGCTGGGGCTGGGGGTGGGGGTAGAAGGAAAGAACTAGAGGGTACAGATAGCCATATAAGGAAACATTCTATGGCCATTAAAAAGCTGTTTATGAAATGCGTATGCTCTGTGCTAAAGTTAAGTGAAAAAGGAGGACAGGAAAAGAAATTGCATATTCAGTATGATTGTGCTTATAAGGAGAAAGTCATAGACACATTGACTTAAGATTCCCACATTGTTAGATAGGATCAGCCCTGAGGTTGCTGGTTTGGGGACAGGGACATGTGCTGGGCCACCCAGCGCAGGCCTTCTCTAAGGTTGGAGACTTGGTAAAGAAATGGGGAGCAGTCCCAGGCTTCCTTGGGGGGACTTGAGTTGGTTCCTCAACTTCTGAGTGAACACCTGTAAGATTTTAGGAAACCAGGCTAGGGTTTATTCCACAGATGAAGAAACTGAGATTCAGAACAGTTCAGTGACTTGCTCAAGGTCACACAGTGTTTTGGTAGAGCTGGTACTGGAACTCAGACCTTCTGAACTCAAACCAATGGGCCTTCTACCTCAATACTCATCTGCATATTGGATAAATGTTTGCATTTATTTGTGTGTATGTGTGTGTGTGCCTCATCCATATGCAAACTTGTGGATGTGCACACCATGTATGTATATTCAAAGGACAAGTAACTGACAACTGACCATGGTGGACGGCTGGGAATGTTCTGATTTTATACTGAAAGTCAGGCAGCGACTGTTGGTCACCCTTAATGTTTGTGTGTTTCAGCCTGTGTTGTGAGCGCACGCTTTGTGGCCATCCTACGCATCTCTTGGTAGGTCTGGGTTGGTTTTTCTGCAGCAAACAGGCCGCCCCTTTGGCTCCAGCGGCTCAGCCCGCTGCCCAGCATCCCCAGCCCTGGGCCAGACTCCTCCTGGTCTGTCGGTCCGGCTGAGGCAGGGGAGGCTCACGGATAGCCCCCGGGTCTGGTTCTCTCGCGCCAGTGTTCTGTTGCGGGCAGCCACCACGGCACCATCCAGCCGGGTTCTTGGAGCCGATAAACATCCCTCCCCTCTCATCCCCCTACTTCGTTCAGCCCAGGATTAGATCTGTTTGCTTTCATCACGCAGAAATGCACACGCCTCCTGCCTCGCGCGGCTTAATTAGCTCTAATGGAGGTGGAGGCTGTCCTTGGACCACTTCCCGCAGCTGCCCTCTGCTGGCCGCCAGCCGCATGGCGCCTGGAAAGGACTCAGGCTGTGGTTGCTGCCTCAGAGAAGGTGGGAGCCCAGAGTCCTGTTTCCCAGAGTGACCTTGAGACGGAGAGGCAGTTATGACCAAAGACCTTTTACCAGTCCTGGAACATTGAGCAGCCCCAATCTCTCCCTCCTAGAATAAATATGTACAAAAATGCCTTCCTTGTGTCCACTGAGAAGGTGAGGTTATTAACATTAGCCGATTTGTTCAAAGCACAATTTAACCTTTCTGACCTTGGGCAAGCAGAGGAGCTTCTCTGAGCCCGACTTTCTCATCTGTAAAATGGGCACCACAGTGGCATCACTCCTTAGGTTCCTGAGAGCCTTAATTAAGAATATCTGCAAAGAGCCCTTAACCAGTGCCTGCCACACAAGGAATACTGATAAATGGTGACTATTATTATTAATAAAGATACTATTATCATCACACAGCCAGTAATGGGACTGTTGAGTCTTCTCTGCAATGATAGGTAAAGGCTGTGCTGATCAGATGCTTTCTGAACTGGCTCTTGACACATTGCTAGCATTTGACAAACGCCTTTTTATTATTACAACGTGCCAAGTGTTGTCCAAGAGATGAGAGGGGTATAGAAATGAATAATTCACTGGACCTAAAGTCAGAGTAACTGCACTAAATCTGGCATAAAATAGTGAATTCTTCTATTCCACTAAAGCGTGGTTTAAAAATAATAATGATAATAATAACAGAATTTCATGTTTGCCTAGCATTCTTCAGGACTCAGAGTCCTTTTACAGGCCCCTCAGAGAGATAATGGATGTGAGCACTTTAGAAAATAGGCAGCTTCCTGCAAAATTAAGGTGATTTGTATCGAGGGGTGAAGTTTGTCTATATCCTTCATTGACTAAACAAATCATTCGCTCCTGTTACATTGATAAAGACAATCACAGAACCATAAGATCATGGACCCTCAGAGCGAGGAGCATCTTTACCTGTTCCTATCTCCATTCATTGCTGCCTACAGAACACCTGTCAGGCAGGAATCTATACCCTGTTTGAATACCTTGGGGATGGGGCACTGCTTCCACTCTAAGGGAAGGTCCATCTGTCACTGGGTAAGCAGATACATTGAGTGTTTTGCCTTTTTTCCCTCGCACCGCCTAAATCTAGACAACCAATTATGCTAATTTTGCCCCTAAATATCTCTCAGTATCTTCATCACTTATGCCTCTGCACAAATATCGTTTCATTGCAATTATAGCAATTTTCTAATTGGACTGTCAACCTCAACTTCCTCCTCCCTCTTCACCCCCAATCTGTTCTCCACATGGCTTTGTCACATGCAAATCTGATGACAAATGCTGCTGCTCCAACCCTTTGCTTCTCCCCCGTGTGGGGAAGCCTGGCCTCCTTAGCAAGGCCCCTGATCTCCTTTACAGCCCAGCCTCTAGCCTTCTCCTGGAGCAAGGTTTGAAAAACTGAGGCCCACGGGCCAAACGCAGCCCATAGCCTGTATGTACAGTGAGCAGAGAATGCTTTTACGTTTTTAAGTGTAAAATGTGAAATGGACTGTTAGCCTTTCAGTGAGAATGGTTGTATAAAGAGCTGAGGATGTTGTTTCTAGGCCTACGAAGCCTAACATATTTACCATCTGACTCTTTATTGAAAAAGTTTGGTGACACTGACTTTGGAGGGTCAGATCCTGACACCCTCACACAGGTGAATTTCCAGCCACCTGGGATAACTCACCAGATTCCCTGCATAATGTGCTTGATACACATCTGTGTCCGACTGTCTCTGGTATATTCCTACTAACCTTTTAATGTTGATGCTCTGATGCTGATAGCCAATGAGATCCTGACTATGTGCCAAGCACGGTGGTAAGCACTTCCCATGTATTAACTCACTTAAGCCACACCACAAGCCTGTATGGAGTTGCGATTTTTATTTCCATTTACAGAGAAAACTGATGTGTCAGAGATCAATTTACTTGCCCAAAGTTACAGAGCTGTGAATTGGGAGAGTTGATTAAAGACTCAGCTCTGATGTCCTCGGGAAGCCTTCACAGAACTCCCAGAGGTAATTGCTGTTCCCTTCCCTCCAATAATTCTGAGTGTCCCCTAGAAGGTTGACACTGTTTGTGTCAGTGACCTCCTTCCTACCGAGGTGGTGACCGCTAGGGCCAGGAGCCATATGAGTTTGCATTGATGTATGTCCCCAGTACGTATCCCCAGATCCAGCTCACTACTGGTGCTGAAAAACCATGCTCAAGTGAGTTGGTGTTGGGGCTTCCTGCAGGCGGCGCTACAGGCTGTTTCAGGAGTACGCGGACAGTGTGGGTCCAGGAGACTTCCTGGGCCAGGAGAGGAGTTGTTGGCTCGAGACAAGGAGTGAATGAAGACCCTGGACTTTGAAACTCTTGCTCTAAGGCTTGACTGACCATGGTGGGGGGATGGGGCAGGTTTTTCCAGGGTTCGGCTCCCTGAAGAAGCCTGGAGATCGAAGCCAGGAAGGACAGCGGGACCAACTTTAATGAAGACGGCAGAAAGAATAACACCTCCCGGAAGGGGTCTTGTGAGTCCTAATATGATACATAGCACTACAAAGTTTGAAATACTATTTAATTGCATTATTTATGCATTATTTATGCTTTGGGGTTCGATTATGAAGTAGTGGGTATGAGTGAATATGGGTGGATATGAAGGCTCTATTAGAAGTTCTTTATCTCTGGGTTATTATCCTGCGGTCTGGAAAGCCTCCCTTGTCCTTAAGTCTTGGGGTCCAGGAGGAGAGAATAGTACACTAAGGGATGAAGAAACCTTTCTCATCACCCAGTTCAACCCAATGGAGAGAAATCTCAAGCAAGAAGCTACCTTAGGCAAGAAGAGAATAATTCGCTACAAGGACACTGGGGCATCTGGCAAGCCTTGGGTGCGGGGTCTACCTGGCTCACAAGGACTCCTGGAATCAGGGGCCCCACACAGCAGAGCTGCAGCTCTCTTGAGTCTCTCATGCCTGTATGTCCCCCCCTTCTCTTTGACTGGCTTCCTCTAGGAGACACCGAGCAGGGCTACTTGTGGTCTAATCAGTCATGGTCTGCGGCTTCCCCCAGAGACAGACTGGATCTCTTCCTTTCGTTCTGGTGTGCAAATCCATGGAGCTCTGGTGGACCTGGCTTATGTGAGGCCTTACCTCTGGGTCAGTCAGCTCTGGCTTGGGGCCAGGGCCCGTCGCACAGGAATGGCCACCAGCATCCCATCTCTGCGTGTTGAGGACGTCTCCAAAGTGGGAGGGGTGAGACTGGGAGCTGACTGCTCCAGTCGGTATCCCCTGCAAACGGTAAGAAATAGGAGCCCAGCATGGCTGTTACATACTCTTTACTCAGAAATCTCCATTTTTCATAGAATCTGGGACCACCAAGCACTTTTTGGTATCCTGGATCTTTCTTTGAGGAAGAAAAGTTATGGAAGGCATCCTACATGCTCGCTGCTTTACAGGCAATTCTCAAGGCACCCATAGGAAGAGGTTGCTTTTGCTCCTACATCCCCCACAAGGAAAAGGGGGCTCAGGGAGTTTCAGAATCTACCTCGGCGGGTAAAGATCTAGCCTGAGAAGAGAATCTGGGTCTTTTGGAAGACTAAGCCCTTGCCCCTTCTTTACACAACTTTATACCTTCCAGTGGCTAGAAAGTTACCTTACCCTTTGGGCATTGTTTCTTCTCCTACGGACGGTGATCCTTTCCAATTAAAAAAGTTCACCTTTTCTATTTAATATTCACACTTACATCTGCTTTTCTCGGCCCCAATAATCATACGTGCCTCTGTCTGACAACTGACACATCCCCTGTGACTACAGAGGAAGACACTCAATGCCCTGTGAATTTCCAGGCAGTACAGTTCTGGGCTAATCTCTTCCTCTGGGTGTATAGGGGTGTATGGGGGGGTGGGGGAAGGTATGTGGGGCCAAAGTGCACAGAACCCAGGGTCTGAAGACCAGGCTCTGAGTTTAGCTTTCAGGAGAGCTCCTTGAGTGGACCTCAGTAAGATGCTCCTTCTTCTGAAGTCGGTTGTCTCATCTGTAAAAAATTTACTGCCTGTCCTCCATAGACCCAGGGAATATGTGGATGGGCTGCTAGGGGATCTCTCTGAAACCAGTTCATGGAGGTGGACTTCCAGTTTTAGAGGAGTCCCCAACTGCCATTCCTCCAGGGCCTTGGTTTTCTTACCTGTAAAGTAATGGGAGCCGAACAAAACAGGGTGCCATCTTCCAGCTCCCCAGTGCTGAGCCTCTAGTTCCTATGCCATTAAAATGCACGCCCGACCTTGCCTCTCCTCTCCTCACCCCTCACCTACCCTGGCAGGGATTCCTGTCTCTGCTCAGCCCCCTGAGCCATTCCCTGCCCGCCCCTCCCCTGCCTCCCTCCATCCTCCAGTGACTCACTAACCCCCCCTACCCCCCAGGGCTCCCAGAGAGAAGGCCCAGCAGCAGGCTCTCAGGCTCTCTCCTCCGAGCTCTTAAGGTGGCTACACACTGAGCTAAATAAGCTGCTTACCAGCATGGGAAGGGATGGCATTTAAAGCATCATGTCTTGTTTTTTTCTTGCTTTGCTTTAAAGGGAGGTTGATTTGGGTATGTGTTTGGGAGACGTTCCTCTAATTTAGTGTTTGGGGCTCTGTGACAATGGAGATGCAGGTGCACGAGTTCTTCCCTGTCCCCTTTGGTGCTTCCTCACAGCTAAAAGGTCATTTATTTAAGCTCTGGCAATGTCATTTGGCTCCACCTGGAGCTGGCCATGTCTGTGGTCACAAGGCTCTAAAGCTCTGGAGATGGACTTAGGAAGTCTGGTTGTGTGACCCTGGAGAAGTTTCATTTCTCAGAGCTGTGGTTTCCTCCTCCATAGAATAATAAGATACTGACACATTTGCTAAGTGTGTCAATCAATAATAATAATCAGAGCCAGCATTGACTGTGTACTTGCTATAGACTAGGCACCATCTAAAAAGATTTCTAGTGCATCATTTCACTTAATCCTCATCATAGTCCTTGGATTGAAATGCTATCGTTACTACTACTTCATAGAGGAGAAAAGTAAAGCTCAAAGAAGTAAAATGGATTGCCTAGCCCAGAAAATGCCATAACCTGGAATTCAAACCCAGTCCAGTGGAATTCAAACCCAGTCCAGTGTGACTGCAGAGCCTGTTCACTTCAGCATATACTACACCACCAGGCTGACTATGTAGATGACGTTCCAATTATCTGCTGCTATGTAACCTGCCATGCTTGTGGATTCTGTGGGTAAGGAAACTGGGCAAGACATGCTAGGGATGCCTGGTGTCTGCTTCACAGTGTCTAGAGCTTCATCTGGGCTGATTCGAAACATCTGGAGGCTTCTGTCTGGCAGCTGGGCCAGGATGTTTGAAGGCTGGGGCTCATTCTTACACTGGTCATCAGAATGCTTACATTTAATTCTCCACGTATACTGGGCTTCCTCACAGCATGGCAGCCTCCAGGGATTTGAATGTCTTACAGCTTGGCGTTAGGTGCTCCAAGAATGATGATCTAGTCTCAGAAGTCACATGACAAGATTTCTTCCTACCCTATTGGTCAAAGTAACTATAAACCTACTCAGATTCAGAAGATAGGGGCATAGACTCACCTCTCAATGGTTGAAGTTTTAGAGGTTTTTGCAGGCTACTAAAATCACACCAATTGGATCAGCTGTGAGCCTTGTTGGAATGTAGGCTAGACTGATGAGAAGACTGGGGAAGGTGATGGAATCAAGGACAAAGGGAGCTTATTAGCTATATGATTGGCCTAAAAATAGGCTTTCCAAGGGTCCAAAGTGATGGAGAAAGCTGAGGCTTGATCCGGGTCGGTGCTGTTATTTGAGACAGCTGAATCTGGTGTATCCTATAATACTACTGAGGTTTCCAGGCAGTGGTGATGGGCTAAGCTGATCAGGGGCAAGATTATCATGCAGTCTTGTTTCCTGCTGATGGATCATTATTGAGAACATGGGCCTTGGAGTTGGACAGACACACATTCAAATGTAAGCTTGACTGTTTCCTAGCTTTGTGAACCTGAGCAAATAACTTGACCTTTCTGACTTTCAATTCACTGTTAACGTGAAATAGGGTAATACAAATTGTACCTCTCTCATTGGGCTCTTGTGAGAATTAAATGAAAAAGTGCTTTAACATGACACCTGAAACACAGTAAGCACTTATAAATATGAGTTATAATTATTCATGATTCAACCCTTCATTAAACACATATTCATTGAGTGCTTACTATGTGGCAACCACTGTCCTAAATGTTTATGATTATTGCTGTTATTGTGGCTATTGTTATCATTAGCAGACACCACCCACCTGCTTGGGGAAGCTCTTTCAACAGAAGCTGAGTGTTCAGGGGAAGGGTTGAGCTAACAGGGAAGTAGATGCAGCAGGCTGGGATTCAGGAAACCAAGTCCAACAGTCAGTTGTACAGACTGGGTAGCCCAGGGGGACAGGGAAAGTCCAAAACATTTGGGCACATAAATTTCCCAGGGTCTCCCTTAGTATGTCAGCAAGACCATTTCCTATT
Organism: Manis pentadactyla; assembly: GCF_030020395.1. Taxonomy (NCBI): domain Eukaryota; kingdom Metazoa; phylum Chordata; class Mammalia; order Pholidota; family Manidae; genus Manis; species Manis pentadactyla. The sequence goes on along the minus strand of NC_080021.1, from coordinate 206,871,907 downwards.
TATGAGGCAGGTGTACCTAATCTGGATGGATTTGGGGGAGGTGTTTGTGGGTATCTGCAGCAATAGGTGTCAGAGCCTGAGATTGCATGAGTTGGGGAGAGTGGGCGAAGCAGGGGCTGCACCCTCCTCCTCAGAGTTGTGAACCTCAGACAAAGGGTGAGAAGGTGCTTTGCAAACAGGGAAGGTTTGACAACATTAGAGATGATAAGGATGATGTAATGATGAAACCAGCCATGCTGTTTGCAATTTTCCCCATTCCTTACCTTGTTGCATAGGGAGAGAGCAGGCTCTGAAGTCAGACTCTGCCTCTTATTACCTGTGATAATGTTGACAAATTCTTTTCTCCAAACCCCAGTCTTCCCGTTCTGTTAAATGAGCATAGTAACAACCATAATCATCTTATTTGGTGTGAGCATTCAATGAAGTCTTCATGTAAAGATTTTGACATGAAGGTAGACTGCATTTTCCAAAGTGTACTGGCCTCCTGCATTAGAATCTCCTGATGTACCTGTTCAAAATACAGACCCTAAATCTGTTCCTTTTAAACACTCTTCACCCCTTATTTTTCTCCGGATTTCCCTGTAGCTTTTACTACTTGGTAAACAGTGTACTTATTCATTTCTCTATTGTCTGTTTTCTCCACTTTTTCCCTGTAAACTTCATAGTTTTGGCTACACAAGAGTAGAGACTTTTGGCTACTATGCCTCCAGCTTCTAGAACACATGATGCATGAATGAATGCATGGCTGAGTGAAGGAATGATAATCTCTGGAAGTAAGTCCTCAGATTAGTCTTTTCTAATGCTACCCACAGAATTCTTACACACACTCAAGTTTGAGGACAAAGTGCCTGATCTACATGGGTTGTTTTTCCCCTTTCCTTCTTCCTTAAGTGTCTTAAGTCTGTTTAATTTGCTTAAAAAACCAAATTCCCAAGGAGAAAGAAAGAGTAGCTATAGGATGGATAGAGTTATCCAATTAACCCATGAGCCCTTTCCTTTGTTGAAGAGATATAATATTAGGCCCTGAGTGGGGAGGCTCTGGTTTGGTGTATTCTGATGGGAGAAGGGTGGGGGTCCCTTAGGCATTGACCCCTTATGACTGGGTGCCTGGGAATGTAAGGACCCTTGTTGTTCAGGGGAAAGCAGCCTGACTGCTGACTCCACCTTTTGCTCAGTTTGACCCAAGACCTTGCTTGCTTCACTCTCATCCCATTAGACTTGGGAGGTGGTGTAACTCTTGACCATATAAGGCATGGGTTCAACCCTGGCAGGCTGGACCAGGGTTCAGAACTGGCCTCTGCTCCCTGGGCTGACCTGGCTCTGGTTTGGGAGAGAAGCCAGGATGGTGGGCTGATCAGCATCTGAAGGCCATGGGAATAGGTGGAGGGTTGAGGTCGCACATAGCACTATTGTTCATGCATCACCTCTCCTGGTTTTGAAGGTTCAGCAGATACTGACTGTGTGACTTGGGGGTCAGTGACTTCCCTCTCTGAGCCCTGGTTGTGTCATTCACAAACTGGGAGTGCTAAGAACACCTCATGGGGATCCTCATGAGAATTTAATGAAGATCAGAGAACTCCACTGGGCCTAGAGGAAGCTCTGGATGCTTTCCTTCTTTCTTTTTTAATTTCTTAAATTTCAAGTGTTTTAAGGGAAAACAAAGGAGATCATCAGATGGGGGAAGGTGGCTGCTGCGGGAAGCAGAACGTGCAGCGCTGGGGACGGCGCCGAGGGGAGGGATGTGCACACTGGGGGGATTTGGGAGCCACTCGACTTAAGAAGCTCCAGCTAATCAATCCCTCTCAGCTCATCAGGGCCTCACAATCAGGGCTCCTCTGCTCACCTGCGGCTCTGCCCTGGGGGGAGCTGCCAGAGCCAATCACGGGGCATTGTTCTCCCAGATCTGCTCCGTGGAGAACTCAGGGCTTCCCAGGAGAACGCTTGCGGGAGGACTCCCAGGGTCCCGGGCCTGGCTGGGGTTTAGATCCGGATTGCCCAGAGCAGTACCTCCAGGTGTCTCATGAGGACAAGGAGGTGGCGTGACTTAGCCAAGGTCACGGAGAAAGCCAGATTAGGAGAAAGGAGGTGCTTTTTTATATTCATTCTCATTTCCATTCATTAACTTAAGAAGAATTTATTCATTGTGTATTATGGGTTCAGGGCCTGTAGGCCACACAGGCCACACTGTATTCCTAATCCTTCCCAGTGCTTTATACCTTCCTCTCTAAAGACCAAAGGCATTCTGGTGGTGACTTTACTCAGGCCCGGTTGGGGGCCACAGAGGAGTTCCGCACCCATCCCTCCATTCCCCCCAGCTCAGTCCTAGAATCTCAAGCCCTAGAAATTGCTTAAGACACCAGGAAATCGCGGATCTAATTGGAGTCAGTGGAATTTAGTTTATTTGAATTGACTTGCGCTGAATGAAATGGAATTACTAAACTAAATGGAAATAATTGAATTGAAATATAGCAAATTGGATGGAATTGAGATTAATTGAAATGAAATCAATTGAGAATGTATTGAATCCTGATGCCAGGAGAAGTTTGGACATCACCTCCCTGACCCTGCTCATTGTATAGTGAGGAAATTAATGCTCAGGGAAGAAGAACAGGGTGTAATGGAGGGTCAACGACTTTGACAAGGTCAAAGTGACAGAAAAGTGGCAGAGCTAGGCTTCAAAGCCAGGTTTTCTGACTCCCAGGCCACCACCAACCCCACTATGTCGTATTTCCAGAACTGGTGGGGTCTGAGGCTGGGTTTCTGAAAACCAGGCCAGGTGTCAATAGAAATCAGCAAGTGAAGGGGATTTTGAGAAGTAACGATGCTCCTGATTTTAATACTCTATGCCTCGTAGTTTGTCTTTAACCTCTGAGACTGGCTTTCTGTGGTACTTCCTTTCTGGGCTGTGGTTTGTACATGAAGAGAGAAAAGCCAGAAACTCTGAGCCTAGTGACAGAAAGAATGGCAGGCAAGTTCTCTGGGGGTGATTCTCCATGAAATTGCACTTACTTTGAGGAATAAGATATGATACTTGCCACTGACTACCTTCCCTGAATTCTCTATCATAAGGCCACTGTGCCTGATCATCTACCATTAGTGCCATTCCGTGGACAATGTTAAAAAAATTCTATTAAAATAGATGTGCTAACTGGAGGAGATAGCACATTTCATATTTAATGATATTAGTGTCATAACGTTATCCTATCAACTAACACCAGAATGGAGGGTGGAAAGAAATGTGCTTTGAAAGAGGGAAGTTGGATCAGTGGCCAATGCTCTTTTTAAAAATTGATCTAAACTGCTCTACCTTGGAATTTAAATCCGAAAGTATTGATAACGAGGAGGCATTATGCTTATGATGAAAGCTTTGTATAATAATATTAGTCTGGATTCCTGAGGAAAAGGCAAATGGGAGCCCACTGACCTCTCATGCCTGTCTCTGTCTGCAAATGGTCGCAAATGATAATCGGTACTCAGCAGAATATACCAAATTTCACAAATAATCTCCACAACAACTAGGGGAGGTAAGTGAGGCACCTTTGGCCTCATTTCACCCGGGAGAACCTGAGCCCAGAGATCTTCAGTAACTCATCTTAGGTCACACAGTAAATCAAAAGCAGAAGAAGGACTAGTCCCCAGTCTCGGCTCCCCAAATCCGGAGCTCTATCAGACACATTATATCCTGGTGGCTTGATGTCTGAAATCAATGTTCACATTGCCATTCCTTGGTTTATGGGATGGTGGTGGCAGAATTCATGGGGTGAGGGCCCGAGAAAGCCAAGGCTGGTTCTAGTCCACGTCACAGGCTGGAGCTGCTAACGGGGCAGCCTCTGGAGTGTGGCACCATCCTGATGACCTGTGATGCTCGTCAATGTGTGTGGTCTGGACGCTTGTGGCTGGGCTCTGCAGATAACTGGCCCTGCCACAGCAATGGCAAACTGGCGGACAGGCTCTTAGCAAACTCAGACGGGGCAAAATGACACACAGAGGCCCACTGCCAGCTACCCTGGCTCTGGTGTTTATGGTCACGATCATCTCTTACCACCAGGCTCTAAAACCAGAGGGAAGGGCCCTTTGGAAGTAGATGGGTGGGGTGTTTGGAGGTAGATTTTGGCACAAAGGGGGGTCTTTACCCCACCACCCAGATGTCTCAGATGAAAGTAAATTGTACTCAGAAAGATCCACAGAGGAGAGCTGTGGTTACCCACCCTAGGCACACAAATCTCCAGTCTGGGTGGATGATAGGGAGCATCTCAGGTTTGACCCTACGCTGAGCTCCATGTAAAATCCACAGACGGAGCCTCAGGCCAACCACTAAGTGGCATTCCATTACTTTGGCTTAATTCCAGTTTCCATTTTACTCTAGTTCCAGTAACTGGGTTGTTCTCATGTCCCCTTTTGATCAAGCCTCTGCTTTGTATATGTTCCTGCCACTTGACTCTACTCATCACTGATTCCATGGATATTTAATGAGCACTGTTTATGTGACAGGTGCTGTTCTAAATCCTGGAGATTTAGAGGTGCAAAAGGTAGACAATGTCTTCGTGGAGATTTTATTCCATGGGAGCCAATAAACACAAAAATGAATGAACACTGTAATATCAGGCAGTGGTTAAGCAAGATGAAGACAAAGAAACAAAGCAGAACATCAAAGGTGTTAATCCAGATGGCAGGGCACCATCAGGGAGGGCTTCTCTGAGGAAGTGGCATTGAAGCAGAGTCCTGTACTGTGGATGGACGAGTCCCGTGGCTATCCGGGGGCAAGTGTTCCAGGTGCAGGTGGTCAAGGGCATAGGCACGCAGATGGGGATGAGTGGGGAATGCTTACGGATCATCAGAAGGCCAGCAAGGCTGCAGCGCAATGAGGGTGGGGGAGAATGGTTGCTGCCGAAGTCAGATAGGAAGCTGGACCCAATTTCCTACAGAGCCTTGAAGGCCAAGGTAAGCTTGTTAGAGTTCTCCTTCCTGCCTGTGTCCTGCCAGATTCCCCTGCTGTTGTTGGCATCTGCCTGCCATGAAAGAAGGCGCTCCCCGTGCTCTTGCCGTTGATCTCAAAGTTGGTGGATGTCAGCTGTGAACTTCTCCCTCTCGGCCTCACCATACAGGCCAGGAGCAGCAGTTAATGAGGATGAAGGGTGCAGCATGGGCTCACAAGGCCCCACGTTTTACTCCTGGATTTTTTCTGTCCCCCTAGAACTGAGCCAAATTCCACGTCAGCCCAGGGCTGGTCCCTGCAGCTTGTCTCTCTTTCCTAGAAGGTCTGTGTTAACTGTTGTTTGCTCTGATATTCTCCAAAAGGACTTGGGAAGCTGGCTTTGTGAAAGTCAAACAGGATTATTTTGTAATGGAGATTGTAATTGGAAAGAAATTTAAATAATTCATGAGTTTTCTTCATTATCCTTGGTGGGAAACCTGGCCCCACCCAAGCTTTCTTGCTCATTCCCTTCCTTTCCCTTTCGGTAGCCCTTTCTCTGCAGCCATCTTTCAAGCCTGTGAGTGTTTGCATATGCTGTTCCCTCTGCCAGGAATGTGCATCCCCCACTTGCTCTCCACTTAAACATCTGCTTACAAGACAGCCACTTTCCGAGAAGTCTTTTGAAAATTCCAGATCACATTAAGTCTTCTGGTGGGCTCCTTGGAACCGTGCGTCCTCCCTGCCCCCATCTATGTGATCAGCTAATCCTGAACCTGTTGTCCTGCCCCAGAGAGGGTCTTCCTCAAGGGCTGGGGTGGGCAGTATAGCCTGGTGGTTACACACTGCCAGGTTCAAATTCTGGAGCTGCCACTTACTAGCTATGTGATTATAGGGAAATTATTTAACACCGCTGTGCTTCCGTTCACTCATCTCTAAAATAGAGAGGTCGTAATGCTTACCTATTAACGTTATTTTGAGGTGATAACCACATGCTTCTCCTTTTATTCATCTATGTAACAACCATAGTGAATTAAAAAAAGAAGTGCTCTTTTCCCAGGTTTTTCACATGCTTACTACCCATTTCTCATCATTCAATTCTCAGCTCCAGTAACTCCTACATTTGCTACAGGTTTTCAGTTCTACTTCCTTCTATAGACTGTATAGGATGGCACTGTTAGTTCTTTGTTGTCAGGTGGGACCATGTGCCTAGTTTTGGCCAATGAGCCATGAGCAAAAATAACGTTAATTTTTCTGAACATTTAATTGCAAATGCAAGCCCTTCCAGAGATCCCTTTTGCCTCTGGCATGGTAACTGGCAGGATGCACAGTGATGATAAGAGATTCCTTTGTTCTCCAGGGCCATGAGGCAACCTGAGCAATGGTAAGTCCTAAGCCACTAAGAGTTTGGGCTTGTTGGGGCTTCCTCAGTATCTAGTCTCCCTTTCTCCTGTAATAATAAAACTCTTACTTTTTAGCTAAGGGGTGGCTGCAAGAATAAAGACACCGTTATCCAGGCCTCCTAGCAGGTGTTACCACCATGTGACAAACTTTGACAGAAGTAGAATTTGCTGCTTCTGAGCCTTACTCTTAATGAGAAAGATATGTCCTTTCCATTCTATTGACGAGAAGGTGAAAAACATGATTCCATCTTTAACCAAGCATACAGGGAAAATGCCATAGAGGTCACAGAGCAACAAGAAGGAAGGAATTCATGTTCCTGACACTGTGGAATCATCATACCAGTCCTGGATTCCTTGTGTCTAGGCTGTTCTATGATTAAAAGTAAGCTTTTTTATCTTGTATAACCTAATGTGGTTTGGGGTTGCTCTTATAGCAATCAAATCTATTTGCTCACTGCCCCATTTCAAGTCATCTTGCCCATTGATTCAGTTGATTAGTGTCTATTCCCACCGTCCCAACACACATGCACACAAATGAAGGTTCTGAGAACAGGAATTGTTTCTGGCTTATTTGTTATATCCATAGAATTTAGCATGTTGCCTGCATTAGATTGAGTGCTCAATGATATTTGTTGAATAATGGAGTATAAATAGCATACAGTAATCACTGAAAAAAATCACTGTTAACTGTTTTTAGATATTACTCTTCTCTAAATCTCAAAATACCCTTTTCTATGGTCTGTCACGAAGGCTTGATCATGTGACAATTCCTGAGGCTTCTGGTGTTTCTTCTGCTTTCTCAGATTCCTTCAAGAAAGAGTTCTGGACTCTTGTAAGGCATGTAGAATGGCTGGAAGGGACCTTAGCGGTCACGTGGCATAACTCTCTCATTCACAAGTGTGTGAACAAGCTCAGAGGGGGCTTAACTTGTAACTTGGTCAGTGTGAGCTTTTCTAACAGAATACCATCGTGTTGTATCCACCATAGAACTTTATTCCTCACCGTTCTGGTGGCAGGAAATCCAAGGTGAAGTCACCCACAGACGTCACCCCTCTTGGCTGCAGACTGCTGACTTCTCCTTGTTCCCTCCATGACAGAAAGAGGGCAAGAGAGCTCTCAGGGGTCTCTTTTCTGAGGGCACTAATCTCATTTGTGAGGGCTCCACCCTCACGAGCTAATTACGTCCCAAAGGCCCACCTTCCAGTACCAACACATTGGGGTTAGGATCTCAACACATGAATTTTTGGAGGACACACACATCTAGTCCATAACAATCTGTTACAAGTCACACAATTTATTAGTGAGAGAAGGGCCTAGTGTCCAGGATTCCTCATGTTTGGGCAGTTCTATGATTAAAATTAACTTTTTTTATATTGTATAGTTAGTATGCTGTTAGTATGCTGATTGTCACAAGTAGTTCCAGCTCCTCTTGGGTAACATAGGCTTTGATCAGCCTTAGTGGATATAGGCCACTGTATTTCTTAATATTTCTCACATTGGGACTTTATAGTTTCTGTGCAATAGTGTCCCCTATTTTTCATTTCAGGACTTGTCCATATTTGGAACCCAAAAAGGCTAAGGCCAGGAGGTCACTCAGAGGAGAGTTGGGTAGCTCCTTAGTTTGTCACATGCAACCTAGAAAAACTAAGGAACTTGCCTGATCACACGTGGTCCTTTTGGAAACACTGGGCAGAATTTGTGGCATTCTCGAAGGAAATGCTGCCCAAAGGGGTTGTGGGTGGTTCAGGAAGATAATGAGTTCCTTGGCCCTGGAGGTGATCCCACAGAGGCTGGATACCAGACAGCAGGGGTATGGGTGGTGAGAGGCTCAGCAGTCCCATGAGTTTCGGTAACACTGAGAACAACTGTAATCAACACGATAAATACAATATACACTAACATCTAATACAGTGAAATCAATTAGGTGGACTCACTCTCCTTCATTTTCCAATTTTACCTTCTTCAAGTCCAGCAGAAGTGGAGAAGAAAGTAGAAAAATAAAGCTTCGCATAGAGCAGGTGCCCAAAGATGTCCTGGAAATCGGTTAATCGGACCCTATTCAGCTCTTTGCAGATTTCCCTCTTTCTCTAATTCCCACTGATCCCTTACAGTCATAGGCAGTTAAGGGTTTGGCAAGATCTCCAGCATCATCTTGTCCAGCAGTTCCCAGATTTGTGCAATAAGATCCTCTGTTTTAAAATAGGCTTGTTTGATCACATACTCACAATGCAAGTTAACATATTAATAGTTCTGAAATGTCCCATGGTACCAAAACCAACAGCAAAAAAACCTCATTGAACTTCTCAACTCTGTGTTTCTCCACAACATTTTTATCATGGAATCCTTTTAACACGGGTTTTGCAAATCATGAATATATCAGAACACTTTATGAAACCAATACAGCTCAAACCCCTCATTTTGTGCATGAAAAAAATAGAGGGAAGGGAAATTGTCAGTCAGGACATGAATCCAAGCCCTCTGATCCTGAGTCCCCTGCATGTAGTATGTCTCCCAGCACGTCGCTAAAGCACGTCTGAATGGTCAGTGTTTCATTTAATAGCTCATCTGCCAATGGATCGTGCCACCGAAATATGTGACCAAGACAATGTGTTATGAAATGAATGAATTTACAAACCAGGGGACCAGCCCTGTGCCCTGCTCATTAGGAACACTTTGCATGCAGAACATCAGTGTGACAGGCCTGGTGAGGGATTTGTTTAGCTCATTTAGAGTAATGGAGACAAGAGATTAATCACTTGAACAGGGATGCGACTTGCTTCTGCGGCCCCGCCACGCGTGCCCATCCAGCTGAACCTGATTTGGTGCTGTCTTGTCCCTCTGCCCGTGCTCTCACCTATTGTCTCAGGCCTCTGGGGTCTGGCCTGGGCTTCCATCCGCCGAGCAGAGACCAACCACACGGACTGGAGGAGCAACTCAGCAGCCAGTCACGTTTGTCTTCTTTTGCACATGGTTCCCTTCTTGGTTTTTCATACATACTGAATTTAGAATCACAAACGGCTGCCAGGTCAGGTTTCCGCTAACTCACGTGGCAACCCTACTTGGATCTGCTCCCACCCTTGATGTCTTCTGCCCAGTGCAGGAGGAACAGCTCTTCTTCCTGCTAGTGACCACTCCCCTGACTGTGCTCTGGTCTCCCGTGCCCTCCTGTCATCTCCACTTGTCATCCAACCTCTGTACTCCATCATCAACTTCTCCCCCTTTATGGTTCTTTTCAGGAGTTTACACATAGACCCTATTATTTTCCTTTGGCACGTATATATAAACAGAGAGGTTAATTAACTTGGCCAAAGTCACACCGCAAATGGAAAAATAACAATAAACTCATGTCACATTTCCCTTCAGATACTGAGAGATTGCTCTATTCTCCTTCATAGCCAAAATTCTCAACCACACTGTCTAGAATGCAGCTTCTATGCAGCAACTCATTTCAAACAGATTTCTGCCTTATCCTAACTCCACCAGTCACCTTCATGTCACCAAATCAAGGTATATTCTGAAGTCTTCGTTTCACTGGACCTCTACACCATTTGAAAAACATTAGCCATTCTTCTTGGAATCCTCTCTTGATTCTTCTGTTTACTCACAGTTTCTACTGACAGGCCCTCCTTTTCTAGTAAAGGTCCCTAGACTTGATTCCAAGTCTCCCTTTCTCCTGGATTCTCTGCTTTGCTCCACTGTCCCCTGCTCTCTGACCATTCACTTCCTCCACAGGCAGTCTGAACCGTTCCCACGGCTATATGTGGCGCCTCCCAGATTTACCTCCCCAGCCCAGACTCTGTTCTGAGATCTCTAGTCATGACGGTTGGTTGACCTAATCTCGCCCCATGTCCCAAACTGAAAACTTGACCTCTCACTCAGCCTCAGACACATGCTCTTCTGCTTCTTCTCCTCTTGAGTTTCTTATCTGTGTCAATCAACGAATTTCTGACACCAGAAACTTGGGAGTAATTTCTGACACCTTTCATTGCTCTCCAAAATGTAGCACAAATCTGCCCCCTTTTCACCACTCTTGCTGTCTCCACCCTGGTCAAAAACAGCCACCCGTTCCCTTGGTGGTCTTCTGGTCTGTTCTCAATGTTACAGGCAACATGCTTTGTTTAATTTTAAAGTCATAGATCTGATAATTTTGCTTCATTTTCTTCCTCTTACTCCTAGAATGAAGGTGGCTCCTAGCCACGAAGACCTGGCATGATCTGACCCCCTGATAGAAACCTCATTCCCCTCCCCTTATGCTCAGCTCCACTCACTCTGGCATTTTGTCTGTTACTCTGAATGCAGCCTGCTCCTGCCTATCTCAGGGCTCCTACACTTGCTGGTCTCTTCTTCCCTTTATGAAATGCTCATTTCTTACGTGCACCCCTGAAAGAAATGTTTCCTGACCATTAGATTGAATCAGTCCTCCTTGCCACCAACAACATTAAAACTCTCTGACCCCCTGTATTTTTCTTGCATTCCATTTATCAATATTTAAATTATATGATTATTTGTGTGAGTGCACTTCATGCCTGTTTCCTTGATTAAAACACAATGTCCATGAGGGCAGGTACGGAGTCTTGAGTGCTTTACAATCTAGCATGGGTACTGTAGTTATATAATCTCTGTGCAATAAATGCATGTTGAATAAATAGAAACAAATGTCACTAAACTTCTTTTGAAAATGAAGAGGTTGGTTTTTCCATGATCTCTAGCAATTTACTCAGATCTAGAGCATTTCATTCCAAGATGCTTTATCTCTCTGGTTGTCTATCCCCTTGTCCGGGAAATGGAGAAACCAAAGCCTCCCTTGTCTGTTTTGCAGGAAGAGGCATAATGAGAGGGTGGGCTACAGATGGCTTGGTGAAGCCCTGTAAATACATACACATTTTTAAAAAAATGCTTTGTTGCTTCAGACTGGCTCTGTAAGGAGGACAGTGGGCTGCTTAATGATAGAAAATAGAAGTTTGGATTCTAGTGCGGACTTACCTACATGGCCTCAGGAAAATCTGCCTCTTTTTCTGGATCTCAGTTCTTCTAGGTATAAAATGAAGCAATTGGACCAGATATCCTCTAAGATCCATTCCTTCCCTGTTATTCCATGATCGGTTCATATACACCAAGGCACACAGGGAGCTTATTTAATCAAAAGCTTTGGCAGGTAGTTTGAATTGCATAGAGGATCACCAGGAAAGGACCAAGCTTTTCTCCAAAGGTGGTCACATTAGGATGGCAGCCTAGGCATGTGATCCCGTGCAGCCAGTTCTCACTAACAAGCCCTGGATGTGGTTTCAGGGGCCAGGATTTCAAGTCTAGGTCTGCTGGTTGTCGTTTGTAGAACCAGGAGTTGTTCTCTTATGCTCTTGGAGCCTTAGTTTACTCTCTGTAAACACAGGGGTAATAAAATGGCCTCCCTGAGCTGAAGGGAGGAGAAGATGAGGTCACAGTCAGCAGAGTCAGTCAAGGATCCCAAACTACTCAGCAGGTTGGCGGGACCTGTTCCTCATGATTTTAATCAGGCAGGTATATGAGCATCTCCTGAAAAATGGGAGTGGGTCCTATTGTCCTTTAGGCAGAAGCTTGGAAACACAGAGTGACTCAAGCAGCCTTAACACTTTAAAGCAGCAAATTGTTCCCAGCTCCCAGCCTGCAGTGCAGGGTGCAGTTCTTTTTATCCAGGGATGGCAAAATTGGGCCTGGAGTCACTTGATACCGCAGGCTATTGTCTCACAAATGATTTATTAGCTGAGGCTGCTCTGAGCTCAGAAGTCTGCACACAGCCCAGGGCCCTTCTCTCCAGAAGGGAATCTCAGCTCCCCTAGGGAATGACTCTCTGGAAAGGAATGTGAAACTGCTTGTCCAGTGACACTCTCCTGAAAGCTCCGTGTTTGGCTATGTGCTGAGATCATTCCCATGTCCACCCATGTGGATGGTTCAGAGAGGGACACTACCCTCTGGTAAGAGCTATATGTCTTTGTGTCTGCTAAAGAGATAGCATTTTTTGTAGAAAGGCATCAAATATAAATAGTTTAAAACCCAAACTCTGCCATTTACCATCTTTATAAACTTTGGAAGACTTGTTTGAGCCTCAATTTCCTCTCTTATGAAAGGACGTATAAATGCCTCTGTGTAAGACTCAAAAAATGAAATGGAGGTCAGGCCTTTTACTCATGTGTGACACATTATAAGGGCCTACTGGATGTCAGTGATTTTTCTTCCTTTAGGAGTGGGCAAGAGGTCCCCCAGGGTTATGCAATTTGAAAGGCAGTGCCTGCATCATCTCTCATTCTGTTGCTGTATCAGTCAGCTCCTGCTGCATAACAAACAACCACAAATCTCAGGGATGTGCACCAAGCATTTATTTATCATTCATCCTTGCGGATTAGCTGGGCCCAGCCTGGCAGCTCTAAGAGAAAAATGGGCAAGGGCTACTCTACATACTTCTTATCCTCCTTGGACCAACAAGCAAGCCAGAGATAGTCTCATAGAGGTGGCAAAGGAGCAAGAAAGCAAATAGGGACATGAGATGGCTGTTGAAGCCTGGGCTCAGAACTGACACCTGTCAATCTCCCCCTAGTCCATTGCCCAAAGCAAATCATTTGGTTCATCCAAAATTTAAGGGATGGTAAAATGTACTTTGTTTTTCATGGAGGAAACTAAAAATCACCTGCAAAGGTTATGAATACAGGAAGAGGTAAATGGAGCCATGATACAATCTGCCTCAAAGGTAAAGAAAAAGCTCCTTTTTTCTCTCTAGTTAAAATAGCACCCAGATACTCTCATGCACTGTAATAGGGGGGAAGGAAAGTCCCACCTCCTCGCCTCCTAAGCATGCAGACACTAACATTTCCTGATCTCTTACCTGTGCTTAGTGTTATTCTAGATGCTGAGGACCTAGTGAAAAGAGAACAGGTTTCTGGATTTGTGGAAATATATACAGCAGAGATAACAAAAAGCAAATGAATTTATGGCATAGTGCCAGATATGAAAGGTTGGTAGAGAAGGAAGGGGTGCTATTTTAACTAGAGAGAAAAAAGGATCTTTTTCTTTACCCTTTGAGGCAGATTGTATTATTATCTCCATTTTACAGATAAGGAAATTGAGTCTCAGAGCAGTGAATTTACTTTCTTACAGTTTTTAAGTGGCAAGATAAGGCTGCATGCCAGGTTGTTGGCTACAGAATTTGTACCTTTGCCACTCTTTTATGTTGCTTGAATGATGGTGGAGGTTTCTTGCGATTTCCCTGCTGTATGGTGTCTTGGTCAGAGGGGTCAGCAAGCTCCACCAGCAAAGGATTCTGCTCAGATCCTGCCGTTTCTGCTGCCGGCCGACTGCCCAGCCAACCAGAGCAGGCGATCATCCAGACCACAGAATCTGAGCTGTAGCTGTGAGCATTTACTCCCTACAAATGTACTATAATGTTTGATGGCTCCACTACTGCTGAATATTTCCAGTAAAGATAAGGCAGGTTGCAGTCTTCCCTGGTCTGGTGGGAGCCGTGGTCAACATTGACCACTTCCTGGCAAACGCTGTGACTGGCTAACAAAGGAGATCTGGGGAGAGTGAGTTTGCAGCCTATGCACTGAGAACCCCAGTGATGCCATGCAGCCAACAGAGTCATGCTGGCACCACTGGCTCTGGGGGTGCACTGTAATCAGACTCTGTCTTCTCAGTGCTCATTCTCATTGCTCCCCTTAGTAGAGTCCACAGAATAATGGTGATAGATTAGAATATTTTCCAGCAGTGAGTCTTTCCCATCCCTCTCCCCTTGGTGGGGTATAGTTCCCTGCTCCACGTTGGGATTGGCTATGAGGCTTGATGTGGCCAGTGTAAGGCGAGGAGAGGTGACACCATTAAAGATTGTAAATGTGCAGGTGCCATCTGGTTTGTTCTCTCAAGCTCCTGTGAACCACCGTGGGAACAGGCCTGAGCAGTTGCTACTCCAAGGAGAATGCAGGCACATGTGGATGAGATGCACACCAGGTCTAGAATAAGAGTGGAGAAATGTAAAAGCTTGCTGTTGAAGCCACTGAGTTTTGGGACAGTTTGTTAGGTAGCATGTGTGCAGCAAGAGCTAACTAATTCAATCGTCAACAAAATAATTCCCTGCCACCTCTTCAGGAAGGTGGAATTTGTGCTCATAGTGTCCCATCCATCGGAGACAGGATTTCTCTCTCTAACCATCATTACTGCATGTCTAAAGTACAATTGCTAAGAAGATGTCTTGGAGACAAGAAAACCTGGGCTTTAATTCCTGTTAGGCCCCTTGCTAGCTTTGGGGAATCATGAACTTTCCTATGCTTTAATTCTCTCCAGTGTAAAATGAGATTATTAATAATGTTTACCTTCATAGGCTGTGGCAAGGATTCAGTGTATCATATACGTGAAGCATGGCACTTACTACATGCTCAGTAAATGTTTCAATTTTTGTTACATGTTTTCTTAGATAACTTTATAATAACCCTTTGAGGCAGATTGTATTATTATCTCCATTTTACAGATAAGGAAATTGAGTCTCAGAGCAGTGAATTTACTTTCTTACAGTTTTTAAGTGGCAAGATAAGGCTGCATGCCAGGTTGTTGGCTACAGAATTTGTACCTTTGCCACTCTTTTATGTTGCTTGAATGATGGTGGAGGTTTCTTGCAATTTCCCTGCTGTATGGTGTCTTGGTCAGAAATATAAGCCAGAAACCTGAATAACGGAGATGTCTCCTAGCCCAGCCTTTTCCAAAGTAGGAACTCTGGACTGTTGATGGCCCAGGAGGTGATCAAGATGGGACAGGACACCAAAGACATTGAATCATATTGTAAGAAAGTCATTTCCTTTTCAATAACCTTTAAAATGTCAAGGGAAAAAAAGAAAACATCTTAGTTGAGTGCTAATGGTCTTTAACACTTCTAACATTTGCTAATCTCCTCACTTCTATCCTTTTTTTTTTTTTTAATAACAAAGTAAGAGCAGGTTGCAGACACAAAGCCTCTGGAAAGTCACAGTTCCTGTTAGGATTTCATTAACAGTATTTTTTCATTATTATTTATTGTTATTTTTACTGCTGTTGTTATTGTTATTTTTCCTTCTGGCTTTCCATTTAGGTCATTTAAAGTCACCTCCCCTCTCCCCACAACATGTATCTATTTACTTTTATTTTTGCATTTTAATATTTTTTCAAGTTTTGTGAAGTTATAATTGACATATAACACTGTATTAGTTTAAGGTGCACTACATAATGATTTAATGTATTTATATATTAGGAAATGATTACCACAATAAGTTAACATCCATCACCTCACATAGTTACAAAACTTTTTTCTTGTGATGAGTTGCTAAGAGATCTACTTAGCAACTTTCAGATATACAATACAGCATTACCATGCATTTATTTAACTAAAAAGTATCGACTTAAGAAAAAACAAGTTAAGTAAATAAATAGTACAAGTGGCCTACGCGTAGTAAAAAATTCTGATGGCGGTAGTGGACTGACAGTAGTTAGGGAAACGCTGTTTCATGAAAGGGTTTTGCATTTTACTTTTGTCTGGCAGCCTTCCTTTTGCCCCTCCTCTACTCCCAATCCCCTAGTTTAGTCCTCATATAAGTCCAGATAACTTACAAGGATTAATTGACAACAAAACTGGGTATAGTTGTATATATTCAAGACATAGACGCTAACTAAGCCTGTTTGTTTGAGATCATGTAGCCCACTAAAACATACACAAAACTGGACAGCAGGGGCCCTGGGTTCGCTCCTGGTTCCTCCCCCTGCTTAGCTGTGTGACTGTGAACAAATGGCTCCAGCTCTCTGAGCCCCAGTTGCCCCGTTTATAAAATTAGGCCTTTTAACTAGATGATCTCTAAGGCCCTTCCCAATTCAAAAGTGTGTGAATATTTTCAATATTATTTTGATTAAAAGAATCACTTTACCATTGAGAACTTCAGATGTTTTTATAATAAAACCCCAGAATCAAGGGCAACACTATATTTGCAATAGAAAGTTCATTAGCATATTTTGATAGTTTTTGATCATTTTTGCATGTATTAAAATGAAACATTTGGTAAAAATTAAACATTACATGCAAATGAGTGCAACAAGCCTACTTTTGGAATAATAATTCATTATCTCCCTTATAATATATGTGAGTGGCTTCTTTTTTTCCCCAGTACACCGTAGCTATTAAGTCAGCATGTTGGAAGTTTACCAAGAAAGTATAACAGAGGATCCAATCTTTCATTTGCATAAATCCCAGAATTACACCTGTCGAAATTATACACTATTAATAGGTGACAAGACTGTCACTTGATGTTCATTTATAAAGTTGTCACTGGAACCTAATGAACATTTAGGACATATTTCAGGAATTGTTGTAAATTTTTTTTTTTTTTTTTAGCAAGAAAGAGGGAAGTGTATTTGTGATTTGTGCCACAGCAAAAAGTTTTCACACTGGAAGGTACTTCTAGCAGAGGTATTAAATTTTCCTCTTGCTCATTTTCCCCTCTTTGTTTTTGCAAATACAAAATCATATAATTATGATACTAATGGAAGGAAATCTGAGGATCTTTTGCTTTGACACCTTCATGTTAGAGGTGAAGAATTTTGATCCAGAGAGGTGTAGCAACTTGCTGGTGGTTACACATTTAGTGGTGCTGGTGGGACTGGAATCCAAGTCTCCTGAGTTCTTATTCAGTGTGGTTATATATTTCACATATATTGGTATGTAAGATATAAATACAGAGACTATAAATATATACATGCACATACAACAACCATTAAGTATGTAGATTTATCTCCAAGGTCAATTAGAGAGAATCAGTAAGTTAGTCAAGTTTCTCAGCAATATGGTAGTTGTGTTTCTTCCTTGACCTCTTTCTGGACCAGCCACCCCAGGCGAGTGATCTTTGTTCTCTCTGCCTGGCCAGTGCTTACTGCCCAAGCTCCAGAAGTAGTAAAGAGTCTCTATCCTGAGACTACAGGGAGACAGGTAAGCAACAGCCTCCAACCTTCAACTTGCTCAGTCTATACACAGAAACACTATACTCTTGAGAGGTGCACAATAGGACTGGGGTGGGTTACAAGCAGGTTAGAAGCTGCAGCATCAGAACCACCTGGATTTGACTCTTTATTCCTCTCTATGAGCTGTAGACTTTGGAAAAATTAATTCGTTCTGTGAGCTTTATCTAAATCGTAAAATAGAACTAACTATACCTACTTCATAGGATGGTTGATAACATGAAATGAAAGGTGAAAACTCAGGAGATTTTGGACAAGTAATTTTCACAGGCTGAGTGATCACTAGGTAGCAGTATCCCCTGATAATAACAGCAGTGTTCCCTGAAAATGCTCTACTGTTTCATTCTTCCATGTTGTCCTACCCAACCTCTTTTCTCCCTGGAGAAATGCAATCTAACAATCAAGAAGCAACTGTGAGGTTTCCCCCAGCCGCGTCGATGAGATGGGAATGAAACGATGGACACTACTGGTTGAACCCTTGTCCATGCCTTGTGCTGGAAGTCATACCATGTTCTGAGATTCCATTACAACGGTTGTCTTGTAGATTGTGCATCTTGTAAACCTCCATCTATCTGTCACCCTCTGAACTCAACATAACTACTGGAGAGCAGAAACCATGATCCACTTATCTGTGCAGCCCCGGTGCAGGTTTTCAGTCACTCTGTGGAATTGATGGATGGTAAGATTAGGGCTATAATGGATGAATCAGTACATGTTGAATGAAAATACCATAGAGAACATTCAAATATCAGATTGGAGATTGGGCTAATGGCTCTAAATTTCCTTCCAAACGTAAGATTGTTGGTCTAGCTGTCCCCGTGTTCAAATAAAGCCCCTCATGTTGGAGTCAGGAATAAAAGCAAAAAGCAGAGACACCAAGATCTCATGCATATTTGAGCTCCCCGGCCTCCCTAACAGAGGCCCAGACGTGGATTCGCAAGCAATCACACATCTGGAGCTATTCTTCACCCTCCTGCCTTGGCAGAATCCCTGTGGCTTTTCAGCAGAATGTGCATGAGGGTATTATAAATAACCACCCAAATGTAATGCCACCCAGCCCACTGAGTTAAATATAGACACTGGATTAGCTCCAGAAAGGAGGGGACAAGTGATTCCCAACTCAAAGAAATTGTTATGAATTCCATTTGCTGCGTGAATATGTACAGTGCCTGTTTCCTTCTGTAAGGACACCAAAATAGCAATTAACTCAAGGCTAATATTATACCTGCTACTGTCTCCCCTGCTTAATCTCTCCCCATCTGGATCCCAACACAGATGCTGATGTGACTAAATGTGTATGTCAAATGACAGCTCTCACCACACCTGTTCTAAGTATACCTGCGCTGCCCCCAGCTTTCCGCCTTTGCTTCCCTTGATGGGAGAAAGTGTTTCATGAATTATAGCATAGCATCTCTCACTTTTAGATCTTGGATCTCAGTAGGGTAGTGGGAAGGACTGACCTGTGACTTGAGTCAAAAACCGGTTGAGTCCTTGCTTCACAACTTACTAGCTGGGTGGTCTTGGCAAAGTTACTTGACCTCTCTGAGTCTTATCAGTTTTTGCACTTACAAAGTGGAGATAATCTTGTTTACTTGATAGCATGTTGGGAAGATTTCACAAGATAATCTATGTACGATGTCTGGTCCACCAGCAGACTCTGAGAAAATGATCCATCTCCTTCTCACCTCATCATCTCATTTCATAGACCTCTGGAGATGAAGTGGGCATTAGTGATTATCTGGTTCACTGCTTGCATTTAATAGATGAGAAAATTGAGGATTAGAGAGGTAAATAATGTTCAGAGGTATCAGGTGAAGATTGATCTGGGACCAGGATTCATGTGTACTGCCCTCAGAACAAGGGTTCTTCCCAGTGTCATTCTTTCATTTATTCATCCGTGCTATGTATTCATGTTTTGATATTTGTTGAGCACCTATCAAGCTGTAAGTACTGAAGATACGAAAAAGGACAAGCAAATGCCACACTCGCCAACACCAAAAGGGCTCCCGAGTTGGCACAGAAACAAGCTAATAATATTAGCCAACAATTTTTTTAGCTCTCTTCATGCCCCATTAATTGCTGGGAATTGTTTTAAGCACTTTACATACTTAGCTCCTTTCATTCTCCCCAAATCATGTGAGATATAAATAACATTGTCTTCCCAATTCCACCTTTGAGAAAAGACAGGCGGTTAGATGATTTGCACAATTATGTAGCGAGTAAGTGGTTGTTACAGGATTCGACCCCAGGCACGGTTGTTCTCAAGTTCATGCCATTAATTATTAAATTATACCATTTCTTGATGCAGAAACAAGACCAGCGATTTCAACATAACAATCTGGGGAAGCACAAGGACCATAATAGGAATTCAACACTTGGCCACTCCAGCCATCCAGTGAGAGTCAGGGAAGGGGCTGATTCGGGAAGTGACGTTGGCCATCTGACATTGTTCATGATCTTTAATATCATTAACTCCAAAGATGAAGATCTCTTAGAATTACATGGGACCAGGCCTAAGACTCCAAGTGAATCACAGAAATACAAAAGAGTGGAGACCGTCCCTGAGTGTGGTAGCATCTTAAATTTGAAAAGCACTTTCATACCTATTATATGTGCAAGCTGAAAAGTACCAACTTTGTGATGAGGGCAGGGTGTAAATTATAATCCCTATCTTGCAAATAAGAAGACCTAGACTCAGAGACAGTAGCTTTGAACAAAGATGCTAAGCAAGACTGCAGAAGAACTGGGGATAAGATGTGTTTCTCCTAGTCAGTCAGGGCTCTTTCTACCCTTTACCCCGATCTTCCCTCCACCCTTTATTTCTGGTTATCTAGCCTAAGAATCAAGAAAACCTCAATAATTTATACAGAGAGATAATTAGCCTGCCCATCAGACTGTCTTTCCAAACATCCAGTACTGTTGTAATCACGGTTTGGCTCTTAATCTCAGATAAATCTCAATGAAGACCTCAAACAAGAGCCTGCAGGATAGATATTCTGCATTGGTGGCTAAAGTGAGAGGTGTTTGTTGCTGGAAGAGTGAAGCTATACAGGGAATGATAAAGTTGTATTCTTGCCCTGGGAGAAAGATTTACCAACCTTATAGTGAACAAAAGTAGGGCACAGATAAGCCCATTGTTTTTTTTTTTTTTAAAGGAAATGTACTTTGGGATCACACAGAGGTTTTCCTCTATATGACAAGAAAGTGATAACATTATCTGTTGGAAGCTTTTTAAAAGACAGCCATAACACTCTGATGGCCCAGCACATAAAACTCAGTGGCTTCTGGCAGCATATCACTTTGAAGACAACTTTCTGATTGGAAGAGTCAGCAATGAAATGGATCCCTAAGTAGACTGGACTGTTACGTGAGTGATGTTCGGTGTGAACAAGTTTACACTGTGCTATCATCAAATAGTTCTCAACATCTGGGTCACTTATCCCTCGAGAGCATGATGTAAAACCAACAATCTTCTCTTAGAAAATGTACACAGGCATATCTACACAAAATTTTAATACATCTTCAAGGAGTCCACAGACCACCCTGAGACCTAAACATAGACCCCTAATGATCCATAGACAAGAGATTAAGATCTCAGAGGTTTTTATTGCTTATTCTTAAGAGGTATTGGATTGTGAATTTCTAGGAAAACTGTATCTTATTCATTATTATGCCCACAGTGACTAGGAACACAATGGGTATTCAAAAACCTTTGGTTGAGCTGAACTGATCTAAAATAGAGTCAAGTGCTATATCAGTTAGCTATTGCTGCATAACAAACTATCCCAAAAGATAACAGCTTAAAACAATAGCCATTTCTGTAGCTTGTGGTTTTACAGGTTAGCAATCTGGACTGAGCTTAGCTGGGTGGTCTTTTCAGTCTCAGCTGAAAAGTTCCCCCACATGTCTTTGGTCAGTAGTAAAGCAGCTACAAGTTGTTTTTCCTCATATTAGCCAGGCTTTATAACATATCAAAGGCCTTGAATGAGACAGCTTGGTTGACTTGTCTGTGGTCCACATGGTCTGTCATCTTTAGTCAGTGAGATAGGAGCTGGTTCACATGATAGAGACAGGGAGAAACATACCTTTGAGCTCAGGTAAATTCATTCTTTCTAAAAATCTCTAAGTCTTCTGATTCAACTTTAAAGCCAGGTGTTTCCAGAAGGGGTCAGGTTCTTATAATGGATCTATCTAAATGCAAACAATGTTGATGTAGGAGGAAAAACAATGATAATAATCATTATACAAGAGATGTGTTGTTCTTTCAACTCTTATTAACCTGGATTTTGTTTAAGAGGTTTCCAATTAGCTTCTTGTATCTGCACAGTTAACATTTTCTGAGCTTTTCTCTTCAGACCCTCTCTCCCCAAGCCTTCAGCCTTCATTTCTGCCCATGGAGGCTCATAGAAATAACTGGAATCAGTTTCAGATGCTGAGGACACTGTCTCTCTCTCCCTTATCCCTTTTCCACCATCCTTTTAGGAAACACAACTCTAGTTGGCCTCTGTTTAGTCTCCTCTGCCTCCTATTGTCTCCTCTTTGCCCATAGCTGGAAAAGAGCAAAATCATCAATTCAAAGAAATATACAAATGACTCAGATCCTTGAACACTATGCCTTGTGATCAGGGATGACATCACCCTTGGGTGGCTTGGAGCTGAGCACTCCCAAGGAGGCTGGCAATGGCATGGCTGCTGGGGCAGAAAGGACGCCATGAACAGCAGAGGGACAGGGGTGAGGGGTGGTAACCAGTCGTCAATCAAGCTAATGGGTTGTAGCTCCAATTATACATGAGGGTACCTTTCTTACCTTCCCACTATCGCCATCCGGACTCCTAGGGGAAATCCCTGGGGAAGGAAGCAGCCTGAAATTCCTAAAGTTTCAGAAAGATTAAGTCTGAAAGCTTTGAGGTTGGGGTAATGCTATTAGTGCGACACATGAACAGAAGAGAGAGAACACGCAGAGATCTTCCCACCTTCCCGCTTCTGACCAGAATAGGAGCTCCCCCCGAGGGCCCCTGGCCTTTGCACATGTCCTCATGTCTCCCGTGACTGCCTGTTTAACTGACCATGTTTCCCATAGAATGTAAGGTCTGTGGGGTCAGAGGCCTCATCTGTGCCATTATCATCCTCATTTGCCTGGTATACGGTAGGAGCCCAGTATTGGTCCAGTCTATTTATAGCTCTCTTTGTGGATAACATAGAATTTGAGGGAAGAACAAAAGTAACAGGTCTAGGACATAACAGGGCAAGAATCAATACTTGGACCTGTTTCCCTATCATTCTACAATCATCTGTAAGATTCATTCTCTCTAAAAATCCCTAAGTCTTCTGATTTGACTTTAAAGCCAGGTGTTTCCAGGAGGGGTCAGGTTCTTATAATGGGTCTATCTAAATACAAGCAATGTTGATGTAGGAGGAAAAACAATGATAATAATCATAATAATCATTATACAAGAGATGTGTTGTTCTTTCAACGCTTATTAACCTGGATTTTGTTTAAGAGGTTTCCAATTAGCTTCTTGTATCTGCAGTTACCTTTTTTGAGCTTTTCTCTTCAGGCCCTCTCTCCCCAAGCCCTCAGCCCTCAGCCCTCATTTCTGCCCAGGGAGGCTCATAGGAATAGCTGGAATCCAGCCTCCTGAACAGCTCCTGAGCATGGGATAATTGTGGTGTAATTAATGAATTAAAAAGAATGAAATGTTTTAAGTGCTTTCAATATTCCCTTTCCTATAATTATCTACAGGAAACATGTTCATTAACAATCATGTGCTGACAGCCCCCAGGCTCTGGATAAGTGAGCTCAGCTTTCAATAAGAAAAATGAATTGATGACCTCTCTAACTCAGGCCTCCATCTCTTCAGTGGGAAGAGGAGAGGCCAAAGCCAGGACCATCATCTGAAAAATCGTTGACCCCATAAGACTCTCTCCCTCACCTTTCAGCTCAGGGGCACCTTGACAAGTCTCAGATGCCAAGGACATTCTCTTTGCCTGGCTGCCCAGCCCTGTCCCTCAAGAAAATGCAATGCTAGCTGGCCCCTATTAAGTTTCCTATGTCTTATATTGTCTTCCCTTTGCCCTCAGCTAGGAGAGAGCTGAATCATTAATTCACAGAAATATACTAATGATGCAGATCCTTTAACGCTGTGCCATGCTGTCAGGGGTAACATCACCTCTGATGGGAGCCAGAAGGTACTCAGAGCCACAGGGTGTACCTGGCATAGATGCCTGCGAATTAGTTTTATTTGGCCATTGGGAAGAAAGTTTTACATTAAATGAAATATTGGTATCTTAGGAACTAGAATTCAAAATGCACATGAATTTCAAAAGATAAATCATGATACTTAAAAAAATCATGCTTATAAGGGCTGCTTCATACAGGTCCCCAGTTGCTCAGAGGCACCTGGACACTGGCCACAGCACTGGTGACATTTGTCGTTAAGTACAATCTACTGAGGTACCTCTAAAGAGATACTCTGGGTGCTTAGTGCTGGCCCAGAGCAGCTCATCTTATACTGTCCATCAATATAACAGACTATGACAGGGACATTTCGGGGTATGGCTCCATTCCAGAACCCACATAAGTTTATTTATTAGATATGTGGGTTTCCAATGTGTGCAAGGTACTAAGCCAGGTCCAGTGTAGAATACATTGAAAAATGACACAGGATCTGCGCATTCAGTGAGTTTTTAGACTAGTGGAGGAGTAAGATTTCTATCCATAAATAACTGTAATAGAGACAAGGCTAGGAACTGTGTGAAGGAGCAATGAAAGTGCCATAGGAGTCCAGAGGAGGTGGGTAGCATCTCCAGTGCGGAGACATGTCACGGAGGAGGAAGATTTTTGCCTCAGACTTAAAGGATGGGTAATGTTCGGATGGGTGAAGATGCAGGAGGATGGTCGTCACCATGTCAGAGGTGGTCATCCTAGCAGAGGTGCAGAGACTGACTCCAGGGAGCAGGGGTCTGGCCAAGATGGGGCAGTTGAGGCTAAGTGTACAGCTGGGGTGTGGTTGCCAGGAAGCAAGTCTGGAATTGCTGTTAATGAAGAGTCTGTGAAGAAGTTCCAAAGGCACATGCAAGAGGATGAATCAAAATTAGGTTTTTAGCGTGTGAGTGAAAGGAATCTTTGCATTCCCAAAAGAGAACAGTGCATTCCGGAGGGTCATGGTTTAGGTGTCCAGACTGAGATTGGAGGTAGGAATTCTGGTCAGGAAGTTGGTGAGAGTTCATGCAGGCAGTAAAGTAGGACTGATCAGACAAAACCAGATCAAATCCCACCACCTCCTTTGTGTACACAATGACACCAGGCTGATGTTGTACCTTGGCATGAGTAAAAATTAATAGAAATCAGAGGGTACAACAGTTTAGGTGATGTGCAAAGGGGCTATAGGACACACTGAAGAGGCCGGGGAGCTATGGGGAGAAAAAAGATATGTAATCAAATCATGTGAGTATGTATTTTTGAGACAGGGGAAATTGGTAACCAGTGAAGCATTTATTGGGAATGGTTTTGGAGTGCCTACAAAATTCTGTTTTGGGTACAGTCTCTTAGAGGCAGACTTGGGGCATACTGATTATGTAAGTTGGGCAGGCAACAGGTTGGGGCCACTGTCAATATAACAAAATGCAACTTTGATCAATGTAACAAAACGGGTTGGGACAAGCGGACAGTTTACCCATTGACTGATGTCAGGGCAGGTGCTTTTGTCAGGGGTCCCTGAAGTGGCTGCTGCACACAGTTCAAGGCAGGCAGTGGTGGTCAGTCGGACACAAAGACAGAGGCAGTTCCTTCCAGACCCTCAGACGACTCCAGAAGGTTTGCACCCTTCTGCCGGTTTGAAGTCAGCTGGAGGCTTTTATGTCCTCTGAGCTCTGGGCAATGTGAGTCGTGAGTCTTTTTGTTTTTCAAAGGGGCCCATTGCTTTTAGGTATGTCCCTTTGTCTGAACCAAGCACCATCCTCATATCCTCAAGATAATGTTGTCTCTGGATTAAAATGGGAGGTCAAGCCTTCTGCTCACACGAGGGTGACAGAACATCATTTCTGGAGTCAGAGCAGTTGGATTGACTTTTTTTTTCTTTCTCTTCCTTTCTTACTGCCTTTTATTGGAGGAAACCTTGGGCAAGTTTCTTAAATTCTCTGGTGTTCAGTATCCTTACACATGAGAGCTGATATCATGATAGTATTTGCATCCAAGGGTCATTGTGTGGATTGAGTTAGATAATGCACATAAGTCATTAAGCAAAGAGCCTGGTATTTGTTAAAAACCCAGCAAAGGTCCCTTGCTATTCTCTGCCTAATAATCATGTATGGCTTTTGCTGTGCAGTTCTCAGGGTGTCTGGCAGGCTAGCCTGAGGAACTCTATCACCGTTGCCTAATTTTCCTCTCCGGTTATTGTCTCAGTTACAACTTTGTGGAAGTTTTTCATTTGTTTGTTTTTGGTGTGTGTGTGTGTGTGCATGCATTTAGGACTAAACCCATACTTTGTTCTGGAGAAGTGAA
Source organism: Manis pentadactyla (assembly GCF_030020395.1). Lineage (NCBI taxonomy): Eukaryota > Metazoa > Chordata > Mammalia > Pholidota > Manidae > Manis > Manis pentadactyla. The sequence goes on along the minus strand of NC_080021.1, from coordinate 206,846,091 downwards.
GTGCATATATATATATATATATATATATATATATATATATATATATATATATATATCAGGATTATTTGGTTGCAAGTGACAGAAATCCAAGAGGCTCAAGCTATATGTGGTTTCATATATCATGCTTAAGGAGAGTTTCAGGAATCTCTGGTTAGCATGTGTCAGCTCTGATTTCCTTTGTTGCTATTAACATCACGATGCAAGGTGCCCCCCAGTGGTTTTAGATTCATGCTTTACCAGGTAAGCAACCCTTGAAGAGATGTCACTTGGCTTGAAATCGTTCTCTTGCCCACCCCCAACTAATCCTCCATGGCTACGTGGTTGGAATAAACTAATTAGTCAGGCACAGTTTGTGTTTCCCACCTTTGGAGCCAAAGGTTGATATTAGCCCCTGAACCCCATGGACTGCAAATAAGGGAGGGGTGTTTTTCTAGTGTAGTGGTTCTCCAAGTGTGGTCCCTGGACCAGTCACACCAGCATCCCCTGGAGAATACCTAGAAGTACCAATTCTCAAGCATGCTCCTAGGCCCCCTCTAAAATCAGAAACTCTGAAAGGAGGGTCCAGGAATCTGTGTTTTAACAAGCCCTCCATGTGATTCTGGTGTATGCTCAGATTTGAGAATCACCATTCTAGAACAGGTTTAAACAGTTTCCAGAAAAAGGTAGAAGGATGCTGAACAAGCAGAAAGAACAGATGCCTATCACAAGGTGCACCCTCATAAATCACCATGCACATTCCTAGAAGGGAAATATGAGGGTCCAGGGAATAACAGGACTAGATGGAGACCTCATGTCAAATAAACCCAAAGTCAGGTCTGAAACTCATATGCTAGTTCCTAACCCAGCACTCCCTCCACCAAAGCTCTGCAAGACAAGACAAGAGAACCAGCCCCTTACTGCAAGGTACTGTCCCTGATTCTGGAAACTGTTCCCTTTCAAGGAGCTTTTCTCACCTAAGTACCCACTACCCAATAGTGGTTGTTTTCAAGACCTGAGCTTCTCTGCAGCCCTAGAGGAATAAGCCCTTGAGAAGTGATGGTTATGCCAAGTAGCAGTTTCCATATCTGCTCACATCCTGGAAAACTTTCCCTTGCCCAGAGGTCCTCCATGGCCAGATGACATGATTATCTGCAGATGCTACAGACTCCAAGGCCAAGTTACTCATAGTTTACATTTGAAAATCATCTCCCAGCTAAGGCCAAATGAAATGACCTTTGCAGAAAGAACTAGACTGAAGTCAACATGAATTTATTGAGCAGGGAGCAAGGGGCTGGGGCCGTCAGTCACGGCTGAGCTTATTAAGGAGGAAGAACGGCGCTTCCACACTGGAGATCCCAGGCCAGTTTGGCAGGTGAGATGAACACCACTGGAACAGGTAGAGAACTGGACAGACAGGCTCTCCTCCAGTTGTGCTCGCCTGGACCCAGCACCTGAACCTCCTTTCCAGGTTGGGGAGTTTGCCACCTTACAAATCTTGATGAGAAACAGCCTATATCCCACTCTACAAGTGGAAAAAGCCAGGTGTGAACTCTCCCAGCTGCTCAGGGAATGAGAGCATGGCCGCTAACCCGAGGCACCTGAGTGGAGGTATTGGCATGGGGGAAAGAAACGATGAGAAAAATATCATCATGGTGGCAGGAGTGACATCTGCCTATTTCCAGGGTACTGGTGACAAAGGTGCCGGAGGTGGGACAGGAAGCCCTGTGCTGGGGGCCCAGCTGATGCTAGCTGTGCATCCCAGCATTAAAACAATGGAGCTGTCAGTATCCTGCCTGATTGCATGTGGGCCACGATGATTATTAGGGGTTTTGGTTGCGTGGACCTCTTTTGTGTCCTAAGCTGCCCTAGTGAAGTGTGAACTTCTCAATAGCCTTTCAGTAATTTTCTATGAGGCTTAAATTTCAGCAGGGTCCGTTTCTGTTGCTTATGCCTCTGTGTCCTGACTGATGAACACTGCCTCCTATCTGTTCCTGGAGACATCATTCTCTCTCCCATGGGCCCTGTGCAGGGTGTCCCCTCAGCCCAGGTGACATTTCTCTCCTTGTCTCCCATTGTCTTTAACTAGTTAACCCCTACCCACCTCGTAATCCTTCAGAGCCCAGCTTGAACAGCATTTCTGCACGGCAGCCTTCCCTGGGTTACTGGAGTGCCTTGCATCGCCCTGCGCTCTTTCTTTGAAACACTGTCCAAGTTCAGAAACACATGGCTACTCACTGCTCCCTGTCTCCTCAAGCTAGATTTAAGCTATGTGAAGGTAAAGACTGGGTCTTTGGCTCTCTGTTGTGTCACCACTGCCCAGCATTTTTTAGGCCCATGGAAGCGGTGTACCCTCTGGGATTGTTGACTGGGATGAGTAAAGGAGCACTAGTAGGATATGTGGTACTTACCACTCATGCCAGAGTCCTTCTGAAGGCACCGTTGAAACCAGAGTGGACGGGGAAGATGCACACAGTAAATGCAGCTTGAACTGAATCTTGAAGTGCTTGTGGAATCTGGACTGGTGAAGACAGGGGTGGCCTATCCCAGACTGAGAGCCCAGCATGGAGGGAAGAATAGGAAAGGGAATGTTCACTGTGTGCTCAGGGCATGAGTAAGTGATCTATCTGCTGGGGCAAGGGGTCTGGGTGAGAGAGGAGGAATAGGTTCAGTTACCTAGGTCGAAGAGAGTAACTTTATTAAAGGCGTCTAATTCAGGCCCTGCTCTTTTTAAGCTATTTGGTTCTAGGCAGATGCCTTCTCCTGTCTCAACTTCTCCATCTGTGACACAAGAGTAACATCTAGCCTGTGGTTTCCTTGGAGTGAAGTGTATGGTAAAAAAAAAGTTCCTAATGCTCCTTCTGAAAACCAACCATGATCATCTTCTGCTATGAACCCTTAATAGCATGGTTGCCTACAAGACAGAACCTGAGATCCATACATAGCCAGGTTTGGTGTTTCCTAATCATATGACTCACATCAGCCTTTCTCCCTGGCTTCCTATTGATCCCTCCACACACTTCATTCAGATTTCCCTAAGCTCTTTCACACCTGTTTTTTTTTTGTACATGCTCTTCCCACTGGCTGTAATGCTTTTCCCTTTCCTATCATTTCCCTTCCTGGTCCAAAAGGGAACTCCTATTAATTAGGCCTTTAAACCCAGCTTATGTCATCTCCTCCAAGAAGCCTCTATGGACTCAAAGTTAATTATTTTGGCTCCCATCACAGCTTACATATATGAGAATGATTATCTTTTCATAGCTTTTTATACTCCAGCCCCCATCTTTGTGCCTGGAACAGAGTAGGCACTCACCCAATGTGTATTGAATCAAAGTTAGTGTGAAAACTACTGAAAACTAGGCGCAGTCATTGACTAAACACCTGGTGAGTATCTATCATGTTCCAGATTAAACATTAGGCAGCAGCAGTGGTGGTGGTGGCGATTATGGGGGCGGTAGCAGGGCCACGCAGACTTGTGACATCTCGCTGGTGGAAGGGACTTGGGAGCACCTGATCCAAGTACATCCACTGCCAGATAAGGCAACCAAGGCCCAGAGAAGTTAAGAGTTTAAGACCACGAAGTAATTATTGTGGAGCAAGAGAAGAACCTACTTCTTGTGACCCTTATCTTGAGAATATGTCCATATCACCACCTGCTTTTAAGTTTATTATATTTATAATGATCCTGCCTCTTAGCCACACTGGTTAACTCCTATTTTTATGACCCTAGTTAATGTTATAGAGGATTAATATTCCTTTCTCCTACCTTTGTTATTACATTATATAGCTGCAGCCAAGTCATAGTCTACATTTCCCTGCTTTTAAGATGAGTGTACAAAAAATGACTTCCTAATATTTGAAGAGTCCATAAATTATAAATTCAGAAAATTTCCATGTCCGCCCACCTCCTTTCCTGCTGTGGCAATTCCGGATCCATTTGGTGGTGATTTGTAAATCTCTGAACCTGTAACAGGAGAATGGATAATTCTAAGAGTGCATCTGAAAGAAATAGTTTGCATCGTTTGGAACAATGAAACATTCTGTAATTGAATAGAAGACCTGAGACAGTATGAATGAGATCGTGTCTGTAAAATGGTCTGAGCCCCTCAGAGGCAGCCACTCCATAAATACAAGGTATTGTTGTTCCAGCATTTGTAACCCTACATAATATGAGCACTCCTCATTGCGAGGGGAAAATGGTCTTTATGGGGTTTCATAAATAAAAGCGTGTGCCTGCTTACTCCTCTATCATAGCTCCCAGCTCTGTTCTGGTCCCCAGGCCAGTACTGTTTTCCATCTTGTCACTTGAAACATGCAAACATGTTGGAGGGAACTCAGCAAAATGTGTCATTCATTCAGTAATTCATCTAAAGTTTATTGAAAGCCTAGCATGTGGCAACCGTGTGCTAGGCCTATGGCGGCTTATTATGCCTCTGGGCTCAGAATCTTACCCCTAATCCTACCTCTGGCCCCAAGAAGCTCTGGCCTCAGGTGTGTATTTCTGCCACATGGAAACTCTTCCATTGTGCAAAGAGTCTCAGAGCTCACATTTGTGCAAAGATCTTATGGGTCATTTTGTAAGATCCTCCAGGATAGGGACCATTTCCTTTCTTGGCCCTCACAAAATGCCCTGTGGATGAGAATATACATAATGCCTTGTTGCTGGGATATAGGGATAAAGGAAAACTATTCATTCAGTCGCCCACTCAATCAGTATTTACCGAGCACCTATAATGTGATGGGAAGGCACTCAGTATATAAGCAAGAATGAGTAAGATTCCTCCCTTCAAGAAAATAGATAATAAGGGTGTGAACAAGTGAGAATATAACATGGTAGTGTAATATCTGTGAATACAGAAACTCACTGGGGCCCATTTTAGATAGCTTGGTGACATCTGGATAAGACCTGAATGAAGTAAGGAACCAAGCTGGGTGGATAACTGGGGGCTAATTATTGCATGTGGAAAGAAAAGCCAGTGCAAAGGCCCTGAGATTTAGTCATGTCTGCCATGTTCCAGGATCAGGGCAGAGGCCAGTCTCTCTGGAGTATGAGGAAGGCATAGAGTTGGAGGAAGATAGATGAGGCAGCAGGTAGCTTATGCAGGGCCCTTGGCAGTGATAGGGATGGTGGGTGTTCCCTGGAGGGGCATAGGCTGGTACCTCCTGTCTGAATTACTGCAGGGTCTTTTCACTGCCCTTCCTGATGGCAGTGTCTCCTCTTTCCAATCATCCCTGTGCATCTGACTTGGAAATTTCCACCCAGTCTTGGGTGAGATCATGCCACATCCATCCTCAACACTTCTCAGTGGCTCCCTGACATCCAAAAACGTGAAGTGCAAATTACTGTTCGTGGTAGGGAAACATCCTGTAAGTGGGCGTGATACATGGTCCAGTCCTCCTCCCCCTCATATCCATTACCCTCCCTGTCCTCTGACTGCTTTGGAACACAAGGCCTTCCTTGAAAATGGCCAGCCCCTTCTTAGCATTGGTCATGCCATGCCCTTGACCTACTCCCTCTTTTTCACTGTTCATCCTTCAGGGCGTGGCTCAAATGCTACCCCCACTTCAGACCCACAGTTACAGTGAAGCTCTCTTCTCGGTATGCTTCAACATAGATGCTCTATTTGTGCTATGTTTGACTTACTCAATGAACATAACTTTTACACACATCAGGTTCCAATGTGAGAATCAGATTCTTGAGGACAATGACTGACCTTAGTTCTCCCCAGATCCCCAGCCCTTGGCGCCAGCTCTCCAGAAAAGTTTCTGAGGGGCTGATGATCTTCATTGTAAGCAAACAACCACAGGAACTAAAATTTGTTGAGGATTCACTATATGCTCAGTTCTGGGGTAGGAGCCTTATGCAGACCACCTCATTTAATTTTCATAGCAGTCCAGGACTTGGGGCTATCACAAATGCCATCGACTAAGGAGGGGGCAGAAATTGAGACAGCGAGGGAAGGACCTCGACCTTGTTCACTTTGACACCAAAGCTTGTGCTCTTCACCAGTGCATGGAACCAAAACTCTAAGATCCTTAAACTCCATTTCCATGGAGGTCAGAACCAGTTCACAAAAGAACGGAGAGGTTCCAGTTGGCCGTAAAGCGGGACTTTCTGGAAGTCAAGGTTCTTCATCTCTGAACTAGGTTGCCAAGGGTCTTGACGGATGAAGGTAAAGTTGCCACAGCCCTAGCAGGAGCCGGGCTAGGATTTCTTACTCCCCAGCTGACCTGTTATTCCTAAGTTTACGATTAGCCTTTATCTTACCCACAGAGAATAAGGGGCTCAGACCCATATTCAAAGTCCTTGACCATAATCCTGGTTCTGAGTAAGACCTACCTACGAAACTTACAGTTTGCTAGTCTTTGAAATTGTGGCAATATTTGTCCACTTATGAAGCTTCAGAGAGCTGTCAGTGCTAGACATCCTCCCTCCCTCCTAAAAACATGTACTAAGCAGCCACTTTACTACCAGAAAACCTCATGTCCACCATACATGGACAGGTGACATACAGTCTCTATCATCATCAAGGAGTTTGTATGTCTTGCCAATGGGTTTCAGCTCTGGGAAAGTTCAATGTGACCAAAGAAATGACAGTAAAACATTCTTGGGGTAAATGGGTTATACCCAACTTTCTTGCCACGGTGGCAGGCCAATCACTAAAATCCCATTCACTCAGAGCGAGTCTGCACGCGGCAAGCCGGTCTCCGCCTCTGGGCCCCTCTGCCCACACAGCCATTCCAGTCTCTGTTCTCAGCACTGCCACCATTCCAGCCTCTGCTGGAGCCCTGCCACCATACAGCCCTGCCATCATGTTGCCCAGGACACTGGGCAGGGCTCTTTATATAGAGTCAATAACGACATATTGCCCACACATGTGTAGTGGGTAGCCAACCAGGGCCAGGTGAGAATACTGACCACAGGAACCTTCATTTTATTCACATTGTATTATATTTAAAAAGATAAGACATATATCCAGAAAGTCATAATATTCACCAATTTATGATAAGCACCATTATAAGCCCTTGTTCACAGAGAATGCTAAATAAGTGTTTATGGGTGATTGACTGACTGAGTTAATTAAATAATTCAAGAAACATTTGTCAGGCATTACTGAGGTCCTGATCTTACATGCTGTAATAATTGTGGGTATATGGACCTTTTCTGTGTAGGGTAGCCTGAGAAGGTTTCCCTGAGGAGGTGACATGTGAGAAGTGTTTGTAAATGCCAGGTCCTGTGAGAGCAGGGACTTGATTTCATTTGTTACTGTATCCCTGCATGCAGGACAGTGCATTTTCACATGTGGGCACTGTCTATATATTTATGCAATAAATGAATGAATACAGTTGCAATGGCCAGGTAACAAGTGCTTGTGATGGGCAGGAGCTGAGCCAGTTTTCTCCTAACACAGCCACATATGTGCAAGTCCAAGAAGCTCCACTTAGCTCCAGGATAGCCCTGCACCTTGCCAACATTCAGCATCATCTTTTATTTTTGGTCATTCATTGCATCTGCCCTACAGGTTCTCCTGAGGTGACCTCCAGGGTTAATGCCCTATGTTCAGACTATTGGTTGAAGAATGGGGAAAGATTTTGGGACTCATGATTTGACCATACCTCGCAGCCCAGAATCTGCCAGCATTTTTCCAGGAACTCTAATGGAACTCATCTCTGAAACACGTCTCTGTCTCTCCTGTGGCTTTTAACCACCCATCAGGGATCCATAGACCCTGACCAGAGTGAGCAAATGCTACAACTCCTTTCTACTGTGACTCACAGGGTGGCCTTGGGTGGGTTACTGCTCCCCACTGGACCTCAGTTTCCTCAGCAGCAACCTACTGAGGTTGGCCTGGACAATCCCCAGGGGCCTCGTCCCCTATTGTGTGCTACATGCTGCCCTGCTTCGCGTCAGCAATAGTCATCACCATGACTAATATGTTCTCAGAACATTTCTGCTTAGTAAGGGCCTGCAGGATGGAGTGGGTTTCTCTGCGTGTTCCTATCAGAGCAGAACGCACCCTTCAGCATTCAGAGATGAGCCTCAGCAGGGCCACCTGCCTAAGCCAGGCAGGATGGTGGAGACCCAGGAGACTGGGGCTCATGACTTTCATGGAAGCACCTGAAGCCTGAAGCCTGGGCCTGATCCAGGTTCTATGTGGGAGGATGGGGTCGCAAGTAAGTCAGTTCACTCAGTAAATGGAAAATTCTGCTTCACCAGCAAACGGATGCTACAGGGATCCAGAACAAAGCTTTTGTTTCGGAGGATCTTGAAGCAGAGCTCATTATGGGAGATTCCCCAAACTACGACAGATGAAGGACTGATAAATCTTTTACTGTATAGCATTAGAAAAATTACTTAGCTTCTGTGCCCCTTTCCCCACCTCTCAGGAAAGGTGCTACAGACTTACAAAGGATTTGAGACCCTCCCATACATACAGAGTGAGCTTTACGATCACTAAACTGTGCCTTTTGGACTCATAGCTGTGTCCTCAAAATTGTCATGAGGCAATGGATAATCACTGTCTCTCTAAAGCTTTGTTTCCCCACTAAATGGACACAATGACCACTATCTTCTAGTTTTGTTTTAAAAATGAATAAACTAGTGTTTGAGAAATAAAATATAAAAAGGGCAATGGAATGATATAGAAAGACTTCAGATTTCCATGGGATTGATTCCAATACCTGCACTACTCCTAGAATGTACATCCCTGGACAAGTGACTTTACCTCTTGAGCTCCAATTTTCCAATCTTAAATATGGGAATATTTTGCAAGATTATTGCGGGGATTAAATGAGATGCTATATGAAATGTGTCTTAAGCACTGCCAGGGACATGGTAGGTATACAACAAATACTATTTCTTGTACCTATTTCTCTCAGCAAATACATATGAAATCACAGACACATTAGTAAGATCCGTTGTGCAGTGTCCAGTGTTTCTGCTTCTGAGATGCTGAGCATGCTCTGGGCTTACTGGAAGTTTCAGGTAAATAAGAGAAGGAGAAATTATTCAAGTCCATGGAAGCGCAAGATGCTATGATGCCAGGATCCTAAGAGCAAAAAAAATCTTTTCTAATCAACAAAGCAATACTCTGCAGCAGGTCATCTTATTATCTGTATTTTATAAATGAAGACTTAAGCTTAAAGACGTCAAGTATGTTACTTAAGCTCAGCACCCTACTGAGTGACATGGATGGGATTTCAATTCAGGCAACCTGGCTACCGAGGCTGTGCTCTTGGCCTCTATGCAATCCTGCCTCTCCAAGACCCAACTTCTGTCCTGTGAGCAGCCACTAGAGTAACAGTAGAGCCTTTTGGGCCAATTTTCAGCTGGGGCTGACTTCATTCCATTTGTGTACCCTCATTCCAAGCTTGCCTGACATGTGAGCTCCTACTGTTTGACCAAGTCAGTCCTTTCCAAGATGAGGGCTTTGGATAAAAATTCCATGGAGGAAGGTGATGGGGATCTGCTCCCATACAAGGAAAGGTGGCCTGCCATCCTGCCAAGAAGATCATTTTGTGATTGACATTATTTAGAGTTGTCCAATAAAAAAGCTGGCTGAATTTTAGTTGGTCTTACTTTTTTGTATTTATTATTTATTGATTGTATCATTGTTTAAAAATTCTCTACAGACAATACACTCCCTTACTGCCTACATCCAGAGTGGATCATCCCCACTACCCCACCCTAGGGATACCATCAGGGGAGAATAAAGATTCTAGGGGTCTCTTACCCCTTATCCCCAGCCCCCAACATTAGCCAGAGACTTTCCTGTGATTTATATACTGGGGTTTAGACAAAGCATTGGCTGGGAAACATGTTCCCCTAGTGAAAAAGAATCTGAAACCACTGGCTAGATGTTCTTTCTAGAGTTCTGCCCTATCTGGACATTTTATGGTTGTAAAACTGCTCTCCCTGGGAGCTCTGATATGAAGCACTGATTGATGTAAATGCACAAGGTCCTGGAGGCAGTTTAGAAGGAGCTGTGGGCATTACACACTTCATGACAGTTATTCCAATGTGGATCTCGATGATTACACATTCCTTTTTTTAAAACAAAGAAGAAATCTTTTACTGTGTCTTCACCATTTGTCAGGCACCGTGCTAGGGACTGACATTTCAGGGAGGAAAAGGATAAATAGGAGTCTTGGTCTTGGGAATAACAGGAAAGCAACAAATAAGACCAAACAAATATATGATTACAAACTGGAGAAAGTGCTAAGAACAACGATGATGCTATTAAGAGAAGTAATATCAAAGGGGATCATAATTTAGGTTGGAGAGGGATAAGAAGATCCTTTCTGTGAAAGTGATATTTAATCAGAGATCTTAAGAAAGAGTCATGATAGACGGTAGAGGAGTGGAGAAATGGCCCTCCTGGGGGTGGAAAGAGCACAGGCAAAAGCATAGAGGAGGAAATGGGCCAGGGTCCTCTGGGGAAGAGGAAGGGGCCGGTGGGAATGGAATGAGGTGATGGTGCAGGAGGAGAAGGCCGAGAGGAGGCCAGGGAGGCAGGCAAAGGCCACGTAGAGCCAGACTTGAGTAGCCGTGACAAGTATTGTGTAAGTTCCTAAAAAAGAGTCTAAGCAAGAAAATGCCATGACCCAATTTTTATTTTAGAAAGACCCTCTGACTGTGTCACGGAGAACTGAGTCACTACAACTTGCTGGATAATCCTGAAATATCATTGTCATAAAAATAGTGGCCTCCTTGAATCTCAGGGTGAAAGTCGTGAATTCAGGCTCTGGGGGTTGTCTGAGTAAGCTGCAAGCCTTTTGTGCATGAAGGGCTGGGGCACCAGGGCTTCGACGATCACAGACAGTTCTCTTGTGGAGTCCCATGCTCCGCCTGATGTGCCTCCCTCATTCCCTCCCTCCGCTGGGTGAGTCATAGCTTTTCCCGAAGTGGGTGGATCCTCCTGCCAGCACCCGCCCTCCCCATCCCCACCAGAGGAGGCAGCTCTGCCAAGTCCCCCTCCGGAGTCAGGGACACCACCTGTCGTGCTGCGTCCTCCTCCTACTCGGACATCTGACAGCCTCCATGACTCGTGAGCTGGGGAATCACAGATCACCAAAACTAAAGGGACCTTAGGAACCATCCAGATCAGCCACCCAATTTACAAATTCAGGGACGAGGAGGCTACTCCTGAGGGCCATAGTTAGCTACGGGCAGTGTCAGGACCAAGGTCAGCTGGAAGGGAGCTGTGTGATAAATACCTCCATCCTGGGCTAGTGCTGGAATTTCAACTGAGACACTGTAGGCATCAAAAGGTGCCCTGGAATGGGAGTCTGGGGACTGAATCACAGTCCCAATTCCAGAGCTGACCTGCTGTGCAATCTTGGACATGTTTCCTTCCTCTTTAAGCTGCATTGCTCCCCTCTACCAGCAAAGGATAGGTGCTGCAGGTGTCTGAAGTCTGAGCTCTCATAGTGCAAAGCTACAGGACACTGGCAGGGACCTGGAATGGGGCATCCTGGTGGCAAAGGATGTTTGGCTGATCTCTGCAGCAGCCTTCCTCCCGCTGAGCCTGAAGAGCCTAAAGGAGCTGCTGCTGTCACAGGCCACCCATCACCACATCCACCCACACACGTGTGAGGGTGTGTGCACTCACATCCAACTCTGCTCAGCTCTGCTCTTCTTGACAAAAACCCCCATCCTGGCAGTTCTCCACTCCCTCTCCCACATCAAAACATCTCTGCTACTGCTCTTCCTCCATCATGCGCAGTCACCAAGCTCTTTCTTCTGCGATCTCCCCTTGGATCAGATGTGGATGACTGGAGGCAACGGTACCATTGGCTGAGCATCCATATCTCTTGAGTCTCCTTGTCTGATCCTCCCCACCATCTTTTTTTTTATATCATTAATGTACAATTACTTGAACAACATTATGGTTACTAGACTCCCCCCATTATCAAGTCCCCCCCACATACCTCATTACAGTCACTGTCCATCATGTAGTAAGATGCTATAGAATCACTACTTGTCTTCTCTGTATATACTGCCTTTCCTGTGTCCCCCCCACTACATTATGTGTGCTAATCATAATGCCCCTTTTCCCCCTTTGTCCCTCCCTTCCCACCCACCCTCCCAAGTCCCTTTCCCTTTGGTAACTGTTAGTCCCTTCTTGGGTTCTGTGATTCTGCTGCTGTTTGCTCCTTTAGTTTTTTCTTTGTTCTTATACTCCACAGATGAGTGAAATCATTTGATACTTGTCTTTCTCCGCCTGGCTTATTTCACTGAGCATAATACCCTCTAGCTCCATCCATGTTGTTGTAAATGGTAGGATTTGTTTTCTTCTTATGGCTGAATAATATTCCATTGTGTATATGTACCATGTCTTCTTTATCCATTCATCTACTGATGGACACTTAGGTTGCTTCCATTTCTTGGCTATTGTGAATAATGCTGCAATAAACATAGGGGTGTGTATATCTTTTTCAAACTGGGCTCCTGCATTCTTAGGGTAAATTCCTAGGGTGGAGTTCCTGGGTCAAATGGTATTTCTATTTTTAGTTTTTTGAGGAACCTCCATACTGCTTTCCACAATGGTTGAACTAGTTTACATTCCCACCAGCAGTGTAGGAGGGTCCCCTTTCTCCACGTCCTTGCCAATATTTGTTGTTGTTTGTCTTTTGGATGTTGGCCATCCTAACTGGTGTGAGGTGATATCTCATTGTGGTTTTAATTTGCATTTCTCTGATGATTAGCGATGTGGAGCATCTTTTCATGTGCCTGTTGGCCATCTGAATTTCTTCTTTGGAGAAGTGTCTGTTCAGCTCCTCTGCCCATTTTTTAATTGGATTATTTGCTTTTTCTTTGTTGAGGTGCACGAATTCTTTATATATTTTGGATGTCAAGCCTTTATCAGATCTGTCATTTATGAATATATTCTCCCATACTGTAGGGTACCTTTTTGTTCTATTGATGGTGTCCTTTGCTGTACAGAAGCTTTTCAGCTTGATATAGTCCCACTTGTTCATTTTTGCTTTTGTTTCCCTTGCCCGGGGAGATATGTTCATAAAGAAGTTGCTCATGTTTATGTCCAAGAGATTTTTGCCTATATTTTTTCTTAGAGTTTTATGGTTTCATGACTTGCATTCAGGTCTTTGATCCATTTTGAGTTTACTTTTGTGTATGTGGTTAGACGGTAATTCAATTTCATTCTCTTACTTCCCCATCATCTCTTAATTAACCATTATGAACAAAAACATTTTATATGAGAAGATGGCAGCAAAGAGAAGTACAAGATGTTGCCATAATCACTCAGCTAGTCAGTGATGCAAATGAGATGCAACCTTATCTCTAGGCCAAGGTGACAAGTGATTCACTACACTGGTAGGGAGCTCATATGTAAGCGTGTCCCACCACCCCTGCACAACATGAAGGCCTTATCATAAATCCAAAGAGTGGCATGTGGGAGAAGAGTGAGTGTGCTGAAAGATTATTGAGGGGAGAAATTGGGGTGGAGGGGAGATTTCAAGCATGCCAGGCAGGCATCTTCCAATCTGCCTGTGCTCTGAGCCTGGCCTTGATGTTGCAGGGGCTGAAGGATGCCCTGGCTCCTGATGAAGGAGGCTTTGCTTGCTGGCCGTCTCCCGCTCTGCCTCTCTTCTTTTTCTCTATGCCACTCAATAATGGTAATTTGGTTTTTTAAGAAGTCCATTACTTTCATGTGCAGCTCTAAGAAAATCATTCAGATGGCTCCCCAGTGTCCCTGCCTCTGCTTAAATGCCTATATATAGATGCACACGTGCCCACACTTAGATGCACACGTACTCATACATGCATGCACATGGGGGCACTAAAAAGATCAGTTAATGAAATAAAAAGTAAATGATAGAAGTACTGTGTATAATGCTGAGTTGGTATGATTGTACATTTGTATATATAAGGGGATGGATCTATTTTTGTGGGGTTTTGAACAGTGTCTGTGGAGATGGTGATGGAATATGCAAGCTTCCCTCCTTCCAGTATGGCCTCTCTATGCCCTGAGTGGGGAGCATGTTTTAGGAATCAGGGGAGGGCACAGGTCCCAGTTTGTTGCAGTGGGTGAGTATCCCCTATTCGGTGGAACTTTGGTTACCAGTGTTGATCCTGGCCCCCTCTTTCCAAGACACAGCCTCTGCACAGGGCCCTGAGATGCCTGGCACAGTGCTTCTCCCTACGGAGCACCCACACAGCCTGCTCTCACTTCTCCACAGGTGTCAGCCTGGCCCCCTGGCACACAGTCCGCCACCAGCTGCATTTCCTCTCCAGGCAGGATCTTGTTATCTTGTTCTCTTTCACTCCTGGGAACCACCCCCCCAAATCCCGCCCCTGCCAAAAATAAAAATAAAAATAAAAGGACCACTTCCCTCCTTCCTTTGGTCTTCTGGAATGATGCAGCAGGAGCTCCCTCAAAGGCCAGGTTGTAAATGCCAGCTCCCTACCTGGGGTCATAGTGGGGAGAAAGATGCCAATGCAAAATAATATCTTGCCTAAGTAACTGTCTTTTTTCATAAATTTGTTTAAAAGAGTTTTAAATTTTGTCATCAATTTTCCAGAGAAGAGTCTGGCAGAATCAAGTGGTGGGCAAAGGTGGGTGCTTTATATCTGAGGTCTGTTGGTCGGGAACACAGAATAATTTAGAAATAATAATAAGGGATTATGGCAGGAATGAAATGAAATAAGATGATGCGGACAAACACGAAGTGCCATGCTTGGCCCACAGTTGGTGCTAGGTAAAATGTGTGTGTGTGTGTGTGTGTGTGTGTGTGTGTGTGTTCATGTACCCCTACAGGCTCCTATGGGTCCATGGGAGGGAACAGAATAGGTGAGAGGGCTCTCCTCTTTTCTGAGACAAGTAATTTTCAGAAGAAGCACTTCTCACCACTCTTAGGCTGGAGCTGAGATTATAATTAATTGCTCTTCCTCACTCAACCCAGATTTCTTTCTCTCATGCTCTGGCAGCCCGTGCACTTCATTTTTTGTTTGGCCTGAGGGGCTATTTCCCTTGGTTGAGGTGCCAGGTGCCCCTCTGCTGTGCAGAGCTCATTAGATGCCCGGGCTCTCCTGGGCAGGTGCTTCTGCAGCCCAAGTGCTGTGCTTCCAGCGTGGCCTGGCTCCAGCCAACTCCAGGCAGTGCAGGGGAGGGGGCTGAGGTCCCCCAGCTTTGATTGCACTTACACAGCGCTTCACACCTAAACCTCCAGTGGGATTTCATTAAAACATGTCATGTGGTTTCAGAAAGTTTACGAAAATCCCAAAGCAATTGCTTGCTTTACAAGAGAAGATGAAAAGCATGTGCGTCTCCGATTAAAGCATACCTACATAGATGTGAGATTAGCTCTGACACACACTGGTTGTGAGACCTTAAGGAAGATTTCCGGCATGCTGTAATAAGGATGGGTGTCTGGCCTTGGCTCTTCCAAGCACTGTGGGCTTCCCCACATCACAGAACTTTCACCACTGAATTGTCATCAGCCATTTCCTCGTCTTTATCTCCTCCAGACTATGAGTTCTCTGAGGTTAGGGATCATATCTTGTTCACCAGTATAACCCTAGTGCTTAGCTTGGTAACTTCACTGGACCATAAAATATTTGGTGAGCTAATGAATAAGGTAATGGACGAATGGGTGGACAGATGGTGTTATTTTTATAAGGTAGAAATCTGTCAAATAGCAGAAATACCTCTACTTCGTAAAGATTTTGTGGAGATTAAATGGAATGAGAATCACTAAACTCTTGTCCTGATATTAAAAAGATACTAAGCAAAAGTGGCTTCTTTTCTCTATCCATCGACACTTGCCCTCAGGGTGACATGTTAACTTCAGCAGATCTTACAAGGTTATCAGTTATCCCTGGGTGAGCTTTCAGCATTCTAGCAGTTGACACATGACCAGGATAATCTTAAAAAACTGCAAATTTGGTCATTTCATTTTTCCATGGAAACCCGATCAATGGTACCCAATAATCATGAGCCAAACAGGGTCTCTGTCAATCAATTATCAAAATTCTAAGTCTTGCCTCCTTTCTGTGACTCTTTCTTTGCCATTACGTGGGAAGAGTTGTGTCATATCCACAGGGTTGATTGGAGGTTTAAATGTCACAGTGCACTTAACAACCCAGGGAGGCCCTCAGGAAAGGTCAGCCCCTTTCTCACATGGTTCAGACTGAGTGAATTCCTTGAGAAATTCTGAGATGATGGAGCCTGCCAAATTGCATAAGAGCCATCCTAAACAACTCCCTCACAAGTTTTGGTGGACTTCCTGCCATGAGCTGGAGAAAAAACTTGAATTAGAAAGTCAGTCTTTCAGTCCTTCTTGCCTGAATTATACCTGAACTGAAATCTAATTCCAAAGTGGAATTATATATTATTTTCCCTGAGAAAATTATAGAGAGAGTCATTAAGGTACACATGTACATCTACAGAGATCGTTCTTCAAATTATTCACCTGTGTGTCCAACTTGTCATCAAGACTTGACATCTATTCATTTGACTTTTCTCTATGACTTGACATTTTGCTTCCATTCCTACAACCATTCTCCCAATCTGGGCTTCCTTCATTCAATTTATGGCTGTTTTTAAGCATCTAACAAGGTGTTGCAGGTCTTCAAACTTCTGGATGGATTTCTGCAATGGTCTCCAAGCCAATTTCTCTTTCATGTGCCATTGGAACTTTTTTCTTAAAATCCTGCCCTCATATTGTCACTCCCCTGGCCCCTATTACTTATCAATACATCTTAGTGTTGCCTCTGACTTAAGTCCAAACTTTGCATAATTGAAGGTCTATCAAAATCTGACTTTTCTCTACCCATCCAAACATCTCCCAATGTTCCCTACCTACCAGTCAAGTCAAAATCATCTTTCTCATCTCCAAACAAGTCACGTTGAGTCCCAGTTGTGCACCTTTGTTTATGTTCTTACCTTTCCTGAAATGTATTCTTTTGGTATTTGCCCGTTGTTGAAATGTGTATATATATATATTCACATCTGAAACGTACTTTTGTAAAGCTTATTACTACCTGATCCAATATCCCCCTCCTTGTTCAAGGTCAATTCAAATCCAGCCTCATCTAGGAGTACTTTTCTGGTCTCTTCATCTCATACTGACTTTCTTCTCTGAACTCCAAATACTTTTATGATTAGTCAAAGTTGTTATTCTCAAATGATGCATATGGAGCTTTGCTGCTGCTGTTCTGAGCTTTCAAAATGAAAACGACTGCTGAGATTAGCCCTGATAGGCTGAGTTCTAAGGCAGCTGCTGGCTGGATCTCATGAGTTTGGGGAGAACTTTCAAACCTGATGGGTTTGGAGGGAGTTCTGTCTACGCCTCCACCCTGCCTCCCACTCCTTTTCTAGCCCTGTCCAAATCATTCATTGCAGCAGTTTTTACTGAGTAGGAAATTCCATGCTTATGTATGGCACTCTTTAGCTCTTCCTCTATGCCATGGTCAGTTACATGCTTGCCATCACACACAGTTGATTCAGGGGTTACCTCCTGAGTAGATCCAGCCATCTCTCTCTCCTGTTATGCTCTCTCCCTGCTCCCTGCAGCAGCGTGAGTAGTCAGAACTCCTCACTGGCCCAAGGAAGGTGACTTAAGGCACATTTCCAATGTCTGATACCAACCTACAGCCCTGCCCCTCACTACCTGATAGAGTTATCTTCTTATAGACATCACAGAAATTGATGTCAGAGTACAACACAGAGATCATCTTTTTCCAACACTCTCACAGGACATATGATAAAATGATGACTCAGAAAGTGCAATTTTTCTGGAGGTCCCAGAGCAAAGCAGAGACAGGATCTGAATCCAGAGCCCTTTTCCTTATTTAGCTCAGCTCACTTTCAAGGATGCCATGCTCTGGTGCCATATTTCTTGATTTGAACTAACTATTCATAAAAGGGTTTAGGCGATTGGTGGGTGGAATAAGGGTGTAAGGAGCTAGGACAGGGAGGGACTGCAATCATTAGGACCCGGGGAGGGTTGGGGGAAGACAGTGGTCCAGAACACACTTTCCTAATGATGTAGCAATCTCAGGATATAGGATTATTGCACTGGGCTGTGCATGGCAGAAACAGGTCTCAGGCAGAAACCACTGGGTCATTCAGGGACAGATAATAGGGCTGTTCTGGCAGGATCACAGCCTTGCTCGTGGTGGCAAAGACAAGAGATACTCTAGAAGCATTGTTTTATAGACCTGCAAGTGAAATTTGAATGTTGTGCATCTGGCATAGATTAAATGAATGAATAATCCAATGTCACTCCAAGGACCTTCACTCTAAGCCTCACATCATTCCTTTATCATGTCTTTCCATTTCAAAACCTAAATGCATCATTCTTTCCTCATTTTGGATGGACCAGTCCCTTCAATTTTCTTCCCTAGGGGTTTATTGAGTCGATTAAGAGTATTGCTACTGGCCAGAAATGTGACTTCATGATAAATCAGGTATCATTGGTTATTTACGAAGGGGCTGCCTTTGGATCGGGTGTTCACTATACAAGGGGCATTTTGAATTAAAGAACAGCCAGTCACCATTTCCCTTGTCAGTTTGTTATGGGCAGATTAATCTGAGCTAGAGGGAGACAGAGCCTTTGGTAGCCCTCATGCTGCATGTTTCCAGTACAAACAAGGTGACTTGGGAGAATTTGAGAGGCACCAGAATGGAGGTAAGTTCAGGAGGTCCATCCATAGGAGGAAGCAAAGGGGAAAGAGATCTGGTGCCCTGGGAAATTTGGGTGCCCAGTCAGTGCTCATATCTGGCATTTTGAGATTGGTTAGGATTACCATTACCCTAACCTGGTTTCAAAGATATTCTTGGATCTATGATTTGATTCCATCAATTTTAATAATTTTTTGGCCATTATCTCTTCTTATATATCTTCCACTCTGATTCTCTCCTTCTGGAACTCTAATTACATCATTCATTATTGTCTTACATGTATTTTTTTCATGAATTTTCCTCTGTGTACTTCAATATTGTTTCTATTGATTTGCTTTTGAATTCACTGTTTCTGTATTCAGCTATGTCCGGACTGCTGTTAAACCTATCCAATATTTCTTTTAAATATTATACTCTTCAATTTTAGCATGTTTATTTGGAACCATTTTAAAGATTGTTTTTCTCCATTAAATTCCTCATTTCTTATCTATATTTCCACTCTAAATTATTTTATTGCCTAATTATAATTTCTAAGTCATTATCTGTTCATTCCAACACCAGGGTCACCTGTAGGTCTGCTTTCATTAACTATTTTTGCCTCTTGGTTTATGGGTAGCAGTTTCCTGTTCCTTTGCAGACCTTGAAATTTTATTGTATGTCAGATACTATGTTTTGAGCAACCATAGAGATGGGAGTAAATGCTATTTAACCCCAGACAGACGATTTTTTTACTTAGTGAGAAAGCTAGAGTAAGAGGCTGATGACTTCAAAAAATGCAATCATGAATTGGTTCAGGTCACAACTGGGTTTCAGCTTTATTCAGTTTCAGTTCACCTCTGATTTCAAATGTCTAATGTCAAGATATATCCTGTGCACATGATGCACCCCTGTCTCTCTAGTAGGACTTTGAGCTTGAGGACCATTTGGTGAAGGGAGATTATTATCTTTCCTGCCCAGCTCTAAACCTTCTGTAAAGCCACCACGTACTCAACAAGTCCTGTGGAGAAGAATCAATGGGCACAAAGAATTAGTGCTGTGCTTTGGAAGGTGGGGTCCTACAGATTTCAATTCATATGCTAGGTCATATGACAATGAAAAGCTCTGGTGGCTTATCATTTACCCCATATAAGACCCTCTACCTTCTCTTGCTTAAACATGGCAGGTGCAGCCAGGAAGGAAAGCAGCCACTAATTTCTGTTCATGTAGGAAGGACCAACTCTCTTGGAAATTTAATTCTTTGAGACTTATTTGTGTCCAAAGATATATGATATTTTCTGTTAGTTTCAGTTGTGGGAGCAATAGTCTGTCTTGAATTCCCACATCCCAAGCAAAAGCAGAATTCTCTCTAGTTACCATTATGGCCAGATTCTAAGACCTCTTCATGGAGGGACAGTGTTGTTTACATTTATTCTTCTCTTGTGGGGGTTGGCTGCAATGTTGACATGAAATTGGACATGATATTTTTGGTAGGATCTGAGATGGTCTCAGTATATTTGTTTTTGCTGGTAACATGCACCAAAATCTTAGTAACTTGCACCAGGCATTTATTTTCTTACTCATGGACCTTTGAGTTGGCTGTTGGTTTAGCCAGGATCATCTGGGCTTGGCTTTAGGCTAAGGGTTGGGTTCAAGTATGATCCATACGCTCATCATTCTTTTGCCTACCTGCAGACACTCTTATGACAGGTGTAAGAATATCAACAAGGCTATGATATATAAGCTAGCTTAAAGCCTCTGCTTATTAACATCTGCTTATATGCCATTGGTCAAACTAAGTCACCATGCCACAGGTGACATCAATAGGACAGTAAAGCAGATTCCACAGACAGGGAAACACCGCAGAGGCAAAGCAAGTGGATGCCATCCTTTTGCAGGGGGATAAAGAGCATGAAAACACGATGCAATTTCCCATGTGAGGAGGTAGGAAAATCAAGGCACAGCTACATTAACAAGACCCTGAAGAAAGCTCTAACCCTCTCAGGTCCATAAAAGGAATCCTTGACATTTTTTGCATTAACCTTTTTATACTCAGAACCCATGACAATTCTTACCCAGGAGAGAGGAAAAGAATAGATTTGAGGCTAATAAAGCCATGATGTTGACCTTGCTCCAGCTGGAAATGTCCCTCTCACCTGTTCTTGCTGATTCAGATGGTAATGGCAATGAGTCTATTAAGGAAAAAGGAAAACAAGTGTCTCAGGAAGCAAACAACACAACCACAGTAGAGCCCAAAATGCTCACAGCATTGCTTCAGTTGGCGGTATGCATCTCTACCTGTGCCTAGTGCAGTAGTTCTCAGACTTTAACAAGGAGATAATTACCTAGAAGGCTCATTAATGAGCTCTGGGTCCTAATCTCAGAGTTTCTAGTTTAGTTGGTTTTAGGTGGGACCCAGTATTTTTCATTTCAAACAAATTTCAGGTGATACAGATGCCACTGGTCTGGGAACTACAGGTTGAGGACTACGTTTTGTGAATTCTCCTGAGGACTGTGGGAAGCCTCCTTCACCCTTGAGTTGCCTTGATGCTCTGCCAGTGCTCTTGATGGCTGAGGATATTCATAAGGTAAAAATGTATGACTCTGCAGCCTGGCATGGGGTAGATAGCCCTGTGTTAGGA
The DNA here is from genome assembly GCF_030020395.1 of Manis pentadactyla. Taxonomy (NCBI): domain Eukaryota; kingdom Metazoa; phylum Chordata; class Mammalia; order Pholidota; family Manidae; genus Manis; species Manis pentadactyla. The sequence goes on along the minus strand of NC_080021.1, from coordinate 206,824,850 downwards.
CTGCTGGGTTCTAACCCATTTGCACTATTGACCTATTCTATAACAAGCCATTTTTACTTCTCTGGGTCTGAGGTTCCTCAACATGCTAAAGAAAACCCAAGCATTAGAAGTCTGATAGAGTTAGTTGGCTTTTAAGAAATGCTTTGTTTAAAAATTATGTAATTTCGTGGTATTATTTATTATCAGTAGTTCTGGGACCTTGAGCAGTTTACTTAAACTCCACAACCCTCAACTTTTCATCTATAAAGTAGATAAAACAATTGTATCAACCTCGAAGGACTGTTGTGTGTAAGGATTCAATGATATAACACATGTACAAACTCAGGACAGGATCTAGCACTAGCAAATGTCTAATATTGCTTGCTGTATTCTAAATTATTAATCGGTGCTGTGGTTTTCACACAATTTATTTCACACAAATTTCACACAAATTATTTCACACAGTGCTGTGGACTCTGAAGAGAGGGAGAGAGAGACCACTTTCAGGAGAAAGATAAGGGAAAGTTTCAAGGAGCAAGGAGCATTATGGGTGGGTCATAAATATCCAGTAACATTTGGGTTTGTAGATAATTCAGATATTTAGGCAGGAGCAGTGACATGAATTTGGACATAAAGTAGGAAAAATAAAGGTGGTGCGTAGTGACCAGAAGAAGTTAAATTTGGTGGGAGGTTACATGTGTGAAGCAATATCGTGGAAAATAATATAAGCCTGGAATTAAAGCAAGATAAGGGAGACCTTGGTCTACAAGGCACAGGACTTTGGGCTTTATATAGGAGACAATGAGGAATAATGTTTCATAAAGAAAGTGATAATTGGACTTGGATTTAATCCTGAGCCCACCACTTTAGATATCTATGATGGTAGGTGACCACTTTAGCATTCTGAGGTTCAGTTTCCTTATTGTAACATGGAGAACAGCTTCCCTGACCCCAGAGTGCCGTCATGAGGATTAAAGGATGTAGAAATGAACATACCTTTAGTGGTGCTCTGCACATAGTAGACCCTGAGTTAATGTTTTTTTTTTCTAAATTATTTTGAAATGATTTGGATTTATAGAAGAGTTGCAAGGGAAGTACACAGAATTTCCCCATACCTGTCAACCCGCTTTCCCCCTAATGTTAACATTTTGAATACCTATGATATATCTATCACAACTAAGAAATTAACATGTGTTGCTAATGTGAGTGCTATTAACTGAACCACAGACTTTATGTGGATTTCACCAGAGATCCCACTAATGTCCTTTTTCTGTTCCGTGAGCTGATCCAGAATACCACCTCACTTTAGACCATGATGTCTCCATAATATCATCTGATCTGTGATAGTTTCTTGGCCTTCCCTAGCCTTTCATGACCTGGATATATTTCAAGAGCACTTTTCAGGTCTTTTGAGAATGTCTCTGCATTTGAGTTTCTCTGACTCTTACTTATGATTAGCTAGAACTAAGTAATTTGGAGAAGAATATAAAAAAAGATGGTCACATAACATCAGGGGTATATGCAGGGCTGGTCACATAAGTCTCTGGGCCAAGTGCGAGATGAAAAAGTGAATCCCCTTCTTGAAAAAAAAAGAAACAAAAAAAACAGGGAAACTGGTGAAGGAACTAAAATATAGAATGTTTCTTTTTCCTTCACAATTTCTCTCTCAATTTGTTATGGTATTTTTTTCTTTGCTATTTAATATCATTCCAAATAAAGAAAAATGATATTGTAAATCACTGGCATGGATTTTATTATCTTTATATTGTGCAATGGCAGTTTTAAGCACAAATATGGGTGGTACATTTAACTAATGTACAGAATCATCAAAACTGCACAGTTTGTATACTGAAGCTTTTGCATTTGAATGTGTTTTGTTTTTACTGAAAGCAGCAGAGGTGCTGCACAAAACTAACTTGACTGTTTTTATTTCACTTGATATGCACACACTCTGCCTTCTGCTGACTAATAAATTAAGAAAGTGCTGTGAGGAAAAGGAGCATTGGTAGCCCTTATATTTCACTTTCCTTCTGCTATTGTTTTCAGCATAAGTAATTGGTTGAAGGAGGGAAGTAATACACATAAGAAAGGAGATGATAGGGTTTCTTTTGATTTATGTTTCATAGAACACCATGCCTTCCTTCTCCATCTAAAGCAAGTCCTCGTTGCAACAGAAAGTGTGGCTTCTAAGGGCTGTCAGTGTTCCTCCTTACTCATGCTTGCTCCGTCATGGATGTCACACACTTGCACGTGCATTGCGTCTTGCTGAACTTCCATGCATTATGCGTCCTGGATTCCATCACTGGACTCCTGGGCTCACAGGGCATCTGGATGCTAGATGCATAGGATGGCAAGGAATGGTGGACACGCATATAGCACCATCTCTTCTGCTCACACACACGCTCCGTTTCCCATTGGACTTAACTTACAAAACACAAGTTCAAAGATAAAATTATTAAGAATATCCATAAGCCAAAAGCAGAGTATTACATTGCCTGAGCGTGGAGATGTGTTCAGAATCAGTCACAGGTCGTACATCTGTGAAGCCAGCCCTGGTTTTGTTCTTCAGATACCAGTGTTACCAGTGCTCTTCACCTGAATCGTTTGGTGAAGGAGGTGCCTACCAGGTTTCTCCATGGCAAAGTTAGCATTCTTCCCTTGCCACATTATTTGTTAGAAGCAATTCATTAAGCCCAATCCACCCTCAAGAGGAGGGGGACGAAGCTCCTTGTCCTGGAAGGAGAAGTCTAAAAAAATTTGTGGACACACATTTACACCCCCAAGGTAATTGATAAGCATTTTGAGTAGCTAGTGCTTTTTGAATCTCATAACTCAAGGGCCAATTTCGGAATTTCTTGCTTCCAGTTCTGTGTTGCTGGAACATCACAGTGGGTGAGTCTGGCAGAAGAATCATAAAAGAACAAGATGAATCTCCCTGCACTCTCTCACCAGTAAGAGACCCTAGGTCTTGGAACTGACCCAGCCAAAAGGTGAAGTGACCCTCTACCCAGGAACTCAACTGACCTACTTTCCTTGGAAAATCTTTCCCTTCGTAGGCTCTGGGCAGCATGTGGCGAGGGGGAGTTCTATTCATAGCATCCTCTCCAAGTGGATGGCTGGGAGTAAGTAATTATCAGCCCATGGCGCAGGGAGCTCCGAGCCCCCTCATCACCCTTGGCAAGCACAGCATCTCTTCCTGCTCGCAATTCCCCTCTTTTTTGGCAGATGCTGTCTGCACAAGACGCTGAGTGCTGGTGAATTATTTCCACTACTTCCTGCTAATTTCAGTCCTGCATTCATCCAAGGCTCTCAGGACTCTTAATCAACAGGAATATGCTAACCTGACACTGGGTCACAGAGGGACAGCCTAGAGATCTGGGTAGATTGGTGACAGCTGCCACCCTCTTTCTGAAGAAAATCATTGTAGGTATCATCATACTTGGTGACAGGAGGAGAGCGGGACAGTCTTTTAAGGTCTTTTCCAATCTGGGGAGTCTATGAATATCGCTACCAGCTGAGAGTGATTCTCTATGCTTTATTCATCGTGAGCATGACGCAAATCCAGAAAGCAGCCCTCTCAAAGGTAGGTGGCCGCTATGCCAGGCATCCAGACAATTAGCAGTCTGAAAACACTTGCTGTGGAAAGTCCTTGAGTTTTTTTTAAAGGTCATTTCAGGAGTAGTTGGAAAAAATATAGCATACTTGGTAATACACAGGAATAGACAAAAGGGTCTCAAGTTCAAAAGCAGTGAGCTAGGGTTTGCCTGGGAAAGCTAGTGTAATTCCAGATTGTGTTACCAGAAGTAAAATGCTCTCAGTGGTGAGGGAAAAGAATTCCTGTCTACTTAGGGTTGATCAGACCTTACCTGAGGCACTTGTTCCATTCTGGTTATACCTGGGGTGTAAGAAACTGAAGAGCTGGAGATTAGAACTGATTTTTCAGAGAAAGGGCCCCCCCCAAAGTGAAGGGTCTCAGAATCGTGCAAATGGAAAACCAGCTGAAAGAACCAGGCTTGTAAAGCCTGAAAAACTGGGACTCACAGACTTTGGACTGTTATGGTCACATGGAAGCTAGTGACATGGTGACAGGGATTTTCTTTGTGGCCTACTTGGACCATCTTTCCAGCATTCAGAGCTGTGCAATGATGGAATAGTGGATCTTGTCACATACTCATCACAGGTGGCCTGAGATGATGTCTATTAAGGATGTTGAAAAGGGATTTAAACAGCAGGTGGTTTATTTCTAACTGAGAAGGCTCAATATTGCACAGATACCAGTTTTGTCTGGATTGATCTCTAAATTTAAGACAATTCCAATCCAGATCTTATTAAGATTGTTTTATTTTAGAAGTTTTCAGATATACAGCAAAGTTGAAATAACTTTACAGGGAAGCCCTGTATACCCACCACTTAGATTTTATTGACAAATTTTATGATAGCCTTATTGAGATATGAGTCACATACCATAGAATTCACTTATTTAAAGCATACCATTCATTGCTTTTTAGTATATGAATGCTGAGTTGTACAACCATTGCCACAAATGATTTTAGAATAATTTTAGCACTGTTTTCCAGAAACACCATACCTATCACCAGTCACTCCCACCTCCCACATGCTTTCCAATATCCCCCAGCCTTAGGAAACCAATAATCTACTTTCTGTCTCTATAGATTTGCCTGTTCTGGACAATTCCTACAAATTGAATCATATAATATGTGATCTTCTGTGACTCACTTCTTTCGCTTAACATAACATCTTCAAAGTTCGTCCCTGTTGCAATATGTATCAGTACTTTGTTGTTTTTATTGCTGAAAAATATTCCATTGTATGATCATGCCACCTCCCATTTATCCATTCATCTGTGGATGGCCATATGGGTTGTGTCCACTTCTTGACTAGTATGAATAATGCTGCTGTGAGCATTGTGTACAAGTTTTTGTGTGGACGTATGTTTTCATTTCTCTTGGGTGTGTGTCTAGGAGTGGAATTGCTGGGTCATATGCTAACTCCACGTTAAACCTGTTGAAGGATTGCCAGACTGTCCAAAGTACATTAACATTTTACTCTACTTGTTTTATAGCGTATCTATCTGTCCATTCATTGACTCTTTTTTTTTAATTTAGAAGGAAACTGCAAACATTTACACAATCACTCTAAAAGCTTCAGCATTCATATTATTAACAGGACTCAGTATTTACTTATACCTTCTCCTTTTGTAATAAAATTTACATATAATGCAGCGCCCAAATTTTGCAGTATGCACTGATTTGACAGATGCATTTGCCTGTGTAGCCTAAACCCTTCTAAGGTATAGAACATCCCCGTTTTCCCAGGAAGTTTCCTCCTGCTCATCCCCAGCCACTGAACTCACCATCTCCCAGATGCAACCACTGTTGTGATTCTTTTCTGCTAGAGATTAGGATTTCCTGTACTAGAATTTCATATAAAATAACTCATACAATCTGTACTCTTAAAAAGTAAAGCTTGTTTCGCTAAGCCTAATGTTGTGAGCTATCAACAGTTCATTTCTTTCAATGGCTGCGTAATATGCCACACTGTGGAGATCCCTTGACCGCTTTGATGGACATTTGGTTCAGTTCTGGTTTTTGGCTATTAGGAGTAATGCCACTTTGAGCATTCAGGTATAGCTTTTGTGCAGACATATTCTTTTTCTTCTGGTTGGATTTTTTTGGGTCACAGAGTAGGTAGGCACTTACCTTCATCAGAATTTGTCAGAACGGTTTCCCACAGCCATTTTATACTCCCACCAAGAATGTAAGAGTGTCTGGGTGTGCCACATCATTGTCAGCATCTAATGTTCCCAGTGTATTTAATTATAGCCATTTTGGTAGGTGTGTAGTTATATCTCATTGTGGTTTTAGGCCACATTTCCATGATGACTAATGATACTGAGCACTTTGTCATTTGCTCATTGGCCATTTGTACATTTCTTCTGTGAAGGATATACAAGTATTTTGGCTCCTCTTTATTGAGTTATTTTTCTTCTTCTTATTGAATTATAAGAATTATTTATATACCCTGGGGAAGAGTCCTTTATTGAGTATTTATGAATATTTTCTCATAGTCCATGGCTTGTCTATTCATTTTCTTAATGGTGTCTTGTGCAGAGCAGAATTTCTCAATTTTAAGGAGGTCTTATTTATCACATTTTTTCTCTCATGGTCATGCTTTTCTTTTATGATCTGTATAAGAAACCTTTGCTTGTCCCTGATCATGAAGATTATCTTTTATATTTACTTATGGAAAGTTTTATGGTTTTAGCTTTTATGTTTAGGTCTATGATTCATCTCAAATAAATTTTGGGTAAGGGTTGAGGTTCAATTATTTTTTTATGACTATCCAATGACTTCAGCACCATTTGTGGGAAAGACTTTCCCTTTAACATTGGATTGCTCTGGTGCCTTTGTTATAAAACAAATGGCCATATAAGTGTGGGTCTCTGTCTGGACTCTGGGCTCTTTATTGTATTGATCTATTTATCAATTCCAATTCCAGTACCACGGGGTTGGATAATTCAGATCTTCTATTCAGCAATCTTCTCAGCAATATCTTTCAGCTCTCAAGGCAGAGGTTTTATACACAGATTAGTAAATTTTTTCCTATTTTACATTTTGATGATATTATGAAAGGAATTGTTTTTTAATTTTATCTTCTAGTTAGATAATGATGTGTTTAATAATGCAACTGATTTTTATATGAAACTTTGTATCCTGCAACCTTGTAAATTTACTTAATCTCCCTTGTAGTAGCTTCTTAGATTCCTTATGATTTTCTTTGTAAACAAACATCTCATTTTACACAGTTTTATTTCTTCCTTTCTGACTTTTATGCTTTTTACATCATTTCTTTTTAACTTTAAAAGGTTAAAATTTCCAGTACAGTGTTGAATAAAAGTGGTGAGAGTAGGAAATCTTGCTTTGTTTATGATTTTAGTGGACAAAATGACACCACTGATGATGATGTTATCTCTAATTTTATAGATGCCCTTTATTAGGTTGAGTAAGTCTCCTTGTATTTCCCATTTACTGAGAAGTTTTATCATAAAGTAGTGCTGGATTTTGTAGAAGTGTGGGGGTTCTTTTGCATCTGTTGAAACGATTATAGGGGTTTTCCCTTTATTCTGTTAATATGGTGAATTACTTGCATTGATTTCTTTTTAATTGAGGTGAAACTCACATATAATAAAATTAACCATTTTAAAGTGACAAATTCAGTGAATGTAAAACCAACCTTGCATTCCTGGTATAAGCCTTTTCTCCTTGTGATAAATTATCTTTTTTAGATATTGTATTTGATACTTCATTAAGGATTTTTGTGTTTATACTCATGAAGGGAATTGGTCTGTAATTTTCTTATTTTGCAATGTCCTTACGAATTTTTGTATAAAAGTTATGTTAATCTCATACAGTGCACTAGGATGTGTTCCCTCCTTCTCTATCATTTGAAAGACTGCATAAAATCAGGGTTATTTCTTTCTTTACTATTTGGTAGAGTTCACCAAAAAAAACTCACTTCTGAGCCAAGAGTTTCTTTGTGATAAGGTCTTGGGTAAAAGACTTAATCTTGCAAATAGACTATTCCTATTTCTGTTTGTAATTTATACCCTATTCACAATTAAGGAAATGATATTTGGAGCATAATGAAGTTATTCTTTTTCATTAAGTTGAGCAGGACTTCATATTGTATCTTTACCTACTAGGCAGATGATAGCAGCAAAAATTATCTAAATTGGTCTCTTAATCCTTACAGCAAATACTGACACCTGTTCTGCGTCTGTTGTCAGTTCCTTGTTTGTGGTGTGTAGGCAGGAGGCTAGTCCGTGTCTCATTAAGAAGAAATAAAATGAACAAAACAGCAACAGACTTAACAGATACTGAGAAGTGACTGGTAGTTACTATGAGTGAAGGGTTGGGATGGGAGGGTGGGTGAAATAGGTGAAGGGGGTAAAGAGGCACAAAAATCTCCATCATAATACAAACTAGTCACAGAGATGAAAGCACAGCATAGAGAATATAGTCAATAGTTCTGTAATATCTTTCTTTGTTGACAGATAGTTACTACACTAGTTGGCATGAGGATTTAATAATATATACAGCTATCAAATCTCTAAGTTATATACTTGAAACCAATATAATATTGTATGTCAACTATACTTCAATAAAAAAACATATAAGAGAGAAAAAAAGAAACTCAAAAGAGCTAATCACTGCCCCCTCCCCCAACACACAAACAATGATGGCCGTGTTAGTTCTCTGTTACCGAAACTTAGTGGCTTACACACCACAAATTGGTGATCTTATAGTTCTGTAGGTTAGAAGTCTGAAGTGGATCTCACTGGGCTAAAATCAAGACGCTGGAGGGGCTGTGCCCCTTCCTGGAGGCAGCAGGGGAAAGTCCATGTTCTTGCTCATTCCTCGTCTCATGGCCTCCTTCCCTGTCTTCAGAGTCAGCAATATTGACTCTGTGCATTCTTCTGTGTACATTACTATGCCTGTACACAGTTGGGAGAGTCTTCCTTCTTTTAAGGATTCATTTGATTAGATTGGACCCCCCTGGATGAGGCAGGATAATCTCCCCATTTTAAGTCTTAGTCTCTCTTTGTCACATAGGGTAACATATTCCCAGGCTCTGGGGATCAGGACACGGACACCTTTGGGCGAACATCGTTCTACCCACCACAAGGGAACTTGCTGCTGGCTTGGGAGGACTTTCACTGTTTGGATGATAACATCTGCAAAAATGTTTCTTTTGCCAGCTCTAAGGCTGACAGAACTCGCCTCTCCAGTGGGGAGAACACTGCATGCCCCCCGCTGCTTTGTCTAGCCATCCTCAGGCAATTAAATGTGTGTTCTTTGCTATCATTAAAAGAACTCATCTCCTGTTCCTGTGCCGGTTGACATCTGCTTGTCATAATCATAACAGTCCCTGTGACAACCACTCGATCCATTAATACTTGCAAAAATAAATGTTAAAAATCAGTGATATTCTATGGTGAAGATTTTAAGAAATTCGACTTCTATATAATGTGGGTGAGTTTGTAAATTAGACCTGACTTTATTTGGAGGGCAGGGTGGCAGGAATCTATCAAAATTTCAAAAATGTGAATATTCTTCAACCCAGATATTTCTTAGGTATCTATCCTATAGAAAACATTGTCACATTGCACAAAGACAGGTACAAGATGTTCTCTTCAATGTCTGATTTGTTAAGGCGTATCTGGAAGAGTTGTAGTGATCGTTAAAGAAGCAAATACTAAATATATTCTGGGAGATTCACATTTTGAAATATGACAGATTTTAGAAGGATGAAATAGACCTATATAGACCCAAATGAAAGCATCAGGATATAACTAAGTACTAGAGCAAGCTACAATATGGAAGAATATGATCATAGGTGTGCATGTGTGTAATACACACATGTACATAAAGTCATAAAAATATCTGGAAAAATAGGAGCAAAATTTCAACACTGATTTCCATTGTGAGGAGAACTGAGTATAGAATTAAGTGTGAAGGTTTTGAAGGCAGCCTTTCATATTTTATAAATTAAAAATTGTATATAAGTTAACAATTATAAAATATAATTATAAAATGTTAAATTGTATTTAAAATGTATTTTAAATGGAGGTATTTTTAAATGACTGAACAAAATAGAAAATACAAATCTGTTTTTATTTCCAAGATTTGATGACTCTGTGGATTCCATATTTTCTCCCTAAATCATAGAATTATAAAAAGATCTAATCCAACTGATTGTTCTCCAGGGATAAGCATTATTGTCCCCATTCTCCAAACAACACACTATGAACTGTTTTTCCTGGTAACCCAAAGCTGCTTGACAGCAGAGTCATAACTGGGGAGTCATCTCTCAGTTTGTTCAAAGCTCTCTCTGGTTATAGCATAACTTGTAAGGGGCAGAACCAGGTTTCTAGACACTCTTTTGAACCACTGTGTCTTACATGTGGCTAGTTCTTCACTCCGGAGCTGCACCCTGTCCCAGGTACTTCTGCAGTGCCTCCCACAGAAGGTGAGTGTATTTTCCTGCCTCGAGTTTGGAGCTTGGCCCTGTGATATGCCTTGGCCAATGAGACGTTAGTACCAAAATAGAATCCAGGGTTTGAAATGCGCTTACTCTGCAGGGATTGCCCCCTTGAACTGCTGCCACCTCTGAGAAGAGAGCTTCCCCAGGTAGCTACTGTCCCTCCACACTGGGCTCCAGAGGAAACACAAGGCAAGCGAAGTCACCCCAGGTGACCAGCAGACGAAGAGGAATTCCCACAGCTGGCCTGCAGACCCATAAGCTAAATAAGTGGTTATTCTTCTAGGCCACAGAGAGTTTGTGATTTTTTTTTTGTTGCATATATTCCCTTTTTATCAGCCAGGTTTTAAGTGGAGAAGCAGAACTACTGGGTGTACACACACACACAGGCATGCACACACACACCACACATGCATATACCTGTCACAGGTATGTGTTATTGACCTTACGGAAGCTGGTTTAGCCTCTCTGTAAACTGTTGTCTCTGCATCTAATCCAGAACTCAGAGCCCAAAGGGCTGGAAGTTAGGAAGCAAAGATGGATATAAACTGAGGGATATCAAGGGCAGATTCAATCTTCCCAACAAGCATAAACTGAAAATCTGTGAGAATGAATGAAAATCCATGTTAGCTCTTACTGCCTTCGGCAGTTATGATATCAGTATTCTGCAGAAGTCATCAGCATCCTTTGTCACAGAGCTAAACATATACACCCAGCCCAGGAGCCCAGGACTGGGAGAAGCTGGAGGAGGACCCAGGGGAAGGTAGAGCTGTGGCAGGCCAGCTGCTGCTCCAAGCCAGGGAGTTGAGTCAGCAGATCAGCAATAATATGGTGAGCCATAAATGGCTGCTGCTCCCCTTTGACTCTCCAGAGGCAGCCAAGGGTCTCCTTGGTATAGCCTAATCAGAAACATGTAAGAAAGGGAGTTCTGGGAAATGTAGTTCAGCTTAGCCAAGTTGACACATTATAAAGCCATCATAGCCTCTGACATTCCCATTTAACAGATAAGGATGGAATGTCCCCAGAGAGTGTGTGGCACATGGCTAATATCACATGGAAATTATGAGAACTTGAACTTGAATCCAATTTCCTGATTTCCAGCCCTATGTGATTCCCGTTCTGCATATTATGAACAAACCCTTTATACCATTTTTTCTGGGATAGCTTCTCAGAAGGTGGAGAGCACGATCCTGAGCGGAAGCAGGGGAGGGTCACTGAGAGGCAAAGGGCGTTCAGAGGAAGGCCAGCCTGGCTGGAATGCAGAAAAGCAGACCCTCGGGAGAGGCCTGAGGTCAGGTAAATGGAGAGCACGCCTCTGGGCCGTGTCCCTGTTTTCCACCATCGTGTGTGATTGCTTTGAAGTCGCATAAACCTTGTGAGGTGGGTAGGCAAGGGCAGGTGAAACGCAGCAGAAGGGAACAAGCCGACAGAGGTCGGGACAGGACCTGGAGATCCCCGGGAATGGGGCAGCACAAGAGGGGAAGGTCCCGAGCAGCAGGGAAGACGCTCTGCGGTAGAGCCGGCAGTGGGACGGTCAGTGTCAGCCCTGTGCAAAGAGCCCTCACCAGGGCTCCCTGTGGGCATGGCTAGCAGGGTCTAAGGCAATTTCCAGAGAGCCGGAAGAATGGACAGGGCAAGCGTTAGAAGGTGGCAGGGGTCCAATGGCAAAACTCCAATTTAAGTTGAGAGTAAAACTCTCCATAAGTTGAAAGGGAGGCAGAAGTTGCTGACACAAATGTCTCCATGTTCCGGAGGGGACGGAACCACTGCAGGGTAGACTGGCTGCCTAGGAGAGTATGGGGACCCTAACTGTACCAGTCACCATGCTAACACCAGCATGGTGCCCTGCAGGACACACAGTGTGAATGAACGTGTATCACAGGCTTAGGTCGATATAAAACAGCTTCAGATTCGAAATTCCAGCTCCAACCCTGTTAAGTCATAAAACCTTAGGTAATTTATGTGATCTGTCTTGGCTTCAGTCTCTTTATCTGTAATGTAGGAATAATGATATCATTCAGCTCATAGGTAGATGGTGAAAATATAAATGGTAGAGGAAATCTACAATATCTGGCACATAATGAATAAGAGTCCAGAAGTTTTCCTGCCTTCCTGGTTAGAACCTGAATGTAGTCAAAAGACACAGTTATCAAGGCTGAGGTATCCTGCAAGAACTTGGGTCCGTGCAAAGCACCAAGGCAGGGGTGCAGGATGAGTCAGGAAGAACTGAGTTGCCTTTGGGGCTCCTGAAGATTAATTAAGCACTCGTCAATGTTCCCCATTCCCTCACCAGCAGTTCAGGACTGCCCCAGGGACTGGAGCAGGTTTGGGAGCGGCAGATCCATGCGGGTTCCATGCGCCGGAGCTGTCTGTCCGGAGTGGGGGGATGGGGGCGGCCTGAGCTCACAGTGGTGCAGCGGAGAGCAGAGCAGAGAGCAGCTAAGAGACTGCCGGGTGACTTACAGCCTTTCAATGGCTCTCCCTTTCTGCAAAACTCTTCATTTAACAGACAAACATCATGGGTTAAGGGTTCACTAGAGACAGAACTGATGGGACAAATGCTGGAAGATTTAAGGCCTGCAGAGGGGAGTACATAACTCTATTAGGAAAACAGGAAAGAACTTTTCCAGCAGGCAACCTCCCTGTCCCCTTCAGGAAATGACAACCTTGAGGTACACCACTGCCAAGGGAGGTAGGATGTTAAATGTCTCGGGGAAACAGGCTCAAAATCATCATGCTTTAGAGGGACCTTAGGTGCTGCATTGCCCAGTATCTCATCACTTGAACATTTGCAGGAAAGGAAACTGAGTCACAGGGAGGTGAAGTGTCTCACCAGGGGAGTTATTAGCAAAGTCAGTACTAAGCTTTTGGTTTCTAGACCTCCATTCTATCAGTGTCCTATACTAGGGAGGGAACTCCTTGTTCTGTCTTGCACACTGCTGTGTTTTCAGAAACGAGCAGAGTGTCAGACACACAACAGGTCCTTCATGAATCCTTGATGAAAAAATGGAGCATCTGTGGACTTTCAGGAGCACTTCCCTGGGAGCTTCCACTTCCCCCCAGCAAGAGGTCTGAGGTTAGTGTCTGAAGCTTACTGTTTTTGTGCTCATCTCTCCAGTCCTGGCTTTCCAGTCTGACTATCCCTGACCTCCAACTGCCTGCTTCCGTGATACCTCTCCCAGTCCCAGCATCCTTTCTGAAACACAGGGGCCAGGCTCTGGCCTGGGCACTGAAGTAGGAGAGCCAAGTAAGAGGTGGGCTGGCTGGGGTAGGTGGTGCTATGGGAGGTCACAGTGGGGTTAGGATGGGTGTGCATTTGGAGGACAATCCAAGGCCATGAACTTGATGTTATCAACTTAATTTTCCAGTCTAAACTTAGCAAGTGTCTATACTACAGACAAAATAATATCAGAATTGCCAGATATCATAGGACAAACAAGATTAGGAGAACTGGAAACACGAAATACATGGACAACCAGGCTCTCCAGTGATGACTCTGTAGGTTCTGGACCCAGTGCCCACGGGGGTGTCTTTATTGATCTTTAAGGAATGTTACTTTGGTTCTTGATTTACCAATACTTTCCTTTGTATTTAATAATGGATTAACAACAGCCAGTGTTTCAAAATGTATAAAAGTGCAAGAGGAAATCTCTTTAAGTTCACAAACAGGCATTTGTGCACACTGATAGCCGTGGTGTCCCAAGTTCCAATCCTATGTCTACTTTTGACTGTGTGCATGACCTAAAGCAGTTTATGGAACCTGTATAAGGTTCAGTTCTCTTTTTTACATAGTAGGCATGACCGTAGAATCAACCTCAGTGGTTGTTGGGAAACTTTATTGAGATTGAGCCTCATGCCTGACCCACAGTAGGTTTCTAATGGGTATTAGCTAATATTACTGTCTATGTGTGTTGAGGGATGTTTTATCTTTGTTGACCCTCATGCTCATCAAAGTGTCCTCAGAAGATCATCAATATCACCCACCAGCTTGGAGCTCCTTCAGGGAATGTGCCTTATGCGCCTTCAGTTTTAGAACGGTTAGTCTTATTTTGAATACTGCCACACACCCCAGCTTTTGACTTCCTTTGGGAATTTAATTTTTTACAACTTTGTGCTCCTTTGCATCAGACTTTGTGTGAAAGACTGTCTCTTTTTTTTCTGTGTTTTCTTTGATTTTTTTTTTTCAGAATCATTTGACTGATCTGTCCCTTGGTTTTGTTCACTCAACAGGTGAGAGGTATTTATTGGGCAGCTATTATGTGGTAGATCTGGCATCGCTTATGTTCTTTACAGTGCCTTATATTTACACCCTACAGTGCTTTTTGAAGATTTTTGAAAACTAAAAAAGGTAATGAAAATAAACCAGGTTGTAATTACGTTATCTATCAACTTCATTCTTAATCTCAATTTGCAACATGTTAAATAACAGTAGGTATACATGACAGGTTTAATTAAAACTTTCCATGGCACGCAGTTCAGAAGAACAACCAATATACTAAATAAGAATCAGGATTCCACAACTTCCTAGCAAGTGAGAAGGCTGGGTCACCTCAAGAATGATAAAATTAAATATGGACAAATATCAAATGTTCACTTAGGTCCAAAATCCCAACTCTATAAATACAGGGTGAAGGAGACAAGGTTTAGAAAAAAGGTGGATTAAAGGTCTGAGGTTGTATTTCTACTTAAGTGGGGAACAAGTCAGCAATGAGCTTTGAAGAAAAAAGGCTAATGCTATTATAGGCTGAGCTAAGAGTTCTTTCAGTGGAGGAAAATGATAACTCCACTCTACTTAACCTTGGTCCAACCACATCTGTAACCCTGATTGCAATCTCAATTTAGGCTTAATAACGACAAACCAGAGTGTGGCCAGGAGAGGAGAGAAGATCAGATACACAGAATGATGGAAGAACTTCAGATTCTTTGCCTGGAGAAGGAACATTTGGAGGGGAGCAGTATCTTGGTAGTTATTTGCAAACACATGAACACTTATGCAAGGAAGATACTGAATGTTAGGACAGTACAATAGGTGGAAATTGCACGAAGATGCACATTAGCTCAACTTGAAAAATAACTTCCTAACAATTAAAGCTTCCTGCTCAGGCAATTAGCTGCCTTATCTATTCACCAGCCTTGGATCAAACACAGGGTTTACAACCATCGGGTGTTTCAGAAGGTGCTGAGTGCTATAGAGGACGTTGGGACAACATTATAAAAAGGCAAGGACCATATCTTAGATATTTTGCATGCATGAGAGATATTTGCTGAATGAAAATTAACAGCTAGCTAAACTGCTTCTTTGAATCATGGATATGATTGATTTTTAAAAACGTAAATTTTCACTAGCATGAGAAGATGGAATTTGAGAGGTTGATCAAAGTTTTAAAATCAGAAAGGGGACAGATAAAGGAAGGTAGTTGTTCACCAAAGTTGAGGATGTGAAACATATCATGAAGTTAAGAAATAGTACTGATCATACAGTCACACAGAGCTTTTCAGAATTTACAAAACATTCAGCCCTGTGATTTGTGAGGCAAACCTTCCCAACAAAAGTGATGTACGATGGTGTTATTACTGCTACTGTCCCCATTTAACGGATGAGGTAGGTAAGGCTCAGACAAGTCAATGGATTGGCTACAATGTAGAACGGAGTTTCAAAGACCAGATTTTTTTTTTATTCCAAATCCTAAATTCTGTAAAACTGCATCCTGCTAACATGGGACTGAAAAACAGAATGACCACAGAAAAGTGGAGGTTATTACTTTAAATGTAGTATAGACTGGAAATACAGGTAATTTCAGGATCTGCCTTTTCAAAATAAATAAGTAAAAATGAAATCCCATTTGAAGCAAGAAAAGCTGAGAGACCATGAAGGGGAAAATGGAGGAAACCTGTAAAGAAAGACATTCAAAGTGCAGCTGAGCAGAGTGGGGAGCGAAGCTGTGAGGCAGGCTGGCCTCTGGGGTGTCTGCCCGTTCTGGACACAATGATCTTGGAAGGGAAGGGAGGAGAGAGTGATGCTTCCTTTGGGAACCGGGCATTATTGCTTTGCTGTGGTGAACAGGTAGTTTTGAAAATTACACACTACGGTGGCAGGTAATTTATTTTTTATAAATTGTGAGTCCTAAATTGAAATTGAGAAGGGGGAAAAATGGTTATCTGAAATGATTAGGAAGGAGTAATATGAGCTTGCCTGCATGTAGCCAGTATGGTTAGTACCTAGTGTCACCTGGAGGGGGCACTGTCCTTCCTGCTCCGAGGAGCCAAAGCCGACCTTGACCGAGAGCTCACCTGGGGATGCCTGAATCCCCAGCTGTGGCGGGTCCCTTAGCACCTTCTGATCCCATTGCCATAACACAAATCACAATCTATCATAATTACATCCCTCTTTGCTCACTTGCTCTGCTTCACTAAAAGAACCAGTACTCACTCTCAGAAGGCTCTGGAAATATAACACTGGCTGAGATCAACACTACGCTAGATTGTTGGTGCTTAAAAAAATGAACTGTGAAAAATGAGTCCTTAACATTACAGATGGAGATACTGGAGCCCAGAGAAAAGACCTGATGGTCTGAGGGAAATCAGGGAAACATACTTATCAGGTGCCCTGCTCATAGTGCCACTGTTCACCTGAGGATGGAATCTTTAAAAAGAGCTAACTGTGTACTTGGGTAGAGAAGATGTAGGAAAGTGATAGTCAGGAAGGATCAGGATAGTAGGTGTAGTAAGAGTGCAGGACCACACAGGACTGGGAGGGCCCTTACCCTCTTGGAGCTTACCATCTAGTGCAGAAGACAGACATGAATCAGTACCACGAATCAAAATCTCAGGTGTACAAAATGCAGCAGCAGAGGTCAAGGTGATACAAGGAAGTTTCACACGGGCCTAGAGGGTCAGGTTATCTTTCCTGATGCCACACAGTCTGTCAGTGGCAGAGCCAAGACTAGTTCCTAAATCTGTTTGTCATACAGTCATTTCTTCCTGATAATCTTTTGCAATAATTTTATAAAAGTCTGCTTGCCCTAAATTAGGTGTTCTTCAGAATTCTGTGGTCCATAGATCCTGAGATTCTGATGAAAGCCATGAATCATCTTTAAAAATGTACATATATACCCAACATGTACAATTTGGATATAATTGGGGGGCCATCCATGGACCCCTACATTTTGAATTCCTGATCTGAGCTCTTTTTTAGGTGACTTCATCTGCTACTAGCTCTCTTTTCTATTGTATCATTCCCAGCCTGGAGCTGCAGCTCGGCTCTCTCCTCTGCAATCCACACGCTCAGGCAGCTATCTGCTGGGGAGCTCCCTAACAGTTCCATCAGGCTGTGCTACAATTAGGGTGTTGCAAAAGCTGTGCCTGGTAAACACACGTGTGCAGGGGTTGGGCTACACAATGGCATTCAGGGCCTAGGAAAGCAGATCTATGTTGCTAAAAATCTCAGTGCACAGGTGGAGATGGCTAATTAACAGTCATAAAAATGTGTCTGGTGCTCAGCAAAAGGAGATGGCATGTTAAGAATTGTGAGTGGTAGAGTTTGAGTGTTATTTTCCCAGGAAAGAGTGTAGAAGGGAAGAAATATAGAGGGAAAGGAAGGAAAGTGAATTGACAATGAAGACAGAGGTCAAAGGGGATCCAGGGAACATCGGTACTTACAAAGTCGATAAAGGAGGAATCCCCTTGGTATGAACCTGAGCCTCCTAGAAAGAAATTGTTTCAAGGAGGAAATAATCTGTATCAAACGGCATAGACATCAAATAAGAAAAGAAGCTAAAAATGTCCATTGGGTTTGCAGTTAGGAGATGGTTGGTGCCCTAGCCAGAAAGTGTGAGCAAACTTTTGGGAGAGGAGATCTGATTGTATTGGGTTGAGGAACTTATGGAAGAAAACAATGTGCAGTGTAAGTAGAGACCTCCTTGAAGTACTCATCTTTGAAGGACTGAGAGAAGACGAGGGGAAACGAGGAGACCATGGTATCCAGGTGGAGTTGCTGGGGGAGACACACAAGGGTCACAGAAGGCAGATGGGAGTAGAGAAGAAGAGGCTAGCATCTCTGAAGTGGAGGGCCCAGCACATGGAGTGAAGTCTTAAAGAGACAGACTCAAAAATGTGGGTAGAAGGAAAAATCAGCTGGAGAGAAAGAAGGGAGGAAGCACAGGTGCAGTAAAGATTTTGGAAGGACAGGGATGCAGTGAATTGAAAGGACTGTCATGGAGATCTTCACGTTGTCTGAATGGTTGGCAGCCACCTCCCACTGTCCCCACCTTTTTCTTTGTTACAGCCAGTTTCCTGTGGGGACCACCACTGCCTTTCGCAGTCAAAACCCTAGAAGTCACAGGGCTGGCTTTTAAATAACCCTGCAGCCTGTCTGAATGACTCACTCACCAGGAACTCATCCTTTTCAGAATACAACCTTTAAAGGAAGTTTAAACATTAGGCATCAAAAACAAGGGGAAATAAACGTTTTCCCTAATGTTATTTGCAAATGTTATTTTAGGTCTGACGAGTCTGGTTGGAAAACTGTGAACCCTGTTTTCCTTTCTGTGGCTCACTTGAAAGTGTGAAGAAGAATATGTACCGCGCTGCACCATTCCTTCAGCCCTTGATGGACTGAAAGGGCCTTGATCTCTGGTCCTGCATTTACAGTCACTTGCTTTCTCTGGATCTCAGTGTCCTCATTCGAGCACAGTGAGATGGGACACGGCAATCTCCAAGGTCCATTTCAACCCAGAGAAGATTCTAAGACTTGAAGTCAGGAAATCTTGGAACCTCAAGTCTCCATTAAGTGGTACATTAAGCCATGAATCATATTTCACAGGATGAAGAGGAAAGAAATGAATGGCTAGAACCCTGAACAAGAAAAAAAAAAAAAAAAGTAAACACAGATGTTCTGTCCTGAGCTCATCTTTTCCAGGGAAGTTCAGCCCTCTTTTTCAAAAGCCCTCAGCACAGAGATATCCTGCCACGTGTCACTGACTCACAGGGACAGATCAAAGCTGGGCTTACGTCTGTTCCTTCAACTTGACCTGAGAAATAAAGAAAGCTAAAGGCAGAATGGATCAGGACATGAAGGATCAGGCAGCAGTGTTAGGATGAAATGCAGCTCGGGGAGCCCAGGGAACCCTACGGCTTTCGTTTGCGTCCTTCCCGGGGCTTGAGGTGGGGGCCCAGCTCCTCACGGCCCCTTCACAGGGTGGTCCTCCTGGGCGCTTCCTTTCTCGCCAGAAACAATTACCATTAATTGCCTGAAGGTTTAGTTCCAAGCCTGATTTTACCCCCTTAGCAAACGGAATGGTCTTGGGCCACGGTAACTTGACATTTCCATTTTGTTCATTATTCTTATTGGAAGAAGATACCTTTCCCAGGCTAGATCATTTTAAAAGCACATGGAGAATGAGCAGTTTGCTGGCGTTGGAGCCTGATGGGCCTGGATTCCAGTTCCACCTCATTCCCCACATCCGTTCAGCATGGTGTCTCATCGCTGCTGTTTACCTCATGTCCCCAGCACCTCCCCGACCCCCACTTCTCCCTCTCTGCTCTGACTTTGGGACCTATTTCACTAGAGAAACAGTGAGAATGTCTATATACCCCGAGGTCACTATCAGCTCCCTGGGGTTTGTGCCCATGCACTTTGCTTTCCCCCTTGTTGCTACAGATCAATTGTTTATGTTTTTATCTAAGATCATTTTCAAGGTCATTGCTCTCCAATCTGGAAATCATCCTGGTTTCCCTAATTCATTTCTTTTCTCCTCTCTGGATAATCTTACCAATTAACCTAAAAACATGAAACCATGTCTCCCATGGTTAAAAATACTCCCCAGACTTCAGGCCCACCTAGACAGGCCTCACTGCAGTAAATGGGAACTATGTTCCTCCAGTTCTTCAGACCAAAACACTGGGCTCTCCTTGATTCTTCTTTCTCACACACTACATCCAATCCATCAGCCAATCCTGCTGACTCTCCTTCAAAACTTACCCAAGATGTGAACACTTCTCACGGTTTCTGCTGTTAACTATTATTTCTCCAGGAAAAATGCAAAAACCTCCTCTCTGGTCTCCGAGTCCCTTGCTCCCTTAGTCCATTTTCCTCCCAGCAACCAAAATGAACCATATTTGTCATTAGAATATGAACCATATTTGTCTTTTCTCTGCTCAAAACTTTCCTCTGGTTAATAGCTTCCCGTCTTATTCCCCTACCAATCAGGATCCCTGTGGCACTCATCAGGGTGAGGCACCGTGCCCTTCTCTTCACTTTGCTCCAGCTGTGTGTTTGCCTTTTTGGTCCTCCTTGAGCCCACCAAGCTCATTCTCTCCTTAGAACTATTCCTCCTGACCTTTCCTCCACTTAGAAGCCATCATCCCAGATGGCTTCACATACTGGTCTCTCACTTCCTCAATGCTTCTGTTCAATGATGACTTTCAGAGAGGTCTTTGATAGTCATCCTATGTAAAAATAGCCCATCCCACGTACCCTCCCTGCATATTCTGTCTTTAAATCCCTTCTTATGTTTTCCATGGCACTCATTACCTTTCACATGGTCGATTCCTTTATTTATTGATTTGATTATGATCTGTCTTTTCCTACGAGAATAGAAAAGCACACTATTGTGTTGTATTCCCAGCCCCTGCAACAATGGCTGACATATCGTGGGAGTTTACAGATTATTCAGTGAATGGATAAGAAAGCGGCTTCAGATAATTTAATTTTCTTCAATCTAGGTTTCTTCAACTCCAGGAATGGAGACGATATTGCCTACTTGGTAAGACTGCTGTAAGGAACAAAAATAACATACATGAAATGCATGGCTCAGAGCAGGAGTACTATAAACAGCATGTGTTATAATTAATGTTGTGCAGATTAACTGGATAATGTAGCAAAGGCTCCATATGCTTCCTGACACATAGTAGGGCTCAGGAAGTTGTAGTCTTCAGTACTCAGAACACACTGTCTGATATTTAAACAGACTTACTGTTGGCAGCAAGTTGGATGACAACAGCTCAGGTTTTGTACTTGCACAATTTAGTTCAAATTCTGATGCTACGCTTGTAAGAATGGAAATAGGTTAGAATAAGAGTAGCCATCTTAAGGGCCTAGAAGCCATTTTCTGAGTATGTGACTTAGAAAGAAAAACTGGAACTGGGTAAGGCTTGAAAAACAAGTTAATCATGAACACCGGGTTGTGGGCAGCCATGACCCTTGATCATCTAACCTTGGTCAGCTAATCCTACATACCAAGCTTATTGTGCAGAACCGCCCTAACAATTGAGGAGTGGTCTTATCTTGCTCTTGCTTAACCCCAGGATGTATGACTTGCAAAAATAATGTGTAGCTGTGGAAAATTACTATGAGTTAAGTGCTTTGAAAATGCTATATAATCCCTTGGCTTTGAGTGCTCGGGGTCCTTGTTGAAACCCGCTGTGTTGGGCAGACACTTGGACCCCAGCTAGCTGGAATAATAAACCTCTTGCTTGTTGCATCGATCTGCCGTGGCCCTCGTTTTCTCACCGGGGGGAAACGCTGACCGGAATAAGGCCGGTAGGTCTTACACACTAACAAATCAAAAACTCTAGAGAACAAGAGATCTCTGAAATAAAAGGGTTTATTAAAGTGTTATAGATGCAGCCAAATAAGCACCGGGTTCTGGGACAGGAAGTTTCTGCTTCACCATCAGCAAGGCCAGTTAACAGACACAACTTGTCCACCAGACTCAAGAAATGGCACATTGATGAAGGGTCTCAAGGAAAGAAAGTTCCTTAAATTCACATTGGCTACAGATAAGGAAGGTGAGCTAACTCGAGGGGGGAAAGTCCTGGTACAGGTGGTTAGTCCACAGAGAAGGCTCATGGATTGGTTGTTAATGATGGTCAGACACTGGTCATGCGCCAGGTGGATGTGGTGGTCCTAAGGACCTTCTAGATGCTTGTTGAAATTACTTCATTCAGAAATTGGGAGTTTCTGGCTGCAGCCTGTGACCATTGACTGATGACCTTCCCTTGTCTCTCTCCCTCATTCTCTGGCCCTTATGCCACTTAATTTAGGACATTTCAGAATTACTCCTTTTCAACACTTACGAGGAACTGGACTTCTGACAGATTTCTTAACCTCTTAGTTTCAGATTTTCCATCTGTAAAATGGAAATAATCATATCCTATGGTTTGTAGGGGCAGAAAATTTCCCCTTCTTCCCTTCTAGATTCTTTGGCTGGTTTAATAATTAAATTTATATAAAACAGATTAACAGGAGAAAAGCAACCTTTCTATGTATGGCCGACAAAGACATCAGGTTTATATGCCATTCTGAATTAAGGAGAAGGGGTTAGGGGTCTGGGGCTTCAAAGAGGAGGAAGACAATTCATAGGCATATGAGAAGAGCAAACTTTTGGTAAACAAATGTTCACCATGCCACGCAGCTAAGTCTTTCTAACAAAATGCTATTTTTAGCACTAGCTTTCTCATAGAACAGGCCCTTTATCCACATTCTTTTAGGCTGTTAAGGGAAAGGTAAACAGCTGTACCTGAGTCTGCTGGGCCTTGACTGTCTTCAACTCCGAAGAATCCACATACCAAAGTGGCATATGTTGGATATGTTGGGGTCACATATTCTGCTCCCCCTCAGGTTACTAACTCAATTCATAAATTACATGGTGAACAGCTATTAAAGGTTCAGATGGGATTAAAGTTGCTAGTCAACTAACTTCATTTAGGGAGATTATCCTGGATTGCCTGGGTGGGTCTAATAATCAGGAGGACCCTTACAAGTAGAAGAGGGACACGGAAGGGTAACCAGAGAGGTGCTAGTGGGGGAAAGAATCATCTGGTATTTTTGGCTTTGAAGATGGTAGGAAGGGTCATGGACCATGGAATGTGGGTGGCTTAGTGTAATGTAATTTATCAGAATTATATATTTGCCCATTCAGTTGCCCAAAATATATTTCTCATATATATTTGCTCTTCCTTCATAGTTCCTGGCTTACAGCTCCTTAAGCCCTTGGAATTTCCTGGAGGTAAGAGCAATGGGAGCATCTTTTGTTATAATATTTGTTTTTTTGTCCTCAGTTCTTGAAATCAGTTTAGAGCCATAAAGGTGAAATGGATGTATTGTTATTCAAAACAAGTCCCCCTTTTCACGGCAACCGGGTTTCTGTGGCTCAGGTGACTTTGGACAGCACAGTAGGGAGGGCGCTGATTGTCCAGGGGGCTATCCAGGAGTAGAGGGTTGGAAATTTCAGTCCCACCCCACGATGGGAGGGGAGAGGGGCAGGAGCTGAATCCATCAGCAGCGGCCAGTGATGTAATTGCCTCAATCAGGCCTGCGTAATGAGGCCTCCATAAAATCCAAATGCAGCGGTTTAGAGAGCTTCTGGGTTAGTGAACGCATGGAGATGAGGGGAGAGTGGGGTTCCAGGAGAAGGCATGGGAGTCTGTCTCCTTTCCCCATACCTTGCCCTGTGCTTCTCTTCCATCGGGCTGTTTCTGAGTTGTATCCTTGTATAATAAACCAGTGATCTAGTGAGTAATTGGGTTTCCTGATTCATGTGTTCTAGCAGATTGATCGAATCCAAAGAAGGGGTTGTGGGAACCCATCATTCAGAAGCTCAGGTACAACCTGGGCATCTGAAGTGTATGTTTGTGTTGGGGGGACAGACTGACAGATGACCACGACTATAGCCTGGTGGGACCTAGCCTTTACCCTGTGGGATGTGAGTCTGTCTCTGGGTACATAGTGTTAGAATTGAGCTGAATTGTAGGACACTCCAGATAATTGCTTGGTACTATGGAAACCCTGTCTCTCTCTCTCTCACACACACACACACACATACACACACGATGGAATTGGGTTCAGAAACCAAAGACCTACTTTCTCTAGAGACTAAAAATGGTAAGGGAATGGATTCTCTCCAGAATCTTGAAACAAATGCAACCCTGCTAACTCTTTGATTTTACCCCAGTGAGATCCCAAACTTCTGACTTTCAGAACTCTAAGATCATAAATTTGTGTTGTTAAAGCCACTAAATTTGTGATAATTTGCTAAAACAGCACTAGGAAGCTAACACACTTACTATTCAGCTATAGAGGTGATAAAAGGGTCAACTTATAATATTTGTGGGGTTCAAAACAAGATTAGAAACCTAGCTTCTTGAGGTCCACTTCCCTTCTCTTTTTACACCAACTCTTTCCTACATCAAGAGGATCCTTATGTGCTTGTATGTGGAAACTGCAGTCCACAGGTCCACCCCTTCCATCTAAGAGGTGCCCCTCAGGCAGAGTTTGGACACAGAGGTGTGGCCCCAGCAACTGAGTCCATTCCCAAGGGAACAGACCCAGGCTGACTCCCTGCTCGTGTACCAGGAGCAGTCTAAGCACATTGTTCTGAGACACTGGGTTCCTGGCACTATGACTGAAAGTTAGGCTGTCAGCTCAGGCAAGCCTGTCCCTTTGGCCCCATATAACCCTTACCTCCATTCCCCAAAGGAGGTCCAGAAGAAGGCCCTCTGAACAGTACTCTTCATAGATCTTTCTGTGATGATGGAAGTGTTTATTTCTGAGCTGACACTAGTGTGTGGCCAGTGAGCACCTAAAATGTGGCCAGTGTAACTTCCAAATTGACTTTTAAGTTTGATTTACTTTTGATTGACTAATTAATTCACATTTAATAGCTCCCATGTGGCCAGTGGGTATGATATCAGCACAGTTCTAAAGCATGGGACCCAAGACTGGGTGTCTCACTGGCCAGGTCTTCAGGCAGTACTGATGATAAAGTACATGAGAAGGAGGAAAAGAAAAACAAAGTTGCAAAAACAAAGAAGCTATTCATCCTCAAGGAAAAACTCCACAAAGGCTTCTTAGAGGCAATAAGACTTTCATTGAGGATCTGTTAGGAATTCTTCTTTCTCTCTTTCCTTTAGATCTTTCTGCACATTCTGTCCTCTTCTCTGGGTTAACTCCTCTTGGCCCTCAAGAACTCAGCTCTAGCTGATTATATTGGTTAGCCTTTGTTGTGTAAAAAGTCACCCCTAAATTTAGTGACTTAAAACAACAGCAAATTATTTTGTTCATTATTTTGCGAGTTGTTAGTTTGGGGTGGGCTTAGCTGCACGGTTTTTCTGGTCTTGGCTGGGATCAGTCATGTGTCTATGGTCTGCTGCTGGGCCAGGTTGAGAGGACCTCAGCTGGGATGAGTCATCTTCGCCCCTGTGGTCTCCCATTCTCCACCAGGCTGGCTTATTCACTTAGTGGTTACAGGAGAATGAGTATTAGTAGAAGCTCCCAAAGCTTTTTGAAGCTTAGGCTCCAACAAATATACTAAAGAACCTCAAAGTCCCATGAGAAAGGTGGCCTAGAGTAGCTTTAAGAACTGTGTGCATTTTTTGGAATCTGCCTCATTTGCCTCTTGTTGAGAGTTTTCCAGTCCTTCCCGCAATCCCTGTTTGGTTGTGTGTCCTGTGGCTGCCCCTATATGCCAAACACTGGATTTCTCATATTCATCCTCTCCCTTAATTTTTACCCAACTTCATGCATTAGGTACCTTTATGATTTAGAAATGTGGCAGGTAAGGATCAGAACCTTCCCAAGTCCACACCACTACAAACAGCAGAACTGGGGGTCAGGCCCTGTGCCTTCTGACTGCCAACCAGAGTTTCCCACCCTGGGTACCACTGCCTTTTGGACTAGATGATTCTTTGTTGTGGGGCTGTCCTGGGTACTGTAGGATTTTTAGCAGCATCCTTGGTCTCTACCTAATAGATGCTAGTAATACAGCCTCCAGTCCTGACAACAAAAAGTAGGTCCAGACATTGCCAAGTGTCCCCACTGCGGGGGAGGAGTGGGTACAAACCACTCGTGGTTGAGAATCACTGCTCCGTATCATGCTTCTGACCCCTTACCATACCATCTCTCCTTGAGTGAGGGGGCTGAATCTTATTTAAAGCGAATGCTCAGTATTTGCTTTTATTCTGAAGAGGAGAATAGGATTGAGTCACAGCTTGAGTAGGGGTGGAGGCCGGACCTAGCATTCCACAGGCTCCCCTCAGAACTCTTCAGCATTTAGCCTTTTCTCTTCCCAGACGCTTTCAATGTCTCATGATGTGCTCAGCATCCTCTACAAGGTCAGAGTCAGTGAGAACCAGCCAGTCCTCTCAGGACATGAAAAGATGGCCTCAGAGCAGGCGAAAGAGAGCGTTCCAAGTTGGAATGGCTTTGCCGTTGGTGTTGGGGAGCTAAATATTTCATCTTCATAAAATAAACATGGATCGTCTCATCATGAAATATACATAAAAATGTTTAAACATGTTAATTATTAAACCAATATTGATTCATATTGGATGAGGCATTAAGGGAAAATTAGCTAATGTATTTAATATCTCCTCCACAGTTGACTAGTATCAGAATTCATCATATCTAACCGCCAATAATCATAAAAGTGGCAGGCAATATTTATGACCCAGGGGTGAGCGAGTGCCAGGCAGGAAGTGATAGGCACAGAGGAAATATGAGAATCTAAAAGACAGAGCCTTTCAGGTGTCACAGCTCATCCTCGGAATTTCAGACATAAATCACTGGGTGCAGTCACATCATCAAAGTTTGATAAACCCTTCATATGGGGACAGTTATTGAATATCTGGCTCTGCCTTCCCTTTCAAAAATGAGAGGGGATGGCAGATGCAATGCAGAGATAGAAAGAATGGGAACAGGGTTTAAAAACACTGGTTTTGAATTCTGTCTCAGTGATTTTTTTTACAGCTTTTGCCTCTATTTACTCATCTGCAAAATGGGGTAATAACATCTCACTGTGTGGCATTTTCTTTTTATCACTTAATATGTTTTAATCTTATAACTCATTTTCACATTCCTTGAGGGAAGAGACTCCCCTTTTATCACTATTTCTTCTTGTGTCCTGAAAGTGGGCTGTCATTTAAAAACCTACTCTGGGATCAGAAAAATCTAGATCTGAATTTTGGATCTTGAGCAAGTTTCTTTCTTTCTTTGTACCTCAGTTTCCTCATCTGTGAAATAATTTACTTAACCTCATGCACTGGCTCTATATACAAACTGTTATGATGTGCATACAGTGGTAGGAACACAGCCCTAGGAGCTCTGGATTCCTTGTGATCATTACCACTCTGTTTTCCCAGAGCAGTGACAAAGGACTGAGTAGGTGGCAAACAGACAATTAAATGTCAGTGGAATAAAAAAAAAAAAAATCTGAGAAAATCTAAACAGACCAATTACCAGCAACGAAATTGAAGCGGTAATCAAAAAACTACCAAAGAACAAAACCCCCGGGCCAGATGGATTTACCTCGGAATTTTATCAGACATACAGGGAAGACATAATACCCATTCTCCTTAGAGATTTCCAAAAAATAGAGGAGGAGGGGATACTCCCAAACAAATTCTATGAAGCTAACATCACCCTAATACCAAAACCAGGCAAAGACCCCACCAAAAAAGAAAACTACAGACCAATATCCCTGATGAACGTAGATGCAAAAATACTCAACAAAATATTAGCAAACCGAATTCAAAAATACATCAAAAGGATCATACACCATGACCAAGTGGGATTCATCCCAGGGATGCAAGGATGGTACAACATTCAAAAGTCCATCAACATCATCCACCACATCAACAAAAAGAAAAACAAAAACCACATGATCATCTCCATAGATGCTGAAAAAGCATTTGACAAAGTTCAACATCCATTCATGTTAAAAACTCTCAGCAAAATGGGAATAGAGGGCAAGTACCTCAACATAATAAAGGCCATCTATGATAAACCGACAGCCAACATTATATTGAACAGCGAGAAGCTGAAAGCATTTCCTCTGAGATCGGGAACTAGATAGGGATGCCCACTCTCTCCACTGTTATTTAACATAGTACTGGAGGTCCTAGCCATGGCAATCAGACAAAATAAAGAAATACAAGGAATCCAGATTGGTAAAGAAGAAGTTAAACTGTCACTATTTGCAGATGACATGATACTGTACATAAAAAACCCTAAAGACTCCACCCCAAAACTACTAGAACTGATATCGGAACACAGCAAAGTTGCAGGATACAAAATCAACACACAGAAATCTGTGGCTTTCCTATACACTAACAATGAACCAACAGAAAGAGAAATCAGGAAAACAACTCCATTCACAATTGCATCAAAAAAAATAAAATACCTAGGAATAAACCTAACCAAAGAAGTGAAAGACTTATACTCTGAAAACTACAAGTCACTCTTAAGAGAAATTAAAGGGGACACTAACAGACGGAAATGCATCCCATGCTCGTGGCTAGGAAGAATTAATATCATCAAAATGGCCATCCTGCCCAAAGCAATATACAGATTTGATGCAATCCCTATGATACTACCAGCAACATTCTTCAATGAACTGGTACAAATAATTCAAAAATTCATATGGAAACACCAAAGACCCCGAATAGCCAAAGCAATCCTGAGAAAGAAGAATAAAGTAGGGGGGATCTCACTCCCCAACTTCAAGCTCTACTATAAAGCCATAGTAATCAAGACAATTTGGTACTGGCACAAGAGCAGAGCCACAGACCAATGGAACAGACTAGAGAATCCAGACATTAACCCAGACATATAAGGTGAATTAATATTTGATAAAGGAGCCATGGACATACAATGGCAAAATGACAGTCTCTTCAACAGGTGGTGCTGGCAAAACTGGACAGCTACATGTAGGAGAATGAAACTGGACCACTGTCTAACCCCATATACAAAAGTAAACTCAAAATGGATCAAAGACCTGAATGTAAGCCATGAAACCATTAAACTCTTGGAAGAAAACATAGGCAAAAACCTCTTAGACATAAACATGAGTGACCTCTTCTTGAACATATCTCCCAGGGCAAGGAAAACAACAGCAAAAATGAACAAGTGGGACTATATTAAGCTGAAAAGCTTCTGTACAGCAAAAGACACCATCAATAGAACAAAAAGGAACCCTACAGTATGGGAGAATATATTTGAAAATGACACATCCGATAAAGGCTTGACATCCAGAATATATAAAGAGCTCACACGCCTCAACAAACAAAAAACAAATAACCCAATTAAAAAATGGGCAGAGGAACTGAACAGACAGTTCTCCAAAAAAGAAATACAGATGGCCAACAGACACATGAAAAGATGCTCCACATCGCTAATTATCAGAGAAAGGCAAATTAAAACTACAATGAGGTATCACCTCACACCAGTAAGGATGGCTGCCATCCAAAAGACAAACAACAACAAATGTTGGCGAGGCTGTGGAGAAAGGGGAACCCTCCTACACTGCTGGTGGGAATGTAAGTTAGTTCAACCATTGTGGAAAGCAGTATGGAGGTACATCAAAATGCTCAAAACAGACTTACCATTTGACCCAGGAATTCCACTCCTAGGAATTTACCCTAAAAACACAGCAATCAAGTTTGAGAAAGACAGATGCACCCCTATGTTTATCGCAGCACTATTTACAATAGCCAAGAATTGGAAGCAACCTAAATGTCCATCGATAGATGAATGGATAAAGAAGATGTGGTACATATACACAATGGAATACTACTCAGCCATAAGAAAAGGGCAAATCCAATCATTTGCAGCAACATGGATGGAGCTGGAGGGTATTATGCTCAGTGAAACAAGCCAAGCGGAGAAAGAGAAATACCAAATGATTTCACTTATCTGTGGAATATAAGAACAAAGGAAAAACTGAAGGAACAAAACAGCAACAGAATCACAGAACTCAAGAATGGACTAACAGGTACCAAAGGGAAAGGGACTGGGGAGGATGGGTGGGTAGGGAGGGATAAGGGTGGGGAGAAGTAGGGGGGTATTAAGATTAACATGCATGGGGGGGTAGGAGAAAAGGGAGGGCTGTACAACACAGAGAAGGCAAGTAGTGATTCTACAACATTTTGCTATGCTGATGGACAGTGACTGTAAAGGGGTTTATAGGGGAGACCTGGTATAGGGGTGAGCCTAGTAAACATAATATTTGTCATGTAAGTGTAGATTAGTGATACCAAAAAAAAAAAAAAAAAAAAGGGGGCAGTTCCTGTGTGGTAACCTCCAATGAGTTCTACACAAGGGTATAAAGGGCATATAAAAGTGTAGGCAAAGGGTCTGTTTGCGTCTATACAGAAGATCAAAGCCTAATTGGGCTACCCCGAAAATGAACTAAGATACGATATGAAAGAGAACTTCCAACATCTGCACTCTCTGGAAGACTCATGCCAGAAGATGATCATCAAAAAACCCCAACAAAGATCCACGCACTGCTGCAGCTGTAGATGCACTCATCCCACCAGCTCCTGGACTTGCCATGGGAATGAGGAAGGAGATATCTAAGCTGGCCTGTGCATACAGTAAAACAACAAATTTGACTGGATCTATACTGTTGGAACTCAACCAAGAATTAGGAGAAGTGCAAATTGTAGCGCTCCAAAGTCTTACAACTACAGACTATTTACTGTTAAAAGAACATATGGCATGTGAACATTCCCCAGGAATGGGTTGTTTTAATTTGTCTGATTTCTCTCAGACTGTTCAAGTTCAGTTGGACAATATCCACCATATCATAGATAAGTTTTCACAAATGCCTAAGGTGCCTAACTGGTTTCCTTGGTTTCACTGGAGATGGCTGGTTATTACAGGTATGCTTTGGTTATGTAACTATACTCCTATTATGTTAATGTGTGTGCGCAATTTAATTAGTAGTTTAAAACCTGTACATGCTGAAGTTACTCTACAAGAAGATATGTCAAAGAAATAATCAATCTTCCCATGTTTTCTTCCATCTGCTACTTCTATAGCTTTTCTTCTTCCTTCCTAATTACAACCCTTAAATAGAATTCGTGCCTCATATCAAATTTACCGAGTATCATAATTCTTCCAAGTGGTAAAGATACCTCAAGACAAATGCTGGGCATAGAAGCCACAGGGCATAAATATGCAAAGAAGTAAAAAGCTAACCTTTTCAAACAATAAGGCTTCTCTCTCACTTACCAACTTCACATTTCCCTGTATGGCCCCGGAAGATGACTGGTTAGCCAGAGACGGGTAAGATTCCTCAAGGGAGGAACAACCTAAGACAGGCACAGTCGCAGGGGGGCCATCAGGTGAGAAATTGGGGATCAACAGAGGTGAGGCTTAGAACCTCACCCCCCCGTTCTGAGAGAAATCTTCTGCATACGTGGATGTTTTATTGCCCTTGTCTAGCTTGGATTAACACATAGTCTACAGGCACACACCTGATCATCTACATTTGCTCTCTTACAACACTAAACTATGTTTTCTACCTTTATCTTGTATCTACCTACCACTTCAGCATTTTATTAAAAATAATAATAATAAAGAGAGAAATGTGGTATCCACATATAAATCAAGTATAAAAATCAAATGAGTATTCATATTTGAACTGTTTATAGTTCATAATGCAAGAGCAAAACCGAAAGTTTCTGTGATGACTGCCGTTGTACTGTTCACTATGTAACTTATTCATTATGTAAGAATTTGTTCTCCATGTAAGAACTTGTTTGTTATGCCTCAGAAGATTGGAGACTGACGAAAATTAGGCTTGGGGTGTATTAATGATTGTGCATTGAGCATTGACTCCCCTATACAGAATTTTATTGTCGTTAACAACCATTTGATCAATAAATATGAGAGATGCCCTCACAAAAAATAAATAAATAAATAAATAAATAAATAAAAATAAAAAAATAAAAAAGGACAGACTTCCAATGGTAAAATAAATAACCGGGAGGTAATGTATAGCATAAGGAATATAGTCAAGATATTGTAACAGCTTGGTAGGGTGATAGCTGGAACCTAGAATTATATATATAAATGTTCTACCACTGTGTTGTACACTTGAAACTAATGTAATGTAGTACTGTGTGTCAACTACCCTTCAATAAAAAATAATTATTTAAAAAAAAAATCTGTAGTTCATGAACTTTTAACTCTGGAAATAACTTTGTGTATCGGCCACTGTAGGAAACGACAGAGTCATGCAAGCAAGATTCTAGCACAAACTGGCACTTACAGGGAAAAGTCTCAGGAAGGAACTCAGCCTGGTGTGCCTGCAAGCTCCTTGTCCTTCTGCCTCCCCGCAGGTGGCAGCACTAGAAAGGAGGATTTCTCCTTAGAGTGACAGGTGCTTGGGAAGAGCTGCCACCTCGGATATCAAGTTACTTAACCTTTGAGACTCAGTTTCCTCATCTCTGAAAGAGGAGACCAGAAGACCAAAATCACAGTCTCATTTTGAGAATGAAGCGAAAAAGAAAAATGAACATACCTCATTTTGCCAGTTTAGATATATCACATAACATAGTTTCTAACTATTAAGATATAGTCTTTTTTTCCAATTCTTTAAGCCTTTCTGAAATAGGGATATGTCTTACAATTGGCTTCCCTTTTCCCCAGGGGCTCTTTTTAAATCAGTAGTGTATCTTACAACTGCACGTGTCTCAAAAGACAGAGCAAGCAGTCTTATTATCCACATGGCCATAATGGAATAGACCTGTCTGAGAAAAAGTGCCACTTCACCCTCGATTGGCTATTCTGGGATTAGGTAGTTGCTTAATCAATGAAAAAGAGTTGGAAAGCCCTTGATGCATTCTCTAATTTTCTTCTGCAGTGAGGTATGTTGACTTGTTGGGGAATATTCCTCAGCTCAGGGGTGGGGAAAATGTCAGACACATGGACATTTCCCACACACGTTTTCCTTTAGATGCATTATGTCATCTGGGAAAAGTTGATGAGAAATGGTTTACCATTATGTACTGGGACCCATCAGACTCAGAGACTGAAAACCTCTTCAGTGGCATTTCTTGGCTCCAGATGTTACACAGCTGCACTGCAAATCATTATCAGAGCTCAAAAGAGAAGAAAAAGGAGAACTGTTGAAGCCAGGAAGGCATATGACACAGTAAACGGTGCATTTAATTTCAACTTAATGTGAGAGAGAGCGTGCATCAGATAAATATCATCTGATCATTAAAAACAAATTTATGGAAGTATAGCAACTTTGTCAGGGATGTGTGACCTGACACACATTCAGAGTTTCGAGGCCTCAAAAACGTATTTGTCTTAATTGACTGGTGTTTAGTTCAGATTATTGGCTGTTAAAATAAAAGTTTTCACTTGAGATTTTGCATTTCATTTGTGATGGATTTGTCTTCATCCAAATATTTGTATCGGATACCCTGTTTGCCCATAAAAAGCCCACTCGAATAGAATCATAGACGTTCCATGTTGGGAAAGTTCTCCCAAGTCCAACCTCCTTCCAGCTCTTTTTGGTGCAAGTGGTATCATCTGTTTGGAATTGCAACTATATTTTCTGAATAAATGTAGCATTACCACACTGGGGAAAATTTGGAAAAGAAAACAGAGAAAAAATGTCAGCTATATTCCCCTCAATCAACGATCTTTTCTCTTAAATTTTTTGTGTATTTCTTTGTACGCAGTGATAATTATGGTATACATGCAAGGTATTGTCAATTCTTCCTCCTTATTATGTAGTTTTTATGACCACTGTGCTTAATAACACAACACTGTTCTACAGAACGGCTGTTCTCTAAGGTACTGTCCTATTTCCCAACATGGAGATATTTAGGTTATGTCTAGTAGATCCAAATTGCCTGAGTCTGAATCTACCTACTTACCAACAGTATGAGTTACTTAATATTTCTGTATCTAAGCTTTCTCATTTGTAAAATGGGGATAATATTAGTATGACCTCACATAGCAGTTTTGAGGCTTTAATGAGCTCATCTATGTTAAGCATTTAAAACTGGCCCATATGAGTACTCTGTGTTGATAAGTAAGTCATCTGTGAATATTCTAATACATATTCTTTCCCCAAATGTTGAAATATCTTCTTTAAGAGGGATTCCCAAACCATTTTCTCATACATATGGTGACCCAGACCCTTTTCATATATTTCCAAAGTCAGATAATCTATTACCTCCTTAGACAGATAATTTCACTTTGGGATGACTTTAATTATCAAGAATTTCTTCTTCATGTTTAATCTAGATGGGCCTCCTGGTGTATCTCACGCAATGATTAGATTCTATCCCTGTCATAATGTAGATTATTTCATTACATTAAATCTCAAAGCCTGGTCCCTGGGACACTAGTCACCTCCATATCTAAGCTGCCCACTTTCAAAATCTTTCTTGCAATCATCTACTTGTCTCTGTTTTCCTCATCACCCCTCTAAACTAAGCCACCATCGCCTCCAGCCTGGTTCCAGCAATAGCTTTTTAATGGGTTTTTATATCTGCTCCTGATACATGGCCACCCAGTCTGGTCTTATACCAGATGCTAAACTAATTGCAAAATTTGTCTATGCAAAGTTCTCTGTGGCATCCTTTTTTTTAAGGCTAAGACCTGAACTCTTCATCATGACCCGGCAGAATCTTCCCTGTCTTTCTATTTCTTTCTCCATTGCTCTCTACAATCCAGCCACACTGTTCATTCTTAAGTTTCCCAAGCTTTTTCATGGCACAGGGCATTTGTAATGCTTTCCCTCTGCCTGAAAATTTGCTGCTTCCTCTTACTCTTTGGCTAACCTCTCCTTGCCTCCCCTTCCTTAAGGAAGCCTTTCTTGAACCTTCTCTATAAAGTATGCCTGTGTCATTCTCTCAGAGTACCTTAGCCGTTTTCCCTCAAAGGGCTAATTAACAGTTTGCAATCATATGTTTATTTGTGTGTTTATTTGACTTCATTACTCACTGAAATAATATGTCAGGCCAGATGCCTTTCTGTTAGGCATACCTGAGAACAAGGACGAACGAGCAATGGCCGGTAGATAATTGATCATAATCTCTCCTATGTTCCTAGAGTTGGAGTAAAATAATTGCAGTAATATTTACTGAGTACTTACTATGTTCCAGGCCTTGTTCTGAGCATTTTACATGCATACTTTTATTAGCTAAGAGGTAAGCCCTAATACTGCCCATTTTACACCCAGAAGGGACTGTAATGTAGCCAAGCTCACAAAGCAGGTAAACAGCAGAATCAGGATTTGAACCCAGGCTAGCTTTAGTGACCATGTCCCTACCACCACCACTGAAAAAATACACCTCTGAGGACCTTAGCTTTGATTTAGGAAGGGGAAACTCATAATGCATATGAAGTATTCTGCATTTTGCACAAAATCGGCAAGATAAATCACTAAGTAATGCAATTAGAGACAAAGGCTGTTGAAAGGGGTGTTAAATAAACCTTTTCAAGGTAAAGTATTATATGATTGAAAGTGGTATTATTACCCAAAAATGGAACACACAAGAAGATCAGCATGTCAGTAAAGGAAGTACGCAATACTGAATGGGTTTTGAATGACCTAGTGAAAGGATTGAATGTATACACACACATACACATATATCACAAACGTGCACACACAGTATATTTTAACAGAGCTATTAAAAAAGAGAAGAGGCAAAAATATATATCTGTACTTTTCTCTTTTTAAGATAGCTTCTTTCTATCTACCAAAATGCTATGTATTTATTATTCAGTTGATCAAAATATTTTCGAATCTTTGGTCTTTATGTCCTGCCAATTTCTATAGAGTAGGGAAGAACTATTTTCTTCCCTCCTATGTGTTAGGATAAGAAATCTGAGCCTCATAGAGGTGAAGGAATTTTCATAAAGTAGGTTAAATGGGAGAACCAGGACTAGACCCTGAATATGCCGAGGCAGAAAGACCAGGAGCAAATAGGCAGGCATCAGGATCAGGGATCCAGGTCTCAATCATGCACATGCCAAACCATGGGGCCTCTTTAACCCTGCTGACAAACTTCTTCATCTCATCTTTAATACCTACTTTGCAGGACACTTGTAAAAGAATCAGATAATGTTTGTGAGGCACCTGATCCAGAATCCAGCCTGTTTCAGCTGCTCAACTCATGAGGTTTTTTCCTCTCCCCCTTCCTGGCCCCTTTCCCCTTCTCTTCTGGCTCCTCTTTCCAAAACAGCTCAGCTGAGATGATGTAATGCTTCAATTGCCTGACCCAGCCCTGCTGTGGGATGGAAGCCATGGCCTTGCTTGATAAAAGCACTGCATAAATACGCCTCCTGGAAATGGTGACATGACCCTAGTTCCCATCAGGTGACGCCTTGGAAGGAAAAAAGATGGATGTCTTGGTCTCAGCTTATAACTCATGAGAGAACCGGACATAGGCACGGATTCTCATCCTGGGCATCTCTGAACTCGCGGGTGTTAGTTAAACCCAAGGCCCATTGCATCATATCCGCAGATAAAGGCTCTCTGTAGATAGATCTGCCCTTAAGTTCACCGACAGTTCCTTCCTTCTGACCCCTCTTTATTTGCTGGGCATGTTCAGGGAAGTACAGAAAGACAAGATTTGAAGTAAAAGCACTCGGTTCAAGTCCCTACTTTGTAATCTGCTGGCTCAGTGACCAATGGCAAATCACCTTCCTTCTCTGGGCCTGTTTACCCAGAGAGGGAGGGTGAATGCCTGTGTTGTGGGCTTAAGTCAGGATCAGACTCAAAGCCTCCTTGGGAAAAGATGGTGGGTGCCGTGTTCTCTTCCTCATGTGGTTTTATCAGGAGGGTATCTAAGTTGCGTTGACCCTGTGCAAGCCCAGTTACTTGGGCCTCTCTAGGCAGGAACTGGGGGCCACTCTTCCCCAGACCTTGACTCTCATAGCATCCTGAGACCCTTCAGGGCCTCTGATGTTGCATTCTACCTGCCTGGGTACACTGGACACAGTGGTGCAGACAAGGCTTGTGCAGACAAAGGCTTCTACAGACCACACCCTTTGGCTGCAGCTTCTGCAGCCTGGGGCACAGGTCATGCTCCGCAGACTTGGGGGGAACTTTATTCAAGACTTCTGAGGGGCTAAGGCAGAATGCATCCTGTCTTAAGCATGCTGGCAGAAATAAGCCAGGAGACTCAGTGCCACTGACTATGGGTGGGGACCAGGCTGGGATGAAGCTGAGAGGTTGGATGGCACAGCAGTTGAGAAAATTAGCTCTGGAGTCAGCCGGAAGGGGTTTGAATCTTGAGTCTCTCACTTATTAGCTATGTGACCTTGGGCAAGTTGTTTCACCTGTTTGATCCTCAACTACATTCTGTAAAATGGGATTGAAAGTGCACCCACCTCTTAAGGTTAGTAAGACCATATCTTAATATCATATGTTAGAACAGTGTTTGCATCTAGGAAACTCGGTGAATATTATTTCATAACTCAGAGCCACCACCAACTGGATGAGCCCTTGACTCCAATATCTGGGCTAAACCCCTTCCCCACATTGTCTTCTTCACACTATATAACAACTAGACGAAATCAGCTATCAAGGACCATTTTACAGATGAAGAAATGGAGGGTAAAATAAGAGAGATTGCATCACGTGCCCAAGGTCATGCAATCCCATGTCACCTGGTCGATTCCAAAGCCTTGGCTCTGAACCCCCAAGGCATATGCAGCAGGAACTTATATTCACCTATAAAATGGTAATAGTAAACTGTTATTGATATTTAAGTCCTTTAAATGTATTCATTTATCTCATCCTCTTGACATCTTCTTTTTGAGGTAGGTGGCATTATCAGCCCCATTTTGCATAGTAGGAAACTGAGGAGATTTGAAAAAGTAATCTTGAAGATTTCTTCTTGATCTATAATTTATTTAATTAATTAAATTCAATGTTTTCCCTGTGTGTTCAGTGGAGTACTAATTTTATGTTTCTCTGTAAAATAAAGGCTTCTAAGGCAAACACGTTTTGCAAATTCTGCCCTGAAAAGTCCCCTCTTGGAGAGTCATAACAATATTTACATATCAAAGGGATGGAGGCCCTCTGTAGGGAAAAAAACCTGTTAAACTTTGTTTAACCCAGTGTTTCCCAGATAGGTTTGACTGCAGAGACCTGCCATCCCACACCCTCCTGCCTCCCCTCCCATACCTGTACATCTGTCAACATCCCACAAAGCCTTTTGGCAAAGTTCATTCTAATTCAACTCAACCTACCATCATGGAGGGTCAGGCCTGCACCCATCCCTGTCATTCCTGAACTTTAAAGTCATGTCACTGAGTTCTTTTTTTTTCTGCAAGTTCTTCTTCGTTGGGGAGAAGAAATTCATGGTCAATATTTAGAGAATAATTCAAATATTAATTTAGGTGTTTGATGCAAAGACACCAAAGATGTCAGGGAGATAGGAATGTTGTGGAGGAAAATGGGAGGAGCTGGGTCAAAGAAGGATTTAAACTGAAACACGCAGATTGAGAATCTCAGCCTGATTGGCAAAAGCAAGGCAATCGGGCTCTTGAGAAACCTGCCATTATCAAAAACTAATTTCGCAGTGATGGACCCTAGCCCATTCCTAGGACTCAATGGTTTCCTGCTCACAGTAACTGTCATTTTTCTTTCAGGAATTTCAATAACATGGGTTGCTTATTGTGATTATTAGGATGGTAGTTATACTTATTAAATTGGATGATTGTGTGGTTATAAGACCTACATGTCTCTGAGTGAATTCTGTGCTTGATTTCCTTCGTCTTTTTCCAGCACCACCTTAAGCCCCATGAAGCCTGCAGACGTCTTACCCATTCTCATCACTTTGATCACCTGCAGTTTTGAAACAGAACAAACTCTAACCAGGGAGCTTATATGAGTCACAGGATCACCAACAACTTCTCCTGTTTTGTTTTCAATGTTCTTATTCCTTATCCCTATTGCTTCTGAACTGCCATCACTTTAGGACCAGTGGCTATTTAATGGAAATCATGTTTCCTAATTAACCCCTCACACGATTCAAATTTCTTTTTGAAAACTGTCAGACAATGAATGGTGACCAGGAGAAGGAAGGGTGTGCCAAGCGGTGGGGTCAGTAGAAGCAATGCAATGCTGAAAGGTGGGAAATGAGCGCATGTGTGGACAGGTGCTTGGGGAGGAAGGCCTGCCTGATGTTTCTGGTGTGTGTTGCCCTGGCTGGGATCCCCATTTAGTTCAGATGAGCTGCTGAGTTCACAGCAACACCTCAGTCCCTTTCTCTGCTGCCCTGTCCCTGGCCCCTCTCTGTCAGGTAGCCCCAGTGTAGCTGCTCTCTCTGGACATATGTTCATCCCCTGTCTTTCCTGTGGGTGCTGGTGTTAGAACCAAGCTCCATAATTGTGAACTCCTGTCACATCCTGTCTCGTCTTTTCCTTGTTACATTTACTGATTCCAAGTATTTTGGAGAACTTTGGGCCTAAAATGACCAAAACTTTGGACCAAGCTACATAGCTTGTAAGTTGTAAGTCTATTGATTGAATAATTTTGAGCGTCTGACATGCAGTATATCTCATCTCTATCAGTTACTGAGTGCCTAACATGCCCTCTGCCAGGCACCAGAGAGATGAGGGTTTCTACCTGAAAGAATCACCAGTCAGATAGGAAGATGCTCATGTTTCTGACATGATTTGATACCTATTACAAGAAAAATGCATATGATGTAAAAGAGGAAGATAGCAAAGAAGGATTCTGCTGGAGTGGATATTGAAATGTATGTAGGAGATGGCATTTGATTAAGTAAAGAGGGAGAGTTAGTATCAAGAAAACATACACAGAAAGTCCAAAACACCTCCTCATGCAGGGGATAGAGAGTGGGGCACAGTAATCAAGACGGGCCCTGCAGCTGAGTTCCTGGGGTCCAAACCTTCCTCTATTATTTACCACCTGTGTAATCTGTAACTGGAGATGGTCAAACTCACAGTTCTTGGGGCCTCAGTTTTCTCACCTGTAAGTTGGGATAGCAATAGTATCAACCTCAGAGCATTGCTGTAGAGAATAACATGAGTAAATTCACATGGAGCAGATAGAACAGTACGTGGCCCCTCATAAGTTTTGGATAACTGTTAGCCAATGTCATTCAGCTGAGGAATTTAATAACAGCTCTATGTGCCGATCACAGATGTAGGGGCTGGAGATACTGTAGTGAATAAGACATACAAGGCCACTTATCTTTTGGGGAATGATGGAAAATGAAGAATGTTTAGAGGTAATTTACATGATGTTGAGCAATGTGCTGTGATGGAGTGGTTGTGTAGGTTCATCAGGAAAGGTCTCCCTGAAGAGGTGGCGTTGGAGCTAAGACCCTGATATTGAGGGCTAGCCGCCTGCAAGTCTGGGTACAGAGGTTTCTAGAAGAGAGACAGCAAGGGCACAGGCCTCAGGTGAGAATGGTCTTTCAGGTAGAGGAATGGAAAGGAGGCCAGGGTGATCAAGGGGGAGGTGAGGGAGGAGGGGAGGATGTGGTAAGAGACAAGAGTGGAGAAGCAGACAAGAGCCCACGAAGGATGACCTACAGCATATGGTAAGGGCTTCGGCATTTATCCCACATCACAAAGCCATTTAGCTGCAGAGTTGAATGAGAAATGGGACTGGAAAGAGCAGATGTGGCTGTTTCTAAGGGTTAAAATGCACTAGACCTAAGGAATGGGTTTTCCACATTATTCTTGGGCCACTTTGAGCCAGAGAGAACTCTTCTGCTTTCCATTAACTGAGGGGAGAGTATTAGTAAGGGGTCCTGTGCGTTTAGCCTAGACTATACCCTCCATAGGAAGACATAAAGGAAACTGCTGTTGAAACAGAAGCATGCATGCTTTTCACGATCCTGCAGCCATGGTTGTGACCCTTGGTTTAGCCAAGTGTGGAGCAGGGGAAAGAGCTGGACTTGGAAGATGTTTCCTTCACCCGTCAACCAGAGTCCTGGTAGGCAACAGATGCCACACTTAAAGGAGTGATGGCTTAGTGGAAGGGTTACCGACAAAGCCATGAGGGGGCTTAAGGATACCAGCAACAGCATGAGAGAATAGCACAGGGAAGATGTTACTCACCCCCTACCCCCCAGCCTGATGGAGCAGGGAACGCCGTGGTTGGGGGGAGTCTCAGCTATAGGACAGAGCCACCTGACAGAGGCTTGGCTTGAACAGGATAATACAGCCTCTGCAGGAATGCAGCACGGTAAGAAGAGAACATGGGGAACAAATACCTGGCCTTCCCTCCTGTCTCTTTCAGATCTCCTGCTAGTGGCCCTCACTAGCTGAACCCACGGGAAGCTAAAAAGCAAGCATGCTCTGGTGGGCAGTGTAGTGGTCCTCAAAGATGTCTGTATCAGAATCCCTGAATGTATGGGTACCTTGGGTCACATGACAAAAGAGAATTAGGGCTGCTCATGGAATTAAGGTTACTAATCAGCTGACTTTATTATCTGAGTGGACCACTCAGCAGGGTCCACAGAAATGGAAGAGGGGGGCAGAAGAAGAAAACTGGGGAGCCAATAGCATGAGAATGACTCCACCTGACTTTAAGGCATAAAGGGAGCCAAAGAGGATACAGATGGTCACTAGAAGCCGGAAGGAGCAAGGAAGTGGATCCTCACCCGGAGCCTCAAGAAAGGACAAAGCCCTGACTGGACCAAAACACCTCGATCGGCTGGCCCAAT
This sequence comes from Manis pentadactyla, assembly GCF_030020395.1. NCBI lineage: Eukaryota > Metazoa > Chordata > Mammalia > Pholidota > Manidae > Manis > Manis pentadactyla. Next base: position 206,783,348 of record NC_080021.1, on the reverse strand, counting down.
GAGGCCCAGTTCAGAATTCCGATCTCCAGGCTGTAAGAGAGTACATTTTTGTTGTCTTTGGCTGCTGAGGTTGGGGTAATTCGTTACAGTAGCCACAGGAAAGGACTACAAGGACCCACTGAACACATTGCATACACAGTCAGAGGGTGGAGGAGGGTAGAAAGAGTACCTGAGGGTACCACGGAGAATGTCCCACACACTGGACAGAAGTCTGGGCTCTACTCTTACTCTACGGCCTTGGCCAAGCCGCTTTGTCTACCTGGGCCTCAGTGTCTTCACCTGGGAAATGAGGACCATCCTAGCTACATGAGTGGGTAGGGTGGATCAAATGGCACAATGATGTGAAAGTGTTTTCTAAGCTAACGTCACACAGAAATAAGATATGTGCAAAATAATGACCACAGGAAAAATTCAATGCAAAATCTCCACTTTAGACGTGGCTGAGTTTAAAGCTTTATGCCTCTTGCTTACATGATTTTTCCCATTATGACTTTTTTCAATGTGAAAAATTAGGGTATGTCTCTAAAGCATGCTTCCCCACAGGGCCTGGAGCCATCCTGGCTGAGCTATAAATCTTTTATTTTAATATAAAGATTTATGGTTCTTGTTGGAAAAGATAAGTTGCAACACGCATACCCATAATCATGCCTCCAGACACATTGAATGTTCTAGAAAATGAGACTTCGCATGAGAGACATAAATAGGGAGTCTGTGACTTTTAATCACATACCCACGGCACGCCTAACACCCTCAGGGGCATATTGACCACATACATGTTCATAATAATTCATACATTTCCATAAGGGACACTCAAATGAGGAAACTGGCCAGGGCCCTCTGAAGACATGAGTAACAAGACCACAAGCACGCATATACCCTCCATTTCCTTTGCCACCCCTGGACCCACAATGAGTTTTGAGGCCAAATAAATGCTTACCACCAACCAAATGTATCTCCTATATGACAGTCTTGAGGAAAAGTCAAATTACTTTTCATGACTTTCAAAATGGCTTGAGGAAGACAAGTTGGTTTATGTATTAAATTTGTCTGGAATTTACATTTTGATTGGCTCACAGTCTGGGCGAATTCCACAGTAACCTATCGATCTGACAGAGACGTTTGACAGCTCTGAACAGTTGCTGAAGTGGCTTTTAAAACCCAGCCAGTGAGAGCTGGGGAAACTTTCCCAGGGAGCCTTCTCATTCATCTTCCACCAGCCACCCCACCCCCTGCAGCTTTATTGAAAACTACCCCACCTAGGGTAGTTTTCAATAAAGCGAATGGGGATGTGTTTCCAGACTGGCAAGATGGAAATCTGCCTGGAGTCGTCCCCCTATTGCTTCTCCTTCCTGAGGTTAGTCATTAGCTTCACCCTTGATCACCCTGCTTGTGGAGTCCAGCCAGCTCAGAACTTGCTTGAGACTAATGGGGACAGTGAGACACACTCCAGGTTCCCAGCCTGGCATCTTTCTAAAATGCTACATGGCTCTTGGACCCCAGCTCTAGATACTGAGCCAGAAATCGTCCCTATTTCTCTACTCCCATCTGAAACATCATCTATCACTTAAGATTTTGTTATCATTTCAACGAGTGTGACTTCCTACAGTGTGTGTCTATACCAATCGTTTCTTCCTTATCATTATCCATCTGTCTTTGAGGGCTGTGGTTTAATTCAATGCAAAGTAAGCAGCTACTATGTTCAGGATATTGCTAAAATGATGCATAGATAAAGATGAAGCTGAGACAGGCCTTCTAGGATATTGTAATGTAATAGAGAAGTGGTTCTCAAATATGGTATCTGGGCCAGCAGCCAGCAGCCAGCAGCCAGCATCTCCTGGGAACTTGTTAGATATGCAACAATCTGAGCCACACCCTGGACCTACTGAATCAGAGGTTCTAGATGCCTGTTTTAACAAAACCCCCAGGTGATTCTAATGTGGGCTAAAGTTTGGGAATCACAGTCATACAGTATTTGAGACATGAGTGCAAAAGCTGATATTGATTCCTACAGTAAAAGCAACAACAGAATGCTAATGGAGATTCGAGGGAAGGTTTGATAAACTGTAGGAGGTGAAGCGGGGAGAATTTGGAGGACAACAGAAAGGCTTCAGAGAGGAGAGGCCCCTATGCTGGGCTTGAAGGATGTTTGGGAGGACACTCCAGACCATTCCAGGGCATAGGGGGAGCAAAGGAACAATGTCCGCATGGCAAATGGCTAGCACTGGGAACTGTCCTTGTCCCTCCCCTGCTGGTGGCAGGTCACGGTGCTGTTCCCTGTTCATGCTGCCTCAGGATCTTCCTAAGCACACTTCTCGAGGTAACTGATAGCAATCAGCCAGAGCTGGCAGAGATTTCTGCCTATTTCATGTAGACTAAAGTCATGCTCAGGTCACAGATCTACCAAGGAGCCTCAGAGGAATGAGGTTCAATAGCTACTAGACTACATAGGGCCTTGAACGCCAGCTAAGAGTTTGAACTTGTGTCCATGTGCAGTAGGGAAGCTATTAGGTATTTCATCAAGGAAAGTGATGTGATCAGGGCTGTTTAGTGATCAGGCATTTTTGTCTTTGACTCCCTTCAGATAGTAGTTTCCAAACTTGACTGCCCATTAAAATCACCAGGGGAGATTTTAAAACTCCGGATTCCCAGACCACACCCTAGACCAATTGCATCAGAATCTCTGGGGATGGCATCTGAGCATCAGTGTTCATTTAAGGCTCCCCAGTGATTTCAACGGGCAGCCAAGTTTAAGGCCCAGGAGTTTACATTATCAATTTGTTGAAGTGTGGATTCTTTGTTCTCTATCCATCCCCATATCATGCAACGATCTAGCACAGTGTCTTGCACAGGGAACAGGCTCAGTACCTGATCCTTGGTGAATGAAGTTAGCATCCACTTGGCTGGGGCGCTCATTGACCTTCCTTAGAGAACCACTGACCCTTCTAAGGTAGGTTTCAAAAAAGCCATAAACCAAACATCTTGAAATCATAGCAGAATTTCAACCTCAAACTTCATAGTTGGATGACATGCTGAGAAAACCAACAATCTGGAGTTTACGAGAGCTGAAGATGCCATGCCTTCTTTCTGTCTCTATGATATGGCTGATGGAGAGTAAGAAATACAGCAGAGCTAAAGAAAGGTTCAGACCAAGTAAATGTATATTAATTTGTGGAGAGGATTCCGTGCATAGATAGGTCAGGAGGCTGGAAGAGGACTCAAAGTTATTTCCTCTGAGTTCTGTTTTGGTTTGTTTCTCTCATACCCTAAATCTATCCCCAGATTCATGGCTTACCGTTTAATTACTCTTTTCTCTCTTAGCATAACCTACCAGGGTTTGGGTCTTTTTTACATGCTTTTCCTCCCCAGTCAGATGGTAATTTCCATCTTTGCATCTCTCACACTAGTGTTTAACTCTAAATTTGTATTCCTCTTAGCAAAATTGGCCCTGACTAGAATGCCCTTCCATGCTCTTCCCCCAGAGCCAATTTCTGTAAGCACCAGCTGAAATGTTCCCTCCTGGACTCCTCCAGGCAGATTTAGTGTTCTCAAAGCAATGAGCTTTACCGAAGCACATATTTCATTAGGGTGAGATGATTTTCTTTTTTCTGTTTTTCTCTCCCTTTCTTGCTCCTGATTATAAAAGCAGTATATATTCCATTGCACGTATATTTTTAAAATTTAGAAAAGAAGTTTTAAAATTCTGAAAATCCTTTGTAATTCTGTCTCTCAGGCAAATCACTGACAACAGTTCAGTGTTTGAAGTGTTTTTGTGTGTGTGTGTGAACTCAAAGTTGAGATCATAACTTATATGGAGGGATATTTCTTTTGAAAATATATTATGGAGAACTCATCCTTACGATTAAAAAAAATCCTTCCCAAGCCTCGTTTACAATGGCATCTATTTCCATCATATGGCTGTACTATGATTTTAATCAATTCTTTCGTTTTGAGTGTATTTTTGCTTTTAATTGGCAATCTGTTATTAAAGTGAGCACACACACTCACACACATCTCTGAAATGTATCTTCGTGTATTTTTCATCTGTGTTGCAAATTAGTTTCTTTGGATCTTATCAATGGGAATATTGCTTTAAAATATTCAAGTATATTTGGTTCTAAATACAATCGCTAAATTGAATCCTCAAAAGATACACAAATTTATATTCCTGGAAGCAGAGAAAGTGCTTTTACTCAGGTCCCTGTTTGGAAGAGAATTTTGTTTCCCAGTGTAGCTAATTTGAAAGGTGAGGGTAATGGTTCATTGTTTAATTTGCATTTATGAACAAGGTTGCCTTTTAAAAATATGTGTTTATTTAGCATTTGCATTTCTCTTTTATGAATTGCCTCTTCGTGAGAGTTTATGGCCAGTCATCAGTTGGAATCTGAATGTTTTGTATCAAGTCCTTTATGGCTTAAGGACAACTCTCAGCCTGTTATATTTGTTTAAAAGTTTTTCCAGTTTTCCTTTCTAGTATTTCAATTTTTGTTTTGAATGTTTAGGTACAGATTATTTTACATTTTTACATAGTAACATATAGTTTTTCTTTTTGTAGGTAATTTCTTCCTTTTTAAAATTGAAATATCTTCTTTTCTCTTGTTCCTCAGTTTGATCAATTATCAATATTACTTTTTGCTTTTAAAAATTTAAATGCACTTAATTTAATTCTTTCACACATCCGTAATTCATTAAAGTTGACAGTGTTGATGAATGCTTCTCTGTATTCTAAGATTTAACCCCTTGCAATAGAGGCTCATTACCATGAATTAAAAGTAATAATTCCCACTACACATTTGTGATAGCATTTTAATTATGTATCACATTTCTCAGTGTGTGTGTGTGTATGTGTGTGGTAAGCCAATTTTACTTTCCCGTATCTAATTTGTCCATTGATATGTCTATTATTATACCAGAAGCCCAATGTTCTTATGATTTTTGCTGTGTAAAATAAGAAAGTAAATCTACCCAAGAATTTTTTATTTTTCAATAATGACTTAGCTACCTGAATTTCAGAACCATTTTGTTGTTTCCAAAAATCTTGTCAAGATTTTAATTGGAAAATATGATAAGCCTATCAGTTAATTTAGGAAAAACTGATCTTTTCTATCATTGAGACTTCTGCCCAGGAGCACTATTAATCTTCCTATATAGCCAAGTGTTTTTACATCTCACACTAAAGTTTTGTGGGTTTCTTCATAAGCATCTTGCATATTTCTTGTTAAAGCTTTTTATAGGCATTCTCTGTTTCATGATGTGATTGTGAATAAGATATTTTTAAAATCGTATTTCCCAACTAGTTATCACCAGTAAAGAACACTATTATTTTGGTGTATTTACCCTGGAACCAGTCTCTTTGCTGAGCTCTCTTAATAAATTTAATAGATTTTTCAGTTGATTCTCTTGAGTGTTCTAGGTATCAAAATATATCTTTTGCAAATAATGATAATTTTGTCTCTTCATTTTAAGCCATTATTATTCTAGCAGAGCTATCTTATTTGCAAAGAATAAAAACCTATCCAATACAGCACAGGGAGAAGTGAATGCATCTGTCATGATAGGAGAAGGGGCTGTTGCTGAAAGGACACAAGCAGACAACACCATGGAAACAAGAGCTTGGTACAGCCTGGTCTCATGGGAACTGGAGCTCAGGAGCTTATTAGAAACCAAAGCTACCCTCTCTGTCTCTGAGGAGGTAAATGATATTTTGTTTCCCCTTCACTTCTTCTGCCTCCAATCTCTCCTTGTCTGTATCCTCTCTTAGAAAACTTTCTCTGCCGGCACATGCAGCTAAATGTATACCTGTCTTCTTAGTGCCAACATCAACATGGACCTGCTATCCTCTCTCTGTCTGTCGAGAGAGACACCCATTAGCTGCTGGCCAGCCCATAGATGTGGATGTTGGTTCAGGGGTCCACCACACCTAACAGGAACAGCCTAGTTGAGGTTGGGTCATAGGGTAGAAACACACCTCTGAAGTCTGTTTCTCCTTTGGTCTATAAATCCTGTCTGGAGCAAGTTTTGCTAGCTTCAGGCCATCAATGAAATAGCTGCTCAACTTCTCTTCCACTCTTGGGCTGTTTGTAAAGTAGGAGAAAGATCTCTTTCTTAAAAGTTTGAAGGAAATTACCTGGAAAATAAACAACTGTGGGATCAGCAGCTTTCAGAGAAGCAAGTCTTTGATAACTCTCTCAATTTCTCCCATAGTTACTGCTTTACTGAGGTCATGAGGGTTTCTTCAGTAGGCCAGGACCTCGTGGGCAGCCAGAGCCATGTTTCATTTATCTGTTTGAGTCTAGTTGCAGCCCATGGCCTGACCTTGAGCAGAACCTTGATTTGTGTTGAGTTGGAGTGATTTGAATGGGAGGTAACATAGATAATGAAAAGAACACTACATATAAATTTGGAAGACTGGAGTTAAGAACTAACTCTGTTCTTTACTAATTGGGAGGATCAGTTAGTTTACTCTGAATCCCACTTCTCAATGTGTGCAGTAATGATGTTTGGCATGAGGGTGTGTGTGGATAGGGTCCTCCAAAATCTCTACTCAGCTTTGACATTCTGACTTAAGCTTATATGTAAACACTGAATTTCTCCTGGGGAAATTAAGAAAAAAGTACTGTTTCAAATCCTATGTTAATCCTTGTGGAACCAGGGTGGAGAGGGTATTAATAAACAAGTAAATAAAGTCAATAAATGAATTAGATTTTATTTGCCCTCTTACAGTGGAAGAGAATCATTTGTTAGTTCAAGCCCTGAGGCATTGCCTTCTTGACAGCTTGTGAGGAACATGTTTGAAATTCCAATGTTTTGCTCAAAATCCCAACATGGTATCGTTGGATGTGCTTGCTGTTTTAATGGGGAGCTAGAACCCTTTTTTCTAACCATTTTTTGTATTTGAAAATATAAACTGGACCTCTAATTCATGCATTTTTTGAAGATATTGCCTTCATATTGATGTTTCTTAGTGGCTTTGCCCATGTTGATAGGAGTGTGTGTGTGTGCACATTCATCGTCTCTTCTGATTTAGATCAGTTAGTTAGGCGCAAGAAGGCTTTGCACACAGTTATGACAGTTATGGGCTTTTCATGTATATTTTGTTTTCTCAATCACATAGGGTATTTTGATTGATTGGTTGGGTCAGACTGCAGGAGAGAAAGAAGAAAATGACCTTCACACACTAGGGCATTTGGGTGTCTTTCTTGGCCCCTGGGAATGATCAGGGGCAGTTTCCATTAAGAGCACCTAAGCTCAAAGAAGTCAGCAGTCCATGGAATGGAGTCCCAAGATCAGGTCACACCAAACTCCAGTTTCTAACCTGCAACTCAGATATGAAACATAAGCCCTGATTACAAATCTGAAGACATTTTCATTTTGCCCCAGGCCAGGATTTTTGATTTAAAAAAAAAAAACAACCTGTCAAGGTCTGCAAGAAAGAGTCTTAGATATTCTAGCCAATGGTTTATTTAAAAATCCAATAATGCAATTCCCTCAGCAGCAGGAGGTGAGAGACCTTCTCTAGGATGAATATCTCATGAATGGATGGTAGCCGGATTCCCAGACTGTGAAACAGAGGAGACTTTATAAACGGGATTCTGTTTTATGGGACCAGGATGGGTTATCCTGAAAGCCATCTCTGTGTGAAATAACTACATATCCTGGGAGCGAGAAAACCTGGTTTTCTGTCTCACTTACTATTTATGTGAACTTGGCTGTTCATGTGGATAATTTAAATACAAAATTTAAATCTTAAACATAAAATTTTAAATTTGTAATAGATCTGCCAATCATCTCAAGGCTAGCCATTTATAGCCCAAGAGAGAGGAAAGGCATCTCTCTGTACAATGTAACTCCAACATGTTGGGCATAACTGATGGGCCCAGAGAAGTACTACTGACTCCCTGCGCCAGTCAGACTCCATCTCTCTGGAATCACTAGTTGAAAAAGAGCTTCAGTTAACTGGATGGTGGTGGTAAGAGATTTATCTCCAGAGCTGAAATGACTTTTCTGAGGTAGCTATGACAGATGATGGTTAATCTGAATAAGCTGGTCCTCAGACCACATGTGTAGATGAAGGTGGAGTTGGGAGGCCAGGTAGCATGAAAGAGAGAGAGGAAAAAAAGAGAGAGAGAGAGAGAGAGAGAGAGAGAGAGAGAGAAAGCAGGCACTTGGTAATGTTCTAGTTCCTGCGAGGCCTACAAGTTGAGTTCTGTGAGAGTTTCTCACTTCCTTTTTCTTGAGTCTCTTTGAGTGAATTTGAATTTTTCATTACTGGAAAATGACTACAAAATAATTCCATGCTTTGTATCTGAACAGGCTATATATACCTCTTATCTCACCAGCTCACTCAATTAACAAGTATTTATTGAACATGTTCTGTGAACCAGGATCTGTGATGGGAGCTGACATGGCAGGCAGATCTGGGGCTTTATGGAGCTTGCACTTTAGTGGGGGGAAAAAAGAACAAAAGCAAGACAGAAAAACAAAACTCATACAGAAACACAAATGGCAGCATGTTAACAAATGCACTAAATAGAAAAAGAAACAAATAGAATTCTGAGACATAGGGCAGTGAGATGGGGCTCTTTGAAGAAGAGTGGCCAGAGAAACTCTTGAGAAGAAGTGATGTAGAAGCAAAGACCCAAAGAATGAGAAGGCACTGATTTTGTGAAGACTTGTGTAAAACTGAGTTTCAGCCAGGACTCATGTTGGTGCATTTAGTGGAAATGAACTCAAATGTAATGCCCCCTGCCCCCAATTTCATCTTCTTTCTCTGTTCTTTCTTTGTGCAGGGCAGAAACAACACCAGTTCTGAGCTAAGTGGAACTGGATATAATCAGTGGCTCTGCTATGTAGTCTTGGGCAACTCTATTTGTTTCTCTGAACCCATTTTCTTATTTCAAAAATAGGGATATAGATGCAAAAATCCTCTAGAAAATACTAGCAAACAGAGTCCAGCAAAATATAAAAATGATTGTTAAGCATGACCATCTGGGATTTATCCCAGGATTGTAAGGTTGGTTCAACATATGAAAATCAATTAATGTAATATACCATATTAATAAAATAAAGGACAAAACCCACATGACAATTTCAACAAATATAGAAAAGCATTTGACAAAAATCCAACATTCTTTCATGATAACAGCACTCAATAAACTAGAAATTATTCTTCAACTGATAAAAGGTACTTACAAAAAACCCACAGCTAACAGCATACTTAATGTTGAAAGACTAAAAGCTTTCGTTCTCAGACCAGGAACCATATAGGAATGCCTTCTATTGTCACTTTTATTCAGTACTGTACTGGAATTTCTATCCAGGGCATTTAGGCAAGAAAACAATATAAAAGTCAATCCACTTGGAGAAAAAGAAATTATTTCTTTTCACAGATGACATGATCTCACGTGCAGAAAATCCTAAGGAATGCGCCAAGACTATTAGAACTACGAAAGACTTCAACAAGTTTTTAGTACACAAAGTCAATACACAAAAATCAGTTGTGTTTCTCTACACTGGCAATGAACAATCTGTAAGTGAAATTAAGAAAATAATGTCATTTATAAGGTACTGAAAATAAAATATGAGTAAATCTAACAAAGTATGAAACGTGTATCCTGAAAAAATATTAAACAGCATTGAAAGAAATTAAATAAAATACAGATAAATGAAAAGACATATCAGGCTCATGACCAGAAGACTTAATATTGTTAAGACTGATCTATGGATTCAAGGCAATTCCTATCAAAATCCTACCTGATGTTTTTGCAGAAGTTGACAAACTGATCCTAAAATTCCTATGGAAATGCAAGGGACTCAGCATATCTAGAACAGGTTTGGGGTGGGGTGGGGGAGGATAACAGACCTGGAGAATTCACAACTCTTGATTTCAAAACTTATCATAAAATAAAAATAATCAGCATAGTATGGTACTGGCATAAGGGTAAAATATAGACTAGAATTGAAAGCCCCAAACCCTCATATTGATAGTCAATATGTTTTCAACAAAGATGCCAAGACAATTCATTTAATGAAGGAAAATAGTTTTCAGTGGTGCTGGGTTTTAAAATGGTGAAAATTTTCAAGAAAACAAATGGTGCTGGGACAACTGGATATCCGCATTGAAAGGAATGAAGCTTCACCATACATAAAACTTAACCAAAATGGATCATAGACCTAGATATATGAAGTAAAACCATAAAATCTTGGAAGAAAACAGGAGTAAATCTTTGTGATCTTGAGTTAGGCAATGGTTTCTTAGATATGACATCAAACCACAAGTGACATAAGAATGAATAGATAAATTGGACTTCATCAAAATTAAAAACTTTTATGCTTCAAAGGATACCATGGAGAATTCAAAAAGACAACCCACAGAATGGAGGAACTATTTGCTAATAATATATTTGCTAAGAGATTTATATCCAGAAGATGAGATGAACTCTTTCAACTCCATATAAAAAGACAAGTCAATTAGAAGTGAGTAGAGGATCTAAATAGGCATTTCTCCAAAGAAGATATACAAATGGCCAACATGCATGGGAAAGGATGCTCAACATCCCTAGAAGGGGAATATTCTCTAAATGAAACGGGACATCCTTACATATGATATCCAAAAGTAGGGAACATTCTTGGGTATTATTATCAGGCACTTCCAAGTACAAAGTGGAATTTTTTGTCATTTTTTTCCACATTGAAATATATTTTTTTCAAAATCAGAGAAAGCATTGATTATGATAATGATAAATATAATGATAATGATAGTTACCATTTGTTAGCTACTTATTGTGTCCCAAGTCTATGCAAAACACTGCACAGACACTGATTTCTTTAATCCTTGTAACAGCCCTCTATGATTTGCTTTATTGTCCCTATTTTTAGATGGGGTAATTAAAGCTCAGAGACATAAAGCATCTTACCCCAAGTCACACAGTTCATAGGCACAGATCTGAAATTTTAAAGCTGATAGGTTTTGGATTCCAAGATCCACCCTGTTAACCACTGATTAGACTGCTTTCTTAACCAGCATATTTGCACGTTTTTCTGTTTTTCATATTCTTACATCCATAATGAATGCATGGTCATTATAGAAAATCTGAAAAACATAGAAGTGTGTCATAGGTGGTATTTGGCAGTAACTGAGGGTTTGAAATGAGGAAATAAGATTATTAAATAAAATGATGATATGGTTTTATGTTTATTGCTATTAATGGTTTTAAAGACATATCAATTGAAATGGGTTATATATCAACTGGCTCATGTGATCTCTACATATATATCTTATATTATTTACATACATTATGAAATACATTTACATACATTATATATGTAAATTACATATTGAAATATTTGTGAAGAGAAAGGTCTAAAAGTAATTCTACCAAAACGCTGTCTCTGAGTGGATTTAGGCAATTATCTTTCTTTTTCCTTTTCTGTATTTTCTAATTGTTTTAATATGCTTATCCTTGACTGCTGAACTAATCGATTCTCTGGACTAACCAATGCTTTCCTTTTTCTTTGAAGGTCTGACTAAAGCCCACCGCAAGTTAGACCCTCCCAGCTAGTAGACTGCTCGTTTCTACTCAGCAGGCCTCTGCTTTCCCTGACTTTCCATTAACCTCCAATTACACATCCTGATCTCAGCAGATAAGAGGGACTTCGCTGTAAAGCGAGCAGGAGGAGCACCCAGTGTCAGATGATTAGTAAATGGACTCCAGCCACACAGCGGAGTTGCTCTTTGGAGAGAAAGAACCTCACACATAAGCTTCAGAATGACCATCCTACATGTTTCCAGGCAGTTACTGCATTTCTTTCCATTTTGTTAGTCTTTGAGATTCTCCTCTTCTCTTGTCATTTCTTTCATATTTTTAACAATCAGTCTCTATAGGGGAACAACGGTGACAAGAACCAGCAAATCAACCTTTGCTCGTTAGATCAGTTCAGTTAAAAAAAAAGGGGGGGAAAGGGGCTTTAGCTGTTCTGAGCAAAGTGTTTATCTCCACAGAGAAACAATATTCAGAAATTTTCATCTCATTTTATTTTTTATTTATTTAATTTTTTTAGTATCATTAATATACACTTACATGAACAGCATTGTGACTACTACATTTTCCCCATTAACAAGTCCCCACCACACACCCCATTACAGTCATTGTCCATCAGCGTAGTAAGATGCTACAGAATCCCTACTTGTCTTCTCTGTGCTATACTGCCTTGCCTGTGCCCCCCTCCCCACATTATGTGTGCTAATCATAATGCCCCCTTATTCCCCTTTGTCCCTCCCTTCCCACCCATCCTCCCCAGTCCCATTCCCTTTGGTAACTGTTAGTCCATTCTTGGGTTCTGTGAGTCTGTTGCTGTTTTGTTCCTTCATTTTTTTCTTTGTTCTTATACTCCACATACGAGTGAAATCATTTGATTCTTGTCTTTCTCTGCCTGGCTTATTTCACTGAGCATAATACCTTCTAGCTCCAGCCATGTTGTCACAAATGGTAGGATTTGTATTCTTCTTATGGCTGAATAATATTGCATTGGGTATATGTACCACATCTTCTTTATCCATTTATCTACTAATGGGCACTTCGGTTGCTTCCATTTCTTGGCTATTGTAAATAGTGCTGCAATAAACATAGGGGTGCATATGTCTTTTCCAAACTGGGCTGCTGCATTCTTAGGGTAAATTCCTAGAAGTGGAATTCCTGGGTCAAATGGTATTTCTATTTTAGTTTTTTGAGGAACCTCCATATTGTTGTCCACAAAGGTTGAACTAATTTACATTCCCACCAGCAGTGTAGGAGGGTTCCCCTTTCCCCACATTCTTGCCAACATTTGTTGTTGTTTGTCTTTTGGATGGTGGCCATCCTAACTGGTGTGAGGTGATATCTCATTGTGGTTTTAATTTGCATTTCTCTGATGATTAGCGATGTGGAGCATCTTTTCATGTGCTTGTTGGCCATCTGAATTTCTTCTTTGGGAAGTGTCTGTATAGATCCTCTGCCAATTTTTTTAATGGGTTATTTGCTTTTTGTTGAGGTGTGGGAGCTCTTTGTATATTTTGGATGTCAACCCCTTATTGGATATGTCATTTATGAATATATTCTCTCATACTGTAGGATGTCTTTTTGTTCTACTGATGGTGTCCTTTGCTGTCCAGAAGATTTTTAGTTTAATATAGTCCCACTTGTTCATTTTTTGCTTTTGTTTCCCTTGCCTGTGGAGATATGTTCATGAAGAAGTTGCTCATGTTTATATTCAAGAGAGTTTTGCCTACATTTTCTTCTAAGAGTTTTATGGTTTCATGATTTACATTCAGGTCTTTGATCCATTTCAAGTTTACTTTTGTGTATGGAGTTAGACAGTGATCCAGTTTCATTTTCTTATATGTAGCTGTCCAGTTTTGCCAATACCAGCTGTTGAAGAGGCTGTCATTTCCCCATTGTATGTCCATGGCTCCTTTATCAAATATTAATTGACATATACACATGGGTTAATATCTGGACTCTTTATTCTGTTCCATTGGTCTATGAGTCTGTTCTTGTGTCAGTACCAAATTGTCTTGATTACTGTGGCTTTGTAGTAGAGCTTGAAGTTGGGAAGCAAGATCCCCCCTGCTTTATTCTTCCTTCTCAGGATTGCTTTGGCTATTTGGGATCTTTTGTGGTTCCATATGAATTTTAGAACTATTTGTTCCAATTTGCTGAAGAATGCTATTGGTATTTTGATAGGGATTACATTGAATCTGTAGATTGCTTTAGGCAGGATGGCCATTTTAACAATATTCATTCTTCCTACCTAAGAACATGGGATGAATTTCCATTTACTAGTATTCTCTTTAATTTTTCATAGGGGTGTCTTGTAGTTTTCAGAGTATAGGTTTTTCACTTCCTTGGTTAGGTTTATTCCTAGGTATTTTTTGTTTTTGATGCAATTGTGAATGGAATTGTTTTTCCTGATTTCTCTCTCTGCAGTTCATCATTAGTGTATAGGAATTCAACAGATTTCTGTGTATTAATTTTGTATCCTGCAACTTTGCTGAATTCAGATATTAGTTCTAGTAATTTTGGAATGGATTATTTAGTTTTTTTTATGTACAATATCATGTCATCTGCAAGCAGGGACAGTTTGACTTCTTCCTTGCCAAGCTGGATGCCTTTTTTTTCCATCTCATTTTAATCATTCAGAATATCTTGGGAATCCAGGAAAAGCCAAGAAGACCTATTTCAGATTCATCCATTTTTTAAATGATTACAAATTATGCTTCTTAGAGAAGATAACAACATACATGTCCACCCCTCCTCAAGGGGTTCAGACAAAGACATTGCTTTTCCTAAGAAAGTAATTAAAGTGAGTTTTTCCTGTCATGATAATAGATTTCAGAATAGTAGTGCAGAAAAGGCCCTTAGATACCAAATCCAACACCCTTATTTTACACATAAGGCAGTGAGGCTGAGATAGAGGAAGTCATTGACCAAAAGGGACAGAACAAATCACTGGCAGACCCAGGAGCAGACCTAAGTCTCCTGACTTTTGGCCTATGGCTCTTTCAATACAGAGTCAAGCAGTTAAAACAAATGGGTAAAATTCACTAGGATAATACAACAGGGAATGGTGTGGACTGCAGTGAACCAGAAAGATTGTGATCAACCCCATGCTGAAAAATACATGTACATCTACAAAATGGATTTGGCTTCTGGCTCTCAACATACACACCTTCGTACACCAAAGATCTCATTTAGAAACTCCAACACATTTATGAATGGCTTACATAATTTACATTGAGTGGATGATTCCACAGTTTTAATGAAAAGGTTCTGGATATAATTTAACTCAGTCTCCAGTTAAAATATCTTTTGCAGCCATCAGTCTCAACTGAAATACTTTGAGTGATGGGGAACTTGCTACCATACACTTTAGCATATTTGATTGGCAGAAAGCCGCACTCATTTGAATTCTCTTTAACAAAACAAAACAAACTTCTCTGTAACTTCCACTTACTGGTAAAACTTTTACCTTTGAAGCAAAAGAAGAATAAATCTTGTCCGATTTTAAACTGACAGCTTTTGAAATACATAAAGATAGTTTGCATGCCTTTCCAAGTATTCTCATCTCCCTTCACCATTCCTCACATGATATATGATATTCAGCTGGGTGGTGTGTTCAAAAAGGTGAGGGAAAGTCCCTCCAAACCAAAATAGCTCTTCTGATAGTCCATCATCATGCCTAAAATTAATCCAAGGTACTAAAGTATTCAAAGATATGTCAAAAGAAGTGGAGGGAAGATTCAGAAAGGAAACATGGGGAGGGCATTTGAAGTTAATATTAATAATAATGGCATCTAACATTTATCAAAAATCTTACAATATGCTAAGAACTCTGCTGACATCCTTATACATATATATAGTGTGTTCAGTTCTCACTGTTATCCCAATACATAGGCATTTTGTCTCCAATTTTTGGATGAAAAAAATTGATTTTCAGGGAGGTTAATTGACCTGCTCAAGGTCACTTAGCCAAAAAGTGGCCAAGGCAGGATTTAAACCACAGCTGTCTAATTCCAAAATCAGTGCTCTTACCTGCCACCCTGGTATGAAGTATTGTAAAAGGTACTGGAATTTGAGTGCAAGATCTACCACTGATTGCTGACCTGAGCAATTTGCTTCACCTTTTCACCCTTAGCAGTGGTCTGAAGGTAAGTCTCCCCAGAAATTCACCTGTTGAAACCTGACCCCCAGTGTGATGGTGTTAGGAGGTGGGTGCTCTGGGAGGTGACTAAGTCATGCAGGTGGTGCCCTCAGGAATGGAATCAGTGCCCTGATAAAAGAGATCTTGTATCAAATAGATCCTAAAATGGAATTAGTGCCCTTATAGAAGAGACCTCTACCCCCTTCCATCAAGGGAGGACCCAAGGAAAGTCTGGGACCCAGAAGAGGGTCCTCACCCGACCGTGCTGGCTCCCTGATCTCAGACTTCCAGCCTCCAGAACCATAAGAAATACATTTTTGTTGTTTATAAGCTACCCAGTCTCTGGTATTTTGTTATAGCAGCCTGAATGGACAAATGCACTCTGTTTACATGCTATTTTTAGAATGTGAGTTCCTGGAAAGCAAGGAGCATATTTTATTTATTATTTATTATTCATGACACGTAACAGTGCACATTAAAAAAAATGAACTTAGCACCTACTCTGTACAAGATGCAACGCATGGTAGGTGGTATGCCGCCACAGTGCTCAACGAATTCTTTAATGAAGGAACAAATGTACAAAACCAGAAAAACTAGGCATCCTTCCTCTACATCAATTAACACTTTATTAAATGTGATGAATTCCATTCACCACAAACAATGGTCCTTAAATGACTTTCTTTTGGATACAGAGATGTACTTTCACATTCAGAGGGCAGAAGATAAAATCAGGTGCCCTGTCCTTATCACCACCACTCTCATTATGGCTATAGTGATGAATATGAGATTATTATTATATTTATTATCTCTAGCATATGAATTTTCTTTCACCCCTCACCCCCCCACCCCACCACCAGAGCTTCCAGGAAGGTTTCTCATGTGTTTCCAACTGCCCCATCTTGTTTTGACACATTTGCCAGGGAGCTGTGTGGACAGAGGGAAGGGAAAGAGGATCCAGAGGCTGACCTTGGACTTGGGTTGGCCTGCTGGCTGCAGACTGCCCCGCGGCTGCCGCCACCACTTGGTCTCTCCCTCCGCTGCACTCAAGGCCACCACTGATCAGCTCGCTGAGTGCTTTACAACTGCAGCCTTGAACAGACCTTCAGGGAAATTGATTGTAGTCAATTCCCAGCAGATTGAGCCACATCGACTTGTCTCCTGGCCCCAGCAATGAGCACCTTGGCTCCCCTCTTTAATTACTCCAGCAGGTCCTCTGTGTATTGGCCAGAGCACAGGCTGGTGGAAGAGAGAGAGAAGGAAGGTAGAGAGAGAGGAGAAGGGGCTGACACAAAACAGTGCTCCCCCGAGTGGGTGCCTTCCTAACATGTGCCAGGAAACTGGGTCACATTTGACCATTGTGAATTTAGTATGTGGATTATCAGAGATTTTGATGAGACAGTCAACAATCAAGTTTAATTTGAGACCCAGCTCAGCCAACTGATTTGGTAAGCTTGGCAAGTCATTCCACAGAGCTGGGACTCAGTTTCACATCTATAAATGAGAAAATCAGTGAGATGATCTTATTAA
Source organism: Manis pentadactyla (assembly GCF_030020395.1). NCBI lineage: Eukaryota > Metazoa > Chordata > Mammalia > Pholidota > Manidae > Manis > Manis pentadactyla. The sequence continues at coordinate 206,766,146 of NC_080021.1, read as the reverse complement.
CTATAAGGATACGTATATAGAAATAAAACCATCACCACCGCTACAAATATGATGAGGACGAAGATAGTGATGAGTTTATTGAGCATTTAGATATGCTAAATACCATGATAAATGCTTTATATCGATTGTGTCTTAAAAATTTTTTCAAAGGTCACCCCATCATAGGATAGTGGGAAAATATTTAGCTCCATTTATCTAAGGGAACCCTGAGGCTAAAACGTTTAAGCTATTTTCCAAATTTATAGTATTAGGGATCAAACCCAAGTTTTCCTGGACCCAGAGCCCTTGTTCTGTACTGTGTACATAAAATATCAGGTAGCTTACAAATCATGCTTACATAAATGCCCCTGATTTCATGCCCAGCCTTGCAGCTCTGCATATGCGTAGTAGGAGATATATTTGATGCAGACATCTTGGCTGGATAGTCATGTAATTAAAAAACCCCAATTCTATTTCTTTCTCAGAACATAGAGAAGCTCTATGCCCCAGTATTTACATATCTGCACGCTTGCTTTTAAAAGAAACCAGAAGTGTGGGAGGACAATTGTTTCTACCTTGTACATCACTCTCATCAGGTCTTCAAAATCATGTAATGATTGATCCTCCCAGTGTGGGCAGCAGACTGCCTGCCGCAAAATCTCCTGGGGGCTTGTTCACAAACATATTCCTGGTAGTCTTCCAGCACTATTTAAACCGAATTTCTAGGTCAGGGACCCAGGACACTGCATTTAACAAGGGCCCCTGGTGATTCTTGGGAACACTAATGTTTGAGAACCACTGGGACTAAAAGCCGTGCTTCAGCCAGAGCTGGAATTTAAGACAGTACATCACCTTCACCTTATCCCAGCAAGCTCTGCATGTTGCTGCCATCACAGAAGGTTTTACTGTGCCCCTCACATTCTTGGTGATTTGAACTCCTGGTTATCTACCAACCAGCCATCCCCCACTCCCCCGTCTCCCCCCAGCACCTGCTTCCCTGCACATAATACTCAGCTTCATTGAGCGGGATGTGTTCTGTTGTGGAAGATGACTCAGGGTTTATCTAAGCCATTGGGCCATCTCCATTCTTCTTTGCTGGTGATTGGCTATGGATGTAATTCTGTGGGATCTAATTCTGGCTAATGAAGGCAAAGTCTTCTGGGGATAATCCTGGGAAACATTTTCATTTCTCATAAAACACATCTACATAAGGAGAAGGTCCTTTGCTCAATCCCCTCCCTTCCTTCTTTGGACACAAACCCGTGAGGATGTGATGTTTGGATGTGCTACATCTAGCTTGCAATCATTGGCTGACCAAGACAAGAAGGGGGAGCTGACATAGTGAGGGAGGCAGGGAACAGGAAAATGCAAAGGGTCTATATTCTGGAAGATAAGCCACTCAATCAATCCTGAGATCCACTGACTCCAGTTGAACTGTACGAACAATAGACATCCTTTGGTTAAGCTGTTTTTGTTCAATGGTTGAGTCCCTGTTGAATCCTTTATTGCAGTCGAAAACATCCTAATTTTATCCTTACACAGTCTTGAACATTGGCGTTTCTCCCCCCCTTAACATCTATGTAGAAAAATTACTTTAAGGCTTTTATCAAACCAGCATGCTACCAATCAATTCCGTGGGAGAGCTTGATGAAGAGAAATTAACATGGCCATTTGACCCCTCTGTTAACTAGCTGATGTCATAACTAATCTACTTTCTATAGTGCAGTAAAATGATGGTAGGATCCTCTAACCAGAATTGGTCCTATAGATCAGGGGTCAGCAAACTATGTTCAAATCAGGCCCACAGACCATTTCTGTAAATTAAGTTTCATTGGAATACATCCATACTCGTTTAGTTACATGTCACATATGGTTGCTTTTACACCACAAGGGCAGCGATGAGTAGTTGCTGCAGATACCAATGGCCCAAAAAATAAAATATCACTATCTTGCCTTTACATAAAATGTTTGCTAATGCCTGAATAGATAAGCCAGTCATTGGTCAAAGAGACCATCTTGTGTTGTAGATACCAGATGGGAAAAGGGACCACCTGGTCATCCCGTAGGAAGACTTAAAGCATCAGACTTTGACTTTCATCCAGACAGAGGGGCAACTCACTCCAGCACAGGTGTAGCCTGAAGGGGTTAGTCTGTAAGCAGAACCAGTATTTCCTCACAGGGAAGGACCTCGAATCTTTCCCAGCCTTTGGATAGGCAGGAGGGCAGAGAATTACAAGCCACAAACCTGCATGTCTACAAGGGAAGTGGCAAAAATCTAGGAGACATGACCTCAATCAAGAGTGAAGCAGGATCAGCTACTGAGATCCAATGAGGATGGCAGCTTCAGCCGGGCAGCGTGGTTGCTGGAACCAGAAATCAGAAGACATAGGTTTGGGGAATCGGGGATGAGGGTCAGGTAGTCCAGCCTCAGTCTGATGGGCTACAGTTTGCAAGCTTGGAGTTGCCCTTTAACTTGCTATTAAAGGGCTTTTTAGGGCTGTGGGACATACAAATAGCTGAGAGTTCACTGAGTAGCTGGTGTAGAACCCACATTGCTGCATAGCTTGAGAGAGACTACTTGAACCCCATATTTTTGTCTTTAAGGTTGTAAATCACCAGGTAATCTCCTTGTCTATGGAAGGATTCTACAGGCACCCAAATAAATACCTTGTTTTAGGCAAAAAGGAAGAATGTCTTCAAAAGGGCATTTCAGGTCAACAGAGCCACATGTGGTACCGTAACCTGGGTAAGAGCTGTACCTCTGAGCTTGTTCTCTTGACTACAAAATGCTGCACAGGGGTATTGATAAAAATATCCATGGGTGTGCACATGACATTTACAAGGTACTTCCTAAATTATAAAATGCTGCGCAAATGGAAGGTGTCACTGTTATTATTGAGTATGACTGCCTCCCCAAGCCTGCAGAATGAGTTGGCCGTGGAAAGTCCCCTGAAAGAGCTCTCTGAATTAACCTGCTGTGTGGGAGGATTCCTGACTCGCTCTAAGATGTTGGGGAAGGCCTGCCAGAGTGGCTCTTTTTGCTTAGTGTAACTGACACTCAGGAGGTTCTTGTGAGAGCAGTGAGCCACCAGATTCAACCTCTTGCAAAGACGGCTCCTTGCAAGAGATAAATAAGTCAGTAGTATCTGCACAGATGTGGGAAAACAAGCACGTCCCTTGGTCACCTAAAAGCTCCATAAAAGAGGTCTAGTTCAATACAGCGATATGGCACTGTATAAGGCCAGAAATGCAGCCATGGGACTAGGGTATTCATGGCAGCCTTATCTGGGAAACCGGAAACTACATTTAACACCCCAAAGAGTGGAAAGATTAAATAAGTTGTGGGGCACTGAACAGGAGGCACCTGGCAGAAGCTACAAGTTCAGGCAGACCATGGCATCATGCCTGGAGATATCAGCACAGATAGAGGGAAACAGGCACCGTCCAGTCCATGGAGTCAGAGAGTCCATGAGACAAGAATGAACAGGGCTGGGGTTTTGTCTCTTGGCAGAAATAGCGTGCTCTGTTCTCTGGTTGGGGTATTCATATCTTTCTAGAGAAATTCTCCAAAATATTTCCAAATTCCTAATCATGTGTATAAGCCTATGTATTCCAAATGAGACACAGTCTTTAGAATAATGTATGAATCAGGTAGTGATCTTGAAGTGTTTCAACTTATCCTGCCCCCTTTCACTTTCTAACACGTCGCGCCTGCTTGCGTTCATCGTAGGAATCCCCTCTCCACTTGGTTAGTGCTGCGGTGCTGATTCAGATTCATAGACTTTTGTCTGGTAAAGCTTTGCACGTAGCCAGGCGCATCCTATACTGAATGTCTGGGTAATTCTGCATAAAATACTTAGAGCAATGAGAATGGATGGTGTACACCTGGAGGCTACAGTGAGGATGAATCTCATATACCTTGAGCTAAAGAACATAGGTACAAATGCTTCCATTTTTATCAAGTGCAAACAGGGCAAAATAACCCATGTCACTGAACACACTGAATACCAATAGCAGTTACCCTCAGGGAAGTAGTGACCAGAGGGGGCATCAGAGGGATCTTTGCACAGCCGTTTGTGTTCTCTTTCCTGATTTTAGCTCATAGATGTATCCAGTTTATAAAAATTCACCCAGCCACACATTTAATGATATTTCTACTTTAATGTGCATGTTATTATACTTATGTAAAAAGTTCTTACAAATGAATAAGAAGCCAGGGATATAAGTCAATGAAGCTCCTGAGTGACTCAGCCAGAAACTTGGGCAAGTCATTTTTACCTGACTGAGTCCCAGATGTCTCATTTCTAAAAACGGATTAAGGATTTCTGCCTCACAAGATCACTAGGAATATTAAATGGAAGGAAAGCTTGCATATAAAGTACTTAGCATGGTGCCTGCACCCAGCAGGCATCCAATATCTAGTTTCTATGATCCTTACATCCTCCAGGCTGATACCATTTCACATTGGATGGTCTAACGTTAATCATCATCTTGGATCCATCACGAGACTCACTGTGCACCGAGGGGAGAGATAAGGAATAGTATGAGACCAGGAAATAAAGCTGAAAACTCCTTCAGGAAGAGATCATGGGGTTTAACTGAGTCTGCAGGTTGGATTTTATTCTCCAAGTGGAAGTTGCTTGAGCTATTATTTTAACAGAGAAGTCACATGGAGCTGAGATTCAGCCAGATTAATCTTCTAGAAAATTTAAAGGTATTAACACAGAGAAGGCCTGAAGACAAACCTTACCTTATAGAAAGTGTATAAGATCTCGAGAAGTCAGAATATGATGAAGTTCCTCTTGAGGTTATTATTATTAATACCATAAGCAACAACAGCGATTGCAATCACTATTATTTTATTGTGCACCTGCTAAGGTACCAGATATTTTAAAAGCATTATCTCATTTAATCCTTACTCAGAGCACAGTGAGAACTGTTGTCATTTATCAGGTTCTTACTAAGTGCTAGCCACTGCTCCAAGCCTTTTATACATATTAATGCATTTAATCCCCACAAGAGTCTTGGAGATAGGCACTATTGTTGTCTCCAGTTTATAAATGAGGGAACTGCAGCAAAGAGAGATTAAATAACTTGTCCAAGGCCACACTGCTATCAAGGGACAGAGCTGGGATTCAAACCCTGCAGCCTAACTCTAGCACCCATTATCATACCCATTATGTCATATCACCATCCCAAGTATTATTTTGCCCATGTTCACAGGAACCAACTGAGATACAGTCAGATCACTTGCTCAAAGTCACAGAGAAACAGAGAGAGACACTGGTTTGCATGATGATAAGGCTTATGCGCTTCATCACTACCCAGTCTGCTAAGGGCAATAGTTTCTAATCATGGTTGAGAACAAATGCAACATCAGTTAACTGTTTTAAGGGAGAAAAGCATAACAATAACAGTAGCAAACGTTTACTGAGCACTTACGTGCCAGGAAACTTATATGTTTTATTTGTTACATGTGATAATTAATCCTTAGAGAAACCTTACAAGGAAGTAAGGCTTTAATTCCTGGTTCACAAATGAGGAAACTGAGTCTCAGAGAAGGTACAAACTAGTGAGTGAGAAATCCAGAATTAGGTGTTTGGCAGCCCAACCCAAAAGCACACTCTTGCTGTTCCAGTGAACTGCCTCTTGGCCAGAAAGAAGCTGATTCTGCCTTTCTCTACCCCCACCCCCTGCTAATTCTGTGCTCAGTGGTGTCCTGGGGCAGTTTCATAAAGCATTTCAAGCCTTAACCACGGCAAGGAATTCTCAGCTAACCTTTCCAGAATAAGCTGCAGCAGCGAATTCCTCCCCAGGTTAGGAGAAAGCCTCAGGCCTCCGAAGAGCAGGTGCTTGCCTAACCCAAGTGTCACCTGCATCTGATGTATGTCATTGGCCTCGAGGAGAAATGCAGTCTGGTCTGCTCCTTCTCCCAGACGCCACGTGGTGCAGCAGAAGGAATGGCCAAGGGCCTCTTCTGAAGGAGCCAGAGTCAGCTCCTCTTCCAAGAACCCAGGAGGGCAGGGCTCCCCGAACCCCATGAACCACCTCATGAATGCAGGGGGCAGTACTGTGATGTAGGGAGGCCATCAGTCCAACAATGTGTCCGTAGCCAACCCTCACTTCCATGGCAATCAGAAAGAGGGGTTCGGAGGCTCCTTTTCCATAAAGTCTCCATTTCCAGTCTTGGAGTCTGAAATACTCTGCCATATAACCAAGCTTTGGGGTAAAGTTCCTTATATCAATCAGGGTTCAAGCAGAGAATTAAAAGCAGAAGCATAGAAGATGCAGAGCCAATGGACAGACATGCACGCACGTGTGCGTGCGTGCACACACACACACATGCATATTCACATGTATGTGTGTGTAACTGTAGAACAGAATTAGAAGACTGGATATTCAAGAGCAAGAGCTGTGATCCATGGGTAGGATTTCTTCTTCCTCAGGAAAACTTCAGTCTTAAGACCTTTCCACTGATTGGATGAGGCACATTCAAGTTGTGGAGGATAATCTCCCTTGACGTCTACTATCAGAGGTGTTAAACACATCTGCAAAACACCTTCCTAGAACCATTTCCATCAGCATTTAATTGCATGACTGAGTACCAACCTAGTATCCAATTTTGTGCCCAACTTAGTCTGGACAAGTTGGCTCATAAAACCATCACACTCCTCATGGTACAGTGGAAAAGCCACCAAGACAGTGGCAATGGCTCTAACTTTTTGTTTTCTTGGGCACGTCCTTTTTTTCCCCCTCTGAAACTCAGTGTTAGCTTCTGCAGAATGGGTGGGGTAAAGAAAGTAAAAAATGAGGAAAACATTGCACTGTCTTTAGATATTTGGAAGTGTGTGTCATGGAAGGTGTAAGTGGGTTTTTCTCTGGAGTTCGAGAGGGCAGGGCCAGGGCATGGAAGGAGAAGTGAAAGTTTAAACTTGACAAAACAAGTTTGTCTCATAATGAGACTCCACCATAAGAGGGGCTGTTCTGTAAGATAATGACCTCCTTGACCCAGGAGGAGCTCTAGCAATCGAAAGAGCATTAGTCTGGGGAAATGGTGTAGATGGGATTAAATTTGGGGTGAAATATATTCAGAAATGCCTTTCAGTGTGATTTTTCTTTGCTGCCAGGAAGTCTTGCCTTCTCTCCTTTTCTTCCCTGGACCCTCCCCAGACCCTAGAGTTTGTCAACTGACTGTACTTGGCAGCATAAAATATAAACAAATCCTGGAAGAAATATTACTTATTAGCACCCACCAGATGCCTTCTCTAGGTGTAGGCGTAAGATTAACTGTCTATCACCAGGGTAATCTCTTACACCAATTTGTATACTCCCCCAGCAAGGCACTGTAAGGTGAAGCACAGTAACATTTTTTGGTTTGGTGGATGAAACTGGATTTTTAGTAAAGCATATACAACCAATGACCGTTATGTGCAAAACATTGCTTTGCATAAAAATACTTTCCAGCATGAAGTAGGCTAGGCCCTGGGCCTCAGACAACTTGGTTAGAGTGAAATACAAGGCAGCCTATTACAGATGTACTGTGAGGACTCCACCTGGATGGGACCATGGCATAGGGACAAGTAATTATCATGAGGACCAGGAACTACCTTTTTGTGGCTGGGGAGTTTTGGCTGAGGTTGAAGATGGAAAAGACTTGGACAGACGTGTATTCTGAAGAAAAGCATTCCAGAGGGAGAGTGCAGGTCAGGAGAGTCAGGGTGGGTAAGAATGTGCTGAGCTGGATCTCGGGACAGTGAGAAAGATATTGCAAGGGCTGCAGGAGTAACAGGGATGCAGGTCTCACAGAACTGGAAGAGAAGATGGGGCCTGAAATGAAGCAAGAGGTTGAAAGAAAAAAGTGACAGTTTCCACTTTCAAGAAGTTACCAACGGACAGCCTTTTCTTCGTTTTTTTTCCTTGCTATCCATAAAAGTCTCTGATCTGAAGGTACAACAGAGAGTTGCCATGTGGCCGACAGACCGCCGTCCTGGTGGAGAAGGAGGGAGGCTCTCCATGTGGCCTTGGTCACCTCTCCCAGCCTTGGTTTCCCAGCCTGGGAGATGTGTATCATGTCTTCTGCTCTGCAGGCTTGCACAGACACTGCTTTGTAAGCTGTAAACCTCTGTGCAAACACACATGCACTCAGGGACAGATCCTGTTGGTCCTTGGGGAATCTACAGCAACTCGAGGCCAAGTCCAAGAATCAGCTAAATTTTGCCATCAAAATAGAGGTGGCAGGGTTGATGTGGAGCCTGGTGACAGAGCAGTCCACCTTGTGGCCATCAAAGCCATGCGCTGAGTGACTGTGGAACATATCAGTTGCTCAGATTGTTCAGTGTGAAATTTAATTCAGGCTCTTGGGTGAGCAGGGAGGAGGGCGTGAAAGATATGACACTGGTTAATTTCATGTTTTACAGGCCCAACAACGCCAAAAGTACATTTCTCTGTGAAAACTGAGAACCTGCAGGCCACTGCATGTAATGATATGTCGTCCAGAGGGAAAATGAAGATAGTGAGAGAAAAAAAAAAACAACATAAAGAATATATCATTTCCTGAAATCAAATAAACTTACAACCTGCCATCTCAATGGGTTAGATTGACAGGCAGAGTGAGAAAGGAGAAAGAGAGTTTCTTTTAACTCTTGCCAATACATTTTCACATAACTGCAAACACTCCTTAGCTTGGCATTCGAAGCCCCGATCCTCTGCCCTAATCCATCTTTCCACAGGCAGATCTGGACTTATCTCATTCAGGCTCAAAATCTTTATAGCTTCCTTGTACATTTTGGTGTGAGATTCGAACTCCTAATTGCAGCACAAAAGACCTTCCTGATGGTGCCTCCCTTACCCCCTCGCCCCATGCCCTTTGGCTCTTAGCCCCATCCGATGCCCCTCCACCAGCAACATTAACTGATGGGCTCCCAAATCCACTGGGCCTTGGGAATAGCAGCTGTGAAAGGCCTTGATTCCTTTATTGCCTATTATTTATTGATAAATTATAAGTAGGTGAAGTTGTGTGAGTGCACACTTGTGGGGGGTGGTGTAGAGGGAGGAGGTTTTGTGCCTTTTGTGGGTGAACCTGAGAAATAGTTGGGACCCTGGGCGAACCTCAAAGTAAGTGCTTTTCTCTACCAAAGATGGCAGTTCTCAGTCTCTGTAACACTGAAACCACCTGCCCTCATGAGAACATTTTGCAGACAAGCTGGGCTGACTCCATGCTGCCTCAAGCTTTCCTCATTAGGCAGAAGCCTCAGAAGTAAGCAGGGCTATGTAGCCTTCATCCACCCTCACATGCCCCCAACTCCCAACCCACTTTCTGCGGCGTTACTGCTCTCTGTCTGGAACCTACACAGCTCAATCATGCTCAGCCTCCCTGCCTCTCTGATCCGCCCCATCCTTCCAGAAGCCTTTCCGACCCCTGCCCCCCACAGTCTGGCTAGCTCACCCACAGAGGCTCTCATAGCTCCCTGGCCTTCTCCTTCATGACACATAGTTTCATGCTTTTTGGTTAATATAGATCCTTCCCCATAGACCAGTGGTCGTCAACATATGGTGATTTTTCTCCCAAGGGCACTGGGCAGCATCTGGAGACATTATCAGTTGTCACAGTGAGCTGGAACTACCCCTAAGAAGACATCTGTGTGTTCTTATAGCTACGTGCTGGGTAATGGGCAGGACAGACCCCTCCCAGCAAAGAATTATCTGGCCCCAAAGGTCAGCAGTGCCGTGGCTGAGAAACCCTGACCTGGACTGCAGGCTTGAGACTGGTAGAGACCTTGGCTGTCATATTTACAACTTTATATCCTGCACTGGGTCATAAGCACATTCATTGGTTTGGAGATGGTATTCAAAAATCTCTGTGGACTCACACACACACACACACACACACACACACACACATACATACACACACACCCTTAGATCAATCTTGTGAACAAACGCAGGCTCATACCTGTCTCCCTCCAATGGCCACTCCTATTCTTGCATAGAAAGGACCCTTAGATTATAATTCTAATGTAAAGATACATCCTACATGTGCACACTTCCCTCTTCCTAATGCGTAATTCACCTCTTCCTGATCAAATAACTCCTCTTAGCAGCTTGCACCTAACCCACACTGAGCCAACCCCCACAACATAGGTCTATACGGATCTGTGCACCTACTCAGAGACCTGACTTGCCCACTCTCCCCTGCACCTCTCCTGTGAGACATGTCAACTGTACGGCAGAGGATTTCTCTTTTATATCACATAAAATAGGCTCAAACAGGGCTGCTCAGACACACATGTGAACGCACACATTAGTATGGAAGACCAGAAGACAGGACCGGGGGTTGGGGGAGTGACGGAGGCCCTGTGCACTTAACAAAACCTCCCCGTGGCCCCATCCAAGCCACAGGGCTGTGAAATGTATGTCATTAAAACTAGATCTGAAACCAGACTTCAAACAGAGGTATCAAATCAAACTCCTATTAAACCTCTTTCTCTCTGTCTCTCTCACTCGCTCTCACACACACCTTTACACATTCTCTTTAAAAAAAAAAAAGAAGTCAAACTGCAGAAAATAATTTTAATCAACGTCATGCCAGTGTGGGCTGAGGGTGAAATAGGATATTAATGCTTTTATCTCTGCTGGGGACATGGCTGACTTCACCATTGATCCCACTGGAAGTCACACCCCGGGTGTGTTCCCATAGTATTTTTGCATTAAGCAGCTCCAAGACCAAGTCTAACATCTTTTATTATCTCAGCAAAGCTGCACACCCTGAGTGGTGGGGCCAGAATAAAAAGATCCAATACCCCATTAGCGCAGCTAAATATTTGACTTCTAAACTCAGGTGGAAAATGAAACTCAGTGCCTGGAGAGGAGAGGAGCAGGGAAAGGGTTGCAATGTCGGGGAACAGAACCACAGTTCCTTCTTTTTCTGCAGCACTTTATGGGTTAGGAAGCCTCGCAGATGCATCTTTTCCCTGAATTTTCACACCTGATGTAGGCATTATCATCCCAAGCACATGAGGAAACTGAGACCCGGAGAGGTAAAGTGACTTGTCCAGACCCGGGGTGGCCCAAGTTGAGTGGCTCTGGCCTCTAAGGCACAGTCACAGTGGCCTTTAATCCATATTGGTCCCCTTTTCTTCCCTACCCTCTGGCTCAAATCGTCAGTGTTATAGGGAGACTGTCCTTAACAGAATACATGACTTCAGTTTCACATTAGGGGGAACCTACCTTCCTTCCTCCCTTCTTGCCTTCCTGCCTTTGTTCTCTCCCTCCCTTCCAACAAAAATGTATCAAACACCCAGTACCTACCGTGTGCCACTCGCGTGCTGGATCCTTGGGATGGAGCAGTGACTAAAACCCACCCATCTCTGTCACCACAGAGCTTCCCATCTAGGAGGAAGGGCAGAATGGCATTTGTTAAGTGGTAACAGAATGGGGGAGCAGAGAGATACAAGGGGCTAGAAGAATTGTGGGGATATGGGTTATGGACATCTTCCTAAGAAAATGACATTAGAAGGGAAATTAAAGTGGGAATCAGCTCTGAGAAGGGGAGGATTTCCTGGAAGAAACTGTCTGTACAAGTGCTCAGAAGTGTAAGAGGACAGCTGACTTGGGTAAATGAGAGCAGTTCCCTGTGGCTGGGAGGGGAAAATGCTAGTAAATTGGCTAGCAAAGTAAGCGATGGCTAGGTTTCAAGGGGGTGCTGTTAAGAGGCTGTTGTACCAATACAGGTTAGAGTGGGTGGTGGCTATGGGAAAGGAGAGAGCTTTCTTAAGCTTTAATGTGTGAACAAATCAGTGGAGGTATGTGGATCCTGGTTCCGTCAGTCTAGATTGACCTCGAAGTCCGCCTTTCTAATCAGCTCTCAGTGGGGGCCGCGGGTACAGTCCACGGATCACACTTGAGTAAGAAGGCCTAGACCTATGCTAACTTGGTGACCACTAGCCACGGGGCAATTGGAATGTGACTGTTTCAAATTAAGAGGTAACCTAAGTGTAAAATATACACTGATTCCAAAGGCTTTGATGGAAAAAATAATATAAAAAAATGTCTTATTAATAATTTTTTTCATTGTTTGCCTGTTGAAATAATAATAGTTTTCATAGATTGGGCTAGAAATATGTCATGAAGATGAAGTTCATTCATTTTTACTTTTTGAATATGCCTACAAAAGAATTCTGAATTATGTATATTTGATTACATGCTAACCTATTCTGGGTATATTGGTTTACATAAAATGATTATTAAATGAATTATACCTGTTTCTTTTCACTTTTCTAAGTGAGGGACTAAGAAATTCTAAATTACGTATGTGGTTCACATCATATTTCTACTGGGCCATCCTGTTCTGGACAGGCTCTCTGCCATAGGTAACTTGCTCTCTGTCCCTCAATACGGGGGGCACCTTCCTGCCATGGGTACTATGCCCACTGCTTCCCCTTCTTAGAAGGACCTCTTAGTTATTAGCCAATTAGTCCATCAGGAAGTGTTGGCTGTCCTCTAGAGGTTCCTGATACTGGAACCAGCAGAGCAACTGATGACCTAGTCCTAATTGGTTCTAATTAAAATATTTCACCCCAATTGATTCTAATGTATACACAAGGTTGAACATACTGAGAGAATATTAACACCAAAAGGGAATTCAGTCCTAATCCAACCCCTATTTTGCAAATAGCTAAACCAAGGCTCAGAGACAGATATTTGCTTAAGGTCACACGGCAACCAGGGTTCTTGAATCCCATCACTCATTAATCTCTCCTTTGTAGCCTGGTGTGAATGGCATTCACATTGGCCCCTATCACTGTGTTTTGCCTTTAATGGTATTTACTTTGGAATCTGTTTATCAGACCTGAAAGGAAACTGCAGATCGGGGTGGAGGTGGGGGGCTGGAGAGGTGGAAAAAGACTGCCTTTCAGGACCACCGTCTCTGAGAGCTTGTGAGGGGTCGGAGCGATCAACCAAGGGGGAAAATGAACAGACAGTGTCAAAACAAAACAGTGGCCTGTCTTCATATAGGTGAACATTCGCAAAGTTAAAGGTTTACACACAGACACCCCTGCCCCAACTTCGCATGTAATTTCATTTTAGATTGTGTCAGAAAGCTGGGGCCCTTCATGAACAGGAGGCTGGTCGGATGGCCCTTCTGGCCCCAAGGAGAGGCCCTGCCTGGGGCTCCTGACACCACCGTACCTTGCAGGCTACAGTCTGTACCTAGACCTGGTCTCCTGTGGACTGAGCAAGAATCCCCTTCTGCTTCCTTCCATGATCCCTGGGGGAGGATCCCAGTTAGAATCTCCTAAGGAATTTCAGTGAATCTCTAGGTGCTTTGAGGGAGACACAGCAACTCATGCCTTCCCTGGAAAGACCCCTCCTTTCCCCTTTACTGTGGTTCACATTTTAAACTTTGACACACTGTATTTATAGGATTCTTCCTTAATTCTAATTTCCCTAAACACCCTTCTGGGCAGGAGGAGGGGCTTGTAGAAATGTTGCCTAATAACTCCTAATAAATCAGAAGGCAGATTCAGGCTGACATTTGATGGAAGACGTTTGCACCTGGGCGTCATCATTCCAGTTTCATAGAATTTCAGGCCTGGGAAGAGCTTTAGAAATCACTGTGCTTAATCACCTTACTGTGAGAATGGGCAGCCCTTGGGCTAGAGGTGGGGTGATTAAGTCAGAACTAGAGAGGTAGCCAGGAAAGAGCCCAATTTCTAGACTCTCGGTTGTCTTCATGACCCCAAGATGGGATGGTGTTGACATAAGGTCCAAAGACAACTTCAGTGTTTGTCGACTGACCAGAGAAAGCACAATGAGCAAAGGATTACTCATGCCCTCAACAGGCTTAAATTCAGTATGAATTTATAAGTACAACTGTGATTCCCACAGCTTTTTTTCCTCACCAGGTTATATAGGCTCTCACCGTGGAAGGATTTTTGTCTCTTCTGTTAACTGCTCAATCTCCACAGCACCTCTGTCCAAGAGAAAGATCATGTGAGCCACAAATGCTAGCCACCTTTGTAACTTAAAATTTTCTAGTAGCCATGCTAAAAAAGTAACAAGAAGCAGATGAATATCATTTTGTAATATATTTTATTTGCAAGAATATTTCTGACATGTTACCATTTTGACATGCCATCAATAGGAAACAGTACTAATGAGCTACATTACATTGCATTTTGCAACCTAAACTTTTGACTTCCAGTGTGTATTTTATACTCAGTGCAATTCAGTGTAGTTCCCCGTCAGTGCACTGAAGCCACGTGTGGCAAATGGCTGCCATAGTGGACACAGTTCAGCTCTAGTGCTTAGAAAAGTGTCTGGCACATAATAGGAACTCGATAACATATTTATGAATGAATGAGTAAATGGACTGAAGGGGCGTACTTTATAGATCACCTAATACAGCCCATTAGTAGCCAAGAAGGGGGAACAAAGCCAGAGAATGGCAGTGACGAACTCTGTAGTAATTCATTTAATTGCCTGCCTCCGGGACTAGGAAGCAAGAGCAGAGCCCAGCCTACCCTTGACCATGGCTACCCAGGGCTCAGCACAGGCCTTGATGTATAACAGGCTTCCAGTAAATGTGTGTTGAGGAAAGGTCACTTCATTAATTGGTAAGAGTGGTGTAGAGAATCCGGGGCTCCTGCCTCCTGCCCAGGGCTCCTTTCACTGTACCTGCTGTCTTGAGAATTGATTTCTGCTCAGGACCTGGAAGAGTACATGGCAATCACATCAAGGACATGCTAGTGGGATGTGGATGCTGAGGCCCTGATTACTGTGGAAATTTCTTTGTGAATAGGTGTCTAGTGGGCACAGTTGGAACTCATTGTGCTGGGATCTGAATTTGCCTGCAGTAGGGATGTTGGATGCCATTTACATAGCAGAAGACGGGCACCTGCTATCCTGGTTCCTTTTAAACAAACATATGTTTTGGGATTTGCCTGGGGCTCACTGGACTCCAAACCTTCTCTCTTAAGCCACAGAGTGTCAGAGCTGGAAAAGAAAACCTCTGAAATTCCTTGCTCTTTGTCATTATGTATATCCACCTCTATTGTCCTAGCCCTCAGGGCCCAGCCAAGGGTAACATCCATGATCCCTTCCCAGATCCACTGTATACAGTCAGGATAGCTTCCTTCTCTGCTGAGCCAGGGCAGAGCTCCCATCTCCCACCTCACCACTTCTTTCTGTGTCCCATGGTGAGTCTACATTCCGAAGGAGAAGCTGTCTTTCAGAATCAAATAACTCATAACTATAAATATCTGAATTCAAAGGGACCTGTGTGTATTCTGAAGCAGTTTCCCAAACTTCAGGTATTTACATGTCACCTCAGGAGCTTTGTTGTAGTTATCACCTGCCTTCACCATGATTCATTTGCTTCACATCTTTCTGCTTTCTAAAGTTAAAAATAAATTTTCTCAATATCACCAATCATCAGGGAAATGCAAATCAAAACCACAAGGGGAATTCACCTCACACCTGTCAGAATGGCTAGTATCAAAAAGACAAGAAAGAACAAGTGTTGGTGAGGATGTGGTGAAAAGGGAACCTCTGTGCACTGTTAAGCAGAATATAAATTGGTGCAGCCACTATGGAAAGCAGAATGGAGGCTTCTCAAAAAATTAAAAATAGAACTACCATATGATCTAGCAACTCCAATTCTGGATGTTTATCTGAAAAGAGTGAAAACACCAACAAGAGGTATGTGCACTCCTATCTGTGTTGTAGCATTATTTGCAATAGCCAAGATATGGATGCAACCTAAATGTCCGTTGATAGATGAATGGATGAAGAAGATGTGGTATAGATATGTAATGGAATATTACTCAGCCACAAAAAAGAAACAAATCTTACCATTTGTGGCAACAGGATGGATCTAGAGGGTATTAGGCAAAGTGAAGTAAGTTAGACAGAGAAAGACAAATACCATATGATTTTACTTCCATGTGAAATCTAAAAAAACAAATGAACAAATAAAACAAAAGAGGAACAGATTCATAGATACAGAAAACAAACTGTTACTGGAGGGGAGAAGAGTTGGGTGGGGTGGAAGGTGAAATAGGTAAAGGGAATTAAGAGGTACAAACTTCTAGTAATGAAACAAATAAGTCACAGGATGTAATGCATAGCATAGAGAATATAGTCAATACTATTGCAATAACTGTTCATGGTGACAGATGGTAACTAGACTTATTACTCCTTTTTTAATGGGGCTCCTATAAAATTTAAAAGAACCTATGTGGCTTGTTTTTATTTCTATTGAACAGTGCCAAGCTAGTGTGTGGGGCAGACTCTTTTTGCAACATATTAAAGTTACACTGAGGATCATTTTATAATGTATGAAAAACATCAGTATATATTATATAAAATTAAATAAATAGTATATCTAATGTGTAAAAATATCACATCACTATGATGTATACCTGAAACTAATTGGATATTGCATGTCAACTGTACTTTAATCTTGTAAAAAGTTAAATAAATTTGAAGGAAAACAAAATCTTAGAAAACACTACCATGAGGTACATGCTACACATATTATCTTTATACAAATAATATTTAGCTATTTTACTGTAACCAAAATATATTTAATTTTTTATACAGCTTCACAGTCTCTGTGCATCTCCTAAAACCAGCTATACCTCTCCCAGTGACACCTAGTCTCACTTTTCAAACACTTTTTTGGGGGCCTCACCCTCATTAGACAGAAGACTGAGTCTCAGGGAAAAGCAGGCTCTGTCCCTAGGCAGGTCTTACTGTTCAGAAGTCAGCTGTATTGGCATCTGTGATGTTTATTTACTAATCAGAACCACTGAGGAGACCAGCTGGATAGGTATTAATATGCCCATTGCAGAGATGTAATGCTCAGAAAGGTTTAATGGCTAGTGCAGCGTCACACAGGTGGGAAGTGACAGAGACAGATCAAGACCTCACAGTTGCCCAGTTCCTAAACAGGGCTCTGCTCAGGATCCTTAATGAAAATTTCAAGTTCACATACTATTTGCAGTTCACATACTCAAGCAGTCAGCTTTAAAGACCAGACTACCAAGTTCATTCCTTTAAAATACCTGTTTTACCACCCAGTTGACATTATGTATTAATAGTCTGAGCCCATCATTTTTTATTTTTAAGCTAAAGGGAAGGGAGATGAGGTTATTGCCAAATGCTCAACTAATTAGCTCCACTGTAGTTTTACTTAGAAGGTTCCTTTTAGCAGGTGCATTATTTAAGCATCAGAGAACTGATTTGTTAATAACTCTTTTTCTTCCCCTAGCGAGTATAATTTTCTTCTCTGGGGTTCAAAAGGTAAAATTTCCCCACATAAGGGCCTGATTGTAGTGTTCAGTCTTTGGTAAGGTTTATTCTTACACCAGGTTTTCTGGTTTTCTTTTTTTCTCCCCCCAGGTTGCAAGGTGTGTGGGAGTGCTAATCTATATAGGATCTTTTTTTCTCCTCTGTTTGTCTTCCTTTGACTCTTTCTCTTGTAAAGGCAAATACAATAATAACATCTTACCTTCTAAAGCTCTTTTCATCCTGATTGAGTTCTGAGTGGCACAGAACACATTGCATTTCAAAACTTATGGAAATGCAGTCTTACGGGTTACAAATTTAGACAACACGAAAAGTCAGACACACAGGGTCCTTGAAGCACATTAATTCACTCACAACATGCCCTGTCCTCTGAGCAGCTACAATTAATCGTCTCCGAGCTAAGCCAAGCCTTTTGCTAAAGGTAGCACAGACCTTGTTAAGAGAAAAGGGATGATGTTTATTTATGTGTCTACATTTCCATGTGATTATTGGGAGCCCACGTAGATCTGCCTCGTTCAAGCCAGGGACGTTGGAAGAGAAGTTTGTACTATCGCTGAAGTTTTGCAGACAAACTAAGCCTTCGGAATTTTTTTAAAGCTCACTTCTCCCGTTCCTGCTCTCAGGGCTGAGGAGTCCATACTCCTTTTGCAAAAGGTGCAAAGTCCGCCTGTAACAATTGAGAAGACAATCACCCAAATGCCCAGCATCCGGTGTGAAGTCTCACTTGAACAGCCTGCCTCTGTCAACTATAAATATCTCCCACTCACACTGCCCAACCTACCCGCTAAGCCACCTGTGTTCTCGCGTCTCACCCATGTTGTGATTTTGTCTGGACCAAACTCCTTCCTGCCCAGAAGCCGTCTTCTGTGAAGCTCTTCCTATCCTGGCTCAAAGAGCATCGTCTCAAATGGCCTTGTTCCATCATCTGCCAATTTTTATCATGTGCTCCTGTACTATCGTTTTTCTTGCAGCTCTTCACTATGTGCTTTTTTGTTGTTTATTTTTTTGTTTAGTGTTAAGTCTCTCCCCCCATTCCAAACAGAGCGCAATTTTTGCCATAAAATTGAACGTGGAGCGCAAGACTCAAGAAGCTCTTCTCAGATGCATCATTTTTGCAAAAGGGAGACTTTGGGGTTAACTCATGTTGGTAATTACTGCACATATTAGTGTTGAGGATCCAAGAATAATTTCTAAGTCTATCATCCATGCCAGAAAGCACTTTAAAGAGTGCAACTGTACCCACTTCTCCTCCAGCTCATAGCTGGAGAAAAATCATTGCTCAGCTGATCAGATTGATAAGGGAACATGGCAGGAGGATTTCGAATCATTAACTTCTCCATCCAACTACTGACATATCTTTTTTCCACTGATGTTCTCTCTGGGAGCTCCTTGTTCATCTCCAATATTTATAGTTAATTTCTTTGAAGTGTATATAATGGAAAGAGAATGCTAAAATAAAGAGGAATCAACATAAATCGCTTTCCCTGTACTTTATTCCTAATTCAAGATGTAGGCTGACTTTCAGCAGGAGAAATGGACTTGTGCTACAGTAACAGTCATATAAAACTTGGGGGAGGGAGGGAAATGGAGGTCAGGAAATAGAGAAAATTTACCACAGCTTAACGTCAGAACTTTCAAAGTCCTTTCACATGTATTGCCTCATCTGATCTTCAAATCTAGCTAGAATAGAGGTTATCACCTGCATTTTCCAGATGAAGACTATGGGACACAGACAAGAAAGTAAGGACTTGTTGGGAAGACTAATGAGTTGCTATATGTATTATAAGGGATGTGCGTGTGTGTGTGTGTGTGTGTGTGTGTGTGTGTGTGTGCATTTCACATGGGTTTCAACTCAAGTGTTTGCTCTGATCTATTGGTAGTAACTATGGAAAGAACTGTTAAGAAGGATTCTGAGGCTGCATCCAAGTTGAGCCAGTAAGTGTGGTGGTTGATTAATAATGCCTGTCAGGGACATGTCAGTGGTGGTGGTAAAAAGAATGAACACACACCACATAATTTAAAACCTTCCAAGTAAATTCCAAGTTCCGAAGTACTAGCCATTTGTGTAATATGGGTTTTGAGTCATCAAGACACCTGGATTCTATTTCTGATTTCTCCAATAATGAACAGTGTGGTCTGCAAAAGGTCATTTCTTTCTCTAAGGTCATTATGTGTCTGTAAAATCTGACTATTATAGCAGATGATTGATTAGGTTTCATCCAGCTGAAATACTCTATAATTTTATAGGAAGTTTATAAGTTTATAATAATTTATATCAGAATATGCACAGTCTTCTATAATGGCACATTCCATCCTGATATACCAGTACATTTTCCTCCTCATTTTCACCAGTAGAGATTACCTAAGTAGGGTATTTACTTATATAAACAACATAAGTATTTAAAATGCCGACATAACTATTTAAAATACAATCAATATTGTAGTACAAGTATGTCGTTGTTTTTCTTAACACATGCTGGGAAGAAGTCAGTCTCATTTTTTCTTATTTTTCATGGTGATAGCAGATGACCTACACAATGCATTCTGTGTACCGAACATATGCTGACAATCGTGAAAGTAACACAGGAGAGAATCAGAGAAGTAAACTTAAAATGAAAAGAAGATTAAAAGACATTATAATTCTTGAAGTTGTGAGGAATTTTTCTCCTTGCCATGACAAAAATTAAACATGTCATCATGGAAAGATTAGGAAATGCAGAGAAGAAGCAGTTGGCTCGTGCATATAGTCCCTGATAGCAGAAATTATGTCTATCTTGCCAACCATTGTGTCGCCAGTAATTTGAAGAATATCTGGGACTAATTAGTAAATAGATTCTGAATACATGAATAAATAAATGAGTACCAGCAAGAGGAAAATAAAGCACACCCAATCCTGAACCACAGAGATAACCACTGTTAACATGAAGTGTACCTCCACCTAGACTTTTCAGTGACAAACACATACATACTCATTTTTAAAAATCAACTTCATTTGAGATATAATTTACATCCAATAATAGCCCACACACATATAATAATAACTATTACATACAATACAGTGTGATGAATTTTGACAAATGTATACAGTCACTCAACAAATACCACAATCAAAATCAGAACATTTTTCTTCACCCCCAATAAATTCCTGCTGACACTTTGTAGTCAACCTCCTCTTCACATCCCTTGCCCCTTAGAACCACTGATCTGATTTCAAAATGATCTAGAATCAAACCATATGCAGTCTTTTTGTGTCTGGCTTCTTTCACACAGCCTAAAGCTTTCGAAATTCCGCCGTTAGTTTGTTCCTAATCCTTTTTTATGGTTATACAGATGATGGACATTTACCTTTCCAGGTTTGAAGACTATTGTTATGAAGCTCTTAACATTCCTATACAAGTCTTTGCGTGGATGTGTGTTTTCCCTTCTGTTGGGTGAATATCTGGGAATGGAAATGCAGAGTTAAATTTTAACTTTACAAGAAATTTCTGACTTCCAACGTGGTTGTGTCATTTTGTGTTCCCACCAGCAGCACATGAATGCAAAACTTGCTGTTGTCATATTAATTTTATTTATAAATGAGAGTGTAGAAGCATCTCATTGTGGTTTTAATTTGTATTTACTTAATGACTAATGATGAATATATTTCCTGTGTTTTTTTCTGTTATCTGTATATTAGTTTTTGGGGAAGTGTCCAGATTTTTTCTTTCTTTTTCTCTTTTCCCTTCCCTCCCTCCCTCCCTCTCTTCCTTCCTTCCTTCCTTCTTTCTCTCTTTCTTTCACTAGTTGTTTATCTTGTTTGTGATGGAGTTGAATTGGCTATTTATATACAAGTCCTTTATCAGATAAATACTTACTGCATATTTTCCCAGTATGTAATTTGTTCTTTCATTTTCATTACAATATTTTAAAGAGAAAATAATTTTAAATTTGGTGAAGCCCAATTTGAAAATTCTTCATTGTTTCTGCTTTAGATATCCTATGGATAAAATTTTTTTCTAACCCAAGGTCGCAAGGATTTCCTTTTATATTATTTTTGAAATATTTTTTAGCTTTTAATTTTATGATCCATTTGAGCTAATTTTTGTGCCTGGTATGAGGTAAAGGTTGAGGTTCATTTTTAAATATGTGCATATCCAATTGTGCCAGCACCATTTGTTCAAAAAGATAATACCTTTCCCCATTCAATTACCTTGGCTCCTTTGTCAAAAATCAATTAACCAGTTATACTTGAATCCATTTCTGATATTCTGCTCTGTTCCATTGATTTATATGTTATTCTTATGCCAAAACAACCCTCTCTTAATTCTATAGCTTTATAATAAGTCTTTCAATCAGGTAGCTTAAATCTTCCAATTTTGTTCTTTCTCAAAATTCTTTTGGTTATTCTAGGCTATTTATATATTCATATACACTTTATAGCCAAAATTTTCATTTCTAAAAAAATGCTTCTTTGGATAGTTGATTAAAAAATAAAGACCTGTAACAACCCCCCTTCTACTAGAAAAAAAGAAAAGAATTTGATTGAGATTTATTTGAATGTATTGATTAGTAGGGGGAAAATTGAAAGCTTAAAAATATTAGGTTTTCTGATTCATGGACATGATATGCATCTCCGTTTATTCATAGCTTTTTAAAAATTTCTTTCTTCAATACTTTATAATATTCATGTATAGATATTTCTTTGTTTTTTAAAATTTATCTCTAAGGACTAATGCCTTTGGATGCCATTATAAATGGTGTTTTTTAAATTTCACAGTCTAATGGTTCATTGCTGGTATGTAGAAAAACATTTTTGTACATTTATCTAGTTTCATTTAATCTTGCTAAACTCACTAGTTCTGGTAGCTTTGTAACATATTTTTGGATTTTATACATAGATAATCATGTTATCTTCAAATTGAGAAATAAAGACAGCTTTACTTATTATTTTCAAATCATATGAACCCCTTTTGTTTTGGTCTTGTCTTATTGCACACTCTAAAACCTCACTATGGAAATGATTAGAAATAATGTGGATGAATATTCTAGCCTTGTTTCTGGCCTTATGGGGAATATATTCAGTATTTTATTATTAAATAAGTGGACAGCCATAGGATTCTTGTAAATGCCCTTTATCAGACTGAGGAATTAATATTTTCCCAGTTTGCTGAAATATTTTTTTTCATTAATAGAGATTTAATTTTTAGAAATGATTATTCTGCATTGATTAAGGTAACTATAGGGACTTAGTTGTTAGTCTATTAATATGTTAGGTAACATTGATCCTTTCTTTAATATTGTTATACATCAAAAAATTTATCTGATCTTTTTCTGTGGTTCCTAGGATTGAGTTTCTAAACCTTTGTAATTTCCTAGATGATATGAGTGTCTTGTTATTTATGGTGGGTACCTAGAAATCTGCCTGAGTTTTTGCAAATGAAGTAATTCATTATGAGTCCTTACATAGTTTCAGGATGGTGGCTGGCCTTGCTTGAAAAATCAACCATGCTATTAGAAGCTTGGGTTTTGTGCTAGGTGATATCAGCCCAGTTCTAGGGAGGACCCAGGATTTGGAGATTGAGTTCAATCACATGCCTGACAATTTAATCAATCATGCCAACATAATGAAACCCCAATAAAAACTCTGGACACTGAAGTTAAGCTTCCTGGTTAATTAACACATCAATGCACCAGGAGGGTTAACCCTGATTTAATGGAGAGAAGACATGGAATCTCCATATTCAGCTTTCTAGACCTCATCCTAGGGGGTCTCTTCTTTTGGTTGGTCTTGATTTGTATCATTTGTAATAAAACTCTAATTATAAGAATAGCACTTTCTTGGGTTCTAATGAGTAATTATACTGAATTATTGAATCCAAGGGGATAGTGAAAACCCCTGAACTTACAGCCTGTTGGTCTGAAGTGTAGGTGACCTGGGAATCCTGCAAATTTTGGCAGTCTTGGCAGTCATGGCAGTCTTGTAGGGGACTGTGCTCTTAATTTGTGAAGTTTGCTAACTCAGGGTTGTCAGTGTCAGAATTACCTTGCAATATTGTAAATGTTAAACCAACTTTGTATTTCTGAAAAATAAAATCCACCTACTCATAGTTATCTTTTAAAATATCCCTGACTTCATTTTGTTAGTATTTTATTAAAGAATTTCTCATTTATGTTCATGAGAGATATTCTATATTTTTGTTTTTCTTCAATATCTTTTAATGGTTTTGATGTCAGAGTAATGCTATATTCATAAAACAGATTGGGAATTGCTGCCTCTTTTTAATATTTATCCAAAGTGTTGGTATAGAATTGGTATTATTTCTTCCTTAAAAATTTGGTTGAATTCACCATTGAAGTCACCTAGGCCTGGAAGGTTTGAATTTAATACCTTTAATAGAAACAGTGTTCCATTTACCTATTTTTTCTTCAAAGAGCTTTTGTAATTAGTGTTTCAGGTACTTAGTAAATTTCATCTTAGTTGTCAAAACATTTGTCGTAAAGTTGTTCATGATATGTTATTCTCTTACTATTCATTTAGTGTCTGTAGGGTCTATACTGATGTCTGTTTTCTACCTGATATTGTTAATTTGTGTCCTCTATCCCTATTAAATCAGGCTAAAGTTCAGGCAAAGCTTGATCTTTTCCAAAAGTCAGATTTTTGTTTAATTGACTTTCTCAAGTATTTGCTTGCTTGCTTTTTCTTTGATCTCCATTCTTACCATGAGTTTTTATTTTTTAAAAATAATCAACTTACAATAGGTTTCATTTGCCCTTCTTCTTCTAGTTTTTATGTAGAAGTTAGAGCATTGACTTGAAAACTTTATTTTTTCTAAAATTAGTATATAATACTATACATTTCTAAGCACCAGTTTACCTGCTTCCCACAATTTTGTCATGCTGTGTTTTATGTCTTCACTCAGTTCAGAATGTTTGCTAATTCACTCTGTGATTTTTTCTTGGGCTCATGGACTATTCAGATGTGTGTCGTTTAACTTAAAATATTTGAGGATTTTTTTCAAAAACATTTCTGTTTTCTGATTTCTAGTTTAATTCTATTTTAGTCAAAGAATATATCCTGTCACTTTTAATCATTTTAACTTTATTCAGATTTTTGGCAGGCTTAAAATGTTATCTAGCACTACATTTTATTTGAAGGAATATGGATTTTTCTGTTGTTCTGTGCTAATATTCCTTTTCTCAAGTTTACCTTATTTGATTATTAGTATACATACTCCAGATTTTTTAAATTTAGTGTTAGTGTGGTATACTTTTTTTCCATTCTTTTACTTTTACGTTATCTTTTGCTTTATATTGGTTGTAGACATCATACAGTTAAGTCTTACTAGTTTTTTACAACCTGCTCATTATACCTTTTTTTAGAGTTTGATTATTTGTTTTTAATTATTGCTATGGATGGGTTTATAGCTACTCTTATGTTATTTTTTTCTATTTATACCATTCATTCTCTGTTCATGTTTGCTTGTTTACTTTCCTAACTCTTCTTTTTCATTAACTGAGCATTTTTTATGGTTCTATTTTATCTGTACTACTTGTTTGCCAGTTAATCTTCTTTTCCTTTATTTTAGTGTTTTGTTTCTTTCGGGTTTAGGGTATATATATCTTTAACTTATTACAGTCTATCTTCAAGTAATATTTTATTATATCATATTGTATAAAAACCTTATAACAGCATACTTCCATTGCCCTTATTCTGGCTGTGATGCTGTTGTTTACATACATCTTTACTTCTACATATGTTATAAGCTGCACCAAACACTGTTAACATGTTTTGCTTTAAACAATTATCCTTTAATAATATTTAAAATTATGAGAAAGGAGGTAGTTACATGAAAATCATGGGATTTATTGATTTTAAAATTAATCTTCTAAGGTATGACCTTGTCTTATAATTAGTTTAGTTACCTTCATCTTCTTCATCTTCAATTTCCATGACTTAGAAAAATTTTATGAATTTTAAAACAGTGGTCTTGTTAGTACTTTTGATCCCTAGCCTCCCTAGCTGTAAGAATATCTTAAATACACACTTTCTGTACTTGTAATGTATTCATTCATAAGTGTTACGCATTGCTGACATACAACATTGTTGACATATGACAACTCAAAAAGGCACAACATTA
This sequence comes from Manis pentadactyla, assembly GCF_030020395.1. Lineage (NCBI taxonomy): Eukaryota > Metazoa > Chordata > Mammalia > Pholidota > Manidae > Manis > Manis pentadactyla. The sequence goes on along the minus strand of NC_080021.1, from coordinate 206,740,740 downwards.
TTATTCACATTTGATACATAAGGAAACTGAGGTTTAGCTAGGTAAGAGACTTACCTAAGATCACATACGAGGGAAATAGAAGAGTCCCATCTAAATGCAAGTCTCTTCATTCTGAATCTAATTAACTGCCCTTTGCACCACTGCGTCCCATCCTTTGAAAAATGATATTTCATGCCTGACACATGGACATTACAAACTAGCCAAGTGACTGCTCTTAACTCAAAAATCCTGCATAAGATCATTAAAACCTTAGTTCTCCAAACAAATCACATAAGATGTATTATTAAATCAGCATTATTTAGTGATGATAATAATAACCATATTAGACTATACAGAGACGACATTTAATCCTGTGTTTCTATATCATTTGCCCTTATTTATTTATTTATTTTCATTTCAGGTATAAAAGGAGGTGAGGTCAGTGGGAATTAATTTCTGATTTCCAATTGATGAGGAGAGGCTCTGGGGAGGTGGTGGAAATAGGTCTAAAAGAGTAGTATGGAAATGGGCTGGAAGGCGGGAGGAAAAGCATTTGGAGAATAGAAGAATCTTTTGGGGGAAGTCCCAGATCCCCAGCTTCTATCCACCAAGTCACAAAACAGAGCAGAGAGTGAGAGACTGGACCAGATTCAGTCACTGACCTGGAGATGAAATTCTCCATTTTCCATTATCAACTCAGCCAGAAATCCACTCCCCCTGGAGCCATAGTTGGCCAACTTGCTATCTCCCTCTCTGCCTTGCCTGGTTCATAAACACAGATATCGGCAGGGATGCGAACAGACCCAGCACTCTCTTCCCAAAGGGCAAACTATTTTAACACAGCATAAAGCAGAGTGCAAGGGCCAGAAATCGTTGTAGTAAATAAAATAACATCATCAAATCCTGTTCACAGTCCTGTGAGAAATGGGTAGAAGGAGATGAGAAGAGAAAATGAAGAATCAGAACTGAATATCTTCAGCCCATTGGTGATAGTAGAGTAAATACATTTTAGAGCGGTGCAGTTTGGTAGAGGAGAAAGAGCCTGGGCTCTCAATTCCACCATTTCCTGTGGCTAGATTTTTGGCACATCCTCTCAACTTTATTGACCTCAGCTCGCACTCCAAATAGGAATGCAGTTTCTGATGTCGCCAAAGAGTTGTTCTGGATGTTAACGTGAGGATAAACACAAGAGTGTATGCTTAGCATTTATTATATACCTTTAAACGTCATGACTAAGTCACCTTTCCCTCCCAGGGTCTGATCATTCTATTACCTTCACCTTAAGAGACAATTCTCTCCTCCAAAATCCTTTGGAACAGCTAGCGGCCACATTGCAAAAAGTAAAAATGAATAAAATTAATTATAATAACATTTTTATTATGCACCATATATCAAAAATACAATCATTTCCACATGCAACTCATAAGCACTATTATAGATATTTTACACTTCTTTTCCACACTCTGTCTTCAATATATGGTACATATTTTACACTTACAGAACATACTAGTTGAGACTAGCCATCTTTCTGTTTCTCAACAGCCACATGTGGCTGGCCACTGCCCTGTCCAAGAGCTAATACAAGAGATGACAACTTCCCTCCTTTCTGTCATCTGGACCCTTTCCTAAGGGTACACTGGAGTAGCAACTACCACTCAGTGGCTAGAGAACACTCAATACCAACTCAGTTTTGGAGTTTTCATCATTTTAACCCTCTTTTCTGGTAGCTGAGATTCAAACCAAGTAGAAAATGGGATGAAGTAGAGTGTAGGACTTGACTTTTAAAGGTTCTTTTAAACCCCGATTCAGTGCCCTGATACATTTACAGCATCCCCAGTCTTTCAGATAAGTGAACCTGGGAAGAGAGTGGGCCAGACCAGATTAGAAACCCACTGCCCTCCAACAATGTTCAGGAGTCGAAATGCTGTCAGATTTCAAGGGATTCTGTTAGTGCATCATGAATGCAGATGTGCCCAAGTATATAAGACTCCTGCTCAGTCTACCATATCCTAAACTGGGCAGGCTCACTAAGACATGGAGGCTTATGCAGTTTAAGTTGGATTAGAATGGTGATGGTTGTTAAAAAATAGCATCAATCACAAAAACCAAAAACAAAAATTAAAACAGAAACTCCTCTAACCATCGATGAAATAGCATTTTATCTCAGGTCTCTAGAATAGGCCAAACATCTTTTAGAAGCAGACAATATCAACTGAGTCTGTTAATCCTCAAATTTCATAGTTATTAATGTGTGTGAAAGGTGTCCAAGGATTTTTAAAAGTGCAGAAACTCTGGGAAGGGTCTGTTTTCCCCTGTGTTTCTGCTGAGAGTGGGAGGGGTCTAGATCTGTGGTCTAGATCTGTGACCAGTTGGCAGTGAAGGCCCACTAATCTTTTACCTAAGGTAGACGACAACTTCCCAGGAGACAGATGTCTGTGCAATGAATTCTGGGTAGTCAAACAGGGTTACCACTTATTGGGATATTTGTCTGCAGGAGAGAAACATGGCTTGCAATCCACTGGAGACCTGGAGAACATTAGAATATCAACACAGCTATCTAGGAGCATGTGCAACCCAGTTTGAGCTTGTGATGAGCAAGCATAACTATTCCAACTTGAAAAAAATGCATGCTGCAAGTATTTGAAAATGGGTTAGAAAAATACCTCCTTACCTCCTCCTAGCTCACAAGCTGCTTTTGTGAGAAAACAGCAAGAAGAATAAGTAGCTGGGTCTGATTCTAGCTCATTGATCAGGGGACTTTGCAACTAGCCTGGTCTATAGAATGTCAATGGGAAATGAGGGGTTCCTTGCTCAGGGGACCCTTGGCTGCCTTCAAACTAGATTGCAGAGCAGGCAGGGCATATCTTGGCCCACCTGGGTGGCCAGCCTGGGATTCGGGGAACCAGGCATTGTTGGAGCAATTGCTGGGCCTTTTTCCAGCTCCCAAGTTGATTTCAACATACAGGTAATATATTTTTTTTACAGGGTAGATGTAAAACATGTTTTTCTTCTCAACTCATAGGCTTTATCTTTTTTACTATGCATAGTAAAAAATGGAAACATTTTTTGTACTACTGGAGACCATTCTCCATTGTTTGACTAATTCATAATCTGGTTAATGCATCAGGCATTAACCTGAAAACACATTCTAGTTGCTCTTTATCTATTACATTTTCTAATTTTTGTATGCTGAAAAAATGGGAAAAAAGATTGTATTGGGTGTTAGTGAAACTAGCTATGTTGATTTTTTTCATTTATTCACTCAACAGAAAGTTACTGAATGCATGCTGTATGCCAAATGATACCCTGAATTCTGGGTTTTAATCCTCAATTAGAAACCATGAAGTCTAGGTCACTTTCTGAACCTTAATTCCTTTGACAATGAGATAATGCACAATCTGATTTCATCATACATGGGATAGAGAATTGAGTATGTCAGGCATTATACCAAGCAGTAACATTTTAAATCTCACTCCATTCTCTAAAGCAAATATTATTGGGAGAATTTTATATATGAGGAAAGTGAGACTCAGGAAGTTAAAGCAATCTGGCCCCATTTGAACTGATAGCAGAGGTGGGATTTGAATCAAAGTTTGTGTGGCTCCAAAGATTATACTTGTTACCACTGTGTGAATGTCTTTATAACCATACAGAACTACTCTTCTGCAATGCTAGTTTCATACACTGACTTTAAATATCACTATAGAAGCTTTGTGACTGGTTTTCCCAGCCAGCTTAGAAGGTGGGAGATGATCTGGTGGGATAGAAAGTGGACCGCTGTCATCTGCAGGCCCATGTCATCAGAGCAATTTACCAGCTGTCGCCATAGAGCTGAGACCTGGGCATCTGAGCTTATGATGCCCCTGGCTTTGGACCCATAGCTCCTGGGTGTAATCCAGCAGGCTCCCCACTTGCAATTAGGTCCACGTACACACCAGGCTCATGAACTCACTGGTAGCAGACATGAAAGATACAAGATACTTTGAGATGTTTTTGTTCAATCTTATCAAAATTGAGACCCATGGATTAAATGATTTCCTTAGGTTCTGTATTAGGATTCTCCAGAGACAACAGAGTCATTTAACACACACACACACACACACACACACACACACACACACACACATGAATGTATAAATATGCACATATATAAATGTGATTATATATATAATATAATATATGCATTAAGGAATTACATATATACATACTACATATATAATGTGTGTGCATATGTAGAGAGAAATTGACTTATGTAATGCTGGAGGCTGATGAGTCTCAAGATTCTACAAAGTGAGACCCAGGAGAGCTAGTGATATAATTCAAGTCTGAAAGCTGAGAACCAGAAATGTTGGTATTTCAGTCTGAATCTGAAGATGGTAAAAAGGCAATGCCCCGGTTGAAAGGCAATTAGGCAGGAAGAATTCTCTCTGACTGTCAGGGAGGGAGAGGCCAGTTTTTTGTTTTATTCAGGCCTTCAACTGATTGGATGAGGCCCACCCACACTAGAGGACTATCTGCTTTATTCAAACTGATGTAAATGTTAACCTCATCCAAATCACCCTCACAGAAACACCCAGAACAGTGTTTGACCAAATACAAGGGCACCGTCTGGCCCAGTCAAGATGAAATTAAACACACAGAAAATTAACCACCACAAATCACACTGTTGAATGCATGGGAAGCCACAGGAGAGCTTGGGTATCTGGATTTAATTCTCAGGTTCTTTCCTTTTCCACACTGATTTCATAGATCTCTTAACATATTGTTTAGACATGGCCACCCACATACTTTAAAGAAACCATCATATTAAAGCCACTGAGAGAAATCAAAAAATAGCAAAATGTAATGCAGGTTTTTGCTAATTGTGCTTTGATATTTACAATCCGTAGACACCTGCATTATGCTCTGGAGTCTGCTTGAGCCTGAGAAAAAAGGCAGTTAAAAAATTTTTAGCTTCCACTTCCTAATTACATACACCTTCTCCTGTTCTTTGTGATGCTTGTGAGTTTGGGCATGCAAAGTTAAAAAAAGAAATAAAATCAATTTTTACTATCTTTGGTGATGTTTAATAAGATCATTAAAATATTTCCAAATTAACTGTGATCATTGAATGATAAAATGTGTAAGGCTCAGCAGTATTTAAGAATCTCTCTGATAAAGTGTTCTCTGAGACAACCCTGAGAAAGAGGTAAGCAAACATATCCATGTTGAAGATGAAGATATAGGGTGTAAGAGGCTGCTCAGGGTGACACAATTAGTGGTGCAGGTGAATCTCCTCAGCGTCACCCAGTACGTTTTAGGTGACAGTCTTAGAAATTGTTTGAAATTTAAAGTTACGTGCCTGTGTGTGTTTTCCTAAGAAAGAATAAGAGCTAAATGCAAGTAAGGTCAAATGGGCTGGTGATGTGGACATTGGCTGTTTTTGTAGCGCTTGATTTCTTCTTTGTATTTCTGGTAATAGCATCCCAGTTTTCTTTGGGCATGTTTTCTTTCTTTCCTTTTCCCCTTAACCCATCTGGTCAAGGTGATATTGAGGCATTCCCTGGATTCAGAGCATCACAGGATGGAGATTCAGCAATGGAAACGTAACGCCATCCCAGTCAGCTGGGCATGATCTTAGGACTTCGATGGGGACCTGTAAGGGCGGTTCCCAGTTGTGTTCCAGCGAAGTGTGGAGAACGTCTGCCTGAGCACTCAGCCAACCCAGAGGGAGAAAAGCTGAGGGGCAGTGTGGGTCCTGATGACGTGGAGCCCAACCTGAAGCAAATTCTACATTACATGATCCAATGCATTTCTTTTTTTGCTTCATCTAGTTTCATAAGGGTTTCTTGTCATTTATAAGCAAGAGAGTGCTAATTGATACAGCAAGTTTGATTAACTACTCCTGCTCAAAGCCTGTCTGAAGTTGTTGTAGCCCCCTGGAGTATGTAGTGATCCTGCAAGATGATTAGCATGGAAAAGTATATGGCTTGGTTGTATCATGGTCTGATTATTTAACAGTGTTATTATCAGCAAGATCTAATACAGGCAAATGTCCTAGCAGAGGAGAACAATGACTAAATTCATTAACCATGGCTTTGTTTACCCTCTCACTGTTTAATCAAACAGACATTAATTTGTTTCTTGGGATACCTGTCCCCAGTAAAGCTGGCAGTGCCCACATACCAGTGAAAGAGGGTTTGATATCTACAGTTATGTCTGGATTTCATAAATACTGCATTTCCCACAAGCAGCAGCAGGGACCCTGGCTCCATAAACAATTTTCTGTGCTGACATCTGTAATAAAACACAGAGAATGACAAAAATTATGTGGTGCTTGACCTTCAGAATAGAAAGGTAAAGATATCCTTAATTCACAATTTAGATAATTCTTTCTATTTGATCCTGCTATCAGACAGGCATTTTATCTCTGACATCTGCAGAGGGCCTTCACCTGTCTCAGGCAGGGCTGACACTTAGGTTTCATCTCCCATGACAAATCTAATTGATTGGTAGTTGTTGCCTAGAGGGCTGTGCGAAGAGGTGTTTGGGGGATGTTGTGGGCAAGGGTTCCGTGATCGATTAGCAATGGCAGCCCCAGGCAAGAGATAGACAAGAGGTAATACCAAAGAGACACCAAGAGATATTGAAAATCTAAGAATATCTGGTGGTTTGAAACAAAGTAAAGATTAACTGGTTGAACTCAAGGTAATTGCAGTCGAAAGCAATTATAAACCATGACAAAATAATATATTTACATCATAAATAAGCAGGCAACCATACCTTCTCAAAAACAGTGAACCTGAAGCTGGAAAGAAAATATGTTTATTTGCTGCTTTGTTATCACTTTGGACTCAAATCGATGAAGCTTGCAGTCTCTGTGTTACAGTTCGCAAAAGTGCAAACCAGCATGACTGAGCACAGGAGAGCACGGCTGTTAAGAACACAGACTTACAGGATTGGGTTTGGAGCCAAAGTTTAGCTCTTGCTAGCTGTGTCATTCAGCAGATCATTTTACTGCTCAGATTCTCAGTTTCTTCATGTATGAAAGATCAAAGTAGCTTATCAGCCATGGTTCTGTTGCCATAGGTAACCTGTGAGATAACTTTGACTCACTTCTGTTTTTTTGAGGTTTATTTTAATTTGCTTAATTTATTAAATTAAACAATATTTGTGAAGCACTTAGCAAGCGTTCTGGCATATCAAAAGCAGGAAGCAAGTGGCAAATAAAAACTACAAAGAAAAGCAGCAGTAACAGGGATCTCATTTTGTCTATCGGTAGTGGTAACTTGATCAGAACGTGTCATGTAAGAGGTACTCATGGTATGGAGGTGGCATATGTGATTGGGGTCTGGTGAGGGGTTCACCTTCCAAAACACAAACATACAAACAAAAAGTCTTTGCCCTGTGTCATCTTGTTTGCTTTAAAGGCATCTACTTAGGGATAGTAAGGAGTCATAATTAAGTGCATTGGATTGCAAGCTGCAAGCTCAACTACGTGAATTTAAATCTTAGTTTGATACTTACTAGTCCTTTTCTCATTGAGGATGATAAGCATAGCATAGTTCCTAAATCATTGGGATTTTTTTGAAGATTACATGAGTTAATACATGAAAAGCAGTTAAGAAATGCCTGACCCAAAGTAAATACTCAATAAATGCTATTATTAATAATTATATAAATCCTATTTGTAGGTATTACACCTCTGAGCATGGTGCCCATTGATTGAAGCTTACTGCATATCAGGCTTCATGCTAAATGCTTATGTCATTTAATCATTACAACAACATTATTGGGATTAGTGTTACCACTTAATGAGACTATTTGTTCCCAAGGGGAATGGTCTGTTCACTGCTATAGACCAGATGTCTGTCTCAGAGAAGGTGCTCAATAAATAAGGTCTAGATAAATTATTGGATCCCCATTTACCAAATGAGACACTGAGGCTTGAAGGGCTTAAGGTTATGTGTGTAAGGTTCCTGGTAAGCCTTATTGTGTGTCTTCCTGAGATGTGGTGATGCTAGGTTTGGGCCCAAGTCTGTTTGACTCCAAATTCTATTTCTCATATCTACTATGCTCACTGATACGAAAATAATTAGAGTTGAGTCACACTTCAGAAAAATGATGTCACTGGATTGGAAAACCATCTTACTGGGAGCAAGCTGTGGGGCAAATGTGAACTCCTTTTCATATCTTGCATCACCAACAAGCACATTTATCCAGATAGAATTAGAGTCAAAACTGTACATCACCAGGTCAAGGCTTTATATAGGAAACAAATCTCTGGATAAGACAGCTCGCAAGCTGAGTGGGAGGGATTTCTCAGTCTCTAGCCTGGGAAATATTCACTAGTGGACATGAGAGCGGCTCTCAGACGCTGAGATATAGTATAGGAATCCCCAGATATTTAGCACCAGCAGGTATTGCTACCTGATCATGCAACATCAGAGCTGAAAGGAAAGAATATAGAGAGGATTTGATTCAGCTATGTAATTTATAGATAATATATTTTCTATGGCTGTGTAATAAATAATATCTATATCCAATTCATATAGCATTATATTAATTATCTATTGTTGTGCAACAAATTCCTCAAAATTCAGTGGCTTGAAAAACACACATATATGCCTCAGGGTTTCTGTAAGTCAGTAGTCCAACCATAGAATGACTGGATTCTTTTCTCATTGTCTCATCAGACTGAAATCAAGGGGTGAGGTAGGGCTATGATTGCCATTTGGGGCTTGGTGTCCTCTTCTGAGGTCCTAGATTTTAGACAGAATCCATTTCCTTGTGGTTGTAGGACTGAGGTTCCTGCTTCCTCCTAGCTGCCTGTCAGGGACTCCTTTCACATCCTAGAGACAGCCCACTGTTCTTTGCTATATAATATAACAGGGGTGATGTCTTATCCCATTTGCAAGTTCTACCCACACTCAAAGGAAAAGGGATTATACTAGGGTCACAGGGTCAATACAGAACTCTGTCTACCACATAAGCTGAAAGCACCTGGCTCAGAAAAACAAGCAGACTTGATTTTCTCAGGGCACAGGGCTTACTAGTGAAAGAACTGGGATAATGGCTATTCACCCGGCTCCAAGTTCATCACTACTCTTCTGCTGGTCTCTATAAAACAAATGCTCCAAACTTCTGGATCTAAAACTTAGTCATCCTGACTTATAATGCTGTATCAGTCAGAAAACATTTGGTAGCAAGTGACAAAAACCCAAATCAAACTGGCTTAAACAGAAAGGAAAGATATCGGCTCTTAGTGACCAGTGTGCGTCTATGACTTCAGGCATTCCCGAATCTGCCGTGTAGTTAAGTGTTCCTCCATATGCGTTCATTCCCAGGCATGCCTCCTCATCGTGGTGCCAAAGGTAACCACAGGAGGCTTGGATTCTACAAGCTAAGTATGTCCATTATTATTATTTTGTGTTTAGGAGTACTTTTAATAATGGTTCCAGTATAGGTTCTGGGGCCCACTGTGATTGTATCAATCTGTGTCAACACCCTTTTCTAAACCAATCCCGGTGACCACTGGGTTAGAGCACCCTGACTGTTCAGCCTTGGTCATGTGTCCTAGAGTCCGGGGGTAGGCTGAACACCTCTAGAACCAGATGGACTGAGTAACTTAGAAGGCTCGTTTCCCAAAGGAAAATAAAGATGCTGTGAGCAGAAGAGGGCAGTCATTGCGGGGCAGGTGGAAACTACCAACGGCCTATGTAGGACTCCACCTAGTGGAATGTGGCCGGGAGTGCAACCCGGGAGGCGCAGGCCCGTTAGAAAAGGGGAGGTGCCCAGAGAGAAAAGATTGATCATTAAACCACCAAAGCAGTGTTAACAGAGAAACAAAGAGAACCAGCACATCAGCCTTGATGAGTTTGAATACCTGGGTTCATCATTACAGAATGTGATCGTTATGCAAGTCTTACTAAGTCCCTGCCTGTCTCCTTTTCTGTAAAGTGGGGCTAACTGCCCTGGCCTGCGTCCTTCAGTCATTGCAAAAAGTAAGGTTCTAAAAAAAAAAGTAAAATGAGGAAAAAACTATCTGAGATCTCAAAAGGGCTTACATTTGCTTAATTCAAGCAGAATGTTGAAATTTGCAATAGGGATATATCCCTTGAGCCTAAGCCAACAGAATAGTATTTTTTTTTGGACACCTTTCCTAAAATTCTTTTTAGAAATTTTATGCCACCAGGGTTATGGCCTAGGCATGCTCAGGCCTAAGGAAGCTGGAACTTTGGCAACAAGGAAGGGAAAGGGAGAAGAGAGAGAGAGCAAGCTGGACATGTCTAATGAAACCTGTCTGCATGTGCCCACGTCCAGATAGATCCATTTTAGTGGTTGGGGAGCCTGTTAGAAAGCCAGGTAGGGTATACCTCCCAGCCAAGGCAGGAGGCAGGTTGCTCCAGAACAGCAGTGTGTTTGCTGAAAGAACACAGCCCTATGGGGGATACCAAGATCAAGGCTCTCATATGCAAATAAGCATCAAAAAAGGCAGAAAATGAAGAGCATCAGTATACTTAAAGATTGAAGGGCATATGAAGAGCTCCTGATCATTCAATAAATTCAATAAATATGTACCGGCTCCTCCTGTGTAAATGGCTAGGTAGCATAGTGACTATAGGACTGCCTTCTGCAGCAGGGTAGTCTAAGTGGGAATCCTGGTTTCTGGTATGTGATATTGAGCAATATGTTTAACCTTTTGTTTTCCTCATCTGAAAATGGGACTTATAATCATAGTAATAGTATTGATATCATAGGACTGTTTAAAGAATTAAATGAAAATACTTGTGAAGCACAACATACATAGCTCCTAGGACATAGGGCATGGTTAAAACATGTTCACTATATTTTTATGTACCGATGTCTCATCATGAAGATATCTTTTGTGGCTCTGAGTTTTAGTTCTGGCTCAGGGAACATATATTAAAAGAATACTTTCACCAATAACTGTTTCATTATGATGATCACATGTTATGAAGGAGACATTAAGGGTTGTGAGAGCGGATATCAGGGGACCTGCCTTGTTCTGGAGTCAGGGATGTGACATTTACCCTGATGCTTAGGGGGTAAGCAGGACTTGGTTAGTAATGGAAAGTGGCTTCTGACAGAGGCAACGGCTAGCACAAAGTCCTAGGGGCATAAAGGAAGTCCTTAAAGGCTAGTACTTAGAAGGGGGCCAGTGTGGTTAGAGTGCAGGGGGAAGCATGATGATAGACAGAAAGGTCATGCACGGCCTTGCACACTTCATGTTAAGATGTGTTTTATCCTAACTGAAGTGGTAGAGGATATGGCATGTGAACTCAATACTAAGGAGGGATCATGCATACACGAAGGGTGCTGGCTTTGGAGGGTCCATTCTAATTAATGGCACAGAGAAAGGGACACTGGGAATCAGGAACCAGTGAGCAGTTAATCTTTTGCTATCAAAGACAGTACAGCGGTGATGAGTAGGTATACATAAGATAGTAAAGCATATAAGGGCCAGATGATGGAAGGGCAGACATTTTTACTTTGGTATTTTGATATGCCATTAAACATCCTGCAGTTTTGGGTAAGTAGAATGAAGGGTAATCGTTGTGTTTTCAGCATATTACACCAGCAGGTTTGGAAAGAGTGAGAGTGGAATGGGGAAGAGAGGAGGGGACACTAAATGACATACAGCGTTTTTATTAAATTGGGAGATGCTCATAAAAACCTAAATGAGAGACATGGATAGCCTGAATGTTGCACCTGCACATTAATCGCTCAATAAATATTAGTTTATCAAATTAACTGCATTTAAAGCAAAATAAAAGTAATTCTTGATAGGAGCAAAATGTTACACCCCAAACAGAGGTAAACTTTTCCTCCTCTTGCAGCATTTCCTATGGACCTTGGCATGCCAGCTACTTGCTATGATGCATTGTGATTATTTAGGTATAAGTATGGCCCTACAAAGACTTTAGACTCCTAGAAGACAGAGACCAGGGATGGTATTTATTTCTGAATCTTTAACTCTGCCTCACATTCAGTAGGCACTTAACACATGTGGACTTCTTTCTGCAGTTGTTCAGTCTGCTCTAAACCCCAAATACCCCAGATTAAGGGATTTTTAACTCCTTTGAGATTTGATAAGAGTAGTAAACTTAAGCTTTTGAGGCAGTGGCAGGTGGCTCAGAGTCCTGCACAAACAGGGCTAAATCTTACCTTTATTTGTGGATGGGGAAGTGGAGCCTCCCATTTCATCACTGAACATTTATTTATATTTCTTCCTATTTCTAGAAAGAAAAGCTGTTTGCCTGATTTTTGGTTTGCCTATTGGTTTTGCCTTTCCAATTTCTTAAGTTCAAACCTAAATGAAGCAACCTATAAAATCTAAGGTCAGACTGAAGATCAGAAAACATATCTACTTTAAAGGTTCTGAAGCTGGGGTCCAGGTGTAGACATCTGTGAATGAGATTAGCAGAGAGGGAGTCTATGAAATTCCATCCAAGATTTTGTGAGCATTTTTGTAAATACACTTTTTACAAGAGAAATGTCCCAAGGCAATTGTGAGATTCCAAAAAGGGCCCATGACTCTAAAAATATGATCCAATGCTTATCAACCATCATGGTGGAAAGACTAAAAAAAGAAGTATCATATTGACTCATTAAATGTCCTTGGAGAAAGGTCCCATTCTAGTATCACCTAAGATCGACAGACAGGAAGTTCTTTCTTATGTCTATCCTAAGTCTATCCTTCAGCACCTCCCCCCCATGCAAGCCCTTGGTAAATTCAGTGAAATAGCAAACAGCTGCTCACCAACACCCACCCCAAAGAAAGAACAAGACATTTCTCACATATCTCAAGCTGCCTTAAATGTTCTTTCTTTGGCAAAGAAGAAAAAAAAGGAAATATATTTTTGGCCTCTAAACCTTTTCCCACCCATGTGTATTTCTGCAGAAATGTTATCCATATGGTTCCGATTGCTTCCTCCATAAGTCATTAGGAATGCTTTACACCGAGAACTTTTCTGATGACCAAGGATGGAGACTTTTAAAAATGGCCCTCTTAGCCTTTCTTTATAGAAACAGGGAAGCTAAACAGAGCCAAATGCAAATGAACTCAGGCCTGGAAAGGTTGGAGTTTTATTCAAAACTCAAAAATCATAAGACTCAGTTGAACCTTAAATCTGTCCATGCAAAGCCTTCACCTCCCACTCCAGGGACAAGAGCTGACAAATACTCCATTGACACAGAGAATGCAATGGTCTCAGCCACTGAAGCTGATATTTAGAATTGGGTGTGGTGACCCCATTAAATTCTAAGCTATTCTAATTACCCCCAAGTCTACCCTATTATTTCCAGAGAACACAGTGAAGATTTGGGACTTCGACTTGGGTACAGAATTCCTGACTCCATCACCTACTGGCTGCTGCACTTGAACATGCTACTCAAGTTTTCCAAGCTCCAATTCCCTATGATGTACAAATACGATAGCATTACCTGTCTCCTATCTCACAGCATTGGGCATTTTGAAAATTATGAAAGCTAATTTAGTGAAGCCCCAAATGGAATACCTGGTGCATAGCAAAAAAAAAAAAAAAAAAAAAATCTCTCTCTTCGTGTCTTTCTCTAACAGCAGCTAAAACTGGGGAGGGTTCTATGTTTCCTAAGGGAAACATTGATCTGTGGGGTACAGGAAAAGCAAGATGGAAAAACGTCTGATGGTGTTAAATACCTTCTTTCTAAGGCATCTGGATGACAGCACATCGTGAGAGAGTGATCGAGAGAGAGGAGCTAAGGGGACTCAGTCTGTACCTTGGTCCTTCCTTCTCTGAAGCTCCCTGCGTTGTTTCACACTGATGTCAGAGCTGTATTCCCAGTGCGGCTTCTTTTTCCTACTCTTACTCAAGGAGGCGTATCTGAGCTGTGGGTGTAGGAGTGATAGAGAATTGGAGAGAAAGGGAGGAAAGAATAAAGGAAGGGATGGAGTGGGATAGAGAGCGACAGGGACATAAAACAGGAGAGAATGAAGAAAGGAGGGAGGATGGGAGAAACAGCGTGTGATACTCCCTGTGGTTGGAATCAAAGTCAGAAACATCTCAGGAATCACTGGGCAGAATGTCACCCCGGGCCAGAAGCCTGGGAAGGAGAAAACTGTCGGAGCGAAAGGGGGTGACTTCCCACCAGGCAGAGGGAAATTGTGCCCTGGGTCAGTGGCTGGAGAGCTGTCCGTGGTGCTGACCGCGCGTCGTCGGGGTTAGGGCGGAGGAGGAGCAAAGAAGAGCTTTGGACCGTCTACTGTGCCCCTCCTGCACCCCGTTTCCTCAGTCCTGCAGTACGGAGACCCAGGATCTTTATGGCCAGTTCTCTCTCCTTTTCTCTTTTTATTTCCCCTCCCTCCTTGTCAATTATTTCTTTTCATCAATTTTAGATTCCTCCCTCAAGAATCTCTCTTGCATTTGGTTCAAAACTTCTGCTCCTCTCATTCACTAGCCTCTAGATCCTTTTAGGCCTTCCTAGTTATCACATCTCTCTCCTGTCACACTTTGGATAGTAATAACATTAATAACAGTAGCAAGCCTAATTACAGATAACATGCTATGAGCGCTCACTAGGTATCAGGCGGTGTTCTAAGTGCTTTTACTTATTTTAACTTATTTACACAAACACCAGCCATGTTGTATAGATAGTTATATTATCCTACCTACAGATGAGGAACTGAGGATTAAAAGACATGTAATTTGGGCAAGATCACATAGCTACAGGATTCTAACCTATCTAGAGCCTGCACTTCTGACTCTGGGTCCCTTTAAATGTCTCACTGCTTTTCCCTTATTGATCCTTGCCCCTCCATCTGGAGTTTCACCGATGCTACCTACCCCTACTTAAGCTTCCAGGGACTAGGAATCTTCATTGCTGATTTGGTTTAATTTTTTAAAAAAGAAGCAAAGCAAGCAGACATACAGAATAGCACTGAATGAGAACACAAACTGTGTCCTGGCCCTCTTTTCTGCTTCTGGGAGAGGCCCAGTGTCAGCAACCCCAGGCTGCGTCTCAGGCTGAATTCGGAGTCTTTGGTTCTCTGCATTAGTGCCTGAGCCTCGCTCCCTCGCCCCTTCCCTGCCTCTGGCGGTATGGAGAGAACTTTGCGCACCCTCAGCTTCTCACTCCCACATCCTGCCCACGTAGAGAAGCACTCGCTTAATTCTGGGAGCTTACGTGGGCTCATGCCTACACACAGAGAGAAACAAACAGTCTTAAATACTCACAGAGATACAAACGGACCCACACAGGCGCCTCCCCAACAAAACCACACTCAGGTAGATGCACACAGACACACAAGCACCCCCCCCCCCCCACACACACACACCCAGCCGGGAAAACTCAGATACTCGCGACGCACACAGCTGCAGACACGCTTAAGGACACCACGATGCGGGCTTTGCACACGCACACCGCACACAGTCCCTTTGGGGGTTCAGCCGCGGAGACACGCCACCCTGTCCCCGGACCCACCAGACGCCCGGACGGCTCAGCCTCGGCCCACCCCGGGAGTCCCTCCCTCCTAGGAGGCCTCCCTTTCCCCCGCTCTGCCTTCTCTTCCTCCTCCGCCTAAAGACGCACAAAACCCTCCTCAGAATCAACCCCGGCTCCTGGCTCCTCCCTGCCCGCCCCCGGCTGCCGCTCCCCCATTCATTTTCGCCCGTCTCCGGGTAAGTCCCTCCCCCGGCGTAGGCCGGCCTCCTCCGCTCCCCGCCCGGAGACCGCGGCGCTCTTGGACTTCCCTCTCCATTCGCCCGCCGCCTCGCTCCCGGTCCCCACGGCTGCGAACTGATCGGGCGCGGGGGAAGGAGGGAAGCGCAGGCGAGCGAGCGAGCGAGCGAGGGGGCGAGGGCGAGCGAGCCGGGCGGCCGAACGAGTAGCGACCGCCTTCCGGAGCCCGGATTCATGCCTGTCCTCGGGACCAGCGAAGGGGACTTTACGGCTGAGTATGAGCCAGGCTGCTAGGAGCCAGGTACCCCCACGCCTGCAGTCCCCGCGCCGTTCCCGGTATGCGAGCTGGACGCAGGGCGCTCCCAAGTTCCCACCGAACCGAATAAAAAGCGTCCGCCCGCAGCTCTTCGCCAAAGACGGACATTGACTCCAGGTAAGGCGGCGCCGGGCGCAGCGCCCCGCAGCCCCGCTGCCCTTGGAGACGGCCCCGGACCGCATTCGGGGCGCCCCTCCCCTCCCCCTTCCCTCGGCCGCCCGGCCGCCTCCAAGTCCTCAGGGTCCGGGGAGTGGGGGTTCTGTATGTTCTGGGGCGCAAGGGGTTAAATGCGGGTTTTAGTAAGTGGCGTGTGTGCTCCCGCGCGCTCCCGACGTGTGTACCACGGTGGGAACTTGATGAGCTAGTGTGTGTGTGTGCGTGTGCGGCGTCACTTGCGTTGGATGCGTGTGTTTGCGATTGTGTGTGTGTGTGCGTGTGTGTGTAGGGAGGGAGGAAAGAGGTCCTATAACCTACTTAAGGCGAGATGAGTGTGTGCATGTTTCTACGTATGTGTTTGTATGTACGCTTGTGTGTCTTTTTAAGTAGGTCTCTCCAGCTTACAGGGAATGGGATCCTTCCTATAGGATCACGTAGCCATCGGGAAACCCGCTGTGGACTTCCTCTTGGGGCTTGGGGTTTGGGGTGTGGGAAGGACTATGGGGATAAGGATGGCACTTTATTTAGCTCAATATTGGTCCCTGTGAAGGAAAATTCCTCCAAACGATGGAGACCTGCTACACTTAGGCTCACCGCTTAACGTGAAAGAGAAATGGCCCACCTCTGAGGCAATGACACGCTGTCACTTTAAATTCCACACTGGGCAGACTCCAGGATTCTGATGGGGATTTGGAGTCTGGGTAGTGGGTGACAGAGAAAGGGGAAGTCAGCGGTGGGCTCCTTATGCAAGGCTTGGTCTGGGATAGAGTTTACCCAGCCTCCGTTTGTAATCTTAAGAGCGTAGCAGCACCTCCGGTTTCTGGTGCTTTTGGGGAGGATCTGGGCAAGTTTGCATGGATTCCCTAAAGGGAAAGGAGAAAAGAGTGTTCAGGGACTTGCTCATCCATCCTAGTTACACAGGATCACGGAGGAAATGTCATTTGGGGGCAGCTCTGAGTAATATGGAAGGAGACAGATGGGGTACTTCCTTAAGACAGAGTCCTTCCTTCCTTCCCCGTTTCAGACGGGCTTGGGAAGCCCCAAGACAGTGTCTCCCTACACGGAGCCTCTTCATGGCTGCACTGGAGTTAGGGGACATGGGAGAAGGCAGAGAGGTAGTGTGTGTGTGTGTGTGTGTGTGTGTGTGTGTGTGTGTGTGTGTGTGCACGTCTCAATGCCGAGGGAGACCTACAGTTTGGGAATGGGTTGTGGGTGGGGAGCTCATGGCAGAATGTATATGGCAGTAATTGACTTCAAACTGCGGTTGATCTGGACCTCACATCCCTTGCTTGGCTCCATCACACTGCCAAGGGCGCTTGGGTGTGTGTGGGGGGTGGAGGGCTGTGGGAAGAATCTCATGGAGACAGTTCGGGCCAAGTCCCTCTTTCCTCCTCCTCCCTCCCGGGGGGCTCTCTAGGTAAGTCCCCAGACCACCCTGGCTAGGTCTTGCTGGGCTCAGGCTCTGGGGCCAGCCATTGATTTGATTCCCGACTGCCTCTGAAAGGCTTGCCCTACTCAGCAAAACTGCGGAGTTTTACTGCTGTTAGCATGGCTTCCAGACCCGGCAGCTGTTACTTCCCCAAGGTAAGAGGCAGCCGGTCTGCGCTGAGGCAGTGAGGCTAAGGGAAGACAAGGGCTGAGAGGATGGGACACAGCCTTTTGTCCACCCTGACTGGAAAGGGGCCACAGAGGCGATCTTTGGGGAAGAATAGAAGTAGAAATATAATTGTCTTAAAAAAGTATTATGTATGTCTGTATGTTATCTTCTGGGGAGACGTAAAAGCAGACATGTGTTTGCAGGAACCTGCCCTGGCGTTTGGGTGACACTGCTACCTGCAGGCACTTGCAGACACACCAGTCTCTGGCCAGAGGCTGATAACTCAGGCTGTAGCCTTTTCATGGCCACAAGAAATCCGCTTCAGGAAGCTCATGTCAGAGCAGGGCTCCCTAGTTCATTCTGGGTGGCGGTGTGAAGGCAGAGAAGATTCCATGTTAGGAACAGATCTCATGTGATCTCTTTTGGTTCGTAGACAGTCAAAGCTGGAAGGAATATTAAAGAGCAGACAGGCAGGACTCTGTGGCCCAGAGAGGACATGAGAATTCCCCAACATTCTCTAATGAGTTGGTGGTATGTCCAGGGCTAGAACTTACGGTGCCTAACACCCAGGTCAGCATCCTTCCCACTCCGCCATAATGCTCAGGGATGATGTATTGCTCTCCACTCTTGTCCTGCCACTGTGCTCCCACCTTAGACAATTGCTTGTCTTCCCTCATCAAACTTCGCATCTCAGAGCTGTTCCATCTGGAATACATGACCCCAGAGAGAAGGTTCCAGTGCCTCAATCACTGTCCCCGCTAGACACACACACACACACACACACACACGCACACACGCACACACCCCGTACATTTTTTCTCCAGTGCCTTCAGAGAATCACACATAGGCAGGGACCCAGTACTGACTATGACTGGTAGACAGGACCCAGCAGAGCTCCTGGACTCTACCTGAGCTCTTTATTAAAGAATGCTTTGCTTTTCAGAGAGTCAAGTGTACTCCCATCCACTGATGCAAATACTTCAAGCAAATTAATTTCTTTATGTTAATGAGAATCTTGCCCCTATACAATTATACATATTGTAGTCACAGGAACATGCCTAAGCAAATGTGCGTATATGCATTCATACACACATGTGCACACACAGATCTGGAAACCTTTCCTGTTTGCTGTGTTCCCCCAAAGGGAATTGCAGCCTCCGCAACAAATTATGTTCGCCTATATAAAGGCATTATTACCAACAGGATGACTAAGACTCATAGTCCCTGGGAAGGGGGAATGTAAGTCCCAGTAAAAGATGGGCTCTTGAGAAGCCAGAATCAGGCCCATGCAGAAGTGTGCTCCCAGACTCCTAGATGCTCATTTCAGGGTGCGGGTGAGCACTTAGGAAAAAAAACAGGAGTTTCAGGGCCATCTGCAATAGAGCCTTTTCCATGCAGACTTTTTTTTCCAGGGTTGGATGACACTTTAGCTCCCAGAAGGGGGAGCTGTGACTCCATTTCAACCAAGGAGAAGCAGCTCAGAGATTGCAAATCAGCTGTGGGGCCCCGTTGAGTTTCGATGGCCCAGCTCAGGCTGAAATGAATACATGTGAAATGGCCCGGGTGGGGACCTTAAAAACACTCTTCCCTGGTCTGTCCAAATAAAACAACTCCTTCCTAGTGCTTGCAAGAGTTTATGCTATTGACCACGAAATCTTCTATTTCTCCAGAAAGGTCTTTGCTTGAAGGGCCTACGGTTGTGCGAGGCAATGTTTTCTGTCTCCTGTAGCTTGTCCCCTCCCAGTTCTGTAGATGGAACCACCTGGACACTGAACGGGCCACTGAGGTTAAATGTCTCCTGATATTCTCTCCCTGCGTGCCTCTTGCTAAAATTCAGAGATTAACAAATTGGCCACTGAACCAGTTATATTAAAGACAAGACAGGGGACATGTGAAGAGGACAAATCTAAACATGTCTTTCTCCAAATAATCCCCCTCATTGTTTCTCATCTTAACTCTTTCTGCAAGGAACACCTTTGTCTTTCTCTCCATCTCCCAGCTTTAGCTTCTACTTTTTGAAATCCTACCCGTTTTTCCACATCCAGCTCAAATTTGTCCAAAAATTATAGTTTGGGATTAATCTGTTTCTCCTCTCTTCTTCACAGAATTTTGTCTGAAACTTTATTTTAGCCTGTGAATCTGTTTGCTTTATATTGTAGTTCTGCGGGTATATATCTGGCTTGCCCTCTTCTGTATCATCTTCCTCAGAGCATCTTTTTATCTCCAGGGACTGACACATAGTGATTGCTCTTGTAAATGTTTACTGTTGAGTTTGAAGTCCAGTCTCAACAGCAGCTGTAATCTCTCTTTCTCTTTCTGATAACTTGCTCCATATTCATGCAAAACAATGCGATCGTGACTTCAAAATCACACCACCTATACAACAAGAAAGGGACATCAGTGATTTTACAAACAGGTAAATTTATGTCCAACTTGGTAGGAAACGTTATTCTGCTGTGTTCCAGGATCTGTGTTCTCATTTAATCTTTGTTTCAGTGAGGCAGATACAGCCCTTTTGCAGAGGAGGAAAGTGAGACTCATGCTGGCTAGGTCCTTCGTCCAAGGTCACATAATCAACAGAGCTAGAATTGGAACCTAGGTCCTCCTTGCTTCAGCATCTCTGCTCTTTCCAGTATACTCCTGAGTTAATGAAAACCGGTGTAGATGGCCAACAGGAATGGTCTGGTCGGTAGATCCTAGGAATTGCTGGGGGCGCATTATTAATGCTTTGCAATTGATGGAATTAGGGAGTCATTGGATCAAAGAATCTCACTGTTTTAAGATTTCTCAATAGCTAAACCTTTCTTAGTCAAGAATCCTTTTTGGAATAACCATCACACCTGGCCACTCAGTCTCAATTTTAGTACCTTTAGCCACAGCAAACTCATTACCATACGACCAGCTAGTGTTGTACAGCTTTGCTGGAATGTTTTCTCTTCTTGACCCTAAATGTGCCTTTTGGACATAAATCACACAACACAAGTGTAATTCTCTTCCAGTTATCAGTTCTTAACATCTCATGGGAGCATAACCATACCACCACAGTCATTGGCATTCTGACCAGAAGGGCCTGATCCACAGGCTGTCTTTGGTAACATTTATTTATGTCTATCACCAGGCTGGCTCTTGTCTGTGGGCATTCTCTAGTTTATCTCACTTATAGGGTTTAGAAGTTACAGAAGGGGGAGGGGGTGAGGAATGACCTAAAGTTGAGTGAAGATTAAAAAGGGCATTGATTTATTCATTTATTCAACAAATATTTACGAGATGACTACTGTTTTTCAAACACTGATAATGCTGTGAAATAGAACTTTTTTGTGGTAATGGGTATGTCCTCTGTGTTGTGCAGTAGAGCAGCCACCGAACACATGTGACTCCTGAGCACTTGGAATGTGGCTAGTGTTACTGATAAACTGAGTTTTTGATCTTATTTAAATTTTATTTTAATTTAGATAGCTGTATGTAACTACTGGCAGCTGTATTGAACAGCACAGATCTAGGTGTAGGAATGTAGCATGAACTCGATCCTGTTTTCCTGGAGCTCATAGTCTGGTGGGGAAAGAGAGAATAAATAAGTAAATAGTTAGATGAGCAACATCATTTTATATTGTAGTAAATGTCATGCAATTAACAATTTGGGGTTATACACTATAAAGGAATGTGGATGGTGTAACTTTAGATAGGGTAACAGGAAAAGACTTCTTGGAGGGGGTGATATTGCAGCTGAGATGTAAATGGGACCGGCCATTGTGGAAGAAAGAAGAAAGCAAAGACGAAGTCACTAAATGGGGCAAGCCTAGGAGATCTTCGAGATAGTGTGGCTGAAGATTTTGAGTGAGAAAGAGAACGTCAGGAGATGAAAATAAGAAAGGTAGGCAAGGGCCAGACCACGAAGGCCTTTGCAAGATGAGGGAATGGAGAGTCTAGGCTTCTCCCCCTTGAAGTCCTGCTGCTTGGGAAGCAGGTAGTTTGAGGACTGAGCAGAGGAGCATTTGGAGACGACAACAGGCCCTCCTCAGTGACTTTTGATGGGTGTTTTTCGTGTCCATTTTTAATCTCTCATTTCAATGGCTTTTCCTAATCTTAATTTCTCTTCCTGCTCTGAGGGCTTATACACTCTGGAAATACCCAAAATCTAAAGGGAGGGGGAGAAACTGAAGAGTAGGAAATTGATAGGAAAGGGAGAAGGGAATGGGTACCTGTGGAGAAGGTAATTGAAATGAAGTCGCTGAAAAAAAAAAAAAAAGATGAAAGCTGGAATCAGTATGGATCCACAAATGTTTATTGCCTAGCTTGTCTGGGACAGGCCTTGAACAAAATGACTTAGTGGCTGTGGTGATGCATCCTGCTAGGCCCTGGCAATCTAACAAAGGCAATCTGCAAATCCATAAATAATTATCATTTGTGGTAGACTGATAATCGCCACTTCAGAAGTCCCATGAGGGCTTGGGGGAGGAGAAGATGAGAGGAAGACATGGAGGGGGTGATGGTGGTGAGGAGCAGGGCGTGGCAGTGACAATAAGGTCTTGGAGGTCAGAGACTGTATCTTTTCACCTTGTATCTCCATTAATTCCGAATTTCATATAATAAGAGCACAGGGACTCAGGGCTCCTACCACTGTCTGTCTGGACCATCTTAGGAACATATACCTGCTCCTCTCTGGGCTTGCCTTCTGCAAACTGAGAAGGGCCAAACAGTGGTCCGCCCACCGGAGGGAGGGGTTTGCCTAGGACTACAGAAATGTTCTCTGCAAAAGCAGAGGGAGCCGCACGCTGGATGGCCGTGAGTCCTGGTGAGGTTATTTGGATGGAGTCTCAAAAACAAGCGCATCAAAACCAAGTTACACCTCGGGGCACAGACTGCGACTCAAGTCCAAGTGGCTGAGTGGGATAGATATGCTTCTATTGTAACTCATAATATCAAAGTGATTAAGTGGTAGCATGAAACCCACTGTCCTCCTGGAACACAGTAGCCTGAAAAGGCTGCCTGGAAATCCATAGACAGTCCTTGTTACTGAGGGGGCAGAGAAGACAATTAAGAAGATAATGAGGCTGTGGGAAAGTGAAATTAATTTCTTTTTTGTATATGAGGGTGGGGGGAATCTTTGTATCTCTAAGGAGCTATCTTTTGGAGACTGCAGGTGGCCTTAAGGAGAATAGACCGAATAAGAGTGGGTGTGAGAAAGTGAGAGTGGTAAATTCCCCGCACTTCTGTGCCCAATGGAGGACACACACAGGAATAGAACGTCTGGTGCCAATGCAGAATATATCATTCTAAACAAATCTTGTTCTCAGTTTGCGGAGATTTTTCTCACAGGATGCAGAGCTGTATACAATGATGTCAGGGCCATCTTGGGAACGGCTAACACACTGTATCCCCCCAAGGGTGAGGAGTTAGATTCATAAGGCAATTAACAAAAGCAGTATGTAATTGTTTTTGTGTAAACTGCAAAGGTCAGAGCAGCAGGGCTCCAAGTAAATGGCCCATCTGAACAGCTAGAACCCTTGGTAAGGGTTAACCTAATACTGGCCCAGAGGGGTTTCTGAGATACTATTTATCTAGCCTTTCAAAGGTCCTGCAAATGAGCCAGGGGGAACATCTGTGAGAACTGATGGATCCTGGGGGTAATGTGGAGCAGCTGAGTTACAGATCACAAACTGATTCACAGGGAGGAAGGGTAGATGTCCAGGAGAGGATTGCTTTTTAGAAGACCCACACTTGTGAGTGGTCTGTTCTCATGTCTCCATTCTAAGATTTAATAATCCACAAAAGTAGATGAAATTCTTGTGAGCTGTGGAATTCCTAGACACTCCAGCAACCCCCAGGTACATCTGGAAGAGCATTCCTAGAACTGTTACAGAGACATCTGCCTGAAGTAAGTACGTTTCAGTTTTCATGGGGAGTGGATAAGCTAAATTTCTCGTGGAATTTGATGGACTCTAAGTTTATAGGCACTCATAGACCTGCAAGGAGCCTTGTCTGGCACTATAAAAACACCCGCGCAAAGCACAGGGGCCATTAAAAAAGAAAATCAGTGCTTTTGGTGTGTTTAGGAATTTAGGGGAAAGATTGAATAGATTACCCAGTGAGGGGGTGGTAATAGGGTTTTTCTGCTGGGACAAATTTCGGAGGCATGACTCTGAGATGAAGTGGTCCTCATCAAATGCCATTGTAAGAGATGGCTGAGGCAAGGGAGGGCTGAGGGCAGTCATAAAGAATTTTATTCTGAATGCCTGTCAATGGGACAGCATCATTTAAGGTCCAGTGAAGGCTTACAAACAATTCCTGAAAATTTTACCAGATCAGGCACCGTTTTACCTGTCCTCTCCCCTCATTCTGGACAGTAGGAATTGTACATTTAGGCAGGACATAGGATAGAATTTAAGATGTTCTGGAAGACACTTCTGCCACAATATTTAAAAATAGCTGAAATGTCACAATTATAAAACCATTCTTGGTGTGGGAAAGGGAATATGCCAAGCATGTCACATAATTCTTCCTGCTGTAATGGGTACTTGAATATTCTAAGCAGGCTCGCACGTAGACGGCACCATCCCCCATCCTAGGGATGAGTTCACCAAGGCTCACTGTGGCGATGCCACTGGTCCAGGGCCACGCACTGCGTCAGTGATGTCTTGGATTTGGACTGTTGCTGTCGACTTGAATGTACCAGTTAAAAGCTTGGACGTTGGAGTTTGAATGCCAGCTCTGCCTAGCTCTGTGACCATAGCCAGGTTCCCTGCCAGTTTCCTCATCTGTAAAATGAGCGTGACAGTAGCTACTCCTCACAGAGATATTGTGGGGTTTTTGCAAGTTTATATGAGAGGTGCTTTGAACAATGCCTGGCAGATCATCGATGCTATATTATTACTTTTTATTATTACTACACCTCATTGCATTAGATAAAATGTTGCCCATGCCCCCAGGTATGTTCTCCAAACATGAAATGTTCCATAGAAAGAGCTTCTTGCCAGGATCCAGGCACTACCTTGCAAATGAGGTTGCATAGTCATTTTTACCAGTTCTCCCTCTCTCAGTGTGGCAATGCTATACCAGCAAGTAGGGGAGAGCTGAGAGAGTAGGAAAAGGTGTGGAAAGGTGTAAAATGGCTGAAGCTATTCTGTATTCTCTGTATTACTGTGGGTCAGAAACCAAATATAGAAAAGGATCATTGGCCATCAGAGCTGAAACTCATTTTCAATACAGTGTAGGTCAACTTCTTCCCTTTTTTTTTTTTTTGACATTGAACCTTTTTCCTTGTTAAGATCAAACTGTATCTGAGTTGGTTCTGGGACCCTAGTGCCCTGCAGCCCATGTCAAGCCCATATTTTTGGTTTGGTTTCTATAAGACCAGGGGATTCAGCAGGTGCATATGGGAAAATAGCTGACTGACAGAATGCTGCATAATCTTTGTGTGAATGGTGTTTATCCTCCTCCTCCTCAGAATTCTCCTCTTCTCTTTTTGTCATTTATGTTACCACATGCTTGCATATCTTAATGTGCTTTATCTCATTTAACCAATATAGTCACACTCTGAAGTTGGAATTGTCCTCCCCATTTTCCAGATGGGACCTTGTGGCTCAGGGGTAAAAGGATTTGCCCCAACATATACAATAAGCAAAAGCATCAGGTGTCTGACCCATATCGTCAGAACCTGAATTTTAACATTCTTTCACTGAACTGCCCTCCCTCCCACTACCTTCTAAGGCACTGTCCAGCCCTTAGCAGCTTGGTGGCCTCCCAGAGTCAAGGTTGATGATTACTGCTTGCTGTCTATTGTCTTAGGCCAGATCAATTCTTGCAAATCTTCAACGATTCTGTCATGCAAGCCCTGTCCTGTCTTCAATCTTGGCCTTGTAAATGCCAAAAAATGAGAAAGGCACCTATCCTGCGTGTTCCAGGAAATGTTATAAATGGTGTCATTGGAGGGAGGCTTCTTAAATCTCCCTAATAACCTGCATTTTGCTTTCTCTCCTTCTTTATCTGTCAGTGTCATGAATATCTTCCACTCTTCCAGTGCTTTCTGGCTGCCAGCTTCATAGCCTCTTAAAATAGTAACTTAATTTCAAAAGGAAACCTTAACTTAGCATGTTTATTTGCACCTTTAAGTTGGGGGAGTTCAAGTGCTCTGAGACCAAGACCAGTAGTCATATGATAAGCTACTTTCTAACTCTGGGCCAGAGCCAAGAATCAAAATCTTACTTTTCTTAGAAATAGAATCACCAGAGCCACCTCTGGAAGCAGTAGCACTTTTAAAAGAATCTCAGGAAATAGCAGGGGTGGCATGAATTGTGACAGCCAGATGTTTCAAGAGAAAAAAAAAAATATATATATATATGATCTCTCTTCCTCTGCACACAGCCACATGTATAAAGAAAGGAATAATGACCAAGGTTGAGAGTAGGTAGGAAGGAGAAAATAATACCTATAGTAGGAAATAGGCAGGATTCTCTTTCCCTGTTAATGGAACATGAACACAAATAATGGTCATAAGATCATCTATCAGAATGTGGTATGGGGGTGGAACTTTCAGCTAAAAAGAGAATGGGGAAAACACATGGCCTATAAACCTATACAAAACACCGAAATATTCCAGTTCTCTAGTAATCAAATATGTGAAAATAGCAATGGGATGCCAGATAGCATCATTGAAATGGCTTTTTTTTAAATGATAGTGTCTGGCTGTGGCAAGAATGCAAAGAATGAGACGGTCTCCTGTGGCACTGGTGGAAACCGATGTGAATACAGCCTTTAGGAGATGTGACTGTCATTCTTTCATTTAAAAATAAATGAGCATGCTTATTGAGCACATATTCTGTGCTAGACACTGTTTGAGGAGCTGTAGTACAGCAATGAACAGAATTGACTTGTCCCTACCTTCGTGGAGCTGATACTCTAGTGAGGGAGAAGATTACAAACCAGTAAACAAGTAAATGCATAGTGTGTCAGAGGGGATGAGTGTAGTGGAGATGACAGGTGTATGGTGGGAGAGGGTATGCTGTGTTATGTGGGTGAGCAAGGGAAGCCCTCACTGAGGTGTTGACCTTGGGGCAGAAGATCTGTACGAAGTTAGGCACAGAACCAGGTGGACATTCTGAGGAAGAACATTCCAGAAAGAATAAAGTTGCTGAGGTGGGGCAGTGTTTGGTGTGTGAGAACACTGAGAAGCCCAGTGTGGCTGCAGTGAGGTGACCAAGGGTGAGTAGAGAAGAGGAGGTCCATAGAGAGAGGGCAGAGATCACATCTCTATTTCCATCTTTATCTCCATTTTTTGAAAGGAGGTGCAAATCCTTCCATTCTAAGAACTTCTGCATTTTAAGAAGTAAATTAATTCTATGTGCACAGGCATGTGAAGCAGGAATGTATCAGAGAGGGATAAAACAAAGAAGCAGAACCAAGTGTATAATGGGATATCTGTAGTCATTAGGAATGATGGCAGAGGAGCACATCTCTAAGTTAGAAAGTAGAATGAAAACAGAGAACTTGATTGTAAAATGATACTAACAATAGTACCTCCCTGCTAGTTTTGCTGTGAATGTCACATACATAAAGCACTTAGCAACATGCACTGTATTATAGTAAGTGCTCAGTAAATGGTATTCATGGTGATATGTATCAGCATGGATATATTTTTTGATGGACTATTAAGTTAAAAAAATGTAAGGTGCCAAATATTGTGTACATCATGCTATTTTATGAGTTGCAACCCCATATTTGAGTGGTTAACTTTGGGTGATAGGTTATGAGTGTATTTAGGTCTCTCTTCTATACTTAACCCATATTGCCTGATATTTCCTTAAGGAATGTGCATTACTTGGGTAATTACTATTTTAAGTAGTGAGATGTGGAGGATCAGTGAGCAATTCTTTGTAGGAAAAGGACCCACAGCAGAGGCACATGCTGTAATGCAGAGTTGGCTAAATTTCTAAGTTGCTTGTCTTAAATCAAATTTAAATGGACTCAGTTATTAATTTTTTTACTTGACCTTGGCCTGAACAATAATACTCATAAAAATCAAAGATCTGATAAATGATTTATACTTTCTCATACACATTAAGACAGCTTTCACACCCTTAGAAGAAAAGCTGTACTATCTTTGTATCACCTGGAATCATTTCACATACTGGTAGGACTTTCGGAACCATAATTTGGAAAGCAAGGATTTAGTGGTTACTGACTTTAGCTTTGATTCTACCTCAGTTTTAATTTCGAGTAAATCACATCCTTCTCTTTATCTTAGTTTCCTCACCTGTCAAATGAGGGCTTGAGATTCAGTGGAGGGTCTGAGAAGCCCTCGGAGGCCCACCATAGAGTAGGGAGGGGTTGAGCAGGTGATGCAGGATGGACGCCCATCCTCACCTGGCCATCTCATCAGAGCAGCTCTCATTTACCTGCCTTGCTTTATTCCCTTCTATATCAGAGTTGAGTAAGGGTTTCCAAGACTTAAAAAAACAACTCGAAATCATTGGTTTAAACTTTAAATGGTCTCTAAAGTGTACTTACAAGTGACAGGTTTTGCCCTAGATTAAGTCATTGTACTGAGCTCTTTGGGGGACCAGAGCTGACTATGATGTGTCCCCAAGGGCTTAGTGGGAAGGGAATATATAAGACTGTGTCTTAGCCACCTTTGTAATCACAATACATGGCGTATAATTGCCATCAACAGATTAAATGAATTCAGGAAAATGTGAGCTATATTCAAGGCAGCCTTTTATAGAAATGGAATGTTTCTATAGGAAACCTTAGGAGTGAAAGCATGCTAATTCAAGTTGCCAGTGAAAGGCTTGGGATAGGTGATGATATCAAGGGAGAGATCTGTATTTGTGGAAGTGGAAAAGGGGGCATTCCAGGTACAGGAAATAGTAGGCAAAAGGCATAACCCCAAGATGTATGTTTTTCATCACAGAACCATAGAATGTTAGAGCTGAGCTGGAAGCATCCTTAGGATCCAGTATAACCAATGTTCCCTCTTTTCATAAAAAGGAACTAAGTAAGGCTCTGACAGGGGCAATGTCAGGGCAGAGGACATATTCTTCATTAGCTAAACCTAGAACTCCAGACCCTTGACTCTCAGACAGCAATGCTTCTCCTGGAAGAACACTTTATGTCATTTTCCATGGTACACTAGTTCTTCAAAAACTCCCAAGAAAAATGTGTGGTGTGATCAAATAAATTTGGAGCATTCTTCATGATCTACCCTCTTCTTGGAAATCATTGTATATATATATATATATATATATATATGGGCAAATTCAAGGCTCTGACAAAGTCCTGTGATAGAGGGAGATTTCAAAGTGTACTTCAAACTTTCTCAAAATTATTTGACTGCAGAATTTCAGCATTCTATATTCTTCATTTAATTCTTTTTAATATTCTATATAGCTTACTTTAGGAAACCCTACTCTAGGCAATATCTCTTCCATTGAAAAGTCAGTATATTATGTGTATGGAAAAATTTCTATAAGCAATTCTTATGGTCCATATTATTTTATTGATGATGGTCATATTAAGACAATGGCTATCGAAGAGTAAGAAGGGAAGTTTCCCAGATTTAATGTAAGGTTCACTTCCTCCCCTCCTCCTTCTTCCCCTACCCTCCTATGTTATTTTGCCTTTTTTTCTCTCCCTTCTTACTGCCCTCTTCTATTTCTCTTTTATTATTCCTGCTTTCTTCCCATTATTTGTTATAAAAAATGTGGGTTTTTTTGAGGAGCTACTATGCTCCTGATTCTGGACAATGTCTAATGAATTTTCCTGATCTGAAGCTCTGCCAGTTTGATCAGGAGATAGATGTGCAGACTGAGTAGCTGGTGTTGGAATTAGAACACAGCGTGCTGGGTAAGTGAGAGGCCCGCCTATGTGAGCCATGCAGGTTGATCGGCCGGTTGGAAAGATGGAGAACGGGTTTTCCATGCGGCGACTGGGCGAGCAAGTAGCTCCGCGTGGCTGCCGAGGATGCTAAGGGGTGCGGCCAGAGAGATGACCTAGGGACGAAATATACAAAGCCCTGGAAGCCATATTAAGTCGTCTGTGTTTTGAAAATTGCTGATAACTCTTAATAAGTGACTTGATTAGATCTGGGATTAAGAGAGACAAGGATGAGGGTGGGAGGAGGTGAGAGGGTGACAGGTGGCCCTTTAGGTGATGGTAATGGTTCAGATGCAGACAGAAGATGATCTTCCAGGCTAGGGCAGTGGCGGGGAAGTGGGTGCATTGGGGAAACCCTGTGACGGAGGTACAGGAGAGAGGGAGGGGGTGACTCGCTCCAAGGTTGTGAGGAGCTGGGCCTGCTCTCTCACTAGTGCTTCCAGAAACAGCAGGGTCTCAATTATCTCACCGTGGGCTGTGAAATTCTAAAAAAAAAGTTCCCAAAACACAATTAAGTTTAATTTGCTTTAATTGAAAAATAAACACATGCCATGTACAGCACTCTCAAGAGGAGGAGAAAAGGCTCAAAAATGAAATGAGCGTATGGGTGTGGTAGGCCCTAAATGATTGAAAATCCTGGAATAAGAATTGGTATTGATTGAGACAATGAATTCAGAGGTAAATTTAGGAAAGGCAAGTGGAGGCGTTCTCTCTAGGTGCTGGTTTTCTTTATGTCTTTATAAGGTTGCTATTTTCATTATTATCAAGAACATTATAAGGCAGTTGTGGAATACAGGAAGGGGTGCTGACCTTGGAGGCAGGCAATTTGGGTTCGATTCTTTCTCTGTCACTTCGTGTAACCGTTGGTAAGTTGTTTTCATTTCTTAGCCTCAGTTTCCTCCTCTGCAAAACGGGGTTAGAAGTTCATACAATGCTGGATTCCTATGAGGAGTCTGTAATGAATACACATGGAAGTTCTAAGTGCTGGTAAGAGATGGTGGAGACGGAGGGGGATGAAGGAGGAGAAAAAGGTAGAGGAAGGTTGGAAGGAGGCAGTAGACAGGGAGAAGAGGAAGAACACTGCTGACGCATTCGATCCCAGAGTGTTGACTAAGAACCTTGTATGTTCAGTCTTGGGCTAGGCTGGGAAATAAAGTGGCAAGAAACAGCTGAGCCTTGCCTTTGTGGCAGCTGTGTTCCAGCAATAAATATCCTCAGTCTCTCAGTAGGCTAGAGATGGAGCCAAGGAGGAAGATGGGCGGAAGGGAGGTATTGGGGAAGCCTTGAGACGGGTTTTACGAGCTCTTGTCTCAACGGGGCATTCTTCGCCCTTTTCGTGACCACTGCCTTCCCGTTCAAGTACAGGTACTTTGACCCTGACTTAGGTTCTGCCTGTCTCAGGGGGAAGAATCTGATAACTACATTCACATTGATGGTAGCTTGGAATGTAAACTCATCAAGTGCCAGGTCCTTATAATATTGGCATCTTAGAATCATAGTTGTAGAATTCTAGGATGTATCAAATCTTGGAACCAGAGGATCTCAGAATAGTAAAGCCACAGAGACAGAACCTCATAGACTCAAAGAGTGTAATATGCATGGAATATAAAAATCGACTCTTAATACTACCAAATCTTAAAAATCATGCAGTCATGAAATAAGAGTCTTTTAGAAGAGAATGGCATTTTATGGTTATCTGGTCCACCCTCATTCCCAGTTCATAGAAAATACTAACATACCATTAAAAGGCAAACATTCTTGAGAAGCTTTATGTAGGACAAAGGTGGCCATAAAGTAAAGGAAATATAATGCTAATAACACTAATGGTGACTATATTGGCCAAGGGGCACTGATAGTCGAGGCAGGTGGAATTTCTGAACATTGTAAAGGCTCTTGGGGGCATGACCATGGGCTCCACTGACATCTGAAGCAAACACTTAGCATAAGTAACAGGAAGCTGGAAGCAAAATAGGATTTAATGACTTTGCTCATGGACCAGCCCTGCTGTAATTATTCATGTTTGCCCATCTTAGCCACGCTATCATTTTAGAAAATAGTCCCCTAAATATTGGTCTTCTTTCATCAATTGTAAGCTCCAGGAGGGTAGGAGTGATATATGGTTCTATATGGTGTTGATAAGGTTTCTAGAAAAGTGTTTTGTGTTGCCGGGCCCCCAGGCATCCAGTCTTACTGCCTTTTCCCTCAGAGTTTACTCTTGTATACATGCGGTAAACTGTTGTTGATCTGTGTCCTTGCTTATGTTTACTCTGAAGTGTTGGCTTGTATTGCCAAGACTTTTTTTTGTTTAAAACCTGGCATCCATTTTGTGTTTAATTGTTTCCTCCACATCCTCTCACAGGACCTCAGATTCAGTGGTATATTTTGACAGGTACAAGAAGAACCTGGCTCAAAGAAGTATGTACAGTGTGTAGAGCTCTTTGCTTTGTACCACAGAAGCTCTGTGTGTGTGTGTGTGTGTACGCATGCGTGTGCCTGTGTTGTTCACATAAATGTGAGTTTGGATGTTTTTCTCATGAGTATACAATTACATTTGAATGTCTGCATGGATTCCTATGTGCATTCATATGTGGATAAACTCAAAAAAAGAAATGAATGTGCTTATGAATAGGTTAGATATGTAAATGATTATGTGGCTTTTGACATATCTTTGTTGAGCATCTACTATGAATCTGATAATGAAGTAAGTGCTTTCATGGGCGTTAAGATATTTGATTTTACAACTATGAAGTAGTTGTTGTAGGTATGAGCTATTTTGAAGATGTGTCAACTAAGGTTCTTAGAATTGAAACAGATCAGAGCAGGTTATTTGCAGTGGGGTCAGATATTTTTGCTTATGTTTTTGTTTTGATGTACTGGGGTGTAAGTGCAAGTATGTGTGTGCACATGGACATGTAGGTGTGCATGAATTTCATAATCTGCATGGATGTGTAAGTATATGAATATGTAGCTAGTAAATATGTATGCACCAGCTGAAACCATATCATCCAGCAAAGGAGGTCTGTGTGGTTGGTCTTGGGGGCTGGGGGAACGTGGACTGTGTAAGACGTAGAAGGAGAGATCCAAGAGACAGGGGATGGACAGCCGAATATAAATATGTCCACAGTGCCGACATGGCTATGTGCTTTGCAAGCACTCTTTACCCCAAGTTATTAACCCCTGAGAGCTTTTTTCAAAATAAATGATATCCAGGCCCAACGCAGACCCACTGAATCTGACTTCCTTGGTAAGACTCCTGATTTGAAGAAGTCCCCCTGGCTGTTGTGAAGAGCATCCCTGACTAACAGCCTCTGCCCTGGTAGCCTTCATCCCGAGCAACGGTTCCCATTTCGGAGACACTGATTGACAGGGAGGGTCCCAGCTCCTGAGGCCCTGGAGCTTTTCTTACTCGGAATGTCCAGGGTCAGGACTTACAGTCTTTTGAAAAGCAGCCACATGTGTCCCCGGCAGTTGCTCCTGAGACTGCAGCTTGTGGAATACTCACCAGGATCTTAAAGTGGTCTTTCAAGGTGGGCGATGAGGGAGCAAAAGGAAGCGAATGCTGGAGGTCAGCCATGATACCGAGACTTCGGGACGAGAGAGGAAAGACTTGGGAGGGAAGAGGTGCAGGTGTGGGGGCAGAGGAAGGTAACAGAAGGCTCTTGAGCTG
Organism: Manis pentadactyla; assembly: GCF_030020395.1. Classification (NCBI taxonomy): domain Eukaryota; kingdom Metazoa; phylum Chordata; class Mammalia; order Pholidota; family Manidae; genus Manis; species Manis pentadactyla. The sequence continues at coordinate 206,707,497 of NC_080021.1, read as the reverse complement.
TCGCTTTGGGAGGTGCACGATGCGTCAAAATCCCAAGGATTGTTTTCCTGTGTTCCCCTTACACTGATGTGATTGACATTCAGGGTTATGTGACTTTAAAAGTCACACCAGAGTGGAGCTGGGATTTGAACCCAGGTGTTCCTGCCACGTACTTTCCCTCTCCTGCGCCTCCTTGCATGGTTTCTTGTGTTGAGGGTCTTTCTCAGGCTACGGACCTGAACCCACATAAATCCCAAGCAGTCTGACACCCAGCCAAGCCGTGTAAACATTACGAATTCATTGCATTGACTATCTGAGGGGCTGAAATAGAACTTTGAAATTCTCCTTCACTTTTAATTAAAAAAAGATTTAGGCTAACCCTGGGTTCCCAGTTCTATTTAACTGCGACTGCTTTTAACCGTTGCTGTGTTTTTATTGTTGCAAATGTGACGCACCGATCCATCTTCCTTGTAACGCTTCTTGGTTTCTGCTCCATCTGTTGAACAGAAAACATTTGCGGAAATCTCTCGGCTTCCCTCCAAGGGCTGAAACTTCAGCTGTAGCAAGGACTGCACTGCAGGAAATGGGGTTGGCCATTGGTGAACTCGGGAAATTGACAAAAATCTGTTTCCAGTATCTTTCTGATTGTCATTTCTCCAAACTAAGGGGTCTCCCACGTGCCCAGCCAGTGCCACTGTGCTCCCCCCGTGCATCTAGGAGTATGCTGGGCATCCCACATTTAGTTTTCTCCATTCTGCTTTAACAATGAAACCATCGATTCTGTTCTCATTTTCCTCCGTTCCCTATTTTAACATAGGTCCTGCACTTTTTTTTTAATATTTCCTTATAAACGATCATTGGTTCTTAATAATAAGGACTATGTTTGGTGCGAAAATATGCACTCGACTTGGAGTTAGAAGGCTCAAGTTGAAGTCTTTCCTTTACCATGTTTTAACCTGGGAAATCATTCAAACTCTCTGAGTCTGTTTTTCCTGGGAAAGCCCGGGGATGTTCAGAGGATCAGATGGATTAATTTAAGCCCAAATGCTCTGCAAATGGTGAAATGCTGCTCTTGTGCTATACATATCCAGTCATGCTATTCGCTGGTCATCTCATTTTGTTTGTTCATTCATTCACTGACTTATTGATTAATGGGACGTTTGCTGGGTGAGCGCTATGCTCCAGCTCCTGCTCAGTTGTGGGTGAGGCTGACATGAAAAAGGTGAAGTCCATACCCTCCAAAAGCCTGCAGGAAAACCGCCTCAGTGTCGGCATAGAATCATGAATAGGTGTGGTTTCTTCTTCCTGGGGGATGACCTTGAACTGAATATTAGAGAAGAAGGGGTTTATGAGGTTTGGGACGGGGAAAGGGCAGACAGCATTCTTGGTAGAGGGATTAGCTTCAGGAAGAGTAACACAGGGGTAAAGCAGATTGGGGCATGCTGAGCCCATCTGCAGGGAATCCAGAAAGCAAAGGCAGAGATCTGGGAAGAGGCACAGAGAATGAGACTGTGGGCCATAATGGAGTAAGTGAAATGCTAGCAGCTGACATCTAGAGATGGAAGGGAGCCATTGATGGGCGTAATCAAGAAAGTAGCCCAATGTGATAGTGTGATTTATAGTAAGAAATGTATACAGGTGACCCTCAAACAACATGGGTTTTAACTGCCTAGGTCCATTTAGTAGCAGATTTTTTTCAATACATATATTGGAAAATGTTTTGGAGGTTTGTGACAATTTGAAAACAACAATTTCTTTTATCTGGCTTACCTTATTGTAAGAATACAGTATCTGATACATATAACATACAAAATATGTGCTAATCAACTGTTTATGTTATTAGTAAGGCTTCTGGTTAACAGTAGGCTATTAGTTATTGAGTTCTGGGAGTCAAAAGTTTTATGTGGATTTCCAGCTGTGCAGGGTGTCAGCGCCCCCAACCCCTGCATTGTTCAAGGCCCTTCGAACGTATTTGGTCTTCATCCCTGTTTCTGGAACAAAGCTTCAAAAACCCGTACAATTTCCTAAATGATGAGCTCGATCAAGCTGTCTTTTGTTATGTTAATGAGGCAACTTTCTGACTACACAGAAGTTTGGAGGCTTGTTGCCGTTCAAATCAAGCCTGTGATTGGAGGGTTGGAACTTTGAGCCCCCACCCCCATCCCCAGGAGGGGAGCGTGGCTGTAGGTTGAATCGATCACCAGTGGCTAAAGAGTTAATCAGTCATGCCTATGTAACAAGTCCTCTATAAAAAACAAAAGCACAGGGTTCCTTCGAGCTTCCAGTTTGGTGAACACATGGAAATTTGGGGAAGCTGGTGTGCTTGAACAAGGCATGGAAGCCCCCCAGCCCCTTCCCCACACCTTGCTCTGTGCATCTCTTCCATCTGGCTGTTTCTGGGTTACACTGTTTTATAATAAACTGGTGATCTAGTGAGTAAACGGGTTTCCTGAGTTGTGGGAGCCACTCTAGCAAATTAATCAAACCCAAGGAGGGGGTTGTGGGAACCTCTGATCTATAGCCAGTTGGTCAGAAGCACAGGTATTGACATCCTGATTTGATGGGGGTGCTTGGTACCTCCGATGTGAAGTGGGTCGGTCAGGAGCACCGATGACAACCTGAGCTGGGGTATGGCATCCGAAGTGTTGGAGGAGGGGCAGTCTTATAGGACTAAACCCTTAACCTGTGGAATCTGATGCTGTCTCTGGGCAGGTGGTGTCCAGAGAATTGCTTGTTGGTGTGGAATTCCTGCCCTGGTGGCACTGAAGTTGATCTCAGAACACCAAAAAACCCAAAAATGATAGCTGCTCTTGGGGAGGAAAAAATTTCCTCTACCCCTTCAGGTTATTCTAGCTGGTCTAAGAACCAAATTGACACGAGGCAGATTAACAGAGGAAAAAACCAAAGTTTAATTATATACATACTGGGAAGCTGTAGACATGGGTTCCAAAGACAGTCAGGGAGAATGAGGTTTACATGTCATCCTGAACCAAGGAGAAGTGTGTGTGTGGGGGGGGGGGGGTCAGGGACTTAAAAGGAAAAGGGAAGTAATTACTGGAATATGAAGAGTGAATGTTTGGTAAACAATATACTTGATGGTCCCACTGAACCAGATGGGGCACAGAGAGAAATTTTAGCAGACTGTCACATTCCTTCTTGTCTATCACCCCTAGTTTACATTATAATATAGTCTACATTATAATATAAGTTACAATAATGTATGTCTGGTGATATCTCTCCTCCTGGAGTAGATGGAGAGTTCCTCCACCTAAATTCTGTTTTTGCAGTTGCATGGGGGAGGCCAAAGTATCTTCCTGGATCTTTTGGGCCTTGATGGTGTTCAGTTCAAAATACTCTGCATGTCAAAGTGGCACATCTTGAGGCAGCCTGCCATGGGTCCCTACGCTGTCTTTACCAAACACTCACTATGCCAGATACCGTGTTAATGATTTACATTCATTCTTTCATTGAAGGCCCCCAAAATAAGACACTTGGAAGAGAGACAGTTTGACTGAGGTGGAGCTGAGGTTACCGAGTTGATGAGGCTTGGCTGCATTGATAGCGGGCCCCACATCCTGAGCCGTCACCCAGATCTGTCTGCCTGTGGTCTCTGCTCTGCATCTCCTCACTATCCAGAAAGGCATTTTAGGAATATCTGGTTAATTCTGGGAAGGAGCTGGGAAAGTGGGAGGGGCCAGACAAGTCACATATTGGGGTTACTCCTAAGGGTAAGAAAATCTCGGGGAACTCTAAAAAAGTCACTGTGGTGGTCAAATTCAGGCATAATGCCCAGGTATTTTCAGGGACGTATTTTGGGGCAAGGAAGAGAGTGTATGTGGGTAAGTCCCTGATGCACCAAGGAGGGAAGGAGATGGGAATCTGGGAGGAGGTCAAGGCCCCCTGGCTTCTGTTAGTTAACACAGACCCTGGTGAGTTCTTAGACACCTAACATTTCTGGATAACATCATGAAAGCTGCCTTCCTTGGCAATCCACCAGAGGTAGAACCCCAAAGTGAAAAGGCCATAAAACCATCCATAAACTTTGCTTTTTTGTCCTTCTGTAAGTTCATTTTTTATAGCATTTTTAAAATCCTTGAAGGAAGAGCCATAGAATAAAAAACTCTGTGGTCTGAAATGTCTCAGATTTTTTAGCCTTTCTCAATTTGTGAATGCCAGTGCCCACACCCTTCAATTCCACCTCATTTTATCGCCACCCTCTCTGCCTTTGGGGTTTCCTTTCTCTGCCATTCTCTTTTGGCCAAGTCTCATAGCTTGGTGGCTCTCGAATAAATGTCAGTCTAAATATATGGTGTCTACATATGAAGGGCAATCTTATTTTGAGATTATGCCTTCTCTGTTTTATGTTCCTGGTTAAAATGTGCTTTCTCTTATAAAACACTGATAATAATAATTGCAATTTCTGTTTAGTTAAATGTCCTTTCCTTAGAACAAAAAACACGTTGATAACTTCGTGTCGCTTCCAAAAACTGATTTTAAAATTTGACTTGTCTATGGAGTCTGAAAGGCTGATGTTGATGCTATGGGTCACACAGACTAAGTCTGTTTCTTATTCGACATTCGATTCCAGAATGCTGTTATCATATCTTTGCACATCTCATCATCACCTGTGATACCTTGATAACATCTTGCCTGTAGTAGGTCTTCATTCATTGTATGATAAGTGAGTGAATCTCCACGGAATCAATAATTGTATTGAGTATTTTCTCTATGTTCAAGGCTGCTTGATGTAGTGAAGGCTGCCCAAGAGTATAAATAAATTTCAGTGGATAGGAAGCTTACAATCAAAACTTTAGAGCTGAGTAAGCTTAGTGGTTAAGGGCTCAGATTCTGGAACCAGACTGCATAGGTGAGTGTGAGCCCTGGCTTCACCATTAACTGTATACCTCAGGCAGTTTTACTTACTAATGCACTGCCTCATTTACCCTATCTGTAAAGTGGGTATAATGAAAGCCTTATCGAATTCTTGTGAAGATTACAGGAATTTATCCAGGTAACATTTTAGATCAGTGATGGATACCTAGGAAAGGGTCAGTTGACATTAATTCTCATCATTAGGCTTGCCTATCAGGCATGACGGGGTAAGGAGCCCAGGCTGACTTGGCTCAGGAGACCAGGGTACAGTTTCCTGCTCATTTCAGTAAACTTGGAAGAATCATTTAATCTTTTTGTGTAATACCAAGTTCAGAGCTGACTACCATCCACAGGACTTTCGAGAAAGCTAATGAGCCTAGGATGCAGAAGTTGAAAAAAATCTCCATGAAGGAGGGACCTTTCAGGGATGAGCAGGATACTGCTGTGTAGAAGGCAGCGAGATGCGTGGCCAAAAGAGGTGAAGCAGCCTGTGGGAAAGATGCGGAGCCGCCTAGTTTCCTCTTTCTGGGAAGTTCTTTGAAGAATTAGTAAGACTGTTCTTTTCTTTTAGGGTGGGGGATATTGAAACTACTGCAGCTGATGGGATATTCTTTTTCATAGAGACACCCCAAAATAGAATGTCCATTCTCCCTAGGAATTCATGGTCACAATGAAGACCCTTCTTATACGGGAGTTAGTGAAGAGATAAAACAAAAGTTGAAAATGGAATTAAGGGAACTCAAGGGGTTAGTTAGAATGATGTTTTTCAGGGTCTGGAATTGTTATCAAGGCTGCGTAAGATGGGATCAGTCTGGAAAGAGTTTCTGCATGACATGAGTGACTCAGACTGTGTGTGTGTGTGTGTGTGTGTGTGTGTGTGTGTGAGAGAGAGAGAGAGAGAGAGAGAGAGAGAGAGAGAGAGAGAGAGAGAGAACATTCAGTGAAGCAGAGTTTGTAGGTGCTTTTGGCCCTCTGGATTTTACCTGTGGTCAGAGAACAGGTTGCCGTCTAGCTAGTGCCTGCATCCGAGATGTGGCATGGAATCTTGCTGATTTTCAGCAGTTTGTCATCGACGGCTTTTGTTAATTTTTGTGCAGAGAAGAAATGAAAGCTGGAACATTAAGGTTATGAGAAGAGGCTGGTCATGTGGGGTGCAGGCAGGATGTCTGAGGCTCTTTTTTTTTTATGTGCTCAGGGGATCTTGGTAAGCCACAGCAGGGGTTGAGTTTAAAAAAAAAAAAATAGAGGAAGGATGCTGAGTGGATGATCTGCCTGAGATTGTCCCGAGCAAAACCAAGGTGTTTGCACAACTGGACGGTGGCTGTGACATTTGAGGTTGAATGTGGTGAGGTTCATAAGCTCAACACTGGGTACCAGGTAAGCATTTTAACTAGAGCATCTTGGAAGTCCATCCGTCCACTCATACTTTCATCTGTTCCTGCAATGAGCAGGCTTGGAAAAACTCTTCGTTGTATTAGAGGCTGTGGTTAAAACAAAATGTAAATATGTCTCTGCTCTAGAGGAGTTTAGTCAATAGATAATATATGTTATGCACCTACTGTGTGCTAAATGCTGGTGATACAAAAGTGAACAAGACTATATGTCCTTTACTTGGAAGGGGCTTACAGTTCTAGAGATGGATTAATATTTAGCAAATGGAGGGTAATATGAGAGTGCTAGAATATGTGTATGTATATATATATATATATGTATTCCAAATAGTAACAATGTATATTTATTGAGCATTTACTATGTGCGATGCACAGTCAGTTTAACACATACTATCTCAAATAATTCTCCCTCCACCTTAAGGAGGTAGAATACAGTTATGATCCAAATCTTACCAGTAAGAAAATGAATTCAGGGTTGCCCAAGGACACAAAAAACAAAGTGAGGTCATCTGATCCAGAGCCCCTCCTCGCTGCTTCTCCCCATCTGTCCCATCTCCCCAACATGCTGCCTGGCTCTGCAGGAAAGAGCAACTAACGGCTGGGATCTGAGATGAGGCCGAGGCAGGGAAGCTTAACCTGGGCAGAGTAGGTCTAGTAAGAATTCACCAGGTGGATGCCTCTGGGAAGAGCATTACAGGCTGTGGGAACAACAGCTGCAAGCACGCAGAAGTCTCGACCATCACTGACTGTTGAGGAATAATGCTTGGCCCTGGCAGACGGGCCGTGGACAGCCAGGGAGTCCAGGCGCGTGAGGAGGGTGTTCCAGTCCCTGCGCTGCACAGCCTGGGCAGGTAACAGGTCTCAGATTTCAGTATCCATGCCGTTGCTCACTTCTAGGGACTGAGTGAGGAGGAAGGATTCACTGACCTGCTCGGGAAACACCCTACAGAGCTGGAGATAAAGGAGGAGGAGGCAGGTATTCAATGTGGGAAGATCGGTTTCCTGGTTCAAGGGGCAGGGGTGGCTTTCAAACAAGGTGCTGTGCAGGAGGAGGGAACATTTGGAAAAAGCCAGATCCATAAAGTTAAATGTAAATGCGGTGAACATGGTTCAATGCATGTGGATGAGTCGGGGGAGATGCTGCCTGGTGCCAGGCGTGGAATGGAGCAGTTGTTAAGTTCAGGGTTTATGGCTTGAAGAACGTGACCCATATAGCTAGCTTTCTCTTACTGATGTGTTTTTAATCGGATGCTCTTCTAAGATTCACCCTTCACTGACTCCATATCTCATTCCCTGGAGGCAGTGAGGAGCAATCTGTTTGCATCTGCACTTTATACAGCTGTGGCTCCTCCCGTCACACCTGGCGGCTCACATCTTGGACCCAGCACAGCAGCCACACTCTCATTGTGCTGAAGGACCCGGAGGAAGCTCGGCTTGACACTGCACCCTAATAATAATAGGAAGCATTTAGTGCACTCTTCTTATGTTTCAGGCACTCTGCTAACTGCTTTATGTGCATTAATTGATTTGATCTAGGCAACAGCCCGATGTACTGTATTAATCTTTATTTCATTGATATGTAAACGGAAGTGAAGAGAAATAAGGTGACATGCCAAGGTCACATAGTTAATCCATGGCAAATCCAGGATTTGAACTGGGGATGTCTCAGTTTCCAGAACCTTGTACTTCATCTGTCCACTGTACCTCTTGCTTGATGCTGTGCATAGATTTTCCAGCACAAGCGTAGGGGCAGTTTGGGGTGATGCTGTAATAATAGTTAGTCTTGGGAATAGAAAGGAAGGTACTGTCAGACCATCACACATACAGGTGAGTTAGTTTTGCCCACAGATCATGTGTCACTCATAGTCTTGCTGTTGCACGTCTAGAGGTCTTCAGGTGCTGAGCACACTGACTGAGTCTAGCTCAAGGCCACGCTGCAAATGCCTTGCATCCCACAGTGGATACACAGAGGGAGGCTTAGACCTGTGATGTCGAATGTCCAAGGTAACCGGGATGGTCGACAGATTTGGGGTTCAAACAAGGGCTGAATCTGGCTCCAACATCCTTGTTCCTATATGAGAATTTGGCAGGCCATTTCCCTTCCCTTTGTCTCTGTTCCTTTGTTGCTAAAAGAAAGGAATTGGATTAGATCAGTATTTCTGAAATGTTAGTCTCTCAGGTACCACCTTAATTCTGCCCACTTTCTGTTTCATCTATGCTACTTAATATTTCTCCTTACGTTACTCCACCTCTTATACAAATGCATTTATTTGGCAAAGGACACTTCATTTCACTGCCACTAATTTCTTTTTTTAAAAAACATAAACATTGTGTGCACTAAATGGTTACACATTTAGTTAAACAATGTGTAACTGTACAGATAATACAATGGAAACATCACGGTGTGATTATATTCTAGTTTATAGTCCAGCTTATATTTTCGGCTCTACTCTTGCCTGCCTGCATCTCCAATCTTTAGGCCTGCCCATATTAAAAGGAATATTTTTAAATGTTAGAGAGACGCTGAAGACATAGTAGCACCAAAAATGAAGTCTTTCTCTTTAACTTAGCCCTGATTGAGGAAGAGTTGAAAAGGGGATATTTTTTTCACTCTGTAAGTTGAAGTGACTTTATGAAAGATCAAGTCTCCACTTGAAGCTATGTCTGTTCCAGCCAGTGTAGACAGCCCTCATTTTGTGAAATGCTAGCACTGGGATCTTTAGGGTCTTCCTACCTCTTGAATTCTTTAAGAACCCTTTAGGGGTCCTAGCACACTTAGACATCCGGTTTGAGGGAGGTAGACTTGATCGAACGATCGAGTGTAAGGTATGAGGCTAGAATGAAATGGAAGAAGGCAGTGAAAAGATTGCTGTTGCTAAGCTATGTTCACCTCGAACCTTCTAGAAGGGAGGCCGGGATTGGAGCTTGTAAAATACCTAGCGCTGAAAGTTTGTTTCCAGAGCCACATCCTCCCATTCTGATCTTTTCATCCTTTTAGCATTTCACTTTGATGCCTTAGCTCTCTTTCCCCTCCATGGCCCTCCTCATGATTCTTACCCACTTTTCTCTCCGTTGTTTGCCAGAAAATGAGAAGGACCAATGGCAACTTAAAAAGCTGCGTCTAATGAGGCTTTGCTTTTTAACAATTCTGTAGCAGGAATGAATGGGAATTAACAAGACTCATGAGTTTACTGTGTCCCCATCATCGGCTGGGCGTTTGGAATATTTAAGTCCTCCTCTCCCAAGAACTCAGTGGAGGAAGCAAGGGTCATGTCTCGTTTGACGCATCAGAAAATGAGAGACCAGCATGGAGAGACCAGTAACCTGATTAAGTCCCTTGGCTTCTGAGGCTTGTAGCATCTGCCTTTCTCAAATCCTGTGCTTGCTTTCTGTTGTGACGTGACAAAGATTTGCCTGGTTGGGGAAGAGGAGGTTCTTGGACTGGGGACAGTTTCCAGGCTGTCCGTATGCCTTGGGGGTGGGGCACATGTCACACCTCTGGGCTCAGCCTTTCCTTGTTCCCTGGTAGAGGGATGGTGCTAATGAGACCTTACTCTGGGATTTGAGCCCCCTGGGGGCCAATTAACTTCACTTTACTTCAGCTGCCAGGAACCTCAGAACTAAATCCAGATCAATTAACTCTTCCCAGGTGCCTGGGAGCATCTCTTCCTTCACTCATTTGAACTATTCTTTGTTCTATTTTTACTTTTAATTGTTCTGATTTATATATCACTTAACTTTGTAAGGTCACATTAGCTGTGTCTGGGGGTTGGTGGGGTATGAATTCTAAATAAATAAGTGAATCACTTTAGTGTCCCTTCTGGAGAGGGGGAACAGCTCATGGGTCCTCTTCTGGAAGGAAAAGCTGAGGTTGTTCCTAAGTGCGGCTCAGGGCGTTGAATCCTTTCTAGAGCACAGATATGGCCCACTAACTGTTTTTGCCAATAAAGTTTTACTGGAACACAGCCATGTCCATTTTTTGACTTATTGTCTATGGCTGCTTTCATGCTACAGTGACAGAGTTAAGTAATTGAAACATGGACAATATGGCCCATAAACCTAAAATATTTACTAGCCTGAACCTTTAAAGAGAAAGTTGTCTATTCCTGGTCTAGAGGAAAACAAGCTTAATAGGAGCTGCTGTCCAGATGACAAGGGAAGCTAAAGTTTTCTTTATCTTCCCCCTTCATTTAATGTCCCATTTTTCCTTTCTTTCATAATGTCTCCTTCCTTTTCTCTTTTCTACTTCCTCTTTTCTTCCCTCCTTCTTTCTCCCTCTCCTCCTATTTTGAGCTGAAAGATTCCTTCTTGTCCAGTCTTTGTGTTTATGAAGAAGACAGTGAACTCTAGAACCTGGATGTGACTTCAAGATAAGGCATCCAGAGAGTGACCACGGAGGGACAACCACATCCTAGTTGTGGTGTGTGATGACAGTTAATTGCCATGCTCCTTTCTTAAACTATATACCTGGCCACTTGCTTCCATCATGTCTGTGTTGTGGACTCTGTGGGCTTTTGTGTCTACACTCCTGAGGAAGGGGCAATGCATTAAAAATTCACCATCATGGATATGATGAAATCAATGGTGGAGTCTGTTTATTTGCTCCTCAAACATTTATTGAGCATTTAGTCTCTGCAGGGCTTTAGAGGGGAAGAATTGTGTTCAGGAGATGAATCAAGAGGCTGGCTCATGGGTTCAGGTGAGAGGATGGATTCCGCTTACGAACAGGCCATTGTGATGGGGAAGCAGTTGGGCCTTCTCCCCATTCCCATGGTCCTCCTTTTAAAGAGAAAGCTGTGCCCTCCCATTTCTACAGGTACCTATCCTTTTAGGTTCTTTCCCCTGATTTCTTTTATATTATATTCATCTGAGAAGAGGGGGCTGTCCTCTCATTCTCCTGTTCTCTCTCTCATCTTGTCAAATGACCACATGCCTTTTGGTCCCAATTCCCTGCCATTCAGCCCCTGCCTGCAGAGTGTGCATAGCTGGTTCTGAACCTCTGAAGGTGGCCGAGAGGAGAGCGGACCTGGAGGAGCCAGGCTGGCGGCATCAACCTCACTGGGCTGCCTTTTCAAATCAGTACCGCTGCTTTGTTTCCACCTCTGCATTTGACAGTGGCATTCCTGTCCCTTCCGCTCCCCAGAACACGTGTCCTTCCTGCACTCCGCTCCCACCCTCGCCACCCACCCTCTCCAGCCGGTCTCCAGCGTGGTCCCCAAAGGCTCCAATGTCTCTCCAACCCTCACACACAGCACAGGGTGATCACTCTCAGAGTAACGAGGAGCTGAATTTGGGGACTTGACTTCACTGCAAATGGTCCTTATGCTAAAACAGAACAAAATAAAAACCTTATCAAAAAAAAGCAATGCCTGTAGGAGCAGGAGAGGATGCTTGGAGTCATAAAAATAGTACCAAGTGAAGGCCTCGTCTCTACTCTTGTTCTCTGCCATTAACTAGCTGTGGGACGTTGGGCAAGCCCTGGCATCCTTTTTCATAAAATGAAGCAGCTGGACTTTATTTTCTCTAAGGACCCTTCAACCTAAAATAGTTCTGAGTAGTAGGAGGACATTTCTGATGGGTTTTCTTTCCAGCTTTTTTGCAGGCCATGTGCTACCAGTAAGACATATTGATGTGCAAACCAGGAGACTTTCACCCATATGTTTCAGCCTTCTAAGAACTGCTTCCCTGGAGAGCAGGCAAGGCTCAGGTGACACTCGACAGGAGACCTTTCTGACTGCGTGAGGTCCCTGTGGCTCAAAGGAAAGGCCTTTCCTCCCCTGTGGCTCATCAGGAATCAGATGAGCATCAAGTCAAGGCATGCAGTGTTAAGATTCCGCCCTTCCTGGAGCTAGAAGCCTAAATCAGATGGCACCTTTGGGCCACTCCTCCCTGTAGGAAAGTGTTGACAATCTCCCAGAAGGCCGATTTTAGGTTTATAGATGTCAGTGACCTTGTCCCCTGTCCTAGCGTGACGCTTGGCACACAAAAGGTGTCCAGTATGTACCTGCTGAATTGAGTGAAAGCCACTGATATTTGATCACAGTTCAGTTATAGAATGCCTGAGTCAGAAAGGCCCTTAGAAATCATTTAAACCCTCAGCTGTTTTCTACACAGACAAACTGAGTCCGTGGACAGGATGAGCCTCATCCTGGGTCACACAGTGATTTAGGGACCGAGCTGGGACTGGAGCCCAGGCTTCCTGACTCCCAGGCTGGTGCCTTCTTGCCCTCAGCCCCTCGCACTGCATTCAGCGCTGTCACTTAGCTCAAACAGTCCTCAGCTCACCGTTTCCAGAGGCCCTTCTGGGTTCCGTGTAAATTAGCTGAGCCTTTTGGGGGAGGCCCAGCTGCTGCCCTCCCTCCTCCTCCTGGGCTGGCTCTTCCTGTTGGGTCTGTCAGGAGGACATGATAATTTTCTGCCTGCTCTCCAGCCGTGCACGGCCACCCCATCACTCACTCTAACAGACCCTGCTGAACACCCACAGTGTATCTGGAAGCCATTTTCTGTTTGGAAGTCAGTGGCGGTCAGCCAACATTTCAGTAATATTTGCTTTCCTAAGGCTTAGACAAATCAAATCCATTCAGTTCCTCAGACTCGATCCCTCTTAGCTGGCATAATTTCCCCTCACCCAAGGCAGTCCAAAAGTGAGCATAGGTGTCTCCCTCTCTCTCTGTTTCTCACTCTCTCTCTCCCCCTCCTTCTCCCTCTTGATGTGTACATTTCTTCTTTATTTCACCAAGAAGCCCAAGGCAGTATTAAATTTGGAGTAAATCTAAGGAAACATCTAAGCCAAACTTCCTGATTCTGTAGGTGCAGAGGCCAGTTCCAGAGATAGGGGGCTAACCATTACCCTGCTTTGCCTCTGCTGTGGTATTAGGACTGGGGCTAGAATTTAGGCACCCTGACTCAGCCGAGTGCAGTGTCAGTTAAGCCATGTGGCATCCTCTGATTCAATAACCCTGCTCCCAGCTTTACCACTGCTGATTGCCCTGGGGCTGGGGTCACATCCAAGAAGGAACATGAGACTGTGTGTGGACAATCTGAGGCTCACTGTTTCAACTCTCCGGAATTCAGTTTCCCTGCCTGTGAAGTGAGAACTCGGTTTCCCCATCCTGCCAAGTTTTTGTGGGGGTTGGATGAGGTAATGCGCCCCCCGAGTTCTAGGGTGCTAGATATATGCCGTTCCTGATACTTGGTGTTGTCAGCCCTCCTCCTTGAACAGGAACTTTCAATATTTCAAAGTCGTGTTTACTCTGTGATGAGCACTGGAGGCATCCTGGCAAGGAAGCAAGGATGATATTTTGGGGCCACGGATCTCTTTTAGGCGCTCCCCCATTCATCTAACTGCCTACTGTGTGCTGGGCCCCAGTCCCTGCAGGAAGCGCAGGCACCTTCTTGGGTCGCATTTGAAGCTGCCTCTGTCCAGTGTATATCAGCTAGAAATAGACCAGGTGTTTCCTTTGAGTTTCACAAAAATGGATCCTTTGGGTCAAAGGCTCCTTAATCTGCAAAACACAAGCTGTTTGCCTGACTGGAGGCCTCAGCAGACTTCCTAGGCTTGAAGGGGCTTTGGTATGGAAAAATGGTTTGTGTTTTGAAGATTAAGGGTCCTTTCATCCAAAAGATGCATTTTTTTTCTCCTTTCCTCAAACTCCCAGTGAAACACCTTGTTCCTTTCTGGCTTAAACCTGCAAGCCTCCTTTCTTATGCATAGATGGATTAGGTTATGCTGCGCATTCGCAGCTCAGGAGGGGAGCCCTTCGATGAATACTTAGTGCTCAGGACTCCGCCCTTCCAGTGTGGGCCGATCAGCTGTACAAATGCATTACAGTCATCTGCGAGTGTTTTAAGACTGCAGATTCTGGGATTTCATCTTTAGAATTTTTGATGAAGTCTGGAGGGGAATGTGCACTTTAAAAGCAGAAACTGCTTAGGACTCACAAGCTACACCAGCTTAAAGACACCTGGCATGGGGACCAGAGTCTCCAGCCCAGGAGCTGACGGTGCAGTGTGGTGGTAAAAGCCTAGACTTTGGAGAGACCTAGAATCAAATCTGAACTCTGACTCTGTGACTTTGAACAAGTTGCCGAGCTTCACTGACCTTCAGTTTCCTTGTCTACAAATGGGAATAATATTATTCCCTAGTGTGTCTGTTAGCTGTCTCTCCACACCTAGTGTGTCTGTTAATTATCCCTGCACACACATACCAATTCTGTCGCTTTATACAACTTTTATTTATTGTTATAGCTGATGCATCTGTCAGACAGTGAGGGGCCAGCTGCCTTAACCCACCCTCCCTGATCCGGGTGGGCTATTCTTGCTCCCGCAGTTCAGCTGGGGCTTTGCTGTGAGCTTGGGTTGGCATATTAGCCAGACTGTCTGTTCCACATGTCTTCCATCCTCCTTCTGAAACACCAGTCACGTCCTCGTGGTCATAACAAGAGGTTAAGCAGAAACCCACAAGGTCTCTTGCAATACAGGCTCAGAATTGGCACGCCATCCCTTCTGCCTCATTCTAATGACCGAAGGGAGGCACAGGAGGAACCCAGATTCAAGGGAGCAGACTCCACCTCTTTAGTAGAAGAGCTAGAAAACCACATGACACAGGGGGGTGATTATAGGGAGCGGTCATGATTTGGAGCCTTTAAAGCAACCTACTATGTCAATCCAATTGGTAGCTATGGAAGGCAGCTGAGACGATGGTCATAAAGTTCTTGTCACAGCTTCTGTCATACACTAAGCAAATGTTTGTAAATTATTTTCATCACGATCATTTATACAAGAAGGACTAAAAAAATGGTGGCTAGCATGATTAAACCCAGAGTTCCCAAATCTGGCAGCACAGACAGGAAAACTGATGATTAGAGAGGTGCTGAAGCTTTCCCAAAAACACATGGATGGGGCTAGTTGAGCCCTTAAACATCAGACAGTACAATGATTTGTATTTGGGATTTGAAGGACAACAGGAAGGACCCTGGTTCTCTGCCATGGTGATGTGTAACATTCCAGCCATAAAGTGGCATTTCCTAGAGTTAAGCAATGGCCTCAGATGGCCCTGCACAGCTCCCTCCTCTGCAGGAATGGAAGGTCTTACACTTTAGCGTACATAATATTCACCAGGAACATTTTCTGAAAATGCAGACGTGTGTTGAGAAATTGCTGTTATCTGTTAGGGCTCCATGTGCTGCTAGCAATAGAGAAACAAACTAGGACTGGATAATGTTAAAAAATTAAAACAAAAAAGCAAAACAAAATAACCCACTAGCTGTGAGACCATGGGTAAGATGCTGAACCTTTCTGGCCCCTGTTTCTTCTCGTGTTAAATAGAAATAATCACCATACCTTCTTCAGAGGCTTGTTTTGAGGACTAAGTGAATTAGGTATGCTTTATTAAACAGTGTTCTAGGGCTACCTAGCTGAATGTTAATTTTTCTCATCTCTGGAACGAGAAGTATAAATCTGTGTTAACGGTAGCTCTGAATTCAAATGGGAGCTTGATCCCTTTGCAGCATGAAGTCTTGCTGGAATGCAAGGATGGAATGAGGAGTGACTTAGCAGTTTCCAAGCTGACCACCCAGCACCTATGCAGATGCTCAGATGTGTGTCCCCTGCCTTCTTCCTTGGGTTCGGTGATTGTCATGGACAAGCAGACTTGTAGCAGTCCTGTTAGCTCATCATTTAAAAAGCACCATATAAAGGAGTGAAGACATTGCACGAAAGCTAACAAAGCCCAGGGAATTGCTATCCAGATGGATCCACCAGGAACCTTTCAGCTGTTTTCATTAGTGACCTGTTGGAAACATCAAGCTGGGGGTCAGTGCTTTTGATGAGTAAGTGCTAAAAATTAAGTTCAAATGAAGCTTCGAAGGTTTGTTTGCTCCACTGAGTATTAAGAATAGATTAGCCCAGGGAAGAACTCACAGCCATTAATGCAGCAGAACACTGTTTATTTATTGAGCAATTGTATTTTGCACCCTGTGTAGTGCCAGCTCCCACCTTTGGCATCCCTTTCTGACTCCAGGATCTGCAATCCTGTAGGCGGAGTGAGCTTTTCTTCCTCCTCTCTGTAGCCCACGCAGCATCTAGTTTACTTATTTGCACATAATTGGTGGTTTTGCATGATTCCATGCCTTTTGCTCACACCAGCTCGACTACCCAAAATGCCTTCTATTAAGTCCCTTTCCCTCCCTTCCACTGGGAAGTCACTACTTGAGCCGTCAGAGCTCAAGTAACATCCCAGCACCCCTGCAAAGTCTTGAACTGGTTCAAGTTGGAGTTACTTTTCCTCTCCTTTGTTCCAGCTATGTTTTGTTCAGGTCTGTGACAAAACTTAATCCATTGTTTGCATTTGGGGGTACAGGGATTTATTTCCCTTACCAGTGTACGGCTCCCTAAAGCCACGGACACTCTTATTCTTTGAATCCCTGATGGCTGGGACAGAGTTTGGCATACCACCTCCACCCCAGACCCCAGCTGTTCTTTCAATTCCTACTAATTTCCTTTCTCTCTCATATTTTTCTTTTCTTCTTTAATTCTGTATCTATCTTCTGAGCTTATAAATAAATATTCTAATCCTTCTAGGAAGAAAAAAATCCTCCATTGACTATTTGCTTCCTTCTCTGGGGGAGAAAAAGGAGCTTTTTTGGATCTTTCCTCCTTTGCCAAGTACTGTACACTCTGTCTCCATTTATTCATGTCTCATTCATGCTTTAATCTCTTTCAGTGAATCTTCAGTTTCCATCAAGGCATCCAAAATTGTCAGCCGCCTCTGTATTCTTCAGTCCGATAGGCACCACTCTCTAGCTTTTTGAAACTTGAGACCCTTCTTTTAAATATTTCTGCTCCCTGGCCTTGTTGACATTACCCTGTAATGATTCCCCTCCTTCTTCTCACAATCCCTTCTTACTGTATGTCACGGGGTTCTTGCCTTTTCTGCCTTCCTAAATAAAGCATCATGCTGTATTTTTTTTTTCCATCACTCTTGCCTCACATGTATTCACTGGGTGTTCTTATCCACTTCCAGAGCTCTAACCACCACTAGTTCCTGTTGATTTACAAATATCTCCCTCTAGTCCTGCCTCGAGGATTCTACAGTCTGCTGCAAATTCTGCCATGAATGTTGGGTACCTCAAACTCAACAGGTCCAAGAGGGAACTTTTCATCATTCACTCTATATCAATTCCTTTTTCCTTATTGTTTATTTCATGAATGATACCATCATCAACCTAATCATCAAACTAGACCTAGGAGTCATCACAGACATCTTTTCTTTCCCCATCCCACCAACCCAGTCACCAAGTCTCAGTAATTTTGCCTCTCTCTTTTATTTATTGTTTTAACTTTCTATGAAATATGAGATATCATGTTCAGGCCATAGGTAAACTAGACTGTTGTGATAGCTTCCTCAGATTTGTCCTTGTCCTTCTTAATTCTATCCACTACCCCTAGTTGGAGTGATCCTCATAAAATGAAAGTCTAATGTACAACTCCTCTGTCCAGAAGACTTCAATGGCTCCCAGTGGTTCCACAGGGCTAATCCCAATTCTTGATTTGTTCAGTTCATTCTTTCAATAAACAACTGATTTAGGGCCTATTATTTGATTGGTTCCAGATTCAGGGCATACACAGGAGGAGAGTTTCTCAATAAACTGCTAGTCAGGTGTAAAGATATGACTATAAAATAAGTGCCACTCCCTGCTTCAAAATTCCCATTGCAGTAACTTTGAAATATTATCGATCTTATCCTCACAGCACCCTCCCCATTCTTCTCTCTTGGCCTGAATGCAGGGCCCGCATTTGTTGCCTCCCAGATGGCTTTTAATCTTCCATGGCTTCCCTTGGATGTCATCCCCAGGACGCATTCTCAGAGACCCTAGCTTGGGGCTCTCTGCTCCACAGAACACAGAGCAAACCCTGTCTTTGTCCTCTTACATTCTGTTTAAATCACCTGTTTCTCCTACTGTGGACCGTGAGACCTAATTAAAATTGTAGGGACTCAACAAATATGTATTGAATGTTACCAGATTGGTCCAGAAAAGACATTGCAAAATGTTAATTTCACTTTCCATTTTGAAAGATCTCCTGCAGAGACTGCTGTTAATTCTGAGGAAAAGCTTAAAAAAGCAGTTTCCCTGAATTTAGATCTTCATTTTCCTACACATGGCTCTAAATGAAATATTTATGAAGAAAAGGATGCCTTACCTATCCTGTACTTATACTGTTAATTAAAACAATAGTATTTAGGATCCCCCAAAATCACAAAAATAAATACTCTACATATTTCAGTTTTCTTTCAGATTGCCCTGCCTTCCCTAGATTTGACATTTCCAGAAGTTTCACACCTCAATTTGACTTATCAGCTATTCTCTTCATTCACATTTTACAGTTAATTTGTGGTTGGTCATGATCGTCAAAACAGGAAAACTACAATGAAGGATGATGCAATTTCATCACTTCGTCTGTTAAAGCACTAAATCATAGAACTTAGAACTGGCATAGGTTAAAATTGAATTCTGCATTTTTAAATAGTGTGACCTGGAAAAAAAAACCATATTTTTTAAGAAGAGTCTTAGTTTTATCATCTGCAAAATGGAACCAGTGCTGTCCTGTGGATTTAATGTCCTGGAGCACAAGAAAGAGTCTGGCATAATATCTAGCACATAGTAGGTGTGCAGTAGTCTTTTGTCCACCCTTCCTGATGAGTTTAAAATTAATGTGAAGCATGGATAGCCTGTTGTAATGTTGGGAAGTGGGGATGGACATTGAAGAAAGAGGGAATAGCGTAAGCAAGGCAGAGAGGCATGGAAGTTTAGTGTGATCAGTCAGTGCAACTGGGGCGAGAGTGCAGAGAGCAGGGTGAAATGAGGGTGGGATGTGAGAAAGTGAAAGTAGGAAAAGATGAGTATATAAAGGATCATAAACATTGTTGAATGCAAGACTCAGAGGTCAGGCAATCAACAGGGAATTGTTGAGTCTGTTTAATTAGGGGAGTATCATGGCCACATCTGTATTTAGAAAAATCTCTCTGGCAACTAGACTAGTGTAAGGATGGAGGTGGCAGGGGGTACATGAAGCAACATGACAAGCAGGAAGTGTAATGGTCCACGTGGAGAGAACCAGTGGTTGAATGACAGACACCAAGAGGGAACGAGCTTGGAAATGTGTATAAAGGGGAGAGAAGAGGGCGTAGGATCACACTGAAGTTTACAGGGAAGACAGGAGAAGGACAACGTTGTCAAGAGAAGTAGATGAATATGAAAACAAAGTAGATTGACAGGAGGTGGAGGGGGTGGTGGTGGTGGATGTGGTGGAACACGATGCAGGAGGAATTTAGGAAAAGTCTTAGGCTTCTACAAGGCGTGATTTGGGAGACTGTGTGGTTCACTTGAGTAGGGGGTGCCAGGAGAAGGGGAAATTTGAGAGTAATGGTGGCTTTAGTTTGAGATACTTTGTGTTGAGACGCCTATTGGATTTCCTAGAGATGTTGATTATGTGGCTGAAAATCATAATATAAAATACACAAATTATAATGAACACTCATTCCAGTGGCTTCTAGACATTTTTACAGTCACACCCATAATATTAGTAGAAATTTTTGACTATACGCTTCTCTGCAAATGTACATCCATAAATTATGTACACGTAATACCTTCATTAGCTAATGTCACAATTCCCCAAGGTTCAATGTTCACTTGGAGCAAGGGTCAACGTTAAGAAAAGCATATGTAAATCCACATTTTACTTAGTTCTCTTGATCATCTTGAAATATTTTGGCCAGTTGTTGACAAATCTGATGAGATCCTCATTGTTTTGGTTTGGCGTTGTAATATGGTTGGTGTTCCGCCATTTTTCTTGCTCACGTTGATTATTATTGTCAATCTATAGTTTCTTTTTAAGCCACATGCATATTTTGTGAGAGTTGTTTTAGTTAAATCAGATGACTTTGAACTCCCTATCACTAGGCACAGGTAAACCCAAGACATCACAATACACTGAAAGTGAAGGACAGATAGAACCGGCTCTCCTTGCTGCTGGGTTCTCACTCTTAACTCTAGTGCCATTGGTCACTGGTGACTATCTGATATTTGAGCTGAGTGTTGAAAGTAAATAATAAACATGTACATTAGAAGTTCTGACATCTTCTCTAGTTTTGTGTATCATGGTCAGTGAATTCTAATTAGATGTTATTGGAATTTTACACCGAGCTGGGCCCTGACTTGAGGGTAATCTTTATTTCGATCAAACAGGATTTCATAGACATCAGCAAAACAACAACTTGATTCTTGTCTCCCTTTGTTTAAATGTACTCTCAGATCAGGTTTCCCCTGACACTTGGATGAAAGTTAAGGCAAGTCCATAATTTTTTTCAGGTTACATTCAAGCATTTTTCTGCTCCCCTCTATTCCTCATATACAGTTTTGGTTCAGTAATTAATGTGTCCAGTTCATCATAGTATAACAAATAAATCAAAGTTTACTTAAAGCACAAACTTCACTCTTCCTCCAGATTCTCCTGTCTTTCCCCAACGTACAGTTTGGCGCCCTCTCTTTCGTCTTACTGACCTTGATCTTGACTTCCCCAGGGTGCAGGGTTTGGTCCAGGATAGAGAAGTGAGGAGGGAGCGATAGTCTTCCTTGACTAGTACTTTTCTGACAACTTAGTGGTGGTGCTCTGAGGGCTCGGCTGGTGTTGAGTGCTACATGCAGGATTCTTGGGCGTATCTGGAGCTTCCTTCTCTCGGGTCGCTTCCGTGTGATTCCTCTGATGAAGGAAAATGTGTCTCTTTTCCGCTGCTTGCTGGCCACTCGTTCCTGGGACCCTTGGTAAACAACAGGGCAGTTCCGGTTTCCTTTTGCTGGCACCCCTCTGCCTCCAGGTCAGGATGTGTCTAGATCATCCTGTCCTCACTTTCTTTGCATGTGGCCCACCTCTGATCCGTGGGGGACTCACTCCTTTTACACTGTTACCTCCCACGTTGCAGAAGCTCCTTCTCCGCCACCAGGTTTCAGCCTGTCCGTCTTCAGATTTCCCATTTTAGAAATATTTTTTGAGATTTCTCCGGTGTGAACCAGGCAGTGATCCACCATGTTGCCTCAACTTCCTGGGGGCATCTGTCTTGTTCCAGGATGGTCTTGTGGAAGCTTGAGGTGAGAGGCTTCTGCCGGACTCTCCCGCTGAGTCGTTCGTGGTGGGGGATGAGAGGATTCACACACACTGTCAGCTTTCATTCTAATGCCGCGCTTGACCCCAGCATCTGACTCTGTGCCGCGATGGGGGTGAGAGGTTAAGAATGCCCAAAATGCATTTTGGCCACCTTTCTGGTAAGCCCTGGACAGTGGTCATGAACCTCTTTTCAGAATATATCTATTGTCTTGGGCTTTGTCGGAAACCAATACTATAATAGTTGTATTTAAAATCCTATTATCGAATTCCTGAGAAGTACTCATGGTCTTATCTTCGCCTGTATTTAACAGATGAGGAAACTGAGGCACAGAGGGATTTACTGCCTGTTAACAGTCATCCCAGCTTTGTAGGTTTGTATCTTTTGTGGGAAGTCTTATCTGGAGATGGAGGTTTAGAAATCGAAGCCTGGATGAAGTCATCAGGCTGACCCAGGCTCTGTGGGGAGGCACTGTGGGTGACCTCAGATATGGGAATCAGCCCCAAGGCCCCCAAGGGTGGATTGGAGGGGGCATTCCCTCCCATCCTCTGGCCCAGAATGTGAGCAATGCCCAGCAATCCACGCAGAAAGCTGTAGAGGAGGAGCTTCGTGGCACTGAGGCTGGCTGGCCCTTCTCTCATCTTTCTCCTGCCTGTGCTCCTGGGATGTAAATAATTGCCAGTAGGGAATGAGCTCTGTGTGGGATGAACCTGGCTCCCTTAATAATGCTGCAGGCTTATATATACCACGGTTCAGTGAGGGGCCCACGTGCTGTCAGCCAAGGGTCCCACGAGCTCTCGATGCCACAGCCTGCGTCAGCAGCTTCACGTCCGCCAGGGCGCCTCTCTGCAGCCGGCCTGTGACTCACGGAAGGTCCTCGGGGGTCAAGGGCAGCACTCAGAATAGAACCAGCCTCTCTTTCACAGGCTCTAAACCCCAGTGGCAGGAAACTCCACTGATGAATCTGTTGGAAAGACAGCAGTTCTGAAATGCAGTCTTAGATATCCAGGGCTGTCTATAGGCTATGAGGACTGGGAGATGTACCTCTTGAGTGTGGGAGTTTTTATTAGTGATACGTTTATTGTCTGATTATTTAATTAATTTTGAAGGGAGAAAGTAAATGGACAGTGGTTTAATCAAAACAGTTGTGGTGGCGATGAGTTGGGTCCCCCCAATGTTGATATAAATGTGGGGATGTTTGAATGGTCTTCCTGGGCAATGTCACAGAGCAGAAAAGGCTCATTCGAGCTGTACACTGTCCAATAAAAATGGAATACTGTCCAGATGTGCAATTTTAAAATGTTAGTGGCCACATTCAAATAATTGAAAGGGAACGGGTGAGAGGAATTGCAACATTTTTAACCCTTTACATCCAAAATAGTAATATTTCAATGTGTAACCAATATAAAACATCAGTGACCTATTTTAATTTTTGTTATGCTGATTAAGTCTTTGAAATCCAGTGGATGTGTCTTCTGTACTTACAGCACATCTTGAGTTGGATTAGCCACATTTCATGAAGGACCTGGGAGCCACATGTGGTCAGCGGTTCCCAAACTGGGCAGCACAGCCTCCCGTTCTAGCTCGGCCATTTGCCAGCTTTGTGTTTTTGGGCTAGTTACTTAACCTTTCCAAACCTTAGTTTCTCTCCTCTCATGTTTATAAAATGGGACCGTAACCTGTCATGAGGTTGCCACGAGGTCACACGTGTAAAGTAACTAGTGTCGTTCCTGGTACACAGTAGCTGCTCAGCTAATGCTTGATTCCTTCCCAAAATGACATTCATCGCAGCCAAACTGTAAGCTCCTTGCGGGAGACTGGAAAACAACTTTGCCTTTGACTATGAAATGTAAACCAGCGCTGACACTCTCTCTTTCCCTTCCTTCCGCTGACATTTCTGTGAGGCATCAGCACCGCCCATTCCTACACTTCTTCAGGTCTCTGCTCAAAAACCACTTTATCAGAGAAGCTTTACCTGAACACCTCATATGTGAAGCAGCGCTCTCCTGCTCAGTCCCGTCTTCCCTGCTCTGAGGCTCACTGGAGCGCACCTCCCCCTCCCCCTCACGTACAGTTGCTGCTGATGTGTGTACGCCTCCCAACCCAGTAGAAAATAAGCTCCCCGAGACCCCTGGTTGCTCTGTCCTCTAATTTCCAGCTAAGTACGTTAATGGATGAATGAATGGACTTAGCGAGCATCCACAATGCTTTGCTCTTTGGGAGTAGCGCAGAAATGAAATCCACTTGCATGATGACGGGGAGAGAGAGACACGGGTGATCGAATGCCTTGTGGACTGTTTTCTCACTGAAGCGTCCGCCGTCCTGTGCTCTCCCCTGGGCACACAGACCCTCACTCTGCCCTCTCCCTCACCAAGACTTCATCCCAGCAAGGCTGTCTGCTCTGCTTAATAAAACCTTCATGCTATTTAAAGACCTGCTCAAATACCACTTCTTCTGTAGGATCCCTCCAGAAAACAATCTCTGTGTCCTCCATTCCTCCACTGGACTTCTTCTGTTATCATATTTATGACCACACAGTTCATATTGGAATTCCTCACTCATGGGCGTGACCCCCCACCCCCACTCCCACTGTTATGTTTTGATCTCAGGACAGCAGAATCTAATGTCAGCCAGGATGGGTGAGGGTTGGGTGGATCAGGTGCTTTTCATATAGTGAAAAGTCTACAGGCTTTATAATGAGGTATACACGGGTTAGGATTTTGAATCTGTAAATGTGGACAACAGGGAGTTAACAGTGACAATGAGAATAGACCAAAATAGAGTAGGGGACAGGTAAGGAAATAGGGTCTATGTGTGGCCTCTTCTCTGGAACTGTTCTCAGAAAAACATTGAACTTTGCATCTGGCCAAACCGTAAACATCCTGGACAAACATCTGCTACCTCTGACAAAGTAGCCGTTTGCCGAGGGAACAGCCTTGGCCACCAGTTATGTAGAGTTAAATGCAGGCTACAGTAGCTTTAGGCAAAAGCAATTCTTTCAAAACAACTCATGGTAGCCCCCTTTTTGCTTTTGAAACCCCTAAGTGGTCATGCATTTGGAGCATTCATTTGAATTTCCTGCCAAATCTATGTTCCTGCATTGTAATCTCTAGAACCCCAAATAAAGGCAACCAATTGTTTTACGGCTTTGCCTTTCTTTTTGGCTGACACCAAATCTTGCACACACTTATGAGTTGTAAGCTTAGGAAAGTTGTTCACTGTCTTAAGTCCCAAGGGATTCATCTGTTAAATGGGATAGCTGGACCCACCTCGTGGAAGAAACCTTTATTAACACCTAGTCTGTACTGGGCACTTTGGCTAGCTAGTACCAAGAGAACAGACCTTTTTAGATCCAAGCACACTGTAGGTGCTCAATAAATGTCAGTCATATGACCCTTATATTATTACCTCAAGTCTCTAGTATGGTTGGTGCAGAGATGGGCTTGTTTACAGGATAGGATTCATAGCATCTGTCATGATTTGACAACATTTAAGTAACATATGTACTACACTAGTTCTTGTTCTTGCCCAAGAAAATATCCCTTTCTATTAAAATGCACCTTATAGAAGCTTTCATTTTCATTTTTAGTGCTCTGTGGATTCTGGTGCTTTTCTCAGGCGACAGAGATATATTCAGACTTCTTCCATGAAATATCATCTTTCTTTGCTGAAATGTAGATTGTATCACAGGCCCCAATAACAAAGTCGCCACGTCTTCCTTCTGCCCTGCCACGACTGTGTGGCAGAATGAAAACCAGGAGCTGGAAGATGAGACTAGCGCAGTCGGCCACTCAGGTCATGATCTTGTAAACAGAGTTGGACTAGAGCAGGGTTTCCCTTTTGCACCATTGACATTTTTGGGTCCAATACAACTTGTCATGGGAGGCCATCCTGTGCCCTGTAGGATGTTTGGCAGCGTCCCTGACATCTAACCACTAGGGACTGGCAGCAGCCCCTCAGTCGTGACAATGATGTCCTTTGGGGTGCAAAATGGCTGTCGCTTGGGAAGTGCTGGATTAAATTTTTCAAATTTCAGCTGATTCTAGGCCTGTAGGCTGATATCTCACTCTTACACACACAGACACACACATACGCTGCCATTCCACGTATAGCTCCACTCCACTTTCGAGAACTGCAGTGTTCTGAGCCCCGTTTCTTTGCAGACAGTCTAACAGCCAAGCCGCCTCTTATAAGCTCCCACCCCGCGCCCACTCACCACAGAAGCCATGCAGGAGGGCTTTATGGGTGACACGCTGGGATTTAAGTGTGCTGTAGCTCCCCGGTGGGATCTCAAAACAAATGCCTCCGCCTCCTGCTTGCCACTCAGGTGGGCTCCGGCAGACAGTTTTGCAGCTGTACCTGTTACATTTTTGTGCTCCGCATGCATGGCTTTGTTTTAGGTTCTGAACAAAACTTCGGTCCACAGCTTCTGCCAACCCATCCCCTGCTCATGTGCCTCTCTCCTTTGCCCCTGACAGCTGGGGCTTGTAGTGCCCAGCAGATTCTCGTGACTACTCATACTAAAGTGGTGCAGGTGAGCCACAAGAGGGAAATACCCACACGGGTAGGAAGTTTACATCTCTCGTTTGGATTTTCACTTTAGCTTTGCTGTCATCCCATTTTCAGCTGGAAGAGTAGACAGATGAGGTACCATATTTGTTCTTGTTTATACATGGTGTTACACTTGTGGCTCTGGGAGGAAGGCAGTTCCCGACCTGTGGTAAGTTCCCGATGAATCTCGTGAGACCAAAGGCAGGCAAGGGTGAGCGGTTGGGGAAAGGGTCTTTGATTTCTCACGGCTCAGTCTGACACGGCGCGCTCCCGAGTCCTCCCTCTCCAGCCTCTGCGGCTCTCCCCGTCCTCTCGCTTGGCTCCACTCCCCAGGGGAGGAGCTCTGTCGGCAGGTCCCTAGTGACTGGTGGGCACCTGACCAATCACATACCAGGAATGGAGGGGAGGAGAGAATGGCCTTTAGGCTCCACCCCTTACCTCCGCATCTCACTCCATGCTCTGCTGTGGTAAATATCAGTTGTTTATGCAAATAGGCCCTTGTATGCATATCACTATCAAGGCCAGGTGAGGAATTCTGGTTGAAGACTAACATCTACCCAAAATACTTGTCAAAATGTTTGTGTCCTCACCATTGTAAATAGTAGACATAAAAATCTGAGATCAAGAGAGGACATAACTATCCAGAGTCACACAGCTACACATTTCCAGCCAGGTGTAGAAATGGTCTTTCAAAGGTTCTTGCCAGTTAAAGGCTCACCGCCCAGTGAGCAAAGCAGATACACGAACAAATAAAGTACAATAAAGGATAAGTAACATACAGTTGTGTAAAGTGAGCAACCAGAGTGAAGAAAGGAACAACTAACACTTTGAGAGGAGCAGGAAAAGGAAATGACCTTTGAGGACCTGATCTCAGCTGGCTACTGAAGGATGAATAGGGCTTGTGGGGGGCAGTGGAGACAATCTGAGTACAGATTATCCCAGCAGGAAATAAGCGGACATGATCAGTGTCAACGTTCATCATGATCTTTATCCTCACCATCATTGATGCCATTTAATGAGCACTTACATAATGCCAGGCACTGGGTGGGACACTTTACATAACTGAGGTCATTTTGCTCTCACACTGGGTGCTATTGTTAAGCATATTTTACAGAGGGGGAAACTGAGACCCGGAGAAGTTAAATGACTTGCCTGAAATGATACTGTCTATAACAGAGGGACCCCGGATTAAAAACTACCTCTCCATATAGAGCAAGGTGAACTTTTCTAGAATAAGTAGGGTGGGGAACAGACAGAAAACACTGTTCAGCTAGTACATAGAATAATGATGGGATGATAAAAATATTACTTGTAAATTTTCCAAAAGCTTCTTGTGGCCTCTCTTCTTTCCTGCCATGAAAACCTCTACCTGAGTTTTCCCATAGTCTAAAGCATTTCTTCAACATTGCACCACCATGCTATGCTGCCACCTCCCAAAAAAGAGATGGGCAAGACCTCACCAAATCCCTTGGCCTTTAGTTTCCCTTCTGAACCCCAGGGGACCTTGAGGCTCAGAGTCATCAACAGGGGAATTCTCTGGCCGTGTTTCCTTGGGGTGAAAGAGACATTCCACCGAGAGTTGGAGAAGTGGATTCTTAATGAGCTCCACTGACTCATCATCTGTAAGGCATCAGCCCCGATCGTCATACTCATTCCATCCAAAGACTTTGTGCATTTATCTGATTATGCAGAAGCAAAGTGTGCACTCCAGCAGGTATGTCTATGTGAGAGGAGAGGAAATAACTTCCCACTTATTGAGTACCTGAAATGAGAGGCAGATTGTTTTTGAAGATACTAGCTCATCGTCTGCTTTACACATGAGGAAACTGCATCCCTAAGAGGCTAAGACGTTTGTACATGTTCACAAAACATGTGAACAGCAAAGCAGGAATATGAGGCCAAATCTCCATAGATGATCTCCATCTATAACTTCTCCAGAAACTGTACTGGTTTTTGCAAACCTTAAGACACTCTGCTGATGGAAATAATATGATGAACGTATGTTAACAGCATTTTTTCTTTTCCTTTGCCTTTCTCTCTTCCTTTTATTTTGTTTAATTTTTCCCCCTTTTCTCTCTCCCCTCCATTGCTTTCTCCTTTCTTCCATTCTCTCTTTTTAAAATTCCTTCTCAGGACTCCACAGAATGGAGCAAGAATGAGAGGAAAAAGGCCGGCAGAAAAGCATGAACTGGAGATTTGTTGAGCTCCTCTACTTCCTGTTTGTATGGGGCCGTATCTCAGTGCAGCCCTCCCACCAGGAACCGGCTGGGACAGACCAACATGTCTCCAAGGAATTTGATTGGCTTATCTCAGACAGGGGGCCTTTCCACCACTCCAGGAGCTACCTATCCTTTGTGGAAAGACACCGGCAAGGATTTACAACCAGATATAAAATATACAGGTAAGATCTCGGCTAAGCTAGTCCTTGCCTTCCTTGTCTTGCATACGTAGAGTGCTTTTTGGGCTTAGGCATGGGTATGGGCCTTGTACGGAAAAGCGTCTGGGCCAAGGGATTCATGGTATTTCAGCAGGTGGTTATTCACATTGCCACCCTTTTCTTTTTTGTACTTTGCATGAAAGATTAATAATGACAAGGAAAAGAACAAATAGCTAATATTTACTGAGTGTTTACTATTATGCTGGGCGTGGTGCTGAATACTTCATTTACACTATCTCATTTAAACCTTATAATGACCATTGGGGGTAGATTCTATTTGTTCTCTCCACTTTACAGTTGATGTAGCAGATCTTCAGCAGGTGAAATTACTTGCCTACAGTCACACAGTCAGTAAGTGGTAGGAGTGGGGATTCCAACCCTGGATTATCTGTGTCCACAGTCACATAATTTTCAGTGAACCACATCAGGTGTACATAGAGTTGTTTTGTTAAGGCTATTAACACACCCAGTATCCTACCCCAAAATAATCAAACACTTAGAAACAAGTAGGGACACTCAATGAACAACCTCTTTTCTTGAGCAGGTCCAAATTGGGTCTTGGCCTGTTAGAATCCTAGTCATCCAAAAAGGACTTGACCCAAAGTTCTTTCCTAGTTGCAGACATCTTAGATTTTCCCATTCCACTCATTTACTCTGTCTTTGATATTTCCACAGCTCTCTACATTTACACCTCTTAGGTTTTGAACCATTTGGAATTAGAGTGTGTTCTTGTGTTTCTTTCTCACCTCACTGGAAATTCTTTGAAGGTCGGACTTACATATAATTCATTTCTGGGTCCCTTGAGTGAGTTTTGTTCTGCCTTATATCATAAACACATATTACGTGTTGTGGACTTAAATGAGTTGGGGAATGCAGCACACTGTCTAGAGGTGTAGCCTTTGTCTTAAGGTCAAGAAAGGTGGGGTAAACACTAACACCTCCAGGCCAATTATAATAGGAGAGCTGGGAAACTTGGTATTGGAAGAAAACCCTGACCTTCAGCTGGGAAGGCATAGATGCAGGTCTTAAGTTTTCTATGTATTTGATGTAAAAATGTGCATGTCTCCTTTGAACATTTTGTGGCATTGTGGACAAGGACGAATGATTCATGAAATCTCTACCAGCTGCAAAGACCTGTGATTCTATTCTGAATATTCAAATCCTAGTTTGAAATCTGACCCACTGAGTGTTTGAGGTCTCACTTTCTGGGAGCCTAGGAGTGTGGCAAATAATCAGAGAGTAGCTGGGGAAAGGTGCTCTGGGCATGATGAAAAGCAGAAACACAAAGGATAATGACTATGGGGTGAGGAAAAAAAGGAAAAAGGCACAAGAATGAGAAATAAGGGGTATTTTTTCTTTCCAAAGAGAAGAATATCAGTTTCAAAAATTATTGATAACAATATTTTATAATAAATATTAATAATAATTATTGAATCAAAGAGCTACCCCTTGGGAGAATACCCAAGAATAATAGTTATCTACTTAATTTCAAATTTGTATCTTTAAGATAGTTTCTTGCAGACTGTAGCCATTGCTATTTGTGAACATGTACAAACCAAATATGGGTGCTCATCGATTACTCAACAGAGCACGCCAAGAACTAAAATCCCTGATATTGAGAAACATGCAGGCTTGAGATACAGGATTTAGGGGAACAGAAGAAGTAGTGAAGATCCAAATGTCTTACTCTGTGTTTAGTCAGGCAACAATAAATTCTTGGTTTTACATGTGGCTTTATCTTACATTTGAGCCTCCTGAGGACACTTTAAAGTTGGATGAATGGGGTTCATATTTCCATTTTAAAGACCAGGAGATGAGTGACTTGAATTAAGTTATGTAGTCAAAAAAAGATGGAGTCTGGACTGAAAACAAAGTCTGATTATAAGCCCACAGCCACACTAATGAATATCATAGAAGTAACAACATCCATTCATTGTTTATAAATGTTTCTTAGCAACTGTCGTATTTCTGACTCTGCACTAGACAACCGAGGATCAGTTGGCCTGAAGATAAGAAATAATGATATAACAAATGATGGCTATAATTGGGTTTTATAAGGGAGCTATTGGGCATTTTAGATGATTAGCATATGTGTGTGATTGCTGTTGAAGTAACCTACACTAAAATGGATATCCTGAGTGGAACCACAGATCTAGAATATTCTACAGTAGCAACCTTTAATGGAACATTTATAATGTGCCATGAACTGGGGGCGGGGGTGTCATTAAATTCTCACAACATCCTAGTGAGGTGAGCAGTTCCTTGGCATTTTACAGATGGGAAACTCAAGGTTTGGGGAGGATTGAGTGCACTGTCCCCGCTTGTCTGTCTGGTAAGGAATGGAACTCAGGTTCAGACACTATCTACCAGACCCTGAAGTCCTCTCTTCAACCACTATGCTGCACGGCTTCCCCACTGTGGTGCCCAAATGTAGGGTGTTGCAGAGCTCTGAAGGGTTCTTCCAAACATTTTCCTCACAACCACTTTGTAAATGTTTTGGGGGTGGCCTTAGAGATGCTGAGAAGGGCAAGATTGCTAGTCATGTCGGGGGGCAAGACATCTGGTTACTAACTCCATCTCTCCAGGAGCTGCATGTTAGGCAACCTTCTTTCTCTCCTGGGTCCCACTTTCTTTATCTGTCAAGTGATAGGCTTGATGTAGATCAGTGGTGTTCACCCTGTGCTCTTCAAAATTCTGAGGATTGATTGAAGAAGTCATAGTCACTCTAGTGTGGGAAGACAGACAAAGGGGGTGGGCATCAGGCAGGATTCCCAGCCTTACACAGCTCTTGTACAAGAGAAGGTATGTTTCTTCTGCTTTTGTGTTCAGATTTCATGTATGCTTTGCTTTGAATTCCACTGCTAAGACAGTTTGCAGTCATCCACAAGCTCATTTCCAAGACCCTTTCGAGCTCTAAAATGAAGTATAAGATTTAACCAAAGTCACACTGTTAATTAAATGATGGAGTTCAACCCAGAAATCAGGCCCCTGGCCATCTAGTTATTCCTTCCTTCCTTCATTTAATCCTCCAGTAATTATTAAGCACCTGCTACAGTTCCAGCCCTCTGTTTGGGGAAGATGATACAATGATGAATAAAACAAACATGGTCCCTGCTCTCATAGGAGAGACTGATGTTAATTAAACATATGTGTATGTGCACACACACATGTAATAAGTGTTACAAAGAAAAAAGTCTCTCCTATGAGAGCAGGGACCATGTTCGTTTTATTCATAACTGGGAGATCATTGATATCATAAACATTGATTTGGAGCCTATTATGTGCAAAGATTAAGTTATCTTCACATGGACATGCATGCAGATAGACACCCAGAGACATGTGTGTGCATCCAGGCCAGATTCAGGCCACAGCAGAAGCCACCCAGGACATGTTCATCCTGGCAGTTGTCAACTGACATTTTCTTTTTACATGTTGCACATGCAAACAGTAAACATGTTGAACCACTAAAGCATATCCACTGATAATTTCCTGTGTGACTTCCTGTGTGCTAACATAGACCTAGCACATTAAAAACTGGGCATTTACATCATGAATGAAAGGCTTTACTACAGGATTGTGCCATATTATCTTATGCTAGAGAGCCGGCCTATTTGAAATGTCCTAGACCTCAAACTTTGACCTCCCCCCACACCCCCTGACTCCCTTTCCTGTATCCAGGCAGAACCCAGGGTGATCTGGGATTCCTTCCTTCCCAGGTTTAGAAAGAAACTGAGAGGAAGTCTCCTCGCCTCACTTCAGTGGGTTATGGCCATCTCCTTCTTCGTGCATATGCACAGAGGCTGGTTTCAGCTCATAGAACATGGTGGGGGGTCATTGCCACTGGCAACGATGAGAACCTTTCAAATGAAATCCCAGCGGAAGCCTTCTCTCATGTTGCTTCACAAGACAAGCAAGAGTGTGTGCACAAGCAGTAGTCTGCATGCACGAGGCCCACACTGACACTCACAAGTCTAAGCTGACTCTCAGAAGCCGAGGGAGTTTTCTGTTTGAATCTGCCACGGTGCAGCAGCCGCAGCATTGATCTTGAAGCCAAGGCGCCTGAGGGCTGGCCCAGCTTGCCTAACTCCTGGATGCGTGGTTTTGACCAATTAATGGCACTTCTTCCAGCTTCTGCTTCCTCAGCTGTAAAATGGGAGTGTTAGTAATGTGGTCTCCAAGGTCTTTATCTTTTCTGAAATTCTGTGATTCCACAAAATACTGTCATTTGAAAATATAGCATGGGGCAGCAGAGAGGACTCTGGACTTGGAGTCTAAGAGACTCAGATTCTGTTTATTTTGGAGCCACTTTCCAGCTTTCTCATCTGGGGCAAATTCTTCCATGCATCATTCATTCATTCATGCATCCATTCATGTAGAATTGAACACCAGTCATATGCTATAAGCTGTGCTATGATTTGATGATACAGACCTGACAAAGAGAAAAATTGATAAAATGAACCTTCCCCCTTCCCCCCTGCACACACAAGCCACAGTGTCTACCCCCTCCTCCACCAAGTTCAGGGTTGGGGGTGGAGGGTAGAGAAAAACAAGAGTCAGGAGTGAACAGTGAACATTCTTCGGATAGGAATGAATAAATAACTGCTCAGATACTCAATTTTCTCTTCCACAGAAAGGGATAATGATGTCTGCTTCCTTACTAGGTCAAATGAGAGACAGTTGGCATGACAATGCTTTGTAAAATTTTAATTTTCTTATATCTGGAATCCACATTTTTTTCCACCAAGGTTCTAAATCATCATTTTAACACTATGATTGATGTTTCACTTTCTGTTAAGCCCATACATATATTAATAATTAAATCTGTGAGGGAAATACTATTATTGCCTATATTATGAATGAGAAAACTAAGGTACCAGGAGACTAAGCACATTGTCCACGTCACATATCTAGAAAGTTTGCAGTGCAGGGAACTCAAAGCAGGCCTCTTACACTCTGCACTTGAGCCCTTAACTCTATGCTGTCATGCCTCTTTCCAGTTTTTAGTTACCTGATTTATTACCAAGTAATGAGAGATTTCCTTTGACCACAGGCAAGTTGCAACCTCCGTAAGGGTCAGTTTCCTCATCTGTAAAATGGACATACTTTTAAATGCCTTGTGTGGCTGTGGTGAAAAATAACACAGGTATCGAATATCTAGTGTGTAGAATTTTACAGGAGTTGCATACATTCCAGTTCCTTCCATCTTGGAGGGCTGACTGCAGTACTAGAAATTATTTCTTTTTTTCTTAATATAATTTAAAATTCAGTTTAGCCCAAAGGTGTTTCCTAATGTTACCACAGCATTTTTGTGTGTGTGTGTTTTTTATTAAAATTTTTCTGTTTGGTATCATTAATATAAAATCACATGAGCAACATTGTGGTCACTAGATTCCCCCCATTATCAAGTCCCCCCCCTATATACCCCATTACAGTCACTGTCCATCAGTGTACTAAGATGCTATAGAGTCACTACTTGTCTTCTCTGTGCTATACTGCCTTCCCTGTCCCCTCCTCCCCACTATGTTATGTGTGCTAATCGTAATGCCCCTTATTCCCCTTCTCCCTCCCTTCCCACCCACCCTCCCCAGTCCCTTTCCCTTTGGTAGCTGTTAGTCCATTATTGGGTTCTGTGAGTCTGCTGCTGTTTTGTTCCTTCAGTTTTTGCTTTCTTCTTATGCTCCACAGATGAGTGATATCATTTGGTACTTGTCTTTCTCTGCCTGGCTTATTTCACTGAGTATAATACCCTCTAGCTCCATCCATGTTGTTGCAAATGGTAGGATTTGTTTTTTTCTTATGGCTGAATAATATTCCATTGTGTGTATGTACCACATCTTCTTTATCCATTCATCTACTGATGGACACTTAGGTTGCTTCCATTTCTTGGCTATTGTAAATAGTGCTGCGATAAACATAGGGGTGCATCTGTCTTTTTCAAACTGGGCTGCTGCATTCTTAGGGTAAATTCCTAGGAGTGAAATTCCTGGGTCAAATGGTGTTTCTATTTTGAGTTTTTTGAGGAACCTCCATACTGCTTTCCACAATGGTTGAACTAGTTTACATTCCCACCAGCAATGTAGGAGGGTTCCCCTTTCTCCACACCCTTGCTAGCATTTGTTGTTTTTTCTAGTCTTTTCTATGTTGGCCATCCTAACTGGTGTGAGGTGATATCTCATTGTGTTTTTAATTTGCATTTCCCTGATAATTAGCAATGTGGATCATCTTTTCGTGTGCCTGTTGGCCATCTGAATTTCTTCTTTGGAGAAGTGTCTTGTCTGTTCATATCCTCTGTCCATTTTTTAATCGGGTTATTTGCTTTTTGGGTGTTGAGGCATGTGAGTTCTTTATGTATTTTGGATGTTAACCTCTTGTCAGATATGTCATTTACAAATATATTCTCCCATACTGTAAGATGCCTTTTTGTTCTGCTGATGGTGTCCTTTGCTGTACAGAAGCTTTTCAGCATGATGTAGTCCCATTTGTTCATTTTTTATTTTGTTTCCCTTGCCCCAAGGGATGCATTCAGGCAAAATTGCTCATGTTTATATTCAAGGGTTTTTTACCTATGTTTTCTTCTAAGAGTTTTATTGTTTCATGACTTACATTCTGGTCTTTGATCCATTTTGAGTTTACTTTTGTGTATGGGGTTTGCCAACACCAGTTGTTGAAGAGGCTTTCATTTCCCCCTTATATATCCATGGCTCCTTTATCGTATATATTAATTGACCATATATGCTTGGCTTTGTATCTGGGCTCTCTAGTCTGTTCCATTGGTCTATGGCTCTGTTCTTGTGTCAGTACCGAATTGTCTTGATTACTGTGGCTTTGTGGTTGAGCTTGAAGTGAGGGAGTGTAATCCCCCTCCTTTTATTCTTCCTTCTCAGGATTGCTTCAGCTATTCAGGTCTTTTGTGGTTCTGCATGAATTTTAAAACTATTTGCTCTAGTTCATTGAAGAATGCTGTTGGTATTTTGATAGGGATTGTATTGAATCTATATATTGCTTTAGGCAAGATGGCCATTTTGACAATATTAATTCTTCCTATCCATGAGCATGGGATGTGTTTCCATTTATTGGTTTCTTCTTTAATTTCTCTCATGAGTGTCTTGTAGTTTACAGAGTATAAGTCTTTCACTTCCTTGGTTAGATTTATTCCTAGGTATTTTATTCTTTTTGATGCAATTGTGAATGGAAATGTTTTCCTGATTTCTCTTTCTGCTAATTCATCATTAGTGTATAGGAATGCAACAGATTTCTGTATATTAATTTTGAATCCTGCAACTTTGCTGAATTCAGATATTACATCTAGTAGTTTTGGAGTGGATTCTTCAGGGTTTTTTATGTACAATATCATGTCATCTGCAAACAGGGACAGTTTCACTTCTTCCTTGCCAATCTGGATGCCTTTTATTTCTTTGTGTTGTGTGATAGCCATGGCAAGGACCTCCAGTAC